>NC_044334.1:30734803-31469606 GCF_007399415.2 Gopherus evgoodei
CAGATAGTTATGTGCAAAAGAGACTGTGAAAAGTTACAAATGGATCTCACAAAACTGGGTGACTTGGCAACAAAATGGCAGACAAAATTCAATGGTAAATGCAAAGTGATGCACAATGGAAAACATAATCCCAACTATACATACAAAATGATGGTGCCTAAATTAGCTGTTACCTATCAAGAAAGAGATCTTGGAGTCGTTTGCAGTACTCTGGAAGCACTATGTTTCCAGAGTACTGCAAATTCATAAGAATCCTTCTCTCTCTGCCTGTATGATCCTAAACTGCAGAATGCTCATTCACCAGCTTCAGAAGACTTAAAAATTATCATCAAGTCATCAATAGGACGGACGCAACTGAATATGTAGCTGTCCTTAAAGTGCATCAAGACAATACCAGGGAGGGCTGGCGGTATTTTAAAGAATCCTTATTGAGGTGGCAGAAACAAACTCTCCCGATATGTAGAAAGAATTGTAAATATGGCAGGCGACCAGCTTGGCTTAACAGTGAAATCCTTGCTAATCTTAAACACAAAAAAGAAGCTTACAAGAAGTGGAAGCTTGGACAAATGACCAGAGAGGAGTATAAAAATATTGCTCAGCCATGCAGGAGTGAAATCAGGAAGGC
Organism: Gopherus evgoodei; assembly: GCF_007399415.2. NCBI lineage: Eukaryota > Metazoa > Chordata > Testudines > Testudinidae > Gopherus > Gopherus evgoodei. Next base: position 30,735,429 of record NC_044334.1, read on the forward strand.
CAAATCACACTTGGAGTTGCAACTAGCAAGAGATGTTAAGAGTAACAAGAAGGGTTTCTTCAGGTATGTTAGCAACAAGAAGAAAGTCAAGGAAAGTGTGGGCCCCTTACTGAATGAGGGAGGCAACCTAGTGACAAAGGATGTGGAAAAAGCTAATGTATTCAGTGATTTTTTTTCGCCTCTGTCTTCACGAACAAGGTCAGCTCCCAGACTGCTGCAATGGGCAGCACAGTATGGGGAGGAGGTGACCGGCCCTCTGTGGAAAAAGAAGTGGTTTGGGACTATTTAGAAAAGCTGGATGAGCACAAGTCCATGGGGCCAGAGTTGGCAAATGTGATTGCAGAGCCATTGGCCATTATCTTTGAAAACTCATGGCAAATGGGGGAGGTCCCGGATGACTGGAAGCAGGCTACTGTAGTGCCCATCTTTAAAAAAGGGAAGGAGGAGGATCCGGAGAACTACAGGCCAGTCAGCCTCACCTCAGTCCCTGGAAAAGTCATGGAGCAGGTCCTCAAGGAATCAATTCTGAAGCACTTAGAGGAGAGGAAAGTGATCAGGAACAGTCAGCATGGATTCACCAAGGGCAAGTCATACCTGACTAACCCAATTGCCTTCTATGAGGAGATAACTGGGTCTGTGGATGAGGGGAAAGCAGTGGATGTGTTATTCCTTGACTTTAGCAAAGCTTTTGATGTGGTCTCCCACAGTATTCTTGCCAGCAAGTTAAAGAAGTATGGGCTGGATGAATGGACTATAAGGTGGATAGAAAGCTGGCTAGATCATCAGGCTCAATGCGTAGTGATCAACGGTTCCATGTCTAGTTGGCAGCCAGTTTCAAGCGGAGTGCCCCAAGGGTTGGTCCTGGGACCGGTTTTGTTCAATATCGTCATTAATGATCTGGAGAATGGCGTGGACTGCACCCTCAGCAAGTTTGCAGATGACACTAAACTGGGAGGAATGGTAAATACGCTGGAGGATAGGGATAGGATACAGAGGGACCTACACAAATTAGAGGATTGGGCCAAAAGAAACCTGATGAGGTTCAACAAGGACAAGTGCAGAGTCCTGCACTTAGAATGGAAGAATCCCATGCACTGCTACAGACTAGGGACCTAGTGGCTAGGCAGCAGTCCTGCAGAAAAGGACCTAGGGGTTACAGTGGACGAGAAGCTGGACATGAGTCAACGGTGTGCCCTTGTTGCCAAGAAGGCTAACAGCATTTTGGGCTGTATAAGTAGGGGCATTGCCAGCAGATTGAGGGATGTGATCATTCCCCTCTATTCAACATTGGTGAGGCCTCATCTGGAGTACTGTGTCCAGTTTTGGGCCCCATACTACAAGAAGGATGTGGAAAAATTGGAAAGAGTCCAGTGGAGGGCAACAAAAATGATTAGGGAGCTGGAGCACATGACTTATGAGGAGAGGCTGAGGGAACTGGGATTGTTTAGTCTGCAGAAGAGAAGAATGAGGGGGGATTTGATAGCTGCTTTCAACTACCTGAAAGGGGGTTCCAAAGAGGATGGGTCTAGACTGTTCTCAGTGGTAGCAGATGACAGAACAAGGAGTAATGGTCCCAAGTTGCAGTGGGGGAGGTCTAGGCTGGATATTAGGAAAAACTTTTTCACTAGGAGGGTGGTGAAGCACTGGAATGGGTTACCTAGGGAGGTGATGGAATCTCCTTCCTTAGAAGTTTTAAAGGTCAGGCTTGACAAAGCCCTGGCTGGGATGATTTAGTTGGGATTGGTCCTGCTTTGAGCAGGGGGTTGGACTGGATGACCTCCTGAGGTCCCTTCCAACCCTGAGATTCTATGATTTTGTGAACTGGACATGAATAAGATTGCTGACAGTTTCATCCAGACAGCTACAGTGAGACATAAAGTCTTTAAACTAGGACGTTAGTGAAGACAGCTTGCGATTGCAATGATTTTAATATACTGTAATTCCTGATAATGTAATTATGTAGTTCATAACAATTGAATCATTACTAAATAGTAAAGATACCAATGACAGACCCATTCAATAATTAGAATATGAAAGAACTGTATAAATATGCTGAAAATAGCTCCCCACAAAAGTGGCAGAGTGCCCCCACCCCCCAACACACACACCTCTTCAAAAGCACCCACTGGCAAAACCAAAAGTCAGCGCCTGGAGATCGTGTCTGCAGTTGTCCATGTGCAGGTTTTTTGCCTTCCTCTGCAGTTTTAAACTCGTGTCAGTGATAAATTCTCTGCAACTTGAAGTCTTTAAATCAGGATTTGAGGTTTCTGTTACAGCAGTGGGTGGGTGAGGTTCTGTGGCCTGTGATGTGCAAGGGGGTCAGACTACATGATCACGGTGGGCTTGAAGTCTGTCTGTCCGTCTGGGGAGCAGCATGTTCCCATGGACAGGATGCTGGACTGGGACTGGGATCTACTCCTGGCTCTGTCGCTGACCTGTGGGATGACCTTGGCTGAGTCATAGCCCCTCTCTGTGCCTCAGTTTCCCTTCTCACCATTGTCTATTTAGATTGTAAGCTCTTTGAGGCAGGACCTGCCTCACGTAAGTGTTGGTACAGCACCTAGCACAATGAACCCAATCTTGGTTGGGTGCTGATGGAACAGTAAAGTTTTAAAGCTGCTTAGTGACAAAAGCCCGAAACGCCCCAGGCCTGCAGATGGACGTTGTATGTGCTGCGAGGTGAATAGATCAGAAACGGGCAGTGGGGGATTCAGTGTTGAGACTGAGGAACTAGAAGTCAGGAAAGCAGTGTGGCTAAGGCTTTGCCCCAGGATGTTTAGCTGTGTTATGTTACCTTGTTTGTATTCCTGTGTTAAATCTGGGTAGGAAAGGAAACTTGCCCCGTTTAACGTAGCAGGGGAAGGCCTCCCCAGGCTGGAATGTGGAGCACTGGATTTCTGCAATCAGGCGAACTTGGCTGCTTGGAAAGGACAGAGGGGTCTGTAAGATGCGGCTGGTCCCCATTGGGAGGGATCAGCAGAGAATGGGCTGTTGTTATTCCAGGGCCTGGCGCTCTCTCTCCTGAGAACAGAGTGCTCCGCAGGTGCAGTTTGGTAGCCCAGGACGGAGAGGCTGGGCGCTGTGCTGCCAGCTTGGGAACTGGGGAGGGGAAAAACTCAGGCAGATGTATCTGAAAAGCAGATTTGCTGTGGAGGCGGAGGCTGCCCTCCGGTGGGCTGGATAGGGAATGGTGCCGCTATTCCTGCTGGGAACATAAGCTATTAATGGGCTAAAGTGCTTACGCCTCTTGTTCAGCTCGTGTGAGCTGGGGCATGACGCAGCAGCAGCCTCCAAGCCAGCTCTGCGGGCAGGCCTGATTCTGGTCTCAGGCCAACTCTAGCCCGGCTTGCTGCATGGCCTTCGGCAGAGCGAGGCGTGGGAGCCGAGACTCCAACACAGAGGGTTTAGAGCAGGGGTGGCCAGTCTGAGCCTGAGAAGGAGCCAGAATTTACCGATGGACATTGCCAAAGAGCCACAGTCATGCGTCAGCCGCCCCTCATCAGCTCCCCCTCCACCCCCAGAGCCTCCCCCTGCCCCCAATCAGCTCTTCCATGGCATGCAGGGGGCTGGGGGCGGGGGGGGGGAGTGAGGCCATGGAAGGCTTGGGGGGGGTGGGGGCAGGAAGGGGAGTAGTGGAGGCCGGGTCTGGGGCAGAGCCAGGGGTTGAGCAGTGAGCACCTCCCCCCTGGCACATTGGAAAGTTGGCACCTGTAGCTCCAGCCCTGGAGTCGGTGCCTAGACAAGCAGCCACATGTGGCGCCGGAGCCCCAGGTTGGCCACTCCTGGTCTAGAGGGATGTTACAAGGGTTTAGTTTGGAGCTGAGGCCTGGGTCAGAATGACACATCCCAGCTGCGGGGAGGGGGACACTGGTGCCGGGTGCTGGGGCCTGAACAGCTGTCCTGCCCTGGCAGCTCATGCAGTGCAGCAGAGGCCCCTGATGGGGCCAGCTTTATGCCTATTCCACCAGTTCCCCCGAATCGGGCCCCACTTCTAAGAGGGCCCTGCGCCCAGTGAGAATCCCTTCCCTAGCTAGAGGCGCCTTTTTAATTTTTACTCACCTTGCAGCACTTTGAGTCTTCAGCGGCGGGTCCTTCACTTTCTCCGTGTCTTCGACGGCACTTCGGCAGTGGGTCCTTCAGTGCCGCTGAAGACCTGGAGTGAGTGAAGGACCCACCACCAAAGTGCTACCAAAGACTCAGAGCACCGCCCGGTGAATACAAGGCCCACGTGTTTTTTTACATTTTTTTTTTAAGTCATTCCTGCCAGGGCCCCATCGAAATTGTTAGAATTGGGTCTTGCACTTCCTAAAGCCGGCCCTGGACAGTGAAATGTATTGTCTCCAGCAGTCTCTTCTCTTCCCCACGCGCCTCCCCGCCACATATGGCGCTGACATCCTTTCCTTCTTGTCATTCCAGGCTTCAAGACCAGCTGCCCCCTAGAGTCAGACGCCTCTCCGGAGACAGCGACTCCTCTGCGTCATCCACACAGAGTGGGACCCTGGGCAGGAGGCGTGGTGAGGATGGTGCCTTGCGGACAGCGCACAGGAAGGAGGTGGGGAGGCGCATGCCCGAGGGGGCCCCCAGGAGTCAGCCTTCGAGCCGCAGCCAGTCACAGGAGCGCGGAGCCTTCTTGGGGCCAAGACCGTCGGTGGGGGCCAGGAGGGCAGAGCCCGAGGAGCGGAGCCGGTCTCGCATGGTGAACGGGCCTGGCAGGCCCAGTCCCAGAGCGCGGAGCCAGGGGAGAGGTAGTGGAGAGCCAGTGCTGCTCATCAGCCGAGGGAAGGATGGGCAGCACTCCTGGGCACGGGCCAACGAGGTGAAAGAGAACGGCCAAGATTCTGGCCGAGCTACCTCCAGGACCAAGAGCCCAGCTCGCGGGCACCTCGCTCGGGTGAGCTCCAGGAGCCCTGCCCCCACCAGTCGCAGAGCATCCCTTCCTGCCAACAAACTGGCAGAGCCCTCAGTCCGGGCACCTCAGCAGATGCTGGGGTCTGTGAGGCAGCGGCAGGTGGACGAGACTGAGCCAAGGGTCCCTGTGAGGGAGCAGCTCTCTGGGGAGACCCTCCAGGCCAGGGAGTTGTCTGAGAGCTTCAGCCAGGAGCTGGAGGAGCTGGCACAGAGCTTCCGGACCCCTCTGCGCCTGGACCCCAGCCAGGAGCAGCAGCTGTACCGGTGCCTGGAGGAAGAGTTCCTGGCCAACTCCCAGATGATTGAGCTGGCCGAAGATAATGGGGAGTCCCTGGGCTGTGCTCACAATCCAGGGCGGCTCCAGCAGACCACGCCAGACCCAGGAGCCGTTGACTCTGCCTACTGCTCCTCCAGCTCCTCCTCCTCCTCGCTAAACTTCTTCAGCAAGCACAGCTTCCAGGCAGACTTTGGTGAGCGGCCCAAAGACGACCCCAAGAGGAACCCTGCATCCCAGCGCCCATGGGCCTCCAATTGTAGCACCGGCCCCACTGAGCTCCAGGATGGCTCTGGCTGGGACTCCCACGTGGCCCTGGAGCCGGCCACATGCTGGAGGAAGCCAGCTCTCTCAAGTTCCTCGGATGAAAGTAACTACTACCCAGCCTTGAATGACCTCCAGGAGGTGGCCGAGGGAGTAGAGGTCTCGGGTCCGGGCATGGATGCGGCCTGGTCCATCTTGGAGCTTGCGGGCTCTGACACAGACTTGGGAGCCTCGGCCCCAGATGAGCCCAGGAAGACCGAGGAGGACTCTGCGGAGGGGCCTTTGGGTGAGACGTCCCTAGATGCAATGCTGGATGTACTCCAGACACAGGAAGTGGTGCTGAGGCAAAAGAAGTCCCTGAAGAAACCAGGCCGAGTGCCTTCCATCTACAAGCTGAAGCTGCGGCCTAAGGCCAAGCCACGTGTAGACACTCAGCCAGATAAGAAGCCCTCCAAGATACCCACGCCGCTCAGCTACAAGACGTCTGGCGCCTCACCCAAGGGGAGCCCTCCCAAGCGCCCAGCTGAGCACAAGCCCTGGAGAGCCTTTCACAGCGTCTTCTCCTCCTTCATGGAGCCGCCGCAGGGCCAGATGGAGCCAAGAGGGCCAGACGAGGACGCCTGGGTGTGATGGGCTGGTAGCACTGGTACAAGATGGAGGGACCGGCCTGTAGCATTCCCCGCTGCTGCTCCCAGATCCCCATGTCCCGCACCTGCTGCCTTGGATGTGCTGCTGTGGTGGTCCTGGCCTTGCTGCTGCTTCTGCGGCGAAGAGGTGGGCGGCCAGATGCCCCAGAGTTTTTTTTTTATTTTTGAAGCTATCTCTGGATGGAGCTTCCATTTGCAGAGCCAGAGCCGGGGCTGGGAAGCTGGGTGGCTTTGATTTAACTTGAGATCTCTTAAGTGAATTGGTTTTTAGGGGGACGTTCCTGGGCCTTGGATTCCTGGGTGTCTTAGACCTTCCTTGGTTTCAGACCAGAATTGTTCTGGGGGTCTGGGATTGAACACCCTCAATGTCCTCTGGGCCTTCTGCTCCCCAAAGCACTTTGATCTCCAGCTCAGGGCACTCCATCATTCTGCACTGAAACTCAAGAGGCTCTGTGACCATTCTTTGGGGGTGTGATCGCTGGGGAGAAGGGCATAGTGGATGGGGCACACCTTCTCTGAGCAGAAGCAGAGAGGGACCGAGCTGCACAGCAGAGTCTCCGAGGGGAAGGCAGTGGAGTTGGACTTTATTTTTAGTTCGTTTTTTTTTTTAATTGACTCTGGTTTTGGGGAGGGAGGGTTAGCGAACCATATTGCACATCATTTCGGCAGCACCTGCCGGCCTCCAGTAGGCTGGGGCTCCCAGCATTAATTGATCCTGACGTACTGTATGTTTGTTAATAACATCTGTATCTAGAGATAATATATTGAGTGTCTGTACATATAAATACTCTGCATAGACTGCTGCTTCCCTCATGTCTGGTCTCAACCCTAGGGACATAGAGCTGGACAATAAAAATAATGAACCAACCCCCCATTGTCCTGTCTGGCCTGGTTTGTACATTGCCAGGGTCGGGGCTGGGCGCCAGAAGACCTGTCCCCAGGTCAACCCCAAAGGTGAAATCTAGGCAAGCTTCGGCCATGTCCCAAATCTACCGCCCCTCCCACCCAGCTCTGCACCCTCCCCATCAAACTGTCCTGGTGTCAGGGTGTGGGGGGAGGGGGCATGCTCCATCCAGAGGGAGCTGGAAGCTTTGGGGAAAATCCCTCATGTGATTCCTCCATCCCCTCCAGGTGCTGTTCCACCTTCTCCTCCTCCCAGGGGCTGTGTCCCTGCCAAGGGGAAGCAGCAGGACAGCTGGCTGCTCCCAGTGCTCAGAGCAATGGTCTCTACTGGCCAGAGATGAGAACTATGGCAAAAAATAAAGCCGTGGAGTGGGGAGGGGGATTTACTTGCTGGGACAGAGGCCAGCATCTCAGGAGCGTCCTGCCTGAGGCGGGCCAATTGCCCAGCATGTCACATGCTGCTGCTCCTGACCCAGCCCAGCTTTCGGCCTCCCTGAGTCCTGCCTTGGCAGGCCTAGGTCGAGAGGGGATTTCTAAACCTGCGAGGGGCTGGGGGCAGTGGGTGCTGGGCACTGTTCAGTGGGTGGAGGTCCTTCCATCACGCTCCTGTGCTATGAAAGGTGAGTCGTGGATGCTACTATTAAGCCCGTGATCCAACTTCTGCTCCAAGCACTGGAGTGTGGAACAGTCCCCTGGGGGTCGGGGGGAGATGGGGGCCAGCTACGATGACCCTTCTTACATGGCCATGGGAACACAAGTTCCACAGGTCAGGTCCCCTGCTGTGCCGTGCCAGAGAGGGAAGAACACCTGGGCCTGACTGTCCGAATAGCTGCCCTCATCTTCAGCAAGGTGAGGGGGAGACCCCAAGAGCCAAGCCCCAACCCCACCTGCACTCTGGTGCTGCTATCTGGCCCCTTCTGTATCTGATGCACCCAGGCAGGAGGGCAGGGCTTGGACACCTCCCCCCAACACACACACACACTCCAAACACAAGCGCTGTTGTGTCCCAGCAGGTAGCTCACAGGGAGGGATGGGAGGGGGCAGTCTGAACTATTAAGCTTCCTTAGTGCTGTCCCTTGGGGGCGTGCACACCTAGAGCAGGGGCTGCTGTTATTGGGGGGGTGCAGTATCCAAGGGGGAGCCGTGCTCGCTGCCCCAGCTGCTGTGACCATGAGAAGCTAGTTCTGCCTGTGCTGATGTTTAAAGGGGCAAGAAATACAATTACAGAGCAGGGCAAGAGGAACGAGGGAATCCTTGTGACTAACATCCTGTCTTCTGGAATGACTCCCAAACACCAGGCCTACCCCAGCCCCTGCCTTTTCTCCCAAGGATGGGGCTTCGGCCTGTGCCCTCCCCTCCCCCATCCACGCCATCCCATCTTAGGGGCATTTTCCTGACAAGCCAACTCAATTTCCCACCAGCTGGTGATGCTATCTCCTCACCCCCACTACCCTGTTTTGAACCAGAGTCATCCTTGAACAGGAGCTATTAACAAGCAAACACTACAGCCCTCCCCCACCCCCACTCTAATAGGCTGCCACCGCACTCTGTTCCCAGTTTTGTCTCCTTCGTTAACCAGGGTGCACACGGCCTATATCCAGCACACACAGACAGCTAGTGGCTGCAGAGTATATTGCAAACCAACATCTTATTACATCCCCCAAGCAAGGGCAATGCCCTGGACCTCATTTCTGGTTTTGGAAGCCAGGGCCTGGAAATTGGGGGGTGTCGATGCCCAAACTCCATTTGGCTCAGTGCCAGGTGTAGGTATTGGGCAGTGCTATGAGGTGAGGTAACCAGTGGGCCCCAGAACAACAGCCCTTCCCCCAGCGTGTACCACAAGTCAAGGACAAACACACCCAGCTCCTAGAGCCATTTTCCTGTGTGTGATGCTCCCCCACTCCCTCCAAGTGCAGCAGTTTGGCTTCTGGGAGAGGAGCAGAGCCTGAGAATAGCCCTTAGGAGGGGTGAGGGCCTGACCTCAGGGGCTGGGTGTCCAGCCTGGTGGAGGGAGGGGCTACGGGGGCATGCACACCCTGCAATCAGGGCCGGCTCCAGGCACCAGCACAGCAAGCAGGTGCTTGGGGCGGCATGACTGGCTCTTCGGTGGCGGGTCCCTCGGTCCCTCTCGGAGGGAAGGACCCGCCACTGAAGTGCTGCCGATCGTGGCTTTTTTCTTCTTTCTTTTGCTGCTTGGGCCAGCAAAAACGCTGGAGCCAGCCCTGCCTGCACTGGGAATATTGGGGAGTGGGGCTGAACCTGCGAGAGTGGAGGATCTGGACCAGTTGCTGCATTGCCCAGAATCGGGCTGAGGAGCATGATCAGGCCAAGGCTGGGAGCAGCTACTCCTGGGGTGAATGAGAGCTGTTTTCCCCACTCCCTGCCCCACCCCAGTCTCAGTATTCCCCTGCCTATGACCTGCCACTTGCAGGGCAGGTGCTAGGATGTTTTGCGCCCTAGGCGAAACTTCCACCTTTCACCCTGCCCTGTCCCCGAGCCCCCATCCTGAGGTGCCCCCCCCGGCAGCTCCCCATTCTCCACCCTCTGCCTTGAGCGCCTCCCCCCCAGCCCCAGCTCACGCCTGCCCCGCGCACAAGCACTCCGAGCACGCCATGGCTGCTTCACTTCTCCCGCCCCCGAGGCTTGCAGCGCCAATCAGTTTAGGCACCGCAAGCCTGGGAGTTGGGAGAAGTGACGCAGCCACAGGGTGCTCGGGGAGGCGGCGGGGCAGGGGTGAGCTGGGGCGGGGAGTTCCCCTAAGTGCCACCCCCACACTCCCCTGCCCCAGCTCCCTCTGCCTAAATGCCGGCGGCAACCAGAACGGCCAAAGATCTGGCTGCCGAAGAAAATGCCGCCTCCCAAAATCTAGCTCCCTAGGCGACTGCCTAGGTGGCCTACATGGTTGCACCAGCCCTGGCCCCAAGGCCCCGAGACCCTGCACCCCCTCCCCTGCTAGGCTCCCCTGTGGCCTAGTGCAGTGCCCAGGACATTTGGTTTCACGCATCTTCCCCCACACACACACACCGTCAGTCACCTCTGCCCTCAGCACCACCCCAAACTGAGCCGCAGACAGGTGAAAGGGGAGCCCACCCCCTCCCAGCCACGCACGGCAGAAGGGCGGCCACAGTCTGCCCCGCTGTTGAAACCAAGCTAGAAGCCTGTCCCCCTAACCACATCTACCATCGGGATTTGTTGTTAGCCCCTTAAAAACAACCAAGGTATTTATTAAACCATCAACCTTCTAAACCCAGTGACCCAGATGTGACCCAAATGTCTAGGAACACAGGTAAAGCAAGCCCCCCCCCCCACGGGGGCTGTAAGGTAAGTAAAAGCCCGGCCATGTGCTGACTGTGACTGAGGGCAAGTTCCCTCCCCTAGGACAGGCCCAGGTAAGAGGCTGGAGGCTCAATGGACCACGACCCTGTCTGGAGCTCTGAGGCCCCTCGTGACTCCAGGACAGCGCCGGACTCGGCCAGGTGGGTGGAACCCACAGGCCGGCGGGACCTCAGGGTCGGGTGATGCCTGCCCGGCCCCAGCACTGACCCAGCTTGTGCGCCCCCTGCAGCGTTGTGGGGGGTGTTTGTCCTCAGTGACCGAGTGGCAGCTGGTGCCACTCACTGCGCTCCCGCAGCCAGGTGAACCCGCGCCAGGCTCCGCGTATGCTTCTGAGGCAACCTAGGGCGCGGCGATGGCTGCTGTGCTCGCCAATGGCTGCAGCAGCAGCACCTCCAGACTCTGCCACTCCCAAGGGCAGCCCCTTCCCTCGGCTGTTACTGGGCAGCTCACAGGTCACATGGTCCCACCATGCGGTAGAAAGGGCAGGAAACTACATCTGAGGCGGGGGAAGAAGGGCAGCCAAGATGGAGTTCAGTTGTCCTTTGGGCATTTCAAGATGGCACATCTCTGATGTTAAGCACCAAAGTTTTCTCCCACACCGCCACCCTCCCATGCCCCCTGGGTCTGAACCGCTTTCTGTCAGGACAGAACCTGCTCTGACGGCTTTGGAGTCTAGCCCGCCTGGGGTGAAAGCTGGGGCTGCCAGGCGGAGGCCTCAGTGGCCTGCCTCAGCCCAGCCTGTCTGCACCAGAGCTGATGGCTGGGCAGTGCGTTGGGCTCATTCAGGATAATGGGGGCTCTCACAGTGGACGTGTTTGTTACTGGGTCTATTGCATGGGTGGGCAGAGCGGGCCACAGTCCTGTCCCCTGCCCTGTGTGCCAGCCTGCCCTGCTTTAGCGGGCTCGGGGCTGAAAAATGCACCATTAGGAACCACATGACACCAGTGGCTGGGCTCCAGCTGGTTTGCCCTCACACACTGGGCTCCCCCTGCTGGCTGTGCCAAGCATGACTGCAGCCCAGGGATTAGGGGTGTGGTGCCAGAGAGCAGGTGCTGCCGGGGGGTGGGGGGGGACACAGCAGAGTGCATTCGATGAGCTAGGCCATGACATCCACCATTGCCTTGGCCCATTGCATTTACAGCAACGCAGGCACCTGCTGCCCAGCCCCATACCTGGCAGCTGTTTGGCCAAGCAATCATGGCAATGTCCCGTGGCCCTGTGTGAGCCAGCCCCTGCACCCAGGGACGGCTCCAGCTGCCAGCCGAGCAAGCTGGTGCTTGGGGCGGCAGATTCCAAGGGGCGGATTCCACCGAAGTCTTTTTTTGCTTTGCCGCTTCGGCCACCCCCCACGGGTTTTTTTTTCTTTTTTCTTTTTGGTTCGCTGCTCCGGCTGCCCTGTAGGGGTCAGCAGTGCAGAGGAGGGGAGCGGTGCCAGGTCTGTAGCAAGCGCAGCAGGGCAGCCCGTGTTCTTCCCTGCCCGCCGACCCGAGTGGCACGGAGACCTCCTGGCAGGCGGCGTGATGAGCGCCCCGCTGAAGGAAGCCCTGGCCACCCCCTCTTCTCTCCCCTCCCTCCCACCCCCGCTAGCCAGTGTTGGCGGGGGAGGCTAGACCCCAAATAACTGGCAATATAGCGTGGAATTAAAAGTTTACATTCTCAGGCCTGCCATCGCCCTCGAATTGCCCCTTAGATTAATCAATATGTTCCTTTGAAGCTAGCATGAGTACATGTAATCACTTATCATTTTCTTTTGTTTATGGTATAATATGTAATCCAGCAAAGGGGGGCTCTGTAGTGTGGGTAACGGATATAGTTTAATTGAAGGATCCGGTACTTAATGAATTGTAAATGATCAATTGTGGCACCTGTGAACATCTTTGTAAACAAGTGGGGTATATAAGGTGGGGAAGAGGATAGTGATTCGTGCATGATTTGAGATTTGTATCTCCGCACCTTATTTGAGTCAAATAAAGAGAATTGCTTCTCCACTCCGGTGTGGTCATTGGGGATACGCACGCCGGGCAAACGAACCCCAACTGTTGCCCCCCTGCAACACCGGGGTGCGCACTCCACTGCCCGGGGCCCGTCTGCAGGGCTGGGAGTCCCCCTGCACCCACGCTCCGGCCGCCTCACAGGTTGGTTGGTTTGGTTTTTTTTTTTCCCCTTCGCTGCTCCGGCCACCCCGTAGGTTTGTTTGTTGGTTTTTTTTCCCCTTCGTGGCTCCGGCTGCCCCGCCGCAGGTTTTTGGTTTTTATTTATTTATTTATTTTTGCTTGGAGTGGCAAAAAAGCCAGAGCTGACCCTGCCTCCACCTCCCCCCGCCTATCTCCCAGCTGCATCGTCAGGGATTCCTGCCTTCCTCCCTTTGGCAGGCCCTACTGCTTGGCCATGCGCTCTGGCTGTGGGCCACACCAAACCATTACAAAAAAACCCCAAAGCACTTACCAGGCTGGGCTCCTGTGATGGGGCACATGGCAGGCGGCGTGTGCCTCCCTGTGCCACAGCTTCAGCAGCACCTGCTTAGCCGTCCCTTCGATGAGTGGGGGCACCGCATGGCAGGGTAGGCCTAGCCCCCAGGGTGCTTTTACCTGAGTGGGGCATGCGAGGGCTGCAGCAGAGAGGTGCTGCTCCCAGCTTGTGCCCTGAGGACAGGGAATCACTGTGTTGTTTACAAACAGCTAAGAAAGGGCTGGCAATTAAATGAAGGAGCTGAAAGTCCTTAGATGAGCCTGCAAAACAGGAATGGGGGTAGGGGAGGGCTTTGAAGTCAGGCTGCAGGGGCCTCAGAAGGTCAGCAAAGAGGGAGATTGCGGGGGGCAGGGGCGAGGGGGGAGGTAGGTGAACAGAAGGGACCAAACCAAAGGGAAGGGTAGAGCAGTGCTGGGCTCCCCATTGTACAGATGGGCCACTGAGAAATTTAGGACCAGATTTTCAAAGGTATTTAGGGACTCAGTAGGATTTTCAAAAGTACCAGGAAGGTTCAGTGTGTTGTAACCTCCACTTAGGGTGACCAGCCAGCAAGTGTGAAAAGTCAGGATGGGAGTGGGGGGTAATAGGCACCTATAGAAGAAAAAGACCCACAAATTGGGACTGTCTCTATAAAATTGGGACATCTGGTCACCCTACCTCCACTAGATGCCTGGTTGGGTGCTAAAACGTTTTGAAACACTGTTCTTAAGGCACTGCCCTGAGGTCATACAGGAGGTTTGGGGGAGGGGGAGTAGAACCCCCCCAAACACCAGATGTGCCCCCACCATGCTCCACCTCCAGCCTCTCATTCTGCTTCCTGCTCAGCATGGCTGGGAAGCACTAGCCTGGAGCAGAGGCTGGCAGCTGCAGGGGGCGGGGGCTGTTGGACTCCGAGGGAGAGGGGCAGAGGGGGCCTTGGGCAGAAGGGGTGGGGCCAGTCTCCCCCAGCCATCAATCAGTTCATGCGCTGCCCATGCTCCTTATCCACTAGACCAGGGGTCTCGAACATACGCCCCCCCACCCCCCGGCATGGGTGGGCAAACTACAGCTGCTGGACCGTACCCCTTGAGCCCCGTGCTGCTCCCTGAAGCGGCTGGCACCGCCCCTGCATCTCCCATTGGCCGGGAACGGGGAGCCCCCTGCTGCATCCCACATCCCTTGTGCACCCCAACCCCCTGTCCTGAGCCCCTTGCCCGAACCCCAACCCCCTGCCCTGAGCCCCCTGCTGCATCCCACACCCCTTCTGTACCCCAACCCTCTGCTGCACCTTGCACCCCAACTCCCTCCCCTGAGCCCTCTGCCTGAACCCCAACCCCCTGCTGCACCCCCACACCCTAAGTCCCTGTCCTGAGCCTCCTGCTGCATCCCACACCCTTTGTGCACCCCAACCCCCTGCCTTGAGCCCCCTGCCTGAACCCCAACCCCCTGCTGCACCCCACACCCTAACTCCCTGCCTTGAGCCCCCTGCTGTGGTCTGTACCCCAACTTCCTGCCCTGAGCCCCCTGCCTGAACCCCAACCCCCTGCTGCACCCCAACCCTCTGCCCTGAGCCCCCTGCCTGAACCCCAACCCCCTGCTGCATTCCAACCCCCTGCCCTGAGCCCCTGCTGCACCCCACACCCCAATTCCCTGCCCTGAGTCCCCTGCTGCACCCTGCCTGAATCCCAACTCCCTGCTGCACCCAACCCCTGCCCTGAGCCCCCTGTCCCATACCACACCCCAACCTCCTGCCCTGAGCCCCTTGCTGCACCCTGCACCCCAACTCCCTGCCCTGAGCCCCCTGCCTGAACCCCAACCCCCTGCTGCATTCCAACCCCCTGCCCTGAGCCCCCTGCTGCACTCTGTGCCCTGACCCCCTGCTGCACCCCACACCCCAACTCCCTGCCCTGACCCCCTGCTGCACCCCACACCCCAACTCCCTGCCCTGGGGCCCCTGCTGCACCCTGCCTGAACCCCAACTCCCTGCTGCACGCAACCCCCTGCCCTGAGCCCCCTGTCCCATACCACACTCCAGCCTCCTGCCCTGAGCCCCTTGCTGCACCCTGCACCCCAACTCCCTGCCCTGAGCCCCCTGCCACATCCCACACTCCAACCCCCTGCTGCACCCTGACGCCCTGTTGCACCCCACAACCCAACTCCCTGCCCTGAGCCCCCTGCCTGAAACCCAACCCTCTGCTACACCCTGCACTCCCTCCTGCACCCCACACCCCAACTCCCTGCCCTGACCCCCTGCTGCACCCCACACCCCAACTCCCTGCCCTGGGGCCCCTGCTGCACCCTGCCTGAACCCCAACTCCCTGCTGCACGCAACCCCCTGCCCTGAGCCCCCTGTCCCATACCACACCCCAGCCTCCTGCCCTGAGCCCCTTGCTGCACCCTGCACCCCAACTCCCTGCCCTGAGCCCCCTGCCACATCCCAACCCCCTGCTGCACCCTGACGCCCTGTTGCACCCCACAACCCAACTCCCTGCCCTGAGCCCCCTGCCTGAACCCCAACCCTCTGCTACACCCTGCACTCCCTCCTGCACCCCACACCCCAACTCCCTGCCCTGAGCCCCCTGCCACATCCCACACTCCAACCCCCTGCTGCACCCTGACGCCCTGTTGCACCCCACAACCCAACTCCCTGCCCTGAGCCCCCTGCCTGAAACCCAACCCTCTGCTACACCCTGCACTCCCTCCTGCACCCCACACCCCAACTCCCTGCCCAGAGCCCCCTGCTGCACCCTGCACACCTCCTGCACTCCCTGCCCTGAGCCCCCACCCCACCTTTCCTGAGCCCTCTGGGGGCAGGGAGGGGGGCAGAGTTTGGGTGGGGACTTCGGGGAAGGGGTTAGAATGGAGGCAGGGAAGAGGAGGGGCCTTATGGAAGGGGTGGAGTGGGGGCAGGGCCAGGGCCAGTGAGGGGGGGTATCAGTGATGCGGCCCTCGGGCCAATGAACTAGCTCTCACGTGGCCCTCGTGGTCATTTGAGTTTGAGCCCCTGTGCTAGACCAGCCTCTCTCTGCTGCATGCTGCACAACCAGTGGATTCCAAGAGCTGGGAGCAAAACCAGGGGCAGGTCTGTGAGTCCCAGGCCGTGGGGAAAGCTGTCATGGGTAACAGCATGAAAACCAGCCCAGAGGTCTGGCAGGATGAAGAGAGCACTTAGCCCCCGAGGGGGCAGGTTCTGCCCCAGGCTGGGGCGTACAGCAATGGCTGCTGTCAGCACATTTTAACAGAAAACCATTTTGGTTTGTCATTTTTTTGTTCTGAGCACGAGAAAAGGAAGGAATTAGAAAGTGCCATTTGAGTATCAGATGTGATTATACATCAAATTCTTAGGGTTTCAGCTGAATTCAGGCCAATTCAGAACAAACACAGAAATTGCATCCACACAGTCCATAAAGTGGACGATTATTGTCATGATTTGAATTATTCACTGGGCACCATCTGTGCGCTCAGCACTGTTCAGAATATGCCAGACAATCCGGTCCCCGAGTCAATGTGTATAAAATGTGGAGCCCTGGATACGACGGCTCAGATACTTACCTATGAAGTGTGTAGTTACTGAGCACGCTAATATCTATGAGTGGAGGTGCTGATGGCAATAGAAGTTTTAGCTGATTAAGGACTGGAAGATTTGACCCTCCAACTTTCTTTCAAGAGAAAGAGCTGCCCAGAGCTCCCGTGCCTGTTTATTTTCCTTTCCTGCCTGCAGTGGCCCTGGGACACCTCAGAAAACTCATTTTTTTCTTAACTTTAAAATGTGAAATTTTCTTGCTGTTTGGTTTTAAATATCCTCCTGTCAGAACTGCAACTCAGTCACTGTGGTGTTGTGTCTAAGAGTCTTCTGGAAAGTAACTAGCCTTTAAACAGAAGTGAAAGCAGTTTTGCCAGCTCTCATGAGTTTAGTATCAGAGGGGTAGCCGTGTTAGTCTGGATCTGTAAAAGCAGCAAAGAATCCTGTGGCACCTTATAGTCTATAAGGTGCCACAGGATTCTTTGCTGCTCTCATAAGTTTGTCATGAGTCTCATGATAATTATTGTTTTCCTTAAAGCTCCTGGAGTCAAGTGGTATGTGATAATTTCAGCCTTCAGTCTTAAAGAAAAATGAAGTTTCTAGCACTTGTGGCTGTGGAGAAAGCTTCAAAATGTGACAACTCCCCCTCCCCCCACACCCAAAAGGCTCAAAAAGCAGAAGACCAATAAAAAGAACACCAGATCTATTATTTTTACATAATCTCAGGATTTTAAGACAATCTCCTGGTTTTGGTGACCCTGACTCATGATTTTGGAACATTTGGGGTTGGCGATACTGTGAAAGTGATTTGAAAGTGTCAGTTTCACTCCTGTTTAAAGCTGGTTTCTAGTCTATTCTTTGAAATATGGTAATACCCCTAGAGCCCCAGGCAGGTGCCCTGTAAAATCAGGGGCCTTGTCCTCTTAGGAAGTTTCCAAAAGTTAAATGATCTATTCCAAGCTTCTTGAACTGCAAAAAGTAAGTAGCCTAAATGACAGAAAGTAATCGAGATTTTTCTACAACCGTTTCAAGTGTTGTATTCAAGAGTAAGCATCTGCATGACAATTTTAAACCTAACCAGTGTCCCTTAAATGACTTGACACAAGATGTCAGAACATGTTAGTATTGGAGCTGAATGGGTCTAATATTTATTTAATGTTCTTTCTCTATATAGGACTTGGATACAGTGCTCCTGTCAGCTAAATGCTAAGTTATTATCTGTAAACAATTAGTGTTTTCAGGTGCCTAAGTAGCCCCTGTGTGGGCTTTAGATGATCAAGTGCACGTGGGCATGAACTGCTCAGCTTAGGCCAGCAAGTCCTGGACTAGGAAGTTTCCCATCGCACTTGAGTGCCTGAGCACATTGCCATGGGGTTCCCCCTCCCCCATCCCTGCTGCAGGGGCCAGGCCGAGGCCTCACACAGCACTTAGAGCCCACGCAGCAGCCCTTAAAACAGCTGCATGAAAGTTCATTTCATCAGGTGGAGCGAGGAGCTAGAGAAGCTCACACCTCCCCATCCACTCAGCACAGCACCAGCAATCCCGGCTCCCCATTAATCACCCCATTGCCCCCCACCCAGCTGCTGAGCTATCCAAGGATGAGCCCCGGCAGCATTCGAGACCCCAGGAACTGGAACCACTCCCTTTAAAACCACTCAACCATTACTTGTGTCCCACAGGCGGTTCCGCAGGAAGAGAGGAAGCTAAGGGCTGGTGCTGTCACTGGGGTGGGACAAGACGGAGAGGGAGGAAATTATATGGTTCTGTCTGGCTACCACTGACACTGCCAGGCCCTGTGGCTGCTCAGAACCAGGTCTCACCAACGCAGCAGCCGGAGCTGCTCTCCACCAGGCAAGTCAATTCCAACCCGCTAACAAGGAACTAACCCCTTTTTTGGTTCAACTGAAGGTTGAGGGGCAGTGGCAGCAATGAGGATCTTTCCCCCTCCCCCCCACATGAACCAAAACATTTTTAAAATGGTTTAATAAAATAAAATAAAAAAATATTTTGACTAAAATTCTCATGTTTGGTGTGGTTGAAAAGGCTGCAACATTTTGTAATATTTTGTTAAAAAAAAAAAAGTTTTGTTGAAAACATTTTGCCCTTGCCCCAACATGGGCGTAAAACCAACTGGCCAAACAGTCACAGCTAAGGAACATGCCTGGGAGGCAATGGAGCCCTGTTTGCAGACAAATCAGCAGCAAAACCTCCCCCAACGCACACCTGCAGAGGCCTGTGGGCCTAGGAGTCTGCAGAATTTCCCCAGCAGGGATTCTCTCCACACAAAACCCTCGTGCACCTGACCTGAGCTCCTTTGGGTGGTACTGCACTCAGCTGTGGAGGCTTTAAGGTAGGGGGGGAGCAGATCACATCTCCCTCCACTCTGTCCCCCATCATATCTGCAACCTCAGCGTCCCCTCTGCTCTGCCCCACAGCAGCACCATAAGCCAGCTCTGGGGTTCATGTTTAAATAATGAGGACCACACTTCTGTCTTTGGCCACGCTCAGGTCATCCCCATTCCCATCTGCTCCAGAGCCTGCGTCTGTGCTCAGCCCCTGAGAAGTTGGGGCACAGGTGCCCAGAACAATGAGTCCTTTTTTGCACTGGTACAATCAAGAACAGTGGAGCCCCTGGGGCCAGGAGAGGCCAGGTGGTGGTGGGAGGGTCCCCTCGGCACACAGAGCCCATTTCAGGTGGTGATGGGTAACCAGTTCCCAATTGGCCCCCACTCTACTCACAGAGCAGAGGGAGCGCCCCCTGGAGGTGGCTGGCAGCACGTCTCACATGAGGCTGCATCTGGTTGTGTGCAGCGTCCCCTGGAGGCGCACACTGGAGTGGCCGTGTTTGCAGCCCTGGGCCAGCGCACTGCTCAGCAGCTCCTTGAAGAGCAGGACAACGTGCCAGTTGTACTTGGCAGAGCACTCCATGTAGCCACACTTCCAGCTCTTCTTCACCAGCGCTGAGAGCGTCCGACGCGGCGTGAAGTGCTGCTTCTGCTGGTCCCGCTTGTTCCCCACCACGATGATGGGGGCCTTATTGGCGCCACCTGTCCTGCGGGAGAAAGGAGTCGTAGATTAGGGAGTGCTGCATGGGGCACGAGCAGCCTGAGAGATGCCTCATGGGGAGTGGGACTGACAGCCCCAAGCAAAAGCTGTGACCAGCCCTGGAGAGGGGAAGGAGAGGACTTGCAGTAGCCAGGTGCCTTCCCACTCCTAGCCCCAGCCCCAATTGGCCTCAGCACCAGCTGTGATGTCTTTACACAACCACCCTCATCTGACTCTAGCTTGTTGTCCAAACAGAGTCACCTCCCCTCCTGGAGCCAGAGTTTTTCTCCTCTTCCCTCCAGCCAGGATGGTGAACTGGGAGTATCTACATCCCCCATAAGTTGTGGGACCCACCTGTGATCTCCCAGCACCCAAAGTGAACAAGCTAATTCCCACGTCTGGGGCTCGGCCCATGGCCAGCCTGACCAAGAAGATGGATCTGCCCTGGAGCCTGATGCAGACATAGTAGGTTTGGCCATGTCTGCCAGCTGCAGAGATCAGAAAGCCTCTGAATTTAGGGCAGAGGCGGCCTAGGCTGGTGGCTGGTCACTCCAGGAAGAGGATCTCCAGTGCTTATTTTGTGCCAGGGCTTCCCAGAACTTCTAAGCTTAGCAGTTCGTAGCCACAGCACCGCTGGGCTCCCAGCCAGCAGCTGCTGCTCTCCAGCCACCCAGCTCTGAAGGCAGTGCCACCGCCAGCAGCAGAACCAGGAGCACCTAGGCAGCAGCAAGCAAGCGCCTTGAGGAACATCTCCTGGCAGCCAGGCTCCGCAGGCAGGGGCCAGCTCCAGGGGGATTGCTGGCCAGTGCCAGGCTCTTTTGGGAGTGCATTGGGGCAGAGCTCAGAGCTGTGCTGCCACCCTGCCTGGGCAGCGCTCAGCTGTGCAGAAGCAGCTGGCTTGGGGAGCAGGCACAGGCACCAGCTTCCTCCAGGCTCTGGGGGTGCTCAACCCCCTGCTCCGCCTCTGGCCCCACCCTTCCTGAAGCTCCCACCCCCATCCTGCCTCTTCCCACCCCTGCTCTGCCCCTGCCCCTCCTCTTCCTGCCCCTTCCTCCCCAGTTCCACCCACTCCCCCAGGTGTGCCCCATCCCTGCTCCTCCAGCAGGCCACAAAACAGCTGATCACAGCAGGTGCGGGGGGGGAGGAGCTGCCTGCTGGTGGAGGAGTCAGCACCTATGGGAGCAGGGCAGGGAGGGCAGCCAGGCAGCGCCCCAGCTCCCACGGTGCAGAGAACCAGGGGCCAGAGCAGCTCCCACCAGCTTCCCACTGGTTTCTGGCAGGAGGCAACAGTTTGAACCGGGGGGGTATGCAGAGTGACATGCCTCCCCCCATTGCTTGGTCACGTGGTGTGGCCGGGACCCTTCCCTGCGAGGCAGCTAAGCCAGCGAGCTGCACCAGGCACAGAGAGGCAGAGGCAAGAGAAAGCTGCAGGGAGGGGCCACTGCTTTCCAGGAGGAAGGGGCTGCCTGCGGGAGGCGTGACTCGAGCAGTTCTGGGGTTGTGCCCCCCAGTCACCGGACACAGGTCATCTCTGGTTGGAAACCTCTGTGCTAAATGGAAGGCAGAAATCTGGGGGGGGACACTTGACTCTGCGTGTCCCCTCATCACCTCTAGGGGTGCAAATATGCTTGCTTGCCCCAGGTGCTAAAATGAGCCCCGGCATGTTTTTCATTTCAAATTGAGCGCTGAGGAACTCCCAGGATCTGTGGCCCTTCCCTTTCCCCTACTCCCTCTGAGAGCTCAAATGGAGCTGGGGGGGGCTCCCAGCTTCCCCCCTGCCCCCATCCTACCCCACACTCACCTGTTCTCCAGGATCTGCTGCTGGATCATCTTCACGTACTCAAAGCTCTCGGGGTTGCAGATGTCATACACCAGCACATAGGCATTGGTGTTTCTCAGCCCATGGCACTTCAGGTCTGACCACTTCTGTGGGAGAGAATGCAGGCTGCTCGGGGCAGGGGGGAGCAGAGCCATCCCATCAGCCTCCACCCCACCACCAGAGGTCCTGCCTGCAAGGCAGGTGAGGGGCAGGGAGGCTTCAACAAGCAGAGGGGAGAAGACCAAGATCTCCTCTCAGCTCTCAGAGAGGACGACTGAGGGTTGCGGGCAGCATGGGAGCCCAGGATTGCTTAGACCCTCTCACCCATCAGTGTCTGGGGCCATGGGGAAGGGGTGGGTGTTGCTTGGAGACTGAATTGCCCAGGGCAG
This sequence comes from Gopherus evgoodei, assembly GCF_007399415.2. Classification (NCBI taxonomy): domain Eukaryota; kingdom Metazoa; phylum Chordata; order Testudines; family Testudinidae; genus Gopherus; species Gopherus evgoodei. The sequence goes on from NC_044334.1 coordinate 30,756,985, forward strand.
GGGGATGATCCCAGGCTGCGATTCGGGGTGTGTGTGGGGGACAGATAACTGCATCAGGCAGAGGGACCCATCAGCCACTCCTTATTGACTCAGGAGAATGCCCCAGACCCTGCCCTGGGCTCCCCTCCCTACTCTATCACAGCGGCACGTGCATGCAAACCCCACACCTACCTGTGTGTTTGGGACACCTGCCCAGCCGCTGAACTGCTCTCAGCAGTTGCTATCAGAGCTGGCTGGAAAGGGGAAGTCCCGTTTCCTGGAAAATTCTGGAGTGTTGATGTTTCATTTCCTATTGGAACAAGTATCAGAGGGGTAGCCGTGTTAGTCTGGATCTGTAAAAGCAGCAAAGAATCCTGTGGCACCTTATAGACTAACAGACGTTTTGGAGCATGAGCTTTCGTGGGTGAATACCCACTTCGTCAGATGCATATAGTGGAAATTTCCAGGGGCAGGTATATATATGCTAGCAAGCAAGCTAGAGATAACGAGGTCAGTTCAATCAGGGAGGATGAGGCCCTGTTCTAGCAGTTGAGGTGTGAAAACCAAGAGAGGAGAAACTGGTTCTGTAGTTGGCAAGCCATTCACAGTCTTTGTTCAATCCTGAGCTGATGGTGCCAAATTTGCAGATGAACTGAAGCTCAGCAGTTTCTCTTTGAAGTCTGGTCCTGAAGTTTTTTTGCTGCAGGATGGCCACCTTAAGGTCTGCTATAGTGTGGCCAGGGAGGTTGAAGTGCTCTCCTACGGGTTTTTGTATATTGCCATTCCTAATGTCTGATTTGTGTCCATTTAGCCTTTTTCGTAGTGACTGTCCAGTTTGGCCGATGTACATAGCAGAGGGGCATTGCTGGCATATGATAGCGTATTTTACATTGGTGGAGGTGCAGGTGAATAAACCAGTGATGATGTGGCTGATCTGGTTAGGTCCTGTGATGGTGTCGCTGGTGTAGATATGTGGGCAGAGTTGGCATCGAGGTTTGTTGCATGGATTGGTTCCTGAGCTAGAGTTACTATGGTGCAGTGTGCAGTTGCTGGTGAGAATATGTTTCAGGTTGGCAGGTTGCCTGTGGGCAAGGACTGTGAAAGTGTGGGATCGTTGTCCAGGATGGGTTGTAGATCCCTGATGATGCGTTGGGGAGGTTTTAGCTGGGGACTGTATGTGATGGCCAGTGGGGTCCCTGTTGGTTTCTTTCTTGGGTTTGTCTTGCAGTAGGAGGCTTCTGGGTACACGTCTGGCTCTGTTGATCTGTTTCCTTATTTCCTCGTGCGGGTATTGTAGTTTTGAGAATGCTTGGTGGAGATTTTGTAGGTGTTGGTCTCTGTCTGAGGGGTTAGAGCAGATGCGGTTGTACCTCAGTGCTTGGCTGTAGACAATGGATCGTGTGATGTGCCCGGGATGGAAGCTGGAGGCATGAAGGTAGGCATAGCGGTCCGTAGGTTTTCGGTATAGCGTGGTGGTAATGTGACCATCACTTAGTTGCACTGTGGTGTCTAGGAAGTGGACCTCCTGTGTAGACTGCTATCTACATACTACATAGACCACAGTGAGAGATTATGCCAAACTCTATCAAAAAAACTGAGGAACCACCTGATCAGCATCCTATACAGCAAACAGGAAAACATCAAAAAAGAGCTCTCCAATCTGGAGACTCTCATCAATAACCAAATTTCCATACAAACGGACTTCACTAAAATAAGACAGGAGATCTACATTACTCACTTCACCTCTCTACAAAGGAAAAAGGATTGTAAGCTGTCTAAACTCCTACCTGCCTCATGGGGCCACAACCGTGGTACCCCCAACCCACCCAGCAATATCGTCAATCTATCCAACTACACACTCAGCCCAAAAGAAAAGTCTGTCCTATCTCGGAGACTCTCTTTCTGCCCTGCCACCCCCACCAACATGATACAGTTCTGCGGCGATCTGGAAGTCTACTTTCGCCATCTCCGACTCAAAGAATATTTTCAGGACAACACTGAACAGCACACTGATACACAGGTACCCTCCCACCAACAGCACAAGAAGAAGAACTCCACATGGACTCCTCCTGAGGGTCGAAATGACAGTCTGGACCTCTACATTGAATGCTTCCGCCGACGTGCACAGGCAGAAATTGTGGAAAAACAACATCGCTTGCCTCATAATCTAAGTCGTGCAGAACGCAATGCCATCCACAGCCTCAGAAACCACCCAGACATTATCATCAAAGAGGCTGATAAAGGAGGTGCTGTTGTCATCATGAACAGGTCTGACTACCAAAAGGAGGCTGCCAGACACTAAGAAACTGCAACATCTACTCAGGACACTCCCTACACTAACACCGGAACAAATCAACATACCCTTAGAGCCCCGACCAGGGTTATTCTATCTACTACCCAAGATCCACAAACCCGGAAATCCTGGACGCCCCATCATCTCGGGCATTGGCACTCTCACTGAAGGACTGTCTGGATATGTGGAATCTCTACTCAGACCCTATGCCACCAGCACTCCCAGCTATCTCCATGACACCACTGATTTCCTGAGGAAACTACAAAGCATTGGTGACCTTCCAGAAAACACCATCCTAGCCACCATGGATGTAGAGGCTCTCTACGCGAACATCCCACACACAGATGGAATACAAGCTGTCAGGAACAGTATCCCTGATGATGCCACAGCACAACTGGCTGCTGATCTCTGTGCCTTTATCCTCACACACAACTATTTCAAATTTGATGACAATATATATCTCCAGATCAGTGGCACCGCTATGGGCACCCGCATGGCCCCACAATATGCCAATATTTTTATGGCAGACCTGGAACAACGCTTCCTCAGCTCTCGTCCACTCACACCCCTTCTCTACCTACGCTACATTGATGACATCTTCATCATCTGGACCCATGGGAAGGAGACTCTGGAAAAATTCCACCACGATTTCAACAGCTTCCACCCCACCATCAACCTCAGCCTGGACCAGTCTACACAGGAGGTCCACTTCCTAGACACCACAGTGCAAATTAGTGATGGTCACATTACCACCACCCTATACCGAAAACCTACGGACCGCTATGCCTATCTTCATGCCTCCAGCACATCACACGATCCATTGTCTACAGCCAAGCACTGAGGTACAACCGCATCTGCTCTAACCCCTCAGACAGAGACCAACACCTACAAAATCTCCACCAAGCATTCTCAAAACTACAATACCCGCACGAGGAAATAAGGAAACAGATCAACAGAGCCAGACGTGTACCCAGAAGCCTCCTACTGCAAGACAAACCCAAGAAAGAAACCAGCAGGACCCCACTGGCCATCACATACAGTCCCCAGCTAAAACCTCCCCAACGCATCATCAGGGATCTACAATCCATCCTGGACAATGATCCCACACTTTCACAGGCCTTGGGTGGCAGGCCAGTCCTTGCCCACAGGCAACCTGCCAACCTGAAACATATTCTCACCAGCAACTGCACACTGCACCATAGTAACTCTAGCTCAGGAACCAATCCATGCAACAAACCTCGATGCCAACTCTGCCCACATATCTACACCAGCGACACCATCACAGGACCTAACCAGATCAGCCATATTATCACCGGTTCATTCACCTACACCTCCACCAATGTAATATACGCTATCATATGCCAGCAATGCCCGTCTGCTATGTACATCGGCCAAACTGGACAGTAGCTACGAAAAAGGCTAAATGGACACAAATCAGATATTAGGAATGGCAATATACAAAAACCTGTAGGAGAACACTTTAACCTCCCTGGCCACACTATAGCAGACCTTAAGGTGGCCATCCTGCAGCAAAAAAACTTCAGGACCAGACTTCAAAGAGAAACTGCTGAGCTTCAGTTCATCTGCAAATTTGGCACCATCAGCTCAGGATTGAACAAAGACTGTGAATGGCTTGCCAACTACAGAACCAGTTTCTCCTCTCTTGGTTTTCACACCTCAACTGCTAGAACAGGGCCTCATCCTCCCTGATTGAACTACCTCATTATCTCTAGCTTGCCTGCATATATATATACCTGCCCCTGGAAATTTCCACTACATGCATCTGACGAAGTGGGTATTCACCCACGAAAGCTCATGCTCCAAAACGTCTGTTAGTCTATAAGGTGCCACAGGATTCTTCGCTGCTATTGGAACAGCATTCCAGAAATTCCATTGGCCACAATGCCCAGGAGCTGGGCAGCAGGGCTGGTGCCAAAGCCACCCATGGACACCTGACCAACCGACCTGCCTGCCTGGCTTCCCAAAGTTTCGATGGAATCAGCACATTCCCATGGAACGTTCATCACGTCAGCCGTTTCCAACAAACACTGTTAGGTCTAAAAACATCACCCTGCTTTATTGTTAGATAAGAGTTTTCTACCCTCAGGGATGCGTTCAGCCAATGAAAGTTTGTTCTGATGATGTAATGATTTTTGCTCAAGTCCTCAACTGGTGTAAATGAGCATTGCATCACACCGGCTGGGGACCTGTCCCCACTGACTCCAATGCAGCAGCTGGGTTTGCCAGCGGAGCATGGCAGGAGGCAGGACGTCCCTTTCAGTTTGCTCATGTTCTTGGCTTTAGCTGTTCATGAAAAACCTCACTTTGTGAATCCAATTCTGCACCCTTGAACAGGGCGGCTCCAAATGCAACCCTGGCCTACATGACACAGCAGCTGAGTTTAGTTTGTTTTTTTCTTGCCCAGAAACATGCCCATGCACTTAGCCATGGCTATTTGCAGCCACGCAAATCCCACCCCCAGGAGCAGGAGATGGTCTAGGCTGCTCCAGTAACTGGCACTACCAGCTGTGATGTATCAGGTTCTTCAGAGAGAACGTTCTCCCTGATGGTGGGAGAGGCTCCTTGCAGGAGGCTCCTTGCAGGTCGGGGAAGAGATGAGAAATGCACATCTATTTTCAAACCAGTGCTTTTAATCAGAAATTGCGTTGGATGGATGAAGACTCAGCATGACGTTGCCTTTAATACTTTCAACCACCATGACTAGGGCTGTCCATGCTGCCCAGGGGCACTGACTGCCTGGGATTCACTTGGCCTATCTTCTCTGTCCTTGACTTTGGGAAACCATTCAAAAGGCATTGCAACCATAGAAATGGATCCAGCTGGGCCCCGGAGAACATCTCCCTAAGTATGGAACAGCCTCTCACCACGGAGAAAGGATGGGAAGCCAGAATGCAGAACAAAACTCTGCTTCCCTAGAGCAGTGGGATGAGCGATGAAAAGTAGAAGCTGGGAAATGGGTTATCAAGTCTGACCTTCTGCAATCAGTGATGCTTCTCCTCTCTGCAGGCATCTCAGCCTGAGCGGCATGACCCACAGTCTGAGCCGGGCTGGAGAGGGGAAATGAAGGGCATGGAGGGGCCACGTGAGTGCAGGGATCCATGGAGTGGTCAGGGGGCCATGACCCTAATTGGAGAGATGGAATAGGTTGAGAGCCATTGCCAGGGGGCATTAGCCTGTCTCTTCAGGAGCATTTCCAATGGCAGGGTAAGGAGGAGGCTACTGAATGGGTGACCTGGTGAGGAAGGGATCAGCCCTTTATATAAACCTGGAGGGAGGAAGGGAGAAAAGGACCAGCATGGAGCCAGGCAGGGTCTAGTCACTGACTGGGAAGCTGTAGGCCCTGGCTCTCCAGCCTCGGTGTGCCCTGTGCTCTGCTGCCAAATGTGCCACTGAGGCCTGGAGCCTGTCCCCTTTCCACTCACCTCCAAGGCAACGGGCCCCTGGGACCAGCAGAGTGCAGAAGGCCCAACTGGGGATCTCAGGCATCGCTCCTGTGAAAGGGGCCTTTCACCTTTGGGGTGGTGTGGTGAGCACAAACCCTTCTCCCCAGTAGAGGGGTTTTGGAGGCAGCTGGACACAGTTTATCAACATTGGCCCCTTGCCAAGCCAAGTTTAGCTCAGATGCCTGGACACCTGGTTTCCATCCTTTCTCGATGGTTAGGCCAGTCTTTGCCTTCTAAGGAAATCCACAAGAGGAGGGATACGGGCCCTATTCTTCTAGCTGCCAAATGGCCCCTCAGTGCCTGAAAACAGTGATGATGGTTTTTCCACAGGAAATGTGACTCCTCGTTCGAGTTCAGTATGTGCGATGGAGCCTGCAGGGAGAGGCCTGAGCCCCTTCCGAGTCCGACCCTCCTCTTCCAAGACAGCACCCCACAGAAGGCACAGAGCAAACGGCTGATGCATACAAATCACTGGTTTGCAGCTAATTCAGGCTCTTGCTTCCCACAGGTGCCTAATGCCAGGGTAACCATCTGTTCCCTGAATCCAGTTAATGACTTTCTCTAGGTGTAGCTGGAGTGGTGAGGCTGCATCAAGAAGTGACTTGAAGTGAAGTGACCCACCCCCAGCTTCCCATTTATTCTCCCTGTTTTCTTCTTGCTGCCCCTGACAAGCAGTCCAACCCCGGTCCGTTCAGCACCTCCCCTGGCTTCAGTGGAACGACAATGCTGCCTGTTGCATTTTCTTAACCCAAGAGGCTCTGAATACTTTACAAACTAGGCTCAGGAATCACAACAGCCACTACCGAAATGCAGCTGCTTCTTGGGTGGATGATGGCAGTTGGTTAATTGACACAGCAATATCACAACCAGGAAGTGTAGCAGAATCCTGTATCCAATGAAACTGCAGGTGGCTTTCAGAGAGGCAGAGTGTAAACAGCCCAAAACATAGAATATCAGGATTGGAAGGGACCTCAGGAGGTATCTAGTCCAACCCCCTGCTCAAAGTAGGACCAACCCCAACAAAATCATCCCAGCCAGGGCTTTGTCAAGCCTGACCTTAAAAACCTCTAAGGAAGGATATTCCACGACCTCCCTAGGTAACCCATTCCAGTGCTTCACCACCCTCCTAGTGAAAAAGTTTTTCCTAACATTAGGATTAACAGGCCATCTTAGGAGCTGAGAGAGAACCAGAAAGAACACCGGGATCTGTAATGACCACAAGCAGACAGAGGCTCAGTTCTACATCTCACCCATACAGTGCTTGCACAGCAGCCTCTAGTGCCCAGTTGGCTGAAGGCCAGCTGAGAGGTGAGAGCGTCATCTACTGAAGCAGGTGTTCCTGTGAGATCTCCCATTCAAGTACTGAACAGACACAACTTGGCTTTGGAGTTCAGACAGGTGTATGCTGGCCCTTGCACCCAGCTGTGCACAACCCACCCGGCACCCTCAGAGGAAGCTATGCAAGGCAAACCCCAGCTTGCTTTTGTGTGTTGACATTCACTGCAGCAAATACCTGGAGCAAACAAGTATGTATTTTAATAAACTTGACGGTAAAGCGAATCCCTCTGCCATATGCCAGAGCATTTCTACTTTTGGGGAAGCCTTTTTTGTGAAGGATCAGACAAGGACTCAGATTTTACTGAAAGGACTGATAATAATAAAACAGCTCCTCTGGGAAATGGGGAAAGCCTCCCGTTGATTGGAGCTTTGAGGCAAATACATGAATAATTCCTGCCATGCAACATGTGAGAGCAGGAAAACATCCTCCTATGCCCCAGAGACAAAGCAGAGAGTTATTTTCCCTGCATGTCCTGCTGACGGGGGCTAACAATGAGACTGGAGCTTGAATGATTTGTTAATATCACAGGCACCTGGAAGATGGAAGATAGCCCCATGCAGACCATGTTAGTGCATTGTTTTTTCCCACCAGGGCCCGGTAATAAGTAAGACCTTTATGTCTATTGATGTGGTGGCTCCCTTTCCCTCACTTCTGCTAACCAGCCCTTCATTCTCCCCCTCTCTGCTCTGGCTCTGCGGCTGGTGTCCAGCAGTGGGGGTTTTTAGCCTACTTACTCGCTAGGCATGACAGCTTCTCACACCAACTTGCGATTTTAAAACAAACAACAATACTAAAACTCACAGCCAAAGGGGGAGGCCACTTCCCCCCAGCACTGTTTTGGGAAAGGTCAAAGCAGCTGCCAAACCAGGGAAGCCTGGCTGAGATGTACAGTCAGTTGAGACTCTGGGTCAGTTGAGGGGTTTCTTATGATCGTTTCCATTAGAAGGATTTCTGTGCTGGTGAAATTCGCCCCTGGAGGCTGGCGGCCTGTGTGCAAGTACAGCACAGGCGCAGCCCCCGGGCAGGTACACAGGACCTGAGCCAAAGTCAGCTGGCATCAGCAGGAAGACTCCCCTGGACTTCAGTGGGCTCCGGATGAGACTCATGCCTCCATCAGTGTTCCTCAACCGTGACCCGGTAGGTCCCCCGTACCTTCAAGGCTAGCTCAGGGACACTGGCCTCCAAGGGTTGAGAACAAGCAGAAGAAATATCAGCCTCAAAGGCAAGGTGGTCTAAGAAGGCGACAAGCCACTGAAAGCAGGGCCTTAGGGTAAGTCTGCCCTGCAGCTGGGGATGTGGTTAGCAGCTTGTGTCTGATGTACCCACGCTAGCTGTACTCTAGCTAGCTTGCTAGAAATACAAGTGAGGATAGCACGATGAAGGCTTCAGCGTGTGTGGCACAAGCAAATACATAACGGGGTCAGGCAGGCTTGTGCAGCTGCGCTAGCATCCTTACTTCTCTTTTAGTGAGCTAACTAGATTGAAGCTAGGATGCGACCATCTACATAAGCTGCAAAGCAGACTTTTATTATTATTATTTTATGAATGCTCATAGAATTTCCAGCACTTATGTTCATTCCCAGGCAGATCTGTTTGAATGTTTGCCCATTATTTTGTTTGGATAAAGTAGCAGATTTTGGGATCAGGAAAATGCTCCACTGAAGTCTGATGACTGAAATGGTTTGAAAGCGTTTAGAATAGAATCATAGACTCTCAGGGTTGGAAGGGACCTCAGGAGGTATCTAGTCCAACCCCCTGCTCAAAGCAGGACCAACTCCAACTAAATCATCCCAGCCAGGGCTTTGTCAAGCCTGACCTTAAAAACCTCTAAGGAAGGAGATTCCACCACCTCCCTAGGTAACCCATTCCAGTGCTTCACCACCCTCCTAGTGAAATAGTGTTTCCTAATCTCCAACCTAGACCTCCCCTACTGCAACTTGAGACCATTACTCCTTGTTCTGTCATCTGCCATCACTGAGAACAGTCTAGATCCATCCTCTTTGGAAGCCCTGTCTTTGGTAACGATCTATTGCCTTGTTAAAGTTGGTAAACACGCACTATAAAGTTCTGTCCTCCGTATGACTCTTTCTGGGACCCATGTATCAGAAGCCTGCAAGTTTCTGCAGAAATCAAGAAGTATTTACATTTGCAGCCCATTGGTGTAGGGGTGTGGTTATGTGTACATATGCAAATGCACACAAGTGTGTCAGTGTGTGCCTTTGCATGTGTAGAGGTGTGTTGTTTGTGTGCATGGGTGTATTCTCTGGAGAAGATTTTCAAAAGCACAAATAAAAACTGAACACATAACTGCCCTTTGTGCTTTTGAAAAATCTGTTTTGGGGTGTGTGTGTGTGTGTTGTGTTGTGTTTTCACCTCTACCGAAGTGTTTAGTTCACAGGGCTGTTGTTTTAAAATATTCTTTATGATTCAAAACTTAACAACAAACTCTGCAGTGGGCCCAGGAGAGACAAATCTGCCAGAACCCATGCTCCCTGCAAAGCCATTTGGCATGGAGTTTGCTTTCTCTCCCGGGATCCCGTTCTCTAAACGACCTGAAGGTCTGACCCCTTGGTGCTGCAGAGTCATCCATGAGCAGATCAAAGGGCTGCTGTTGGAGAGTCAGAAACAACACAAGTGAATTCTGACCCTGTGGGACCCCAGTAGATACACCCTCCCAGTCTGACAGTGAACCACTGAAAACTACTCTAAGATCTTTCAACCAGTTGTGCTCTCTCCTTACAGTAATTTCATCTAGATCACATTTCCCTCATTTGCTTATGAGAATGTCATGTGGGACTGTGTCAAAAGCATCACTAAAGTCATGATCTAGCACGTCTACTGTTTTCCCTCTGCCACTAGACCAGCAACCCTGTCAAAGAAGGGAATTAGGTTGGTTTGGTATGATTGTTCTTGACAAATCCATTCTGGCTATTCCTTATAACCCTTATATCCTCTAGGTTCTTAAAATTGATTGTTTCATGATCTGTTCCAGTATTTTTCCAGGTATTGAAGTTAGGCTGACTGGTCTATAATTCCCCAGGTTTTCTTTGTTCCCCTTTTTAAAGCTAGGTACTATGTTTGTCCTTCTCCACTCCCCTGGGACCTCACCCATTCTCCATGAGGTCTCAGAGATAATTGCTAAAGGTTCTGAGAATGCTCCAGCTAGTTCCTTAAGTACCCTAGGATGAATCATGGTGTTAGCCTGCAAAGCAGTGCAAATTGGTTTTTGAGAGTGGATCTTTTAAAACAGGTGTAAATGCTGCCTCTAATCTACCATTATTTAAGGCACCAGTCACTGACCCTTCCAATATTTCAACAAGAAAGGATCATTTATAGAAAGAGACGATGTACCTGGCTAGTATTTTTCTGCATTGTCTTGGCTCTCCCTGAAATTAGCCAGGCTGGGCACTGACTTCATGGCTTAGGAACTAGAGACAGGCTTTTTTGGATTCAATGTTTTCGTTCCTTGGAAAATGCTGATCTGTCAAAATTGTAACTTTCCACAGGAAAGTATCAGTTTTGATGAAGCACTCATCAGGAAGGTTTCTCAGGTCCAGGATGGAATGTCTGGTCAAAACCAGAGAGAGACTAGTCAGGTGATTAGACACTCACGTGTTCCTCCTCCAAGCCAGGCTGTAGAGTCTGTCTCTTTCTTTCTCTCAGCCCCAAAGACTATTTATTTTACAAAGTGGTGCAGCCCCAACAGCAGACACTGAGAGACAGCCACTCCATAACAGCCAAAACCCCAGTGGGTTGGGCATTTATTTGGGATGCAAGAGACCCAGGTTTAAGTCATCTCAAGACCCATATGTAAATTCATGATAGAGATCATCCTCGAATCAAGGGATTGCCAATCAATTATCAAGAGACACAGGTTCAAGTCCATGCTCTGATATGAAACAGAGACATTTTTGAAATCTCAAAAAATTTCATGGGCTAGGAAAACTGTCCTCTATTAGTAAGTGGAGCAGACAGCTAGAAAGAGCATATCCCTTGGCTTGGCAGATTGTCTTCATGGCTGAGTCTGAAAGCCCTTCATCTGTGTGAGAGAGAACAAGAGTGCCAGAAGCTTATCACATGGGGTGTTTTGGACTTTAAAACCAGAAGGTTAGTTTTGCTCTGCTTGTGTGTTAATGAGCTCAAGACACTTTGTTTAAAAGAAAAGACAAGTTTGTTTGCCCCAGAAAATGCCCCTGCTTTGACACCATTACTGCTTGTCACCCCAGGGGTGGCTGCTTTTCAGAGAGTGAGGTTTGTAAAACAGAGCTGAAACCTGATGTCTAATCTCTAAGGGGCTGATACTGCAGCCCTCCCTGTTGAGTAGTGCCTTCCTCCAGGAGTAAACCCATCCATTTGGATCAGCTGTTTGTGGTGGCAGGTACTGCTTAATATGAGGAAGGCTGATTTCCTGAACTACATTATTGCCTACACATGGCCAGCTAACTAGTGAGATGGTTGGCCAGTCGATTTGTTGGGTGTTTCAGAGGGATAACTTTGTCTGAATGGGCAGGTAAGGCAGGAGGAAGGATTTTCAAACAGGCCTGAAGGTAGTGATGAATGTGGGGCCAATTACACTGTACTTATTGTCATAGTCTCTGAGGCCTACAAGATCATGTCTACTGGGATGGGCAGTTACACAAGCAACAGTGACTAGTTATTCTGGAAACCTTCAGAGATTATTAATGGGCAGCTCAATCCTATAATCTCTGTGGCTCCTGGATTTATATAAAGGTGGTTATGGAGCCATGCAGTAGTTGTTATGGTAGCTGTGCACCAAAAGGATGATGAATCAGATGTGACTGACTCTCCATGGAACACTTGACATCATGTTCAGAAAGCTTGTCAAGGTGAGGAACGCAAGAACGTAGGTTGCAGAGTAATTTGCCTTCTTTTTTTCTGCAAGATCAGACTTGGTGCGGTCAATATAGTCCTGTAGATCAATAGACTAGCCAATGTTATCCTATAGATCAATTTGTCCAGTGGGATTTTGATACCTGAACTCTGTAAGGTTCTTCACTCTGCTAATTCTGTCTTCATAACCATTTTAGCCCCGAATCTGAACAAATGCAGTAATCAAAGTTGTGCTTTACAATTTCACTCATCTAGTTTTTCTCATTCAGAATGGGCTGTGAACACACCCAAAGTATTTGAATTGGATCAAGGGGTCTGGTTGCTTGTTCTGTGCATATGCTAATTGCTGATATGATCCTCGCTGTCCTCTTAAAAGGTGGGCAGGACTGTGGAGTGTGTGTGTACAGGCAAATGACTTTACATGCTGCCCAGAATGTGTGCTGAACACTTAGGATGTGATTTTCCAAAGCAAGATGAGTTGTAAAGGGAGTTAATTTCAGATCCACCTAGCAAAGGGTTAATGATGCATGTGTGCAAGTGTGTGTGCGTGTGTGTAGGTGAATGCCTGTGTGTGTGTACATACCATTTGGTACAGGAGTTTGAGCACATTCAGCACATCCCTGTTTGGCATGCAAATTTAGGATTTGTTCATTCACACCCAGAACAACCACCTTTCCCTACTGTTCGGAACCAAACACATGGTGAACGTTGGATTAAATCAGTAATGTTAAAAAAACTCCATGGATGACAACATTTCCCATTAACTGCACACGGGCTGCGTTCTCTTTTAGTCTCCGAAGCTGAAGTAGGATGGAACAAAGCACCGTCCAGGACTACTCCTCTGAGGGATTGATCACAAGGTCATCAGGACAAGTAGGAAGTGCAGGAGAAAGAATTTGGTTTAATGGTATGAATGACATGGAGAAAAGTGACTTTAAATACATGAAAAGAAAGGTGATCTGAGAAGCTGCGGCCGCTGGCTTAATGTGCAAGTACCCAGCCTGAGAAGAACATTTACTTTCTATTTATGTGCCTAGAGATATATTGGGTGGGATTTTAAAAAATGCCTAAGTGTGTTGGGCACATAATTCCCATTGATTTCCAGTGTGGATTGGGTACCCAGCTCTGAAGAATCCCTCTCTTCTGTTGTTAGTTAGATGTTAGGTTGCAAACTCTGTAGGGCAAGGAACTTTTTTTTTTTCAGTTAAGCAACAGACACATTTTGATGCTGCAGAACATACGCTGGTGGGTCTAGCTGGAGAGGGCAAAGGGCATTCACTATTCCACCAGCCTCTGCTGCTCTCCAGGCCACCCCCTTGTTAGCTACAGAAGTGATGGAAACCCTGTTGCTCCAGACACTTGGAACTAGACCGGACAAAGCACTGGGAACCAGTGCACCAGCCCATGGGAGGGATGGGCCAGATGGGACCTAGCAGAGCGTTTCCATCTCTAATATCTGCCGAGGGCTCAGGGGCAGAACCCAGAGCCATGGAGTCCCAGGCACACAGCCTGGCTGAGTGCGGGAGGGCTCCTACCTGAGAGCTGTTTGCTGGGAAGGCAGCTAGGCGGGGGACGTCCACGATCCTCATGTCGTACATGTTCCCGCTGTAGATGACCGACGGTCTGTAGATGTCACGGGACCCAGTGGGGCTGTATGTCTCTGTGAAGTCGTTGTACAGGAACTGGCGGATGATGGCGGTTTTCCCCACCTTTGGGGCTCCAAGAACAGCCACTTTCAAGGTTTCCACCATGACCCACGTGCAGCACCTCGGAGAGCTCCCGCCCGGCCCATGGGCACTTTCCTGCAGGCTGCTCAGGGCTCTGCCAGGCAGCAGCCAAAGTTCTACCCAGTGCCCGAGCCCAGCTGGGCGCTCCGCGGACACGTGCGGAACATCCAGCGCCCGGAGCCGATCCGCCAGGCTGCCCCGGGCCCGCGGCAGTGGCTGGCTGCCGGCAGGCCAAGGCCCTTGAGGGCTCGGGGGCTCACCACAGCCAAGCCGGAAAGGTGGCGCGGGGCTCGGGCCCGCAGCTAACGGCAAAGCTGAGTGCCTCTCATTGCAGGCTGACCCAGCGTGCCACGACACGGAGCCGGAGGGGAGGGGAAGCCCCCGCTCGGTGTCACCGCAGACCCCACTGGAGCAGCAGTGATCTCCGTAACTCTCCCCAGTCCGGGCCCAGCGCCGCCCGCGGGGATCCCGCTCGCCGCAGGCTGGCAGATCTGAGTCTCCTCGGAAAACAGCAAACCCAGTGAAATGATTCCACCACGCCCGGGAGCTGCTGGGGGATGTGTCCAGTGCAGGCGGCCCCCGCCCGCTGCCGCAGGGCCGATAGTTTTGCAGCTCCTACCCCGGCGGTGCAAGGCGATCCTGGCGCTCTCTGCACGCCCCTGCTGGACTGGAGTTTGTTCAGGGCATGTGCCCATCGGCTACCCCCTTAGAGCAGCATCAGCTCAGCCAGGGAAGGCCCAGTCCCCCCGAGGCCGGGCTGGCCCCTGGAGCCGCGGACGCAGGACGGGGATGTCACCAAGCCAGCGCTCGGCACAGCTCATTACACCCGCGTCCTCCTTCCAGCGCCGCGGGCTCCTCCACCCTCCGGCGCGCCCTGGCAGCGAGCTCCGACCCCTCTGCCTGCAGCACCCTGGCCAAGGCAGCCCCGCTCAGCCCGCCTCCCTCCCGGGCCGGTGGCTCCCTGCCTCCCAGCGCTGCCGCTCGGATCGGGGCAGCTGCGGAATGCGGCCGCCCGCTGCGCTCCAGCCCGCGGCCAACCGCACACGGGGGCTGGGGGTGGGCGCACGTTCCCGGCGAGGGGGAAAGGATCCGAGGAGCCGGCTGGAGAGAGGTGCTCTAATGCCAGGGGCTGGGCCAGCGGAGGGAAGCACCAGCTGAATTGTGAGGCAAAACTCCGCTGGGCCGACTTCAGTCCCAGCCCCACTGGTGCCTTCGCCTCCCCCATCTCGTCGGAGGCCAACAGAGGCTGCGACCCCACAGCGCCTTTGGCTCGCGATCCAAGTAGGCTGAGGGACGGAGGGAAACTTGCAAAAAGCCCAGGCTGCGTCGAGGAGCCCAGCGGGACTGGGCCAGCAGGACAGGGACAGAATTCCCCCTTCCATGATCCAAGGTGGGCAGGGCAGGGACCGGGCCCCAGCGCACTTGGCAAGGCCACAGGGCAGGAGGAAGCTGATAAAATTCTGTTACTGGCATCACTGGTCTCCCGTTCTCTCTGCAGGGCTCAGGCAGGGCAGGGGAGCCCAGTACAGCCCCTGGGGCTTGGCAGAGCTGAGAAGACAAGGTTACATTGTTCAGACATGACTGGAGCCCCACTCCTGCCCCTACCCCTGCTTACCTGTGTGCACCTACCTAGGCCCCTTGGGCGCCAGGTGAGGCTGAGGGCAGGCCAGCTGCTAGCTCCTGCCAAAGGCCCTAGGCCTCTCAGAAAGCACAGAGCTGGGAGTCTGGCTCCCCTGGGGGCTGGCGTTGTTAAAAGAGATGGTAAGTTGCTAAGAATGTGTTTAGACTTGATGAAATGCTGGGAGTATGCTGCATGTATTCATCCCACTTAGACTATGGGTATGGTGGCTCTAAAGATTCAGTGAATAGTTGCATCATAAACCGCTGTTGCTGTGTAACTCACCCAGAAAGAAGCATTAATTAATAGAAGGTGCTCATCCCACACACAAGACATCCCTTGAAACCAAACGAGCCTTTGTGACACACCAAAGGACAAAGCTCCCCCCCTCCCCAAAGAGGAGGCTGGGGGAACAGGCATTGCCCCTGGGTGAACTGAGGGGAGGGAGTAGAACGGCTTGATGGGGAAGAACTTGACTTGGGGTAAGTGACAGCAAGTAACTGGACACTTGTGATTTTTGGTGCAAGACCCCATCGATCACCAAGGCAGGCTTGTCCAGGTGGCAAGGCAGCCCCCAGGGGACTAGCTGCATCTCCATGGTGAGGCTGGGGTGGTGCCTAAGGATCTAAGTTCACACAGCTGGGTTGGGCCCTGGTGAGCCATTCCAGACGGGCACAGGGAGCGCACAGAGGGGCTGAGGAGTGACAGGCTCAGGTTCCATTTAGGATCTTCCCTACAGGCAAAAGGCCTGATCTGCAGAAGTGCTGGGCACCTAGCAGTGCTCAGGCCTTCAGGTATTGACTGTTCAGGACCTCTGAAAATCAGGCCATTTATTTAGGGGCCTAACTAGAGACTGAGGAACGTGACTTTAAACATTCCTGATCGGAAATGTTGGAGTATGACCCCTGTCCACACACGCTTATGAACTAGACCTGGTGTTGCAAACACTTGCTTAACTTAATGCAGCTGAAGTAGTCAATGACCATCAGTGAGGCTACTGCTGTGTGGAAAGGGCAGCAGGCGCACAGCCTAGAGCAAGAGAGGACGAACTGCACTGAGAGACCTAGAGCAAGGCCCAGACATTTAAAAAACTAGATCAGACCTTAGTAGAAACAGTGGATGTTGAGGCGCTAGTTGAAAGAAGAGCCCTGTTTAAAAACCATCAATGTTTGAGAAAGCTGAAGTGGAGAGATTATGTTGAGAGCTTCATTAGAATGATCAGCGAATATTCGGCAGTTTGCAACAGCTGTTCCATTAGAACTCAGGACAGATCCCAACACACAGTGTATGCTTAAGTAGTGTAAATGAAGGGTGCTCATTACGTTCAGCCTCTGCCTTATGAAATGATTTAATTATAAAAAGAAATGACAGCCTTTCAGTGAAAACCCCACCCTCAGCATCAAGCCCAAACAGGATTATCTTTAACAACTACCTAGGCTCCTATTTAACTAAATGAATAAAAAACCTGTTAGTCTTGGAGATGTGTTGCTCTGTCCATTCCAATTAGGTGTGTGCACGCTGCGCGCACAGTTGGCAGAAAGTTTTCCCCTAGCAGCACCCGTTAGGTCAGCTGTGGAGCCTGGTGCAGTGGCGCCTTCCTGGCGCTCAATATATGATCCTGCCGAGCTGGTGCCTCCTCAGTTCCTTCTCAGTCTGGCATGCCGGGTCATGGAAGTGCAGGCAGCCCTAGGGTCGAGGAAACTCAGGCAGCCCCTTATTGTCATGGTTGGGTACTGTTGGGAGGCCTTGAATGATGTCCGCGATGGCTTGGAAACAGGGCTCTGGCAAAAGTGCTCTTGCCTGAACTGAGACTAACACTGCCCGCTGAAGTCTATTCTTTGGGTTGGTTCCAAAGTCAAGTTGGTTCCTCAAGTTCAGGAGAAGACCCACTCACTCAAATGTAGATCTGACCAATCGGATTTGGGACTCCACCTGCCCCCTGCTGCGGCCCCTGAGATGGGGGTATACCTGCACACGCCTCTGATGGAGGAAAGTAGTCACAACCGACGTGCCCTTGGTGAACACATGAGGGGCTGTTGAGAGGCCAGATGGAAGGAAAGTGAATTGGTAATGCTTGTGGGGAACCACGCAGTGTAGGAATTGCTGGTGTACAGGTGGAATTGCTATATGGAAGTACATGTCTTTCATGTCCAGGGTGGCATACCAGGCTCCTGGATCCAGGGAGGGAATAATGGTGCCCAGGGAGACTATGAACTTGTTGAGTCCTCACAGATCTAGAATGGATCTGAGACTCCCACCTTGGCCTTGGGATTAGGAAGTATCAGGAGTAGAATCCCTTGAGTCTTAGATCCTGAGGAACCTCCTCCACTGCTCCCATGGTGAAATGTGCCTGAACCTCCTGGCTAAGGAGTTGTTTGTGAGAAGGGTCCCTGAAGAGGGATAGGGAAGGGAGGGTAGGAGCAGAACTGGAGAGAATATCCCACTTCTACCATAAGGAGGACGCAGCCATCTGAAGTTATTTGGGACCAAGCACAGTAGAAGTGGGACAGATGATTCAAAGAGGGGGAAGGATCTGGAAGTGAGGCTGGTGCCCTGTCCTCAGGTGCCCTTTCAAAAGGCCGGCTTGGAACCCAACAATGGTTTAGTTAGGCTCTGTCCCTGCCTGGATGGGGGGTTGGAAGGCTTTTGTCTGCCATTCCTGCCCCTTCCTCTTATAAAAGTCCTGCCCTGGCCAAGGAGGATAGGAGCGCTGCTGCTTCTGAGGTTGGAAATGTTTACATTGGGTTGCTGGGGTGTGCATACCCAAGGATTTCATGGTGGTTGTTGAGTCCTTTAGGTCATGCAGCTGACAGTCAGTCTGCTCCACAAACAGGCCTACCCCATCAAAAGGCGGGTCCTGCATGGTCTGTTGAACCTCTGGCAGGAGTCCCAAGACCTACAGCTGTGAGCTATGCCTCATAGAGATATCAGAGGACAAGGTGCGCACTGCCATGTCCAGTGAGGCCTGTAAAGAGGTCTGTGCCACTGCCTTGCCCTCCTCCACTATAGCTCCAAACTCGTCCCTGGACTCAGTTGGCCCCAGCTCCTTAAACTTGAGCATAGAGTTCCAGGAGCTGAAGCTGTACCTACTCAGAACTGTCTGCTGGTTGGCAAGCCTGAGTTGCAACCCCACTGTAGAATATAGTTTGCACCCAAATAAATCCAGGTGCTTGGCATCCTTGGACTTAGGCACTGGGGCTTCTTGTCCCTGCCTCTCCTCCTCATTTACTGCAGCCACCACCAATGAGGAAGGCTGAGGATGTGTAACGAGATATTCGTACCCTTGGATGGGATGAAATAGTTCCTCTCGACACCCTTTGCGGTGGGAGGCATGGAGGCTGGCGTCTGCCAAATGGTCTTAGCATTAGCCTGCATGGTCTTGATGAGGGGTAGAGCCATCTTCGATGGATCTTCCGGGGCCAGGATGTCGACTATTGGGTCCTCCGACTCCACCACCTCTTCGGCCTGCAAGCCCATATTTGTGCCACCCTGCAAAGGTGGTCCTGGTGGGCGCGGCTGTCTATGGGGGATGGTCCCGAGACAGAGGTGCCTCATCCAGGGAGGAAGACAAGGACACTAATGGGGGAAACAGGGTCCTCCTGTCCTGCCTCACTGGCTGGGCCAGGCACACCTGGATCAGGCTCAGGAACTGGGGTTTGTTTCAGGGGAGGGTGAGGAAACGGTACCTCCTCGGCACCCCTAGGGGTGGGGCAACTGGTGGAAGCCTCCGGCAGCTGTGGTTCAGAGGTCGCTGACACAGGGCTTCCACAGCCAGAGGGTGCCGGCCGCGCTCTGAGTATCTAGATCCAGTCTCAGAATCTTAAGACAGGGACCGAGACCGCAATGGCTAGGTGGTGCCTAGCGGAGCTGGATTGGTGAGCAGCATAGCACTGCTGGGAGTGGTGCCAGGAGGGGGACCTGCTACGCGATGGGGATTGACGCGAGGATCGGCGTCGTGAGCGGGAGCACTGGCGTGAGCTGCAGCAGTGTCACTAGTGCAACAAGTGCCAGGATTCCACCAGTGGTGCTGAGGGACAGTGCATCACCGGTTTGCCTCAAGACAGTGCCACACATTGCGGTACTGGAGACTTGGTGTGAAGGGTGGGTGACCTCGGCGCTGTCATGGTGATAAGGTCCCTTGTAGCCTCAAAGGTGTCGGGGTGGATGACAATTCCACCTCCTCGATGACCTGGCTCGGGGAGTCCAATGACACTGGGTGCTCCTCTCTGGGATGCGCCCCACTGGCTGGCTCCAAAGGGGTTGGTCTCTGAGCTGGAGATCCACTCCTCCCCTGCTTCTGTGCCAGGGAGTAGGACTGGTGCCAGGTTGATCCCACCTGTTTCAGTGCCGGGGAGCTGAAGTGCCACAGGTCTCTCCCAGAGTCTTTCAGTGGTGCCACTTCTACCAAGCCACCAGTGCTGGGTCTTGCCATGCCGATGTAGGGTGCAGTCTGAGTGCCGCCTCCATAAGGAGCTGCTTGAGGCAAAAGTCTCACTCCTTTTTTGTTGTGGGGCCAAGCCCTTTACAAATCCTGCACTTGTCTGGTTGGCGTGCTTCCCCCAAACAAGCATTGTCGGGGTCACCCATTGGCATGGGCTTGTTGCAGAACTTGGGCATGTAAGCCCCCCAAGGAGAATGCAGTTGGGTTGACCTTGGCATGTCACTTAGGCCCCTTTTCAGTGAGCTAGTGAAGCGTGTGCTAATCGCCGTGATGACAATGTGATCATGCACAAGCTCAAAGCTGGGCACCTGGGTAGGGAGCTTGCTGAATAGGGCCTTGATTTCTGCGAAAGGGTCAGTTACATTTGTCAGGTGCTAGGGCGCTGTATGGAGAAGGGGAAACCTGTCCAGAGGATAAAAGGCTGCACCTTAATCAAAACACGGACTAGAGGCGCATCACATTAGTAAGATTTTAACTGACTGTTTAAATGAGCAGCTGGGGAAGTGTGACAGGTGCTGAGGAGCACACAAGTCAGACCCCTGTTAAAGATGTTGATAATACAATAGGAACTCTGTACCCAGCAAAAGGCAGGATGCAAAACTGATGTAGAGCAGAGACGAAGCTTCTCTTTGGGGTGCAGGGTGTCAGATTAAGGAGTTAAAGAGACAGTTCCACTCATACAGGCTCCTGGCCAAAATAAATAAATACTGTAAATGTTTATATAAAAATGAGACGCTTAAAAGAAAAAACTTGATGAGCTCAAGTATCTCACTGGCCAAGGGCCTTACTATGACAGGCGTTACAAACACATGGTAGGATGACAAAAATCAGTGGAAGGCTGATGTCTGGCTAGAGCAGGGTTCGGCAACCTTTCAGAAGTGCTGTGCCAAGTCTTCATTTATTCACTCTAATATATCACTAAACTAGTGTTGTATGGAAAGTAAATAAGGTTTTTAAAATGTTTAAGAAGTTTCATTTAAAATTAAATTAAAATGTAGAGTCCCCCGGACTGGTGGCCAGGCCCAGGCAGTGAGAGTGTCGCTGAAAGTCAGCTCGCGTGCCGCCTTCGGCACATGTGCCATAGGTTGCCTACCCCTGAGCTAGAGCTATCCCAGACAGACAGACCAACCGACCGAAGAGGTGGGGGAGCAGCGCTGTACCTAAAGGATTCCATAGTGTCTGGGGCTAAAGTGAAATTCCAAGAGCAAGTAGCTAAGATGTAAACACAAACAGGAGCTACTTTAAGTATATCCGAGAGAGGAAACCTGCAAAAGAATCAGTGATCTGCTGGATCACCAGGGCTTAAAGGGAGACAAAGACATTGCTGAGAAGCTGTGATCCATTTGCATCAGTCTTCACCCCCTCCCCCTGATAAATCTGGGGAGAATCCTAACCTGGACTTACTCACGAGAATGTGGCATCAGAAAAAGAAGGGCTGAAACAGATAGATACATTAAAAAGCGTGACTGCTGGACGATCCAAAACTTCTGAAAGAGCTCAGCTATGAAGAGTCTGAGCCACTAGCAAAAATATAAGATCCCTCTTTAAAAACAGCCCCTGGAGCAGAGGACTTGAGGGGAGCAAATGCTATACTTCTGCTTAAAAAAGGTTCTAGGGGTGACTTTGGAATTACAGACTAGTAAACACAGCCCACAGATCGGAGACAGTGCGGCAGTTCCTACCTGGCTCAATGTTTCACTCTCTCATCCCTGTTGTCTGGTTTGTTTTTATTGACTGCAAAGGGCCCATCTCCCTGAGTATGTTGCTGCACTCGAAGTTGCTGTGAGCGAGCCAATGTGCTACAAGGATCATAGCCCAGCAGCAGAAGTCCCTGGCCTTCCCAAGTATGATCCAGGCCAAGACCCTAGGCATGTCCGTGGGGCAGCTAATCCCTCCCATTGCCATGGCTACACTATCTGTAATATGCTAGCTCAGTCGGAGCTGCTGTGAGTATGTCTGCTGGAGCTGGGGATTACACGTGCTGCTCGAAGTGTAGACAATACCTTATGGTTCTGTCCGGTGTTCAGCACAACAGAGCTCTGATCCAAGCTGAATCCTTTAGCAGCCATATAGCACATATGAAGCCCCCTGATTTCTCAAATTCAAGATGACGGCCTGGATCCATCCCTGGTGTAAAAGTGATGCACAGAGATGAAGGTCTTACAAGGAAATACAGAGGTGCACTGGAAGGCTGAAGGAATGAGGTCTGGTTTTAGACACACCCTACAAGCCACTAAGGGAAGGGCTGCAGTGATGACACAAATGGAGATGTGTTGTGAGGTTTCTAACACCGCAGGGTCTCACCATTTTTCCTGAGTTACCTGCAGATGTTTTCTGGCAAACTAAGTTAGGTGGCTGTTCTCCAGGGCAGGAGACACATGGGCCCAGCAACAGCTATTTAACATTCTGCTGAGTGGGTCTAGTACCAAGGGGAACATTTTCAGAACTGTCTGATTTAGGAATCTAAGGTCAGCTCTACAGTACAAACTTTTGCTGGCATAGCTGTGTTGTGTGGAACCCCCTCCTACCCCCGCTGACATAGTTGGGCTGGCAAAACCCTCCATCTAGATGCAGCTTACACCAGCAAAAGAACTCCTGCTGGCAGTCTAAGCTGCACCTCGGGTAGGGGGCCTAGCCAGGACAGCCTTGGTAGTGTAGCCTAGCCAGATTTACACGTGTATTTAGGCACTCAGTGGGACCTACAAAAGTGCCCAGCTGCATCTTGAAGTACCTAGAGACCTTTGACAAGCTGATCCTATGTCACCTTTGCAAATAAAACGTGATTGCTTTTCTAAAATGTTAGCCTAGGGCTTGGTCCCTTCACCCCATGTACTGAGAACTCACCCACATTTGGATGCACAAGGACTGCAGGATTAGCTCCTTGGACAATAAAGTCTTCATATCCTCTCTGCCAACACCTGCCAAGCAGGAATGCAATTCATCTGAGATTGCATGTAGGGTAGATATTGCACAGCTTTGTACTTTCTTTGGAATCCATGAGCCAGTCAATTTAGATGGGGATAAGGCCCTGTGACAGGATTTAACTACCTCACGTAAGTGTGCTCAGACTCTGGTACCAGAGTATTTATGAGTTATTTCCCCACTGGAGACTGCAGTTGTGCCCTTTGCCACAGATGGTCTGTTCATTTAAAATTACCTGGCTAGGCCAGGCTTCTAAAACCTGCACTGCCTATGAGCTGACCTGCTGGTGTCATTCCCCCACTGCCTGCACTTGGTGGTTTGGGCTCAGGAGGGCTCTGTCTTTCATCATCCCTTTTGGTGAGAATGGCTGGCAGGTTAAGATGAGCTGAACCTGTAATCACAGCTGAGCATCATCTACTATTTCAGAATGAACGGTTTGTATGATTCTGTTTGTGTTGTACTAACTCTAAGATACCAGCACATCAGAGATGGCTCTCCCATGCGACTAATACAATCAGAAAGATCTGAAATAAGCAGTGAGAAATCCTGTTACAGCCATTTTAAAAAGCCATCCCTCCACACACAGGGAAATGGGGTAGGCAGGCTCACTCACCGTGTAGTCTTCACAGAGAAGATAGACAGCATGGTCCAGAAGGAAGGTAACTAGCTTGGGAATCAGATTTGGGCTCAATTCCTGCCTCTGAGAGATCAGGTGACCCTGAGCAAGTGTGTGTCATGGTTCCCGGTGAGTATAATGAGGCTGCTGGCCCTTACATTGTCCTTTGTGAGACAGATCTATTGATGAGAAGTACCCCCTAGGAATCATCTCTATTGACACCACCAGTGGGGGGTGGAGAATATTGGAGCAGGTCATTTTTGCCTTAGGAAAAGCAGCCACGGAACAGCTGACATTACAGCATACGAGTACAATACAGATGAAGCTTTGAATGCATGAATATTTCATGTGCCCCTCTCTGTGGGAACCATTTGCTGCAGAGTGTGGGGCAAACTCTCTGTGGAGATGAATCAAGATGCATATTTAGTGGTTCTCTGTTGCTGACTCTTTAAAGAGCTGCAGCTCTCTCTCTGGCCAGCATGCAGGCAGTACTAACTCAGCCCCACACAGCACTGAAAGCAGTGTTTGTGGACTCCAGCAAGCTGCCAGGCCTAGGGAAGGGGAATTTAATCTTCCTAGCTGAGCTCTGGGAACCACTCAAAAATTAATCATATAAAATAGAGAACTAAACCATTCCATGGCCTTTACTGATCCTTTATTGACAGATCCTCAAGTCTTTACATGACAAAGGGACAGTGGGTCAAGAGAAAAACTAGAGAGTTGTCTGCAAAAACAGTGATTCACGGATCATTTCAAAATTTAAAAACCTCTGAATATTTAATAATTAACAGGGGGAGGGGGAAAATAATCACCCAGAATGCAGGTGGCTTTGTTCCTGAATAGCAAGCGCTCTCCTATAGCCTGCTCTTGGAGTTAGGGTAGGACTCTGAAATCTAAGCGCCTCCATCAAGAACAGGGAGGGGGGTAATGAAACCTCTTCATTAAAACGTATTTCCCAGGAATAACCAGCTGTGCAGGTTTCATGCACAGGCTCCCCTTGCAGCACTGAGTTAGATTGTTCGACTCAAAGGAAGCCCCTGCCCCCGTTGTCTGGCAGACATCGGGTCTGGGTTGTTGCAAAGCTGCATACAGCAGCCGGAAGAGGAACTCCTCACCCGCAGAAAGTAAGAAGGCTGGAGAACTAGCTTGTATTATTTGGGGGCCTGAGTGAAATGAGTGTACAGGAAGATGCCAGGTTAGTGCTGATGGACAGGTGGCCACAGAATGATCAACACTAAGGCCCCGTTCTGCAAATCCTTCAAACGAGGGCCTTGAAGGATCACAAGGCTAGGGGAAAGCAGGTTCCGGACAACTCTCTGCTCTTGGGATCAAATGGGGACATTGTCTGCACTGGGGATCATCCCCGACTCCAGACAAGGATGCAGCTGCCCCAATGCAAACCCCTAAGCCAGGAATGGTAGCAATGCACAGGGTTTCAAGCAGGAAACACACCCACTACTTTCTGCATTAGCTTTGCCCATCTCCATGAGGCGTTTATACTGATGCAGCTTTGAGCAGTAACACGATTAGATCCTCAGTGTAGTCGATGTCTAACTGGGACCTGAGAGCTTTACATTAATCTACTGTATCTGAGTAAGGCCAATAGGATGCCACCTGATCCTGTCTGCCCCCATCTGAGAAATCCGAGAAGCAGGAATACCACTGAGCTGGAGAGCTTGCCTGAGGAATGCATCTGTCATGCCATGTGCCACTTCCTGCCTCTCGCCACAGGTATGAGCAGCTCGATCGCAGCCTAAACTGTATGTTTCAGTTCTGCATACAAGGAAGGAGCCATGGCTGGGAGGGCATAAGCTCAATGGCAAAGCCATTCGGATAACTAGAGGCCTGTGAGTATTTTCAAGAGCAGGAAGAGGGAAGGGATAAATAACAGGAGAGCTATAGGGTGACACAGTAGAGGGAGTTAGATGAAGCTTAGATATCATGAGGATAAGCTTGATATGAAAACCTGGATGGAGATAGATCAGGTGAGATCTTGAAGTGGAGTGTAAATTGGTATCACTTGAAGTCAATGGAGCGCCACTGCTTTTAGCAACTAGAGATCTGGTACAGTGTATGCAATAACGGCGGTAGGTTCTACAGCTTATAACCAAGGCCTGTGGACTCCTTTTCATAACCCTGGAACCTGCCATAAAATCCACCCCTTCCTGCAGAGCTGTGCTCCAGAATCTAAATTTTCATTTCAAAATAACTTTCTAGCCCTTATGATTGCAGAGGAAACATTCTGAAACTGAACAGAGTGGTTTGATGCAGCGACCTATGTCAGAGGCTGCAGCCAGCCTGAAACAGCGCTCTGCAAGGGATGTGAATGGCTCCATTCATGTCAATGAGGCATTGACTCAAAACTTAATGATGTAAGTTCCAGCATCAAATTTTTTGAAGTATTTTACTGCTGATCATGTTCATGTCCAGCTTAGCCCAGTTCGAAACCCTCTGCCACACCTTCATAAATTTTAAGAGCTCCAGCTGTCCTCCAGCCAATGGCCAAGACCTCCTGCGTTTCCCTGGCAACATCTACAACAGAACTCCGCATTTTCAACACACAACAGATTTAGGGGCAAATTAATTGTATTTAATATCAGACTAAATGAGAAGAGATGCTGTCAGACTCTCTCATTCATTTTTATATTGAATTTAACAAGAACTATTCAAAAAATTATCAGAAGCTGCTGCAAATATTTCTTGTCTGTCACACCAGTCTCACAAAATTTAGCTCAGGTCGGCTTCAGAATACTTGATGGGCCCTTGGCGATAACAGATGCAGCAGAACTCTTCTAGAGCAATAATACCTACCCTCTTACCTAGCACTTTCATCAGTAGATCTCAAAGTGCTTTACAATGGAAGTCAGTGTCATTATCTCCCCTTTATAGATGGAGAAACTGAGGCACAGAGATGTGAACGCACTTCCCCAAGGTCAGTGGCCAAACTGGGACTAGATGCCAGGGCTCGAGGTCCAGTCCAGTTATCTATTCACTAGGTTACACTATGGCTCCTACAGGACTGTCTAGGCTGGTTCAAAGCCCAGCAATGGAAGGCTAGTGGTAAGGTGATCCAGAGCCAATGGGAAACCTTTTTATGATTTCAGTGAGCTTTGGGATCATGCCCAAATGCTGTACATTGATTTGTTACTTACAGTCGTCATTTCCATCTATAGATGGTTTTGTCCCTGTTTATTCTACAGGATTTCTCCATAAGAAGATGCTGACATGTTCACGCGGTATTGGTAGATTTGCAGAGTACTAGAACAGATGGTGGAAATCTCTAGCATATGACAGCAGAAAGTGGAGGAGGAAGCATGCTATAAACAGGAGTTGGTCAGTGGAATGTATTTTTGGAATGAAGCATCAGAAAATAAACCGAAGGGGGAAAGGGGTGGGGGGGAGAGATGGGAATTAGAAGTTCGGTTGCAGTCTATTGCGAGGACTCCGCCCCCAAACAGCTTAAAGGAAACGCAGGGTCCAAACTGCGAGCCAGGGCAGCCAGAGATGAATTCTTCACTAGAGAGCATATTTATAAGCATTTGGATTGTGACCATCAGCCCAAGCACATGCAACAAAATCCACCACCTCCTGCCCAAGCTTCCCTAAGACTGACATGCTCTATGGTGCAGCTCAGCCCTCCTCAAAGCTCCAGGAGGAGGACAGGCTTTGGTGCCCTTCAGAGCAGGTTGTGGATGGAGGCCTCTCAGGCCTAGTGCGAGTGGATTCCAATGCCAAGCCCCACACACTGCCAGTGGCTAGGCTGATGGGTGACTGCAGCCTTAGCTGTGTCTTTAAGATCTGGAAGTCCCAGGTTCAATCCATACTGCAGACAACCAACCAAGAGGCTCTGCGTTAACTCTAGCAACCCCCTCTTTGCTGCCTAATCTGCCCAGAAAGCGGGGGTGTGATCCTTTACATCTTTTGTCACCACCGGTGGCCCTACCTGTTTTGCTGGACAACAAAAAAAAAAAAAAAAAAAAAAAAAAAAAGTTTTGCAGTTTCTCTGCCCCTGGCACCGAGGGCCAACCCCCTCCAAAAAAAGGCCCAGCAGCACAGCGCCTCTGGCTGTTGGCACCCAGAGCTACTGCCCTGCTCACCCACCCCTTAGCATGAGGCCACAGTGCCTTTCTTAGCCCATTTGACATTACTAGTCTAGACATCCCAGAGGATGCTGCCATTCCTGTAAGCAGGCAGCGCTATGAGGAAGACCCCAATCGCTATGTCAGTGCCATCACGAGCTGATGCCACTAACAGCAAACTGTGCTACTGGATCATAGGCAGCACAGACGAGACCTGCCCCTCCCCCCATGACAAGGTTCACTTTGCTTGGGACAATTCGTGTGCACAGGGCACTGCTGAGGAAGTTTGCAGCAGTCCATGTCCTTGCCCTTCACAAGCATTCAATCCAGAGTGCAGGTTCCACAGTGGTGGGAACATTTATTAGCAGCAGTAGGAAGACATCATGCAACTTACTCTGGATGGTGCCTGAGTGTTTTGAACAGCGACCCTGTGCCATGGGGACACAGCACGTGGAGATGTAGAGAATATTTGCACAGGCTGTGAAGGACTTTTAACCAGAGTTGCAACTATTAAAGATAATTAGTACTCACATGGATAGGGTCTGTCTAGTTCAGGGGTGGGCAAACTTTTTGGCCCAAGGGTCACATCTGGGTGGGGAAATTGCACACAGGGCCATGAATGTGGGGGGGGGGGCAGGGTGTGGGAGGGAGTGCGGGGTGTGGTGTGCAGGAAGGGGCACAAGGCAAGGGGTTGGGACACAGGAGGGGGGCAGGGTGTACGAGGGGGCTCAGGGCAGGGGTTCGAGATGTGGAATGCAGGAGGGGTTCAGGCTCTGGCATGGTGCTGCTTACCTGGAGTGGCAGCAGCGTGTAGTAGGGTTAAGAAAGCTCCCTGCCTGCCCTGGACCCAGGCCGCTCCTGGAAGTGGCTGGTACCATGTCCCTGCAGTCCCTGGGGGAAGCGGGGGCAGAAGGCTCCGCATGTTGCCCCTACCTGTGCGTACCTCCCCCAAAGCTCCCATTGGCTGCAGTTCCCCATTCCCAGCCAATGGAAGCTGCTGGGGACAGTGCCTGCAGGCAAGGGCAGCGCACAGAGCCCTCTGCCCCCTCTCCCCCACGGGCCACAGGGACATGGTGCCAGCCGCTTCTGGCAGCGGTGCAGGGTGGCAATCCCATGGGCTGCATCCAAAGCCCTCATGGGCTGGATCCGGCTTGTGGGCTGTAGTTTGCCTACCTCTGGTCTAGTGCTTGCTCACAGAGTACAGCACATAGGTGGGTAACAATATCGCTTCCATTTCAACTTCCACTGGAGACTCCCAAAGCACCCTCAGGGACCTTTCAGAAATGGAGGTAAAAGAAAGGTGATGCGACTTGCTTGTGATCATGCGCTGAGTCAGAGGCAGAGCCCAGGAGTTGCAGCTCGCAGTTTGCTGTATGAGCCACTCGACCATGAAAGATTGCACCAAAGTGCAGAACACAAAGAAGAGCCCAACACAGAGGGAAAACAGTAGCCCACCGGGCACATACAAAACTGGATTGAAGGGGGCGGAAAAAATATCTCACACAGGGCCTAATTAGACTGTGGGATTCATTCCCTCAAGATGTTACTGAGGCAAAGAATTTAATGAGATTTAAAGAGGAATTGGACACGTACACTGGATAGAACAGCCCGAGATAGAGTAAAATAGTAAGAGGTTTTAGATGAACCTTGTTGTTTATTGGTTTCAACTGATCTCTAACTGTTAAGGATTAGAAAGACTGCACTGATGGGCAGATTTCCCCACACCTGCACCTTCCTCCATAGCGTCTAGTGCCAGCCAGTGTCAGAGACAGGATATTGGACCAGATGGGCCATGAGTCTGATCCAGTACAGCACTTCCTGCATTCCTAAGAGAAGTTACAGTCAGGTGAACCGTCCTCTGGGTGCAAAAGGAGAGCAGCGCTGCCATCCAGCCCATAGTGCACCTGGAGATGCCGTCACACCTACTGGAATTTAATTAGAGCTTTTCATAATCAGGATGGTGAGCAGTCAGATGGAGTTTAACACGAACAAAATTAGAGATTTCCATCTCACAGCCCAGTTAGCATCGCAAAGCACCACCAGTGAGTCATGCCTTGAAGTAGAGCACAACTGCAGCAGCCTCATCCCCTTCCGAGCACATTGTGAAGCAATCAGTTAAACTGGGGATGGTGACCCTCGAGAATATCTGCAGCATAAGTGAAGGGGCTTTCTCACAAAGATGCTTCCTATGTAACAGCCACCCGCCACACACAAATACCATTTTCAATGTAGCCGATTTCAAATCTGTTGTGATCTTATTTCTAATCACATGCTTAAAAAAACAAAACCAAAAAAACTGGGCAGTAACAGAAAGGAGTATTTTTAACTCCAAATCTCAAGAGATCTGGGTTCTATTCCTAGCTCTGCCACTGACTCAGTGGCTGGCCTCTTTTGTACCTCAGTTTCCCCATCTGTGAACTGAGAGGGCAATGCAATCCCTGCTTAGAGAGGAGAGCGGTTTCCAACATATGACTGACATAACTCTCCATCAAGAGGGTGTCTCTCCGCCATGAGCTTAGAAGCCAGCGTCAACAAGATGAACACCACTTATAAATTCCCTTCTGCTGTGTAACTGAGGTATCAAAAGGCAAGAGCCATAACACATTGAGACAGAGGAGAGTGGCAGGTAGCACCTTGCTTTAATGCAAAGAGCCTTTGATGGGCTTAACGGGGAGGACACTGCTCCTCTTCTGCAACAGATAGAGGGGGAGGATGGCTATGAATAGAAAAAGGTGTGATCTGGCACTGCTGGGCCCTTCACACCTTTGGAGGAAGGGGACAGTACTCCCTGCACAGAGAAAGTTGCCTGCAGGATTAAAGGCTCAGCCAGAGTGATGTACAAGTCAGCCTAGGGACTAGTCACCCCTCCTCGGGTTCCAGACCAGGATCAATTATTTGTATTATACGAGCATCTGGAGGTCCCAGCTGAGATGGGGTGCTGCATAGACAATCCCTGCCCTGAGGGCTTTATAGTCTACGCAGACAAGACAGATGGAGAATCATTCCCCCCCTCCCCCTTTTTACAGATGAGGAACTGAGGACAGAGATTCAGGGACACAGCACCTGGGACTGAACCAGAGCCCCAGGCCAGTGCCCTACCCACCAGACCAACCTTTCCTCTCCAAGCAGCCATCAGCGGGCCAGACTGCTCCACAGACCGCTGCCACAGCAAGTCCTAATCAAAAAAAGCTCCCTTGAAGCAGAGAACTGGCTAGTCAGCTCCTTCCTGTCCCCTCCTCCTCCCTACTCCCCAGAGCTGTCCCCTGCAGACTTCTCTCCCTCCCCGTGCTTTGATTCAGACACATTTAGGCTCTAATCCAATGGAACGCAAGTGAGCTCATGCAGACTTGGAACTCCATCCAGCCTGAATGCAAACCAGCTCCTGGTTCTCATCCGCCCAGATGGCAGGAAGCACTTGCAGCCACCTTCCTACTGCCCAGCAGCCAGGTACAAGGGCAGGGATATTTTTAATCCCTTTGGGCACAACTACCTCACAGCTTGGGGTAGGCCACTCTTGAGCGGTTCTTTTCTACATACCTGTTGTCTGGATTGAATTAGACAGCGATCCAATGCCAAGGACCTAGGAGACTAAGATACAGCTACCATCAGGATAAGTTATCCCTGAGGGCTCAGCCAAACACAGGCTGTGCTGGTTTAAATTCAGTCTGTTTAGTTAAACCAGTGCAACTTTTTGTGCAGGCAATTATAGTCTGGAACGGCTTCACTTGCACCTGTATGTTTACAGCTAAGCGGATATAAACCCAGGTATAATCTCTACAACCCCCCCCCATCACCCCGTTAGTTTAACTGGGCCAACGGTGTGTTCAGACTGGGTCTGAGTAAACAGAGTTGCCTCCTGTTACCCTGATGCATACTAATCTTGTGCCGATTAGCTAGGAGATGTTAGGTCAGCAGGCGAACACCCACAACACACACCATGGCATACTTTCTGCCCCCTGACCCCACCCCTTCCACCAGTCATCTCAGCAGCTCTTCAGTCTCCCTGGCAAAAGGGCTAAGGCCTTTTAATTTAACTGGTGTCATTGATAGATTACATGGGGTGAAGACAGCTAGGTCAGACTGGGCATGGAGATGAGGAGCTGTGAAAGCAGTGGAGAAGGGATTTGTCCAACTCCATTATGGTTAAGAAGAGAGCCAGTCAATGCACAGCTCAGAGAGCAGCGATCTGCATGACAGACAGTGCCAGCTCCAGCCCAAGTACAGCCCCGCTGGGTGCAGAGACCAGCTCAATGGATTAATCTTTGCTCACTGGCAAAGGGATTGAGACGCCATTAAGCCTCAGCCAGTGCAGCAAACAGAATAAGCCAACAGGTATTTCAGTAACAGTTTTATCCTGACAGGAGGCAGTAGCAGGTCTAAATAGTTAGAGCAGGGGTCTAGGAAGGGACTTGCTGCGTGATCACAGTAAGTCACTTCACCTCTGTGTCTCTATCCCAGTGTTGGATGCACTGTGTTTGAGGGGGCAGAGGAAGTGAAAGCAGCGCTACTTACCACCTTTGGGAAAGTCCTGTGTTATTGGGATGAAGAGTGCTGTAAGTGCCAGCTATCATAAAAGGCCCGTCCTTCGGCTCCCCAGGTAGGCTAGATGATCACAGGGCCAGGAGCAGGTTGATCTTTAACACTGGGATCTGAGCAGCACACTTTTGAACTCCGTGTACTTCAAATGATTGCTACAACCACCAAAAAATGAGTCTACTAAATCGACCCCCCCTCTTGTCCTGCTTGTGTGGCAGAGGGGAAGCCAAAGCCTTCTGGACACAGCAGCAGAGATGGGTCCCATGGCCAGTGACAAACTCCTCTGCTCAGCAGGTTCAGTACAGAGTGAAATCTTCAGCAACAATCTTGTAACAGCTGAGACAGAGGCCACTGGTCCACAACACACAATCCTGACCTACGCGTCTACTGTGCTCCCGTCAGCCATTTTACAGCTTCTTGTTCCTTCCAGGGATGTAAACAGAGCTGGCTTCCATAGGCGCAAGGAAGATTAAGAGACCTCAGCAATCCCCAGCTCATAGCTCAGCTAAAGCAGAACGTCAGAGAGAACTGCAGACGAGCTGGCAAGGCAGTGTAGCCTTGGCTCTTTCTACTCCACTGGGTTTATCGACGGTGAAAGCTCAGCCTACCAATGCAGAGAGTAAATGACCGTTGCAGACCTTTCCCTATCCACTCACAACACAGCAGGACAGGAGACTCCTTATCTCTTGGTAGTCACACAGTAAAATCCTCACCCCACTGAGGGGAGCGGGGAAACTCCCAATTGATTTCAATGGGACCTGGATTTTACCCTTAGCATTTACATATTCTACACACAGCACTGGGAGACAGGGAGATGAAGTGGGCAGGACTATGGCAGTCCAGACCTTCCCCCATTATCTCCAAACCAACGACCTGGGGCCAGAAAGCCCATATCTGTATAAAAGCGTTTACTCCCCTGGAGATGCAACAGAGGCTGGGAATGGGACTCCACTTCAAGTTGAGTTGAGAGCAGGCATAAACGCAGTACATAGCTGAGACTAGAACAGCTTTCCCCAGCTTACTCTCTCCTCTACTCCCAGTTCTGGGCTTCCTCTTGTGTTCAGAATGGTGTGTTGCATGGCTCCTGCCCTAGTCAGTGAGGATTATTGCTGTCTATGCTCCTCCACAGGCTTTCAAGCAGGATGTTCAAAGACAGACTGAAAAGCAATGGCAGCAGGTGTCCAAGGCTGCAGTAATGGAAAGGGGGTTGGATTTTCAGGTCAGTGGCTGACAGAGAGAGAGAAGATGGTATGGATACCAATGACCACCTGAGCTGACGGCCATACGGGCAACAACAGCTGTGGCCAGCCAGTGCGGAGTGATGTGATCCGCTAGTCTTCAGCCGGTTCAGACACAAACCCCCCTGTGATCTCTGCTCTGAGCGGAAAGTGCATATCAAGTTTCAATAGCTCCTGCTAGCCAATATCTTGGGCTGGCCCAGACACCACACTGAGGCTATGTCTACACTACTGCAGTAAGTCGACCTAAGTTATGCTACTCCAGCTATGTCAATACAATGTAGCTTAGGTTGACTTACTGCGTTGGAGGGGTTTTAGCTGGGGGCTGTATGTGATGGCCAGTGGAGTCCTGTGGGTTTCTTTCTTGGGTTTGTCTTGCAGTAGGAGGCTTCTGGGTACACGTCTGGCTCTGTTGATCTGTTTCCATCTGCTCTAACTCCTCAGACAGAGACCAACACCTACAAAATGTCCACCAAGCATTCTCAAAACTACAATACCCGCACGAGGAAATAAGGAAACAGATCAACAGAGCCAGACGTGTACCCAGAAGCCTCCTACTGCAAGACAAACCCAAGAAAGAAACGCATCATCAAGGATCTACAACCCATTCTGGACAATGATCCCACACTTTCACAGGCCTTGGGTGGCAGGCCAGTCCTTGCCCACAGACAACCTGCCAACCTGAAACATATTCTCACCAGTAACTGCACACCGCACCATAATAACTCTAGCTCAGGAACCAATCCATGCAACAAACCTCGATGCCAACTCTGCACACATATCTACACCGGCGACACCATCACAGGACCTAACCAGATCAGCCACACCATCACCGGTTCATTCACCTGCACATCCACCAATGTAATATACGCCATCATATGCCAGCAATGCCCCTCTGCTATGTACATCGGCCAAACTGGACAGTCTCTACGGAAAAGGATAAATGGACACAAATCAGACATTAGGAATGGCAATATACAAAAACCTGTAGGAGAGCACTTCAACCTCCCTGGCCACACTATAGCAGACCTTAAGGTGGCCATCCTGCAGCAAAAAAACTTCAGGACCAGACTTCAAAGAGAAACTGCTGAGCTTCAATTCATCTGCAAATTTGACACCATCAGCTCAGGACTGAACAAAGACTGTGAATGGCTTGCCAACTACAGAACCAGTTTCTCCTCTCTTGGTTTTCACACCTCAACTGCTAGAACAGGGCCTCATCCTCCCTGATTGAACTGATCTCGTTATCTCTAGCTTGCTTGCTAGCATATATATACCTGCCCCTGGAAATTTCCACTACATGCATCTGAGGAAGTGGGTATTCACCCATGAAAGCTCATGCTACAAAACGTCTGTTAGTCTATAAGGTGCCACAGGATTCTTTGCTGCTTACACCGTGCTAGGTCAACAGGAGACACTCTGCCGTCGGCTTATCTTACTCTTCTCGTTCAGGGTGGAATACTGGGGGCGACCGGGGAGCGATCTGTGGTCGATCTGGTGGGTCTTCACTAGACCTGCTAAATTGACCCCCCAGTGCATCGATCCAGCTGTAGTGTAGACATAGCCTGAGGAAGCTCCAGCTGCTGGAATCCTTGGCTGCCACTTAGTTAACAAACAACCCTTTTGGGGTCCTGCAGTGGGGAAATGCACCTGTATAAACCACTGGTGGAAGGGACAGAACCCTGCTCTGGTTTCTCAATAGGACAGTTCCTCCCCTGCAGGTCACATGGCTGAACATCAGCAATAAACTCAAACTGATGCCAGAGGTAGAAGAAATGTGTCCAAGTAGCAAGGTAATTTAGCAACCAAGCAACCACAGGCAGCAGAAACCAGCATAGAAGGAGCATCTGTCACTCAGAGCCATCTATTTCCCTGACCCCGTCCTCTACACAGAGCAGATTG
This sequence comes from Gopherus evgoodei, assembly GCF_007399415.2. NCBI lineage: Eukaryota > Metazoa > Chordata > Testudines > Testudinidae > Gopherus > Gopherus evgoodei. The sequence goes on from NC_044334.1 coordinate 30,791,990, forward strand.
ATGGGAAGATGTCACCTTTATTCAGTGTTACTTCTTTTAAAACACAAGTAAACATACAAGATATATATATTTATATTTATATATATTAGATATATTTACTGTAGGGATCTGAAAACTTGCAAACACTTCTATTTAAGGGCAGTCAATTGCTTTTATTATTATTTCTGGAGGGGGAAAGAAGATTAGTGTCACTGATTTCCAAAGGCCGTATCCCCTGCCCCCTACAGCAGCAACAAATAGGAAAAGCCTTAAATGCTCAGCCGAGAAACAGCCACGCCCCACTTCTGCTGGGATTGCTGTAGCTGATGAGCACAGGAGAGTTATATGAGCCCCAAGGGCACAAAAAAAATGCAGATGCCACCCACTCCTTTGACCCATCAAAACCTATACTGAGAACAGTGATGGGGAGGGGTTTGTGCAGATGGCTGATCACATCTGCTGTTGTGGTTAAGGAATCGGAACAGCACAGAGACTGGAGGGGGAGCCTCACAGAGACAGCAACAGAAGCCTGATGTGTTCCAGGCAGTCAGCAAACCAGTCATACACGAGGAAACGCCTTCCTGGAAAGCTCAATTCAAGAATCAGCATCCCATGGTGATGGGAGGACTATAATGAATATTGGCATATGATTTGGTACATCCCTTATTAGTTTTCAGAGCCACCTCCTATGGGGTCACTGTGGCCCTAATACTAAACGAGTACTTTGTCCTTCCCTATGTTAATTCTGAGTGTGCATTATGTCCCCCAGAGATGGTAACAGCCCTCTTCATAGCAGTTGTGGGTACAGGCTGTGACTTCCAATGGTACCTAGTCCCCTAGGCTCTTTGACAATCCCAACCAGACTGAGGAAATACATGCTGAATGGAGGGTTTGCAGCGCAAGAAAATGGGCTATTCTATTCCAAGACAGATTACTCCTGCTAACCCCCTATAGCCTAGGAAGAGATCAAGCCCTCTACTTAAGGGAACCTCAGTGTTTGGGAGTAAACTCAAACTAGCCTTTTAAAGGAACAGATGCAATCTATTGAGATACCTACTGAGATATCTGTTCCAGGTCTGGAACTGCATTATCCCTTACAGAACCTGAGGGCTTGCAGAGGCAGGGGAATGGAGCTTGTTATCTGCAGAACAAAGAAAAGCAAGTGCCTTGGTCAGTTAAATGTCAAAGGGGGAAGGAGAGCTCTAAATGGAGATTTGCCACCTTGAAAAAATACTCAAGGCATCAATTCATCATTAGCTAGCTGCCTTTGAAGCTGTCCACTCTGCAGACAGAAAGCTTTCGGCAAGTTACAGAACAACTTGATCTGCAGAGGCAAAGAGCCCCAAATTATTTCCAACTCCTGTTACACCTCCCCCAACCCCAAAATTCCCCCAATCCCCCCGTAGGCTGAGACCTTGTGCCAAGCTTCAGCAAAGAGTCTCTTTTAATTGTGCACTCCTAGAAATAAGGGAGGCTCAGAGGCATGTAAAGCACAAAGCAGCTTATGGATTTTTCCAAGCAGGACTGGAAACAAATCCACCCCAAGTAGCAGGTCACCATGAAAGGAGGAGGAAAAAGTGGTGCTTCAGCATAGCTATCCCATCAGAAGAGGGGTTATTAGTGATGAATTTTTCACCAGACAACACATGCGTCCAAATGCAAGAGACCCATCACCACTGTCTTCCTAGGGCTGGGCTTGGCGATGCAGCACAAGCCGTATTTAAACATCGAAGTGTTGATTCATTTATTTGGCTGGGAAGGTCGGGGGAAATGGATTTGAAGATAGTAATGAGATGTAATGGGCACTGCCTTTCCACCCAGATTCTCATGCATGCTCTTAATTTCAGTAAGAGCACAAGGGCAAAAAAAACAGGGCTCTTAAGGGGGCAACGTCAGCAAAAAGGACACTGCATTACTTCACATGAAAGAATTCTACACTGATGCATTGAATTGCAACAAGATCCCTCCCCCTGCCCCGCTCTCCTTCCACCCCATCCCCAGAGAGCTGAAGATGGATTGCGAGGCACTGCCGCTCACACCATTTTCAGCATCAGGAGGGCGCCAGTTTGAAGTTTCCAAACTATCTTGATCTTGCATTTGTTCCTTCCAAGGTCAAGAGGAAACATGCACGCAGGTTCTGGTATCCATTTCCTCATTTGGGACGCGGGAGGAGAGAGAGGAGGATGAGGTGGGTGCCTCAGTTCTTCAGAATGGTTTCATATGCTTGGTAAACATAGTGGGATACTTCTGGCGCTCGGCACTTCAGAGACAGCTGCACGGAAAGAGGGAAAAACAACTCATTGGCACCTTACTCAGCACTGCAAGGGAGGCACTCACCTTCAACTCACCAGCCGTTAGTAACTGGGGCACTGTATTGGAACCTCTAGCGAAAGGTTTTTGGGTGGGTGAAGAGAAGCATGCTAAAGACCTAGTGGAATGGCCATCCAAAGCCTTCGAAGAAAGCCTCAAAAGCTTTCGGTGCCATGGACATGCAGCAAAGCCAAACCTCCGATGCCCTGCCACTCAACCAGGCCTTGGCTTCCAAAGGCCAAACTTCACCTCCATCCCACACAGACCAACCAACGTCTCCCCTCGTTGTTATAAAACTGACCTCAGAGATATTGAGTCATGAGACTAAGGTTACAGACAGTTATTTAGGCTAAAGAAATTGATCCTCGCAGTTTTTAATGTCACCCACTTGCTTCCCTTCCCGATTTGGGTCCCGTCCATCCATTCCCTCACCCAGCTTCATTCCCCAGGGCCGGTTGAGAGGCAGAGCTGCCTGCAAGCCATATGCATGTGACCTATAGGCACAAAAGGTGTAGGAGCACAAATGAGCTAGAGACAGTCACTCGCGCATGCACGCACACTCCCTACCTCTGCCTGTTCGGGGCTTTGAACTGTTGTCTCTTAATACATTATTCACCTGGGCAAGAAGTGTTGTGTCTCATCTTTAATTGAAACTAATGCCTTGAAGTTAGTTAAAAAGATAAGATTAAAATTTACACAATTCTCTTTGGTTTGAGCTCAATTAGTTCCTAAACCCAGAAATAAAACGGGAAAGAAGAAATCTAGAACACAACAGGCAAGGTCCACTTGGGGGCTAGACACAGGGTGCAGTCACTAGGACAAGGTTTTTCAGAAGTCACTAGTGATTTTGGGTACCTCCATTTTGGGGTGGGTGTATGGAGACACCATAAGATGGGCCTGATGTCCAGAGGATGGGTGCTTGGCACTTAACCTGAGTAGTCAGAAAGGGACCTGCATCTGGCTAGTCACTTGTGAGTGAGTGTGTGTGACATGTTATGTTTTCAGAGCTGTGGTTCTTGTTTCCCACCAGCCCCTGTCCCAAACCTTCTGTGGTTGGATCTACCATGCATCAGCAGCCCCATGCTACTCAGGGTGTGCTGGAGGCAGCAATAGCATGAGGGAAAGAAATGAAATGAGGCGGACAGGGGGAGGTAATATCAGTGGTGAAATGATGAGGGCAGCTGTATACAGCAAAAAAGGGGGGGAAAAAGTCTGCTAACCTCCAAATCCTGCAACATCAGGGCAGGCCAGCGGTGGGCATGCAGCAACAAAACAGACAGAGAAATGTGAACCCAGATGCAACAGAGAGCTAATCAGAACACAACAGAACAAAAAAACTGCCAGGGGAACTTCTACAGCCAGTTTCAGCTGGGGCTGGCTGGAACAGCTCACCACATTCTGATGACTGAGCACTCATGTCTCAGACAAGGTAAGTGCAGGGCTAATTGCAATCATCTGTGTTTGGGTTTATTCTTTGCAGCTGCTGTTGTCTGGCTCTCTCTGTGGTCCAGGATACATGCTCAAGGGAAATTTTTTTTTTTTTTTTTTAAAGGAAGCTTAGTCTGAATTTAAAGGAATGCTATGAAAACAAGCATTTTCCTTACTTGTGTTAGTAACTAACACAGTAAAAATGATTTGAGTTGTCTTAATGTAATGCAGTGTTTATCCTGTGTCACAACAACTCGAACAACTCAGCTGGTGCAGTCGGTGAAGGGTCCTGCCCCCGCCCCAGGGATATTCTTATAGCCAGAAATCAGAGTTAACACAGTAAAAAGGGAAACAGAAAAACTTCCAAGCCTGCAGCTCACTCCAGTCCTATGGGCCCAGTTAGGAGTCTTGTCTTCCTAAAGACATTCTCCCACCAGCCAGGTCACAGCCCATTCCAAGGAGCCAGGGAAAGCTGAGCTCAGGTTAACCCCTTGCTTCTCAGGAAGTGCCACTGCCCCATCACCATTATGCAGATCACCCAGCTTAACAACAAGACAGACTGGCCAGTGACACCCCCTGTTCTCACACACTAACACAAGGCTGCTGTTTACTGAAAGAGAAAGTTGGCCCTGCTTCAGATTTCCAAGCAGAGGAGGCAGGGAACAAGCCTAGTGTCTTGAGGAGTACTAGTAGGGCTGCCAACAGTCCCTAATTACAAGGGACGTCCCTTATTTCTTCACCTCTGTCCAACAAGATGGGGAGCTGCTGAGTGCTGTAACCCTGGCCAATGGAGGCAACTCCTGCTTAGTGTGAGGTGGGGCGGGAGTGCTAAGAGAACAGTCCCGTATTTCTGAAATACGATGGCAACCCTATGTGCTAGCCTATTTGGAACAGGAGGGAGGAGCTGGTCTTACCGTGAAACTGGGACTGCCGGGTTGGATTCGTAGCTCTGCCAGGACCCAGATCCCATTGGTCAGTTTGAGAGACTGGTACAGCATGTCTTGTCCCTCTACGTTCCTCTTGGCTACGGTGAAGATGTTGCTGCCTTGAAGCTTGCTGCTAACAGCATCTGTATGGATAGACAGATGCAGATGAGTTGCTATGGACAGGAGCACTGGAAATACCACGTCAGCTGGATGTCACCATGCAGTGTGCTCAGGAACCAGCTGTTTCTGGTTAGAAGGCCTGGAACATGCACACCTTGCTTAAAAGAGGATTGAGATCCCAGATCAGTAAGAGTGTGTGAAGTCTTTGAATTTAAAGCCAAGTCTGACCATCAGTTCCTTTTGTTTACCTGCCAAAACCCAAATTCAGGGTTCTGCTTCTCTTAGCACATGGCACTAAGCTGCAAGAACAGCTACTCTGCTCCCGACTTGTACGCCAACCTTCCCCCACGAGTGACTCATAGACAAGTATGCTGTCCAAGCAAATCCACAGCACTACTACATACATAAGCATATTCTCTGTATCATTCACTGCAGACTTACGGTGGAAGAGGCTTAGAATTCACCAGCAGTTTCCTTATCAGACTCCTGCTAAGGATGAGCAAGCCTTGAAGTCAGCATCCTTATGCCATATAGTGACTCTTAAAGGGAGGAGCTGGGCTGAGCTTAGCTGGGCCTCTCACAGACAGGATCAAGTCACTATTTCCTAGCACCCTGAGAAGGGCTCCATTTAAATACCACCTGGTGTTTGTGGCTTTTGGGACAGAGGCACAAGTCTCTAGGTGAATGCAAGGGCAGCTCATTTCAGGCAACCAGCACTGAGCGGCAGTAGCATTTGCTCACTTCTATCCCGAGATGGAGTACGATAAACAGCTCAGAGGTGAAATGCTCTGTATCTTGTTACTAAGTCTCTCAGCCACTCAGTCTCCTCTACCTTTCACTTCGTAAAGGTCAATACATTGTGCTGCACTGGACCAAGCAGCAGGGACAAAGGGATTTGGTCTGCATTGGTTTTTCACCCTCTTGATTCCTGCTGTCTCAGAATGGACATCTGACCCCAGGCAGAAAACAAGAACTAACAATCCCATCCAGTTAAGGCAGCCCCAGCTGCTTGGACACATAAGGATATGGAGGTGTGGGAGGAAATGAAATGAGACCTGCTCTCTGATTACACAGCAGGAGTTTATCTGATCCAGAATTGTCAGACACACTATGGCACAATTAACAGTCTCTGCTTTGGCAAGGGGCAGGAAATTCAGGCGCTAATGGATCGCTGCAGAAAGAGAACCTCACCACGCAGCAGGGAGGGACCTGTTTGCCCATCACCTCTCTGCAGGAGGGGGCAGCACTGGAGCATTCAGCGAGCTCCCTGGTTTGACAGGGCTCCATGGGTGCATTACAAAGCAGTGATCTACTCTGCTGACTCTTAATCAAGTCAAGCTGTCTCTGCTTGGCAATACCTGCTGTCACTCCACAGGAAATCAGAGCCAGAGAGGGGGGAGCAATTGGTGCTGCCTTTGATAAAGTATTGCTTTTGGCTCTATAGATGTGGATTATTCCAACCAACAGGTTTCCACAGCCTGCGGACACTAGGTACAGCCCAAACCAACTCAACACTAAGGCCCCGTTTTGAAGGAGCTGAACTACTGGAACTTACCTGCACTGAGAGGACAATCTTTGATCTGGAACTGGGCTTCATTCTCATTTGGAATGTCCTTCCAGGTGGCCAGGAACATCTGCCGCTCTGGAGGAGGAGAGAAGTAGGTACACAGTGTGAAATCTGTGGGATCAGCCACCTCACTTGCACATCAGCTCCAGACAAACAACTCTGCGCAAGCCCCTTAAGGAAGGACTCCTCTCCTTTCCACAGACACCCACAGGGAGTAGCCTCCAGCAATCTATGGGAGGTGGTCAGCATCACTACTTTATTCCCTTAGGGCTTGTCTACATGGGGACACTTGGAAAATTAATCCAGATTAACTGAAGGTGTGAACTGAAAGTGGATTAGCTAAACTGTGTTAAACCACTGTGCGGACACTCATTCAGATTAAAGTGGCTTTAATTCAGTTTAAGTTTTAACTGCCAAAGCATAGGTTAACCCTGTTTAAAGTATTTCAGTAGAAGAAGAAAACAGTAATGGATACAAGAAAAATATGCCTGTACAATCCAGGCTTTGAACAATGAGGGCAGAACTGTACTGGAACATGGCTGAATTTAGTTAGCACTGTTCTGCTATATCCTTGCTTAATTTTTCAGCATGGTTGTAGTGTCCTGTGTAGACAGGTATGCATGCGCATGCACACATGTATATTTCTCTCTCTCACATACATATACACACACACACACACACACACAACATTCTAGGGGACTCCTAGAAGGGTCAGAAATCAGATGAAAGTGAGGCTTGGCTCTACTTATGCTCAGTAACAGTCTCCAGTCCTTTCCCAAGCCCTGCTGTGGAAGAGAAAAGCAGCGAGGACCAACAGCTTGGTAAGGGGCAATTCAGCCCTAACTCCAGGCTTACTGAGGCAGAGGTTAACTCGGCTTTGACGCCTCCTGCCCTGCTCATTAGAGCTCAGCCCTGCGGAGTGACACTCCCAGATTCATTCTCTTAATTTCTCTTAAAATGAGTCCAAAGAGTCATGAACTCCAAGGCTAGAAATACCACACTGAGGATTCCACCTGAACAGGACACGGCATCAGCTAAGGATCAGCAGTGGAATTGCATCTATACAGGCAACATTTCTGTACTGCCTACAGGAGATCTCTCACTACCTTCCCTCTTCCGTTTACTCACCCACCCACACCACACCCTGTCTCGTTACCCTCTCCCTCAAGTCCAGGATAGAGAATCCCATCAACTCACCCATCTTCCCATCTTCCACAAAGAGGATGTGCAGGGGGTACAAGGTGCTGAAGTAGAACACATCAATGTTGTTCTTCACTGCAACCTGGTATCAAGGGGACAGAGGGTGTTAGCTTCTCTTCCTGACCTAGCCCAGGAAGGCAGTTCACAGGTGAAACCTGACATGACAGACACAGATGTATTTGATGCAAGACACAGGGTCTAGTGGAATCAGCACAGAGCTGGGAACCAAGAACTCCTGAGTTCTAATCCCAGCCTTTTATCTCCTAGGCAAAGAGTTAAACTGGTCACATGGTTGGTTGCTCACAGTGGCTGAGCACTGCCAGCATTATTTGACTGAAGAGCAGAACTGTAATAAAACTGGAAAACAGCAGCCAGTCCCAAACCTACAATCTTACACTCTACTGTAATTATCCTCCTCTTAGACCCCATTCCCATTCAGTAGCGGGCCCAGAAAGATCAGTTGTCTCCTTCCTCAGGCCAAGCCTGGGTACTGATTGCTAGCACTTTGTGAAGCTGGGAGAGTGTATTCAGTTGCATCTCTTGGCCTAGCCATATGCTCCCTGTTCTGTAAGCAGAGAAACCGGTCTGCGTCAGACCTTGACACTGGACCAGAACGAGGTTTCCCTTTTCCTGGAGAAAGAGAGAAGGCAGCAGGGAAATATTGCATCTCTCCACAACCTCTCTCAATATTCTGCCATTACCCATTTCATCACAGCTTCCCTTCCTGCTCCCCCAACTAAACTTCATCTATAGAGTCCAGCTCCTTCAGAGGACTGGCCAGTCCCTACATGCATGGCTGCTGGTACGAGTTTCAGATTCTCCGCTCTGACTCTCCTTGCCCATCCCATCCCAACTGTGCCATTCAGACTGGACCACTAATGATGCTTGTGTGCATTTGGGAGCGAAGGCCACCAGCACATCCCTGCTGCTTTCAGTTGCCTCCCTGACACAGCCTCACCTGGAGGTTGTTGAGAGGATCCATCTTCATGACAGAGCCTACTGTGTTCAGAGGGAGGGAGATCTCCACAGTCTGGTTAGGAGCAAGAGGGGCATGGATCTGAAGAGGAGCAGCTGGCGCCAAGCCGAAGCTGTGGGGACACCCCAAAGAGAGTGAGTTAGTGGAAGGAGAAAGGCGGCTGCTAGGATTTATGTTGCTTGTTGTAAGTTTCCTGCCAGGTGGTGGGAGGATGCTAATGGCAGCACATGTCAAATCTCCTTCCCTGGTTGGCGCACACACCAGCTTGTAAGTATTTCCACCTTGTTGATCTGGCAGCATAGCAGATTGGCCTGCGCAATTCCAGCCTGTGATGTGCTCAGGGACACTAAACCACACCGATAGCCTGTCTGCTCACTCTCTGCAACTCCTTCCTTCCTCTCTCTCTGCCTACGCTGGGCACTCACGCAGCATCATTACCTCTCACACATACTCCATTCAAATCCTCTGCCCAAACTATGGAGCAGCACGTTCAACAGTCACACACAAGATCATCCACAGTCAAAGCAGAGCACGGCATGTCTGACCATCACAGGTTGTTGATTCAAACCCGTTACATCTCAACCATGGTGGGTATGGGGCACTGGCAGGTATCCAAACCCGAGACCCTGCATCTTTATTTCTAGGCAACCTCCTACTAGTAGGGACAACTCCAGAGCCCTCAGACGCACCGTGAGCCGGAGCTGGAGCGCCTTTCGCTCCTTTGGACTCAGAGGGAGCGTTATTCAGCTTAGCAGAAGACACACGGCTAATGAGGAGGACCCATTACCAGCAACGGGGATGTGTGTGTCTGTCGTTCAATCTCTATTCTCAACTGAGGGCCAGCCTCTTCAGTCAACTTCTTAGAGGCTCAGGTTTACTCATCACCATGGGCACTCAGGGAGAGAAGGATCATCACATGAGGCTGTTTCTACCTTGATGGGACTACAGGATGTGCTATCTACCCAGGCTTTACGTGGTCACTCCTGCCCTCTGGCTCCACAGCCACTTCTAGTGCTTGTCCAGCCTGAACCTCTGCTGAGCACCAGGATGACTCTGAGGTTTAGCTTCCCTAGATGGCTGGACTCCCCCAGGCTGTAATGCAAGAGGAGCAGTGACGGCCCTAGAATAACTAAAGGAAAAATGCAGGCTCTGCTTCCCAGAAGTTGGTGGACACGTGGTCACTGCTTTTCCTTTAGGGCCTGACTATAGAAATACTCCATTTGCAACAAGCTGGGGCGTAGATCTACTTTGTACGAACCTACTGTGCTCTAAGCGTCCATGTCATAACTATAAAGGGAAGGGAACAGCGCTCCTGTGTACAATACTATAAAATCTCTCCTGGCAGGAGACACCAAAATCCTTTTACCTGTAAAGGGTTAAGAAGCTCAGGTAACCTGGCTGACACCTGACCCAAAGGACCAATAAGGGGACAAGATACTTTCAGATCTTGGTGGGAGGAAGGCTTGTGTTTGTGTGCTCTTTGTTTTGGGGTTGTTCGCTCTTGGGACAAAGAGGGACCAGACATCAATCCAGGCTCTCCAAATCTTTCTGAACCAGTCTCTCATATTTCAAACTTGTAAGTAACAGCCAGGCAAGGTGTGCTAGGTTTATCTTTGTTTTCTCAACTTGTAAATATGCCTTTTTGCTAAGAGGATTTACCTCTGTTTGCTGTAACTCTGAACCTAAAGCTAGAGAGGGTTCCTCTTGGCTCTATGAATCTGATTACCCTGTAAAATTATCTTCCATCCTGATTTTACAGAGATGATTTTTACCTCTCTTTCTTTAATTAAAAGCCTTCTTTAAGAATCTGATTGGTTTTTCCTTGTTTAAGATCCAAGGGGGTTGGATCTGCACTCACCAGGAATTGGTGGGAGGAAAGGAGGGGGAATGGTAATTTCTTCTTGTTTTAAGATCCAGGGGTTTGGATCTGTGTTCACCAGGAACTTGGTGGAGAAGTCTCAAGGCTACTGGGAGGGAGACAGTCTGGGGGGAAGGTAGACAGAGTTTCTCAAATCTCTCTTAAAGGATTTGTGTGGTGGCAGTAACACCAGATCTAAGCTGGTAATTAAGCTTAGAGGTTCTCATGCAGGTCCCGACATCTGTACCTTGGAGTTCAGAGCAGGGAAGGAACCTTGACAGTCCACATGGACCCTGTTGCAGCACACTAAAAAGTCCCACTTTTTGCTTTGATCTGCTCCCACTTCAAAGCGGACTAGATCGGAGCTCACTACAGACCGACTCCACTTTGAAATGGGAGCATACACCAAAGTGAACAATGGAGCTTTTAGTGGACAGCAGCAGGCTCCACACAGACATTTACTGTAGAGCATGTTAACATGGGGTAGATTTACATTCCCGCTCGTGGTGAATTATATATGTTTGTATAGACAGGCCCACTGCCCTTTGCACATCCCCCATTGCCTGCTACCCCAAACAGAACAGGCTGTAAAGTTAAAGGTACTGGCCAGCAGGAGATATGCCGTGTGCAGTGCACACGGCCCCTTCCGCCCCGACAGCACCCAGGGCACACACCAGCACTTCTCTTGCCAAAGCTGTTCCCATCCTAAGGTCTTTTCTGAGCTTAGATCTCATGAGCATTGATTGGTACAGCAACACTGATCTTCCAGAACTAGCAACAGACCCACCTTCCAGGCCGGGGGCTTACAGGTTTTGCCACTGCCAAGTTCAATCAACTGTACTCCCATATCAATGGACCAACAGGAGCTCTGCAGACAGCTCACCTCTTGCTTCCAACCATATCCCACCCTGCCAAAGAGGGCATCCCTCCCCAGCCTGAGCAGACTCCTGGGATCACTGGATGCATAGTGTGCTGCACTAGCAGGCCAGCAGGTGTTTTACCTGTTACGGTTGAACTGGATGGCAAAGTCAGACATGACCTGCAAGGCCTTGTTTGTTAGTAAGAGATCCATGGAGATGGCGCCCACCTGGCGGCTGAATGTGCCAGAAATCTCCAGGCCCTTGGCCTTCATGGCTGGGAGCCAAACCTACAATATGTGAAGACAGAAGAAAATTATTTTGATCTGATCTGAAACACAAGGTGAACTGCCTATCACAGAGGAGCTAAACTGGACTTAAGAGTCCAGGTCTCAACAGCAGGAGCTCCTGACCTGTCAGGACAGCACAGAGTCAGACAGTTCACCTGCAAGTCTAACATTTTACTGCTACAGGTAGGAAGTTAAGGATTTAAAATCAAGCTTCGCTGGCTCTCCTCCAGCTCACAAAGGCAAGGAACATACCAGACATGCATGTAACCTCACTGCCAAGGAACAGGCACTTTCTAGCCCATGGAGACCCAGGCCCTTTTTGTCACATCTTCCCAGTACACTGACTGGCTCTTGGAAGGAGTCATTAATGTGGGTCAGGGTGTGAATACCTGCAAGGGACTGCAGGCGAGAACACTGGCAAGGTCACTAGTGCTGCCTCTATGCACAGATAGGCTCAGGTTCCTACGGACGCAGGATCCTCTGGATCAACCCTCATTCTCTCCATCACTCTGAGGCCTAACAAGTGGCAGCCCCCCCTCAAAGGAGGGGGTCTCCAGACTGTCCCACCACCAGCTGTTCTAGGATGGGGAGGAGCCCTGTTTATAGACTTACCCACCTGGACACAGACAGGATATCTAGGACACATTAATGTATATGTCACCCTTGAACATCCTCCATGTGTTGGTACAGCCTGCTGGACATGACCCTCCACAATTTCACCTGAGGATTTACGCTTCATCTCATTCCTGGGGCATTCTCAAGTTCTACCAGCTTGGGGCAGCTTAAGACTTGCCCGTGGATCTCCACTCTATGCTGATCTTTAAATAGCAGCAGTCTATACAACCTGGCAATGTTACAGCCCAGATAAATAGAGCCAAAGCCCTGGGTGGGAGGTCAGGACAGGCAGTGCCACTCACTGTTTTGGGTGCTACGTGGGATCCTGACAGTGTGCCCACTCCACCGGCCAGATCAAAGAGGTCTCCCAAGCCACCACTGGGGGGTGGCCCGAGGTTTGCAGGCATCACTGCGCTGGGAGCTGTAAAGCCGGTGCCACCCATCTGTATGAAACAAGGAAGCCAGTTACTCTGGGCGCCATGAAAGAAACGAGAGAACAAAAAGGAAGGTGCAAAATGTGACAGACTGGTAAACATGGAAGATGCACACTCACTGCAGGACTGCCTCCTACATCGCTTCTCAGCTGTAAAGAGACAAGAAACAGGAACATCACTGAGAGCAGTGGCAGGCGAATAAAGAGCAGGCCAGATAGGGGGGGATCTTTAAAAAGCACTGGATGAAAAGTGGGGTCAGGAACTGTTCCAAGACTGCTTAGCAGGCCCTGTAGCTTAGAGTCACCAGGACACATTTGTTATTTCATTGTCTGCTTCAAATCTGCTCTTTTTGCCAACATCTAACAAGCTAAGCATCACACACACCAACCAAGAGCAGAGACACGGACAGAGACAGCCAGAGAGACCGATAGTTCAGAAGAGACGGGCAGCTCATAGACACTCTTACAGAACAAAGTTTCTCTCTTCTCTGCTGCCTTGGAGGTGGGGTACTGGGTGCTGGAGCAGGTTCCCAGTGGGAGCCCCAAAGGGTCTAAGGTAGTTGGCTATAATTTGAGTGGGACGGCACTATATGAAAGATGGGTCTGATGGCCTTGAACTAAGCTAACTGATGGCCTTTCTTCACACCCCACTCCAGGCATTTAGTAGCTCAAACTCCAACTGTTCCTTCTATGCTACTGTGAGAGGGAGCAGGGATTGGTGAGGGGAGCACATGGGAGGTTGACTAGGTATATTCCAAAGAGCTAGTAAAAAGGGCTGATCCATACCCCTTCAGACTCGTCCCCCATCTCCAAGCAGAAGCAGGCAAGGTGAAGAGAAGAGCCACCCACATGCACAGAGACACAAGCCAGGAAAGAAGAGAGACAAACAGGGAGACAAGAGAAGGGGAGGGAGGGAACAGAAATTAGTCCAACTTCACTGCTACTCAGTACAGACTGGCATAAGTATTCAGGGGGCGACTGAAACACTGGAGTCAACAGGTCTCCAGAGAGACCCTAGCCCAGGACACGAACAGAGCCAGGAAGGTGCTGTGTTGGCTGGTGCTTTTTAGCTTTGGAACTTGCATCTTGGATGACACCACAGGTTTCTGCCAGCTTAGAGTACCTCTGCGCAGAACCCTCCTCTGGTTTGTTTACACTGATACCCTACTTTGCTGACACCAACCCAGGAAACTGAGCAAACTTGACTTGTTACTTGGGCCAGATCTACACCCCTTTAAACAGGTCCCTAGCAGAACACTAGTTATTTCTCTGGCTACTGATTTTTCAGCTCACAAATGTGCTACTACAGACCTTCTGGGACCTTCCTCCCACATCAGGGAGGGACTACCATGGCACCTGCTTGCTAGTGACAGAACAAAGAGGTGAGCAACCCTTACACCAGACCAGTAACAGGCCTATAACTCAGAGGAAGCTTTGGAATCCAACCACCTTTCATGCCAAGCCAGCATTCCATTTTGACATCAGCCTGGCTCTCCAACAACTCCCAGTCCTCTTGTGCTGGGTGCCCTGCCAACACACTGACTGCCCAGGTCAGGTATTTCCAGCCTAGCTGGGAAAGTGTGCCAGTTTAGAAGCCAGATCATGCTGTGTGCACTGCTTCCCATTAAGCTGGGTGTGCTCTCAGTACAAATCCCAGTCTCAGGATGGGAAGAACCTAGACTAGAGAACATACAACTGGAATGGGAGGTACGCACTACATGGACCTGGATTCATCATTAAGGTGATGATGGAAGCCTAGTGTATCATTAGCAAGATGCTCCATAGTGGTCTAGGTTATTAACACAGTCAGACAACAGATGAGCACAGCTGTCAGCGAGGGACATACCTTGATTCACAACCAATGCACTGTCCATTAGCAATCAGGCATGCAAACCCATGACCTACCAAGCTGTCCAAGCCACCTCCAAGAAGATCCACAGCCCCCATCTGCACAGAGGATGTAGCAACAGGAGGTCCGCTCACTGGGGGGCCCAGGTCAAGGTTCAGGAGATCACCAAGGAGGTCACCCTGAGTTGGGATGACAGCTGGTTGTTCTGAAGGGGGGGCTCCTGACGGGGCTGCATCAGGGCTCTCTGCACTTTCGCTCCTGCAGAAGGAGTTAGAGAAGGTGAAACATGTGACACAATAGGAAGATCTGGGTGACCTAACAGACATGGGGCTTCACTGCAGAAGGAAGAGATTTCATTCCAACAGGCTAGGGCAAGGAATATTGAGTGAGCGAGCGCCTCTCCCAGCCAGAGCCTACCCAAGCCAGAGGGTCAATATTTCAGCATTACTACACTGATCAGAGAGAGAGAGAGAGAGAGAGAGAGAGAGAGAGACTTGTCTTCCACTTGCAGGTGTATCCTGAACACTGGATCTAAAGGGGGCCACTTACTTCAATCTATGCTGACTTACTCCTGCGGGGGACACTCTCCCCAGTGGAGAGGTATAAGCCATGCACCTGAAGCCAACACCAGATGGCACCTCAAAGATCTTCAGCTCAATGCTGAGATCATCAGTGGCCTCTGCAGACCCTGCGAGGGGATCATGTACTGCTGAGAATATGGAGGGTAACTTGGCCCCACGGCAAAGTCCATCCCCTGGGAAGGGGCAGACTGAGTGTGGCTCAGCACTGCTTAGCCTAAATGAACAAGTGCTGGCAGTTTCCAGGTAAAGCCTGCAGAGGGCAGATACAGTCAACAGAATGAGCAGAAAGAGATTGCTAGATGCAGCTAGACAGATGCCAGGTACTCACGACCCTGTCCGCGGAGGCAAGCTCTTATGCACAATGCCTCTGCTCCCCTCCACGAAGGCACTGGGAGGCTTATGATAGACAGAGGCCAGCGTGCCAATGTAACAGATCAGCTCATCCAGCAGGGTCGGCTCAATCAGGTCCGTCTCCTCGGAGATGAGGGGCTTCTCCGCAAGCACCACTTCCTTGGCAGCTACAGGATCAGTGGAGAGCAGACGCCAGTAGATGTAGCCACGGTCTCGCAGGTCCGGATTATCAGAGTCCTTTGGGAAATGCAGCAATTAAGAGCAATTCATGGGTTGGCTGAATCTAGCAGGGGAAGAGGATACAGACTACTAATCACTGGCCTAGGAAGCAGCATTAATAATGTCCCTCTAGGACAGAGGCCAACTGCCCTGACATAAATCCTGCTGCAGGTATTTGGTAAGGGAATGGGGGCAGAATAGAAAATATAAATCAACTCTGCCCGTTGTACACATGTTGCAAGGTGTAAGCATTTCGTGTGTAATCTTTAGTGGGGAAACAACATGGGATAAAGGAAGACAGGCAGATCTCCTCCCTTTTCTGAAGAAGTCTGCTGTAAGCAGTTTTGTGGTAAGGCTGCAACAGAGAGCAAAATGGGCTCAAGAGGAGATCAAAGCTAGGAATTACTGAAAAGCTTTAAAAGGTTTAATTAGTGACTTATTTAGCACACATGATAATCTCCAAAGCAATTAATTGCATGTAGAGATGTTTCTATCAATCATAAAACTATCGTACATAAAACTAGCCAAGAAAACCCTCCGTCTGTTTCCAAAAAGCCCTCCCAAGTAACATGATTAGCACCCTACCAAATTCATGGTCATGAAAAACGCGTCACAGACCACAGTCTTTTGTGTGATTTTACCTTGTACTATACAGATTTAATGGGGGAGATCAGCATTGTGCAAATTGAGAGTCCTGACACAAAAGGGAGTTGCAGGGGGGGTCACAAGGTTATTTTAGGGGGGGTCGCGGTATTGCCACTTTTACTTCTGCGTTGCTGCCCTCAGAGCTGGGCGGCCTGAGAGTGGTGGCTGCTGCCTGAAGGCCTAGCTGTGCAGGAAGCAGTGCAGAATTAAGGATGGCAATACCATACCATGCCATGCCATGCTTAGCACCTAAAGGCAACAACCAGACTGTATAACACCTAGCACAGTGGGGTCCAAACACATAGTGACAGTCTACACTGGCAAGCATGCATCGAGGGACTGAGTGAAATCCCCCTCTGGGAGTCAGTGCACTTTACTGCTGCCCCAGGGTAGCTGCTGAACTTTCATAGCAGTTATCATATCAGCTTTCCCTTTAATTCCACGGACTCCCCGTGAAGGACAAGCCCTGGCTCTGCCACTCCTGCTGGAAGGAGCACTTCATCCTCTGAACACTAAATAGACTCAACGAGGTGAAAAGGCAAATGTCTGCTGCTCCCACTAGCTCTCCTCCAGTAGCCCTGCCAGGATTCAGAGCAATGCTCTAGCCTCTGGCTCTCAGAATGTAATCAAGTGTAAAGCTCCTATTGGGGCAGTTGGATCAAAGGGTTTACAGGGTCAGAGCTGACACCAAGAGGCTCGACGCAATGAGAAAATAAGAGATTGACGTTTTCTTTGTGGGGGTGGAGAACAGAAGAGGCGTCCTAAGAGGATAAAATAAAAAATTAATGTAAAGATTCATTTTGGCAGCACCCCCCCATGTAAAGTCATTACTGCTACCTCGCAGCCATACCCAGTAGTTCTTCAGTACAGCCCAATCATCCACCCCCCGCCAAAGGCCAAGATTTGCTGCTGGAGGGGTTCTATAGTCCAGGCAGCTCTGGGAAGTAGGACTTCACAGATTTTAACTGGCAGCCCAGAGATCTCCCAGTATGTTGGCACCAGAACAATGTTTGATCAAATGTAGCTGCGCAGTAGTCATATGGCTGTTCCATTGCTCTCAAGAGTCCAGAGACCTGTCTGCAGACCTGCTCTCTAGAATAATCTGTACCATCGTCTGGTTCTGGAGCATAGCTAAATGGCTGGGGAGTCCTGTCTAGTCCTCCCACTATTTGCCCCTCTCCATTCTGTAACGGGATAGCCCAGGCCGTTCCCCATTCTGACACAGCAAGCCCCACGCTGTCCATAAATGCTAGTCCGAAAGCACCACTAGCTTTGG
The DNA here is from genome assembly GCF_007399415.2 of Gopherus evgoodei. Taxonomy (NCBI): domain Eukaryota; kingdom Metazoa; phylum Chordata; order Testudines; family Testudinidae; genus Gopherus; species Gopherus evgoodei. The sequence continues at coordinate 30,809,470 of NC_044334.1, forward strand.
AGGTGGTGGGTAAACCCAGAAAGCAAATTGCCCCTTTCTCACGGGCAAGAGCTCGTTACACACCTGAGTAGCCAGGCTCAGCACCTGCTGCACCAGCTCCTGGGTCTCAGTGGGCTTCTTCAGGAAGAGCTTCACAATGGCAGTCAGCAGCTGCAGCTGGACCTGCACGGTGCAGGCAGGAGAGAGTTAGGAAGCAGGCAGACCATGGGCGGCATGCGCACGTCTGAATGTCAAGCACGTGCACCCCACCAGCAAATGCAACGTCCATCGTGCACAGATACAAGCCTGCACCAGTTGAAAACTCTAACCCAGGGTGACCGACTACAAGTGGGGGATGCTAAACAGTCATCAGCCAACAGACCAGCAAGACTGTCACAGGCCAGAAGAGCAGCCTCCTTAAACCACTCACTAAGGCCCACAATCTCGGAGGGCTCAATCACAGGTTATTAGGTTCAACCAGAGAACAACTGGGGTGAAACTCTAGAGCCAGCGCATGCAGGAGGGCAGGCTACACGAGCTCAGGATGGCCTGGGGGGAGGGGAGGGGGCAAGTGGGGCAATTTGCTCCAGGCCCCGGGCCCGCAGGGGCCCCCACGAGAGTTTTCAGTGGGTGTTCAGCAGCAGGTCCTTCAATGCCGCCGAACACACCCAGATCAACTAAAGGACCCTCTGCCAAAGACCCGGAGCCTCTTCCACTCCAGGTCTTCGGTGGCAATTTGGTGGTGGGTCCTTCACTCATTCTGGGACCTGCCGAAGTGCCCCGAAAACCCAGAGAAGAAGGACTCTTGCCACCAAAGACCCCCAGGCCCCCTGAATTCTCTGGGCAGCCCTGAATGAGCTGAACAGTCTCTCCTGGCTTTAAAAAAATTAATCTACGCCTCACACGCACATGAGGAGGGTCAATTCCCCTCATCCTCTTGATCTGAAATGTTATGGTACATACAGTTTATTTGGATATTTTATGTTTATTTACAGACTTTTCTCCAGGCCCCTTCCCCATGTCAGTATCAGAGCATTTTATAAATGGGAATAGGCTTATCCCCCCGCTTCCAGAGTGTTGCAGGGAACTATTATCCCCATTTTACAGGTGGGAAACAGACACAGAAAGACTAAGTGATTTGCCCAAGATCACAGAGGATGTCAGTGGCAGAGGCAGGAACAGACTCTACATCTCCCAGGCCCAGTACATAGTATTAATCCCCAAACAATCCTAGGGTTAGGGCAGCCTCGCAAGCTCAATCCCTGCCTCCTCCAGGCTAGAGGTAGAATCTAGAGCTACACCCAGTGTTTCAATTGTTTTGCTTTGACCTTAGTTTACCACAGCAGAAGTGATTGTGGGCATGTCCTGATCTGAGAACTGACTGAGATCCCATCGCCTGGGGGCAAGGTGCAGAAGCCATGCTCTCAAGAACATCCCATGGGGTAAAAGTGTTTAGGGAAATGAAGAAGTAATTACACTGCTCAGCTCAACACAACCGCCCAGCACAGCATACAAACTAAAAATACATCTTTGTTTACTGGCTAAGTTTTCTGTAAATGAGCAGCACAGACATTCACACAGGGACCACTCAAGAACTCTGGAGGCAGTTTACAAGTTAATGGATAACAAACACTGCACAGTCTTAGGTGACATAGGGATAGCTCTGGAGATCAGAGTCCTCAGTTCATCCAGAGAACAGGAACAGCACAAGCAGCAGCAAGGCAAGCTTCCCCCATGCTGGCCCTGCAAATCTCATCTTAGAGGAAAGGACAGCTCAAGATCCAGGTCTCTTTGTAAAGGATAAGCAGTGACCTAGAGAAAACAAGCTCTGTGACCCATGCTCAGTCCTTTGAGCCATCCTTCCCCCAGCCCTGTCCACCTGACTTTCCAGCTCCATCCCATCACCTGGGTGCTCTCATCATGGAAGCCCTCCAGAAAGCTCTCCAGCAGCTCGTCCGCGTTGTCAATTCGCTCTGCGTATTCTCCCACAATCCAAATCATGGCAGCCCGGGCCTCAGGCTCGTCAAGGGAGTCCAGATTCTCACACAGAGTGGCAATCACACTCTCGTACCTTCATAGCAGCAGACACAGAATTAAGCAGCTCATGGGGAACTGGACAGATCCAACCACCCCTGGCCTCCCCCCAGGAGAATTTCTTTGCAGTGCATGAACTGGCATGTTTTGCACAAGGTGGTAAGTAGTGAGGTGGTCACACTCCCTGCCCCCTGAAAGTTCAGGGCTGTTTTCTAGTAGAGATGAGATTACTGGCAGTCTGAGCTACGGTGAATGAATGCCCCAGAGCATGAGCCTATCTTGACAAGAGTTAAGATCGCTCCTTCTAGCGTGACTGTAGCACACCCTGCATCTACACAGCCTCTCAGAGCATGCAGCCTGAGTCTTCCCGCTAGGTTCAGCGCCACTGAGACTCAGTGAGGTCTGTTCCATTGTGTCACGGCCAGCAGGGGAAGTGGAGACTTACTACAGGCCTTGCTGCTAGGTTTAGATCCTTGAAGCTACTGGTGACTGAAAAAGAAAGGAAGGGAGGATGGAGAACATGGAAAAGGGGGTGGCTGGAGTGTGAACAGGAGAGGTTGTGAGGAGAGTCAGATATTGAGAAAGCAACATTTTTGCTTTAGGTCAACTGAAACCAAAGAATACAGGAAGCCCTTTGCAGCCCATCAGAAGGGAGGCTCCCTTAGCTCAGCTCCCCTCGTCTCCCTTTGTTTGACTGTACTTGGCAATGGCACAGCCAGACAAAAGCGAGGAGATTCCAAGGGCTCCAGCACATGCATTCTTCTCCTCCAAACACTTCTCTAGCTCCTGGCTCCTACCGCCGCCTTTGGGGAGTCTCTGCTGTGCTCTGTTCAGAGACAGCATCTAGAGACAGACCCTTCATTAGCAGCAGATGGTGCCCAGGGCTTTTGCCTTTGACAAAAAAACAGGTATTTGTATAGTGCGAGTCTGCCACGCGCACTGGGGCTGGGTCTACTTCAGCTACGTCATCGCTTTTTTGGAGGGTATTGGCCTGGATCCTCTAGCCTCTCTAGAGAATTAAGTCATAAGCAACTCATCCTGGTCACCCTCTGCTATCTTCTCCAGCTCGGTGGCAGCTGTGACATTACACCTCATATTCTTCATAGAAATATTGTTATGATATGAATATGGCATAACTAAGATCTGTTTTATAGAAGATGGGTCATGCATCATTGGAAACGTTATGATTTACTGAATGTGATTATCTAATTTGTATGCATGTATCATTTCTGTATCTAAAATTAGAAATATTGACTAAGTAATAATTACAACTGTGTTTTCACCTGGGCAATGCCTACCAGACAGTATGCAAACAGCCTGGATGGACAATAGGGCTTTGAAGATACTAATCTCCATCCTTCCTGAGAAGTTTCCTGGGATGCTGCTTTGACCCGGCAGGGTCATGTGATCATGTCACCTGGTACAGGATATCTTAAATTGCTGGTATTTTTCCACAGGATGGGAAACAAAGGATTCCCGTCATATGCAAATCCTATTTAAGGCTGGGGAGCAAGTTAATCAGGGCTCTTCTCCACTGCCTCCCAACCCAAGAAGGAAGACTGCTGAAAACACCTGAAGAAACAAAGGAACTAAGCTAGTGGAGGCAGGGGCTGAGCCCAGGTGAGAAAAGTCAGCCTGTAAAAGGAATCTCTGGAGATTTAAGCTGCAAGCGGTGTAGTTTACTGTCAAGAAACTCTGCAACCTGTCTGAAACAACATTTAAGGTGAGAAATTATTTGTGGCCAGTATTCCTTAGTCTGTTAAGCTTAGTTTGCATGTTTTGTTTTATTTGCTCACTAATCTGCTTTGATCTGTTTGCTATCTCTTATAATCACTTAAAATTTACCTTTTGTAGTTAAAAACTTGTTTGTCTATTCAAAAATCCAATCTGCGCAATTCATGCTTGGGGGGCCTATAGCTGCGTATATCTCCCTCCACATTGAAGGAGGGAGCGATTTTATGAGCTCACACTCTATAGATCTCTCCACCGTACAAGACAATGTAATTTTGGGTTTACACTCCAGAGGGTGTGTGCACCAAAGTGCAGGGCAATTCCCCGAGCCGAGTCCTCGCACACAGAGCTGATTGCAGACTGTGTGATTCTACAGCTGGGTGTGTCCCTACCTGCGTATGTGCTGGAAGGCGGCTTGGGAGCCTGTCACAGCAGCACAGGGTAAGGGGAACCCAGGCTGGTGGGATAGGCGGGCTCAGTGGGACCCCAGCACATCAGGTGGCACCCGGAATGGGGGTCCAACCTGTCACAGCAGCCTTTAGCTGATAATTACTGCCAGATGCCATTATTCCCTGTTTGTGACAGTCCCCGATTCACTATAGAAAAGGTCTGAATTACCCCCCTCCCTGCTATGCTGAGACACAGAAGAGGGAAGGGGACTTCAGCATGTTGTAATGCAACAAGGAGCCCAGCTCCCCTCCACACACATCAGGGCTCTTCACTAAAGATGCTGCTCATTTGAGACTCCTGTCTCATTCAGCCCTACTGTTCTCTCATGTCTATGGATGTTGTCACATACTAGCATCAGAGAAGCTGAGTCAGCAGGAGAGAGGTTAGAGCCAGTGGAATATGCTAATGTCTGGACCCAAAAATCTCTTCAAACGTCTTGCCTGGTTATCTGATCTTGCTTCTGGGGGTCCATCCCATCTTTGGGTCTTGAGGTTCAGAGCCATGGCTGGCTTTTCTGTACCCCAACTTTATACTCACAAAAGACGCCACCCCCGCTTCATGCACAGTCCAAATCCAGCCAGGAATTCAGTCACAAAGACTGTCAGCCTCACAGATAACTGACAGCCAGCCATGTCATACTGTGTTGCAAAATCCAGACTTCACGTGTCCTCCCTCATGCAACTGGGAATAACTATGGCTGGCATATAAGGGGTTTGCATCAGCTCCAATTTCATAAAGGACTTAAGCCCGTGCTTAAGTCATATGGAAGTCAATGGAACTTGAGCATGTGCTTAGAAGCTTTCCTAAATGGGGTCTTAAAATATGGGGCAGGCGCAAAAAGATTCCCCCAGAACAGGCCCTCCCTCATACCAAGCCATTGAAAACTTGCTAGACTGAGCCGTAAGAACAGCAGCAAAGCACGCCAGCAAGCCTGGCCCAGTGAGCATTTGCTCAGGCTGACTGGAGCAGCGCTCAGGGGAGTGGTCAGCAGGTAGTGCTCACATACTTGTTGGGGTACTTGCGGAAGATGTCTTTGATGACCACAATGGCTTCTTGCACCACATAATTGACTTTGGTCTGGATGAGGTCGAGCAGCGTGCTGACGCAGCGCTCTGCTGATTGCTGTTCAGAGAAGAGAGGAACGTGGTCAGTCAGCAGCAGAGGAGAACAGAGAGAACTGACAGCCGCATTTGGTGCATCCCCAGAGATGGGGTGAGAGTGGTACCAGCAGCAAGGCAGAGTTTCTGGGCACTGAAAGCAGAGGCACCTGTATCCCCTCAGACAGCTCCTGTACACACTAGAGGGACGCACACCTCACAGCTTGTTTCAACGGAGCTCTTCGCACATACCAGGAGCTCCTTGTATCCTCCATCCCCTCCACAAGCTCATTAGGGGGGTCACCCTCCCCATCCCCTTCTCTCGCAGAAACTCCCTGCAACTCCCCCCACCACGTTTCCTACTGCCAGGGGCTCTTATGCTGCCCATTTCCTCTTCCCCCTCATGCCAGAGGCTGTGGGCTCTCTTAATTAACCTTTTCCCCCATACCATTGCCCCCCATTTGCCCCCTTGACAGGGATTCTGTGTGCCCCCATGTCTCCCCTACACCCATGCCAGGGGTCAGCACTGTCCCTCCCATGGCATGATCTGAGCTCCCTGCATTTCTCCTCACTTCCAGGTTTCCACTTTTTCCTCCCCCCCCCACACACACGGTCTTGAGAGCTCCGTCACTCCAGGTCTCTGCTTCCCTCCCCATACTTCTGTGATACTCAGTGCTTCCATATTCACCATCATGATACAATTATCAGGCAATTGTGATGCATCTTGTACAAAATGTGTCATGTGAGGCATCAACGGAAAAGTTATTGTTTGCTGAATATGATTATCCCAATTGTGTGCACATATCACTTTTGTACCTGGAGTTATGAATATTGACTATGCATCTGTATTGCAAATGTGCTTGCTCCTGGATAAGCCCCACAAGTTAGTTTACATCTAGTCTAGTCAGCAATTGTAAATGGACTAGTCAAGATAACGGCCTAGCAACAAAAACAATGGGCCATGCCTAGAGGCTGGAATTAAGGGTGCTGGGGCACTGCCACACCCCCTGGCTTGAAGTGGTTGCCATTATATAAAGGGTTTACAGTTTGGCTCAATAGCTCTCAGCACCCTCACTATGAACACTATGGCCCCTTCAATCGACAACTATAAAAATTGTTCCAGTGCCCCGAGGCCATGGGGAAAGCTTATCCTCATCTGATGGGCTTTCCTGCGAACACTTTAGTCGTAGCAGCCATTACTCACATACTCACTGATCGAAGGATACAAGGGCATGGGATGTTGGACTCCATCTTGTGCCTGTACTTTACCACTAACTGTGCTGGGGATTTTGCTTAGAACAAAGAAGTTCCCTCCACATGGAAGAAGCTATAAAAGGGGAAAGTGACACCACCACTTGGCCTCACTGCCCCTACAATTCAACACCTGGAAACACCTCAGGAACAAAAACTGAACTGGGGAAGGTGGTCCCAGGCAGGGAAGAAGGAATCCCAGCCTGGGTATGAAAGATCTGCAAACTGCCTGTACCATCAGGGTGAGACACTGCTTGATTCAAATACTGTCTAGTACATAGCACTTCGATTGTTACTTTGTATATTCCTAGGTAACCAACTTTGAGCTGTACGCTATTACTTATAACCAGTTACAATCTTTCTGTAGTTAATAAATCTGTTTTAGACATTTTACCTAAATAGTGTTTGTTTGAAGTGCAAAAGGAAATCTGCTCAGTAACAGGAGCTGGTGCATTGTCCTCTCCACACTGAGGGAGGGAGGGGCGGACTGGGTAATAAAACTTACTCTGGTCAGGGCAAGACAGTACAGCTCTGGGATCATAGGCTAGGGCAGAGGTCAGCAACTTTTTAGAAGTGCTGTGCTGAGTCTTCATTTATTCACTCGAATTTAAGGTTTCGAGTGACAGTCATACATTTTCATGTTTTGAGAAGCTCTCTTTCTATATATCTATAATATATAACTAAACTATTGTTGTAGGTAAAATAAATAAGGTTTTTAAAATGTTAAATGAAGTTTCTTAAAAATTAAATTAAAATGCAGAGCCCCCTGGACCAGTGGCCAGGACCCAGGCAGTATGAGTGCCACTGAAAATCAGCTCGTGTGCCACCTTCGGCACACGTGCCATAGGTTGCCTACCCCTGGGCTAGGGGCTGAAGCCTCTCTATTGTTGTGTGACTGGCAAAGACATTTGTGTAACTGCAGCTGGGTGTGTCCCTGCTTGTGTGAGTGCAGGACCAGGAGAGGTCTGCAACTTGTCAGAGTATCACAGTAAGGGAGCCCAGTCGGGTGTGACAGAAGGCTCATCATTACTCCAATTCCAGGTTGCACTCCAGGGAAGTCCATCAAAACTTCCCAGACTCCCTGCCAGCCATTTACTTGCAGATCCTTGCTCCCCACCCTCCCATCACTAAGTCCCTGTTCTGTTAAAAATCCAAAATTTCAGGGAGCATTCTAGGGAAACTGATCAGAAACAGTGTTCCAAAGTTATCACACAACAGATACATGCCTACAAGTTAAGTGGAAGGCCTTGCTTTGCTATGGCAGCTACTCCAGCCACATTAGGCAGAGCACTATGCTAATGACACAAACAAGCAGAATGTGTCCTGATCACTAGCAGGACAACTCATTTTAAACAGTTGTCCTATCTATGGGGAAAGAATATTAATCTTTTTTTCCATCTCACTTTTAACGCAAAATTTAAGCCTGAGCCACATAACATGTTGCCTATATGCAGCACTTACCAATAAATGATGTAGCCTGTTCATTTCTCATTTTTCTGTGCCAATAGAGGCTTCTTGTCCTGACTATCACAATGGTGATGGAAGACTCTGAAGTCTGCCAGACGTCTATGTTAAAGGCAGAGGCTGGGAGTCTATAATTTTATTAACATTGTTCATCTGAGATCATGGTGATAAGAAACGCTAGTTACCACTTTCTTAAGTCAACCGCAAGGGGAAAGTTCAAAAGCAGAGCCAAATATTGCACATGGTAAGAAGCCCAGCTCAGAAGAGAATCTCTCAGCTGCAGAATGATGGGATTTGTGTAGAGAGAGCTCCAAACAGGGCTAACTAGGTTCTCACTCAGACTCACACACTCACAGTGGATTTGAGTGAGGGAAGGCCAAATTAGCTCCAGTTATGCCTTGTTTAACAGTTTATCTCCATCGGGGCTAGGTTGCGATCGCCAAGCTATTTCTCTAATTTGCTTTAGAGTATTTGGCCTTAATACACAATTTTACATCTGTCAAACCCAATTCATCCTGAATTTGTCTATAAATAGGTGGCTTAGAGACAACACAAACCATGGGGAAGGGCCGTCTGGAATTTCAGGAAGATTCAATAGTCCTTTCCTCCAAATTATTCCTGAGTGGGAACACCCAAGTGAAGGTTTAACTTAATCCCAAGACTCCTACAGTCTCTCAACAAGACAAACTGTTAGTCATTTGCTTCACTGATGAAGCTTATAAATACCTATTTCCCTGTCTGGTCTGTCGCAAGCAATAACCACTTTAGCACGGGGGCAAAAAGCCCAAGGATACAGCAGTACTAGAGCAGAAGCCTTGACAATTGAGACCAGTGAGCGGACGGATTAAATAAATTTCATGCCGCTCGCTAGAAATACTGATGGAAATCTCTCTCATGGAACCACTGCAGTCCCATCTCTCTCGAGCTTGTCTCAGCACTGAGAAAGCAAAAGCAGAGATTCCTCTAGATCTTGTTCCTTGAGGCTGCAAGTGCTCAGCACATCGAATGGAGGAGAGGGGAAGAGAGGACATATGGAAACAGTCATGGGACGATTAATTCAATCCAAATGTGAAGTTACACTTTTTTGCACCCTACTTCTGAATCTGGCCTCCTGCGGTTAGGCTACGACTAAACACAGCACATGAGGAACAGTTGATGTGTGTGGGCACATCTAGAGGAACCATGTATGAAGATTACCCTTCCCCTCTCCCCCAGCTGGTGTAGCTTTGGTTTGTTAAGCAGCTCAGGCTTGAATTTCTTGTTAAACTAACCACAGTCCCAGCTTTTCCCCCCAAAAAAGAGGCTTCTCCTTGTCATGCTGGCCAATGCATCCTGCCACTCACCTCAACCTTGATGGCACAGCGGCCGATGGCTCTGACTGCCTTCCTCACAAAGTCCACATCCACTTCTGTTGCATACTCCTTCAGTTCAGCAAGCACCTGCCAGAGAAGGCAAAAAGGTGAGACCTGTCCTGCCAGGAAGGAGTCACTGGAGCAGATGCCCCTGCCCTTTGCAGTAGAGGGCCAGGATCCCTCAAAAGGGATGTGATAATGGGCTCCTAAACATCCACAGGCTCTGGCTGACACAACATTCTTGACAGCATTGTGGTCTGCTGGCTTCCTAGAGACAGTTTGACAATATTCTGAAGAGCTACACACTCTTAATATCTCATTAGCCACAATATTTATGAGTGAGGTGAAGTAAAACCCTCACAGAATGCTAACCAGATATGGCTGCTTGACAAGGCTCCCCATCGGTGTTTAATGCTGGCTGAAAGCAAAGCGGCTTGCAGTGATACTCTTAGGCAATGGAATTAAACTGAGGTATGCATGTGCATAGGTAGGGCACAGGTGTAAAGCAGAAGTTTCCACCTCTCCCACTGTGCTGATGCTGGTATGGGAGGTGAAGTGAGAGAGAAAAGGGATCCTTCTAGAACTTGCTTAGCTCTCTCAGCAGGCACTGGTCTGTAGAGAATGCTGGAAGGCAACAATGCTAGAGAACTCAGCCCTCACCCCTGAAACTGGTGCTGGACAAAGGGACTTTTACCAGAAGGCCAGTCTAGCCCTCCCTGGGGCCAAGACAGGGTTCTGCCCTTAGTCAGGCCAGTTTAAATATCGCCAACCCTGGGGTTTCTATCACTGCCCTTGGGAGACTACTCCCCAGTCTAAGGCCTGGAGCCCAAGACTGCACTGTTCCATTGGCTTCAGTGGGCTTAGGTCCAGACCCTAACAGAGCTCCCCATTACGAAATTCCCACTCCCCCCCAGTAATGTTGTCAACTCCTCAGTTTAATTTCACCCAGTCACCACTCCCTTCCCCCATTTCACTGGCCAGAACGAATCTTCTAGTCACAATTTACACCTTTCAGGTACTTGCAGATTGTTACACCAGGCCAAAGAGTGACAGTGGGGAACAACTTTCCCACAGCCTGCCACATCCAGCAGGCACAAAGTGGGCTGGATCCCCTGGGGAGGAGGGCTGACCTGAGCAATGTTGGCCTGGGAAGCCAGGCGGATCATGATATCCAGTTTCTCCAGTTTAACGTAGATGGGGTCGTTGTACTTCACAAAAAACACTTTCATCTCATGCTTCAGGATTTCAGGCCTGGAGGGGGAGACAGGCGGTGTTAAATGACACTCAAATTCTCTACATTTTATCATGTGAGCCAGCAAAAAGCCATTTTAAAATCCAGTGCCGATTCCCCCTCCCACCATGTATTGAGGATGTCCGACATGCACCTGTGTCAACATAACTGCTTCCAGAACCTCATGGTGAGGTGAATGGGGAGTGACTCGGTGTTAGTCGCATGCTGCTCCTCATCACCATTCCCTCAAGTCTGAAGCAGCACACCCAGCTTGGATGGGAACATGGGATTTGCTAGATCAGGTCATTCTTCTTTCAGGATCAATATCCTGCTTCTGGCAGTGGCAGAACCTCAATCTTTTGAGGTAAGTGACCCCTTCTCCCTTCTAATGCAGCTAGCACAGCATTGTACAATGTAGCACATGGGAGGGAGGCAGCAAGAGAAATATGCCCTGACCTCCTGAAACATAAAATTGATTCCTTTTTGAGTTAGCTAGAAGCACTGGTCACATACTGGAGCATAGAAAGGGCTGAAGAATTGACCAAGACCTTGTGACAGAGGATCTTAACCACAGATGGCTGCACAATAAAGCTTCCTGAAAGCCTTGAGAAGCACAGCATCCACCACAGGGAGAGTCTGATCTTGCTGGCCACTAGCAGGGCTGCCCGGAGGATTCAGGGGGCTTGGGGTCTTCGCCAGAGCAGGGGGGCCTTCCGCTTCGGGACCCACCGCCAAAGTGCCCCAAAGACCCACGGTGGGGCCTCCCACCGCCAAATTGCTGCCAAAGACCCAGCACTTCAGCGGCGGGTCCCGGGGCGGAAGGACCCCCCCCGCCGACGAATTGCTGCCAAAGACCTGGAGCGGAAGAAGCTTCGGCGGCCCAGGCCCCGCGACAGTTTTCTGGGGGCCCTGGAGTGAGTGAAGGACCCTGCTCCACGGGGCCCGAAAAACTCTCATGGGGGCCCCTGCGGGGACCGGGGCAAGTTGCCCCACTTGCTCCCCTCCTCACCTGGGCGGCCCTGGCCACTAGGCTCTACCGCAGTAGCAGTACGAATGAACAGCATGGAGCAGGGCTGGGAGGAGTATCACAACTGGGGGAAAAAAACAGCTATAAAGTTTGGAGATAGTTAATACAATTCCCCCCTCTCCTTCCCCAACACACTTTTCTTGAGGACAACAGGGTTATTTCTGCAGTAGCAGCTGCTTCTGGGGCTTGCACACGGCAACATGAAAAGGCTGAGGATATAAAACTCTTGGGGACTTGTATGGCCACCATTACCTTAGCATCTGAGCTCAATCTTTAGGCCTTGTCTACATTACAGAGTTTTGTCAACAAAAGTTATGCCAACATACACCAACTGCTTTAATTAAACTGCTGTCGCATGTCTACACTATACTCCTTGTGTCAGCAGAGCACATCCATACTAGCAGCTCTTACACTGACACAGAGCAGTGCATTCTGGGTAACTATCCCACTATGCAACTGGTTGCACAGCACTTTGGGAAGGGTTTGCAATGCATCATGGGGCAGGTACAGCATCACATGATGCAGATTTCTGAATCCCATCATTCCATGGGCATCCTACTAGATTGCCTTGCCAGCTGCTTTTCAACTGCCATGTGTGGTGGAGAAAGTGTGTGTGACAGGGAACGTGTGTAAGTATGTGGGGGAGAGACAGAGTACATGTGTGTTGGGGGAGAGAGAGTCCAGACAGCAGCTGGAAACAACCAATCCTGAGGCAGGGGAGAGGGACACCCACCCCCATATCAGCCCCTGCCTCTACACAGCTTGACAGTCTCTCAGTCCTCACCCCTGAGCAGCAGCAGCCTGCTCTGCCTGCCACTTTGTTCCTAGTGCTGGGGAGAGCCAGATTCCAAATTAATGGTTCTGCGATTCCCTCTCAGTTCTCCTACATCCTCCTCAGCCCACAGACCAACGCAGTCCAGGCAAGAGAGCCTTTGCTGTTGTGCTGCTGGGAGCCACATGCTCAGAATATGAATTCTTCATGTTGAGGAATGTCAAAGCTTACTGGACCTTTGAAAGGCGAGGGTTGCATGCCTGCAGGGCAGCAGAGTTCGGAACAGTGAGTAGAATGGTCACAGTGGGCATTGTGGGATACTGGGGGAGGCCAGTTATGGTGACACAACAAATGGCAGCATCTACACTGATGCTTTCTCGCTTTAACTTTGCTGCCAAAAGCTATGCCTCTCACTGAGGTGGTTTTATTTTTTAGGCAAAACAGAAGAGTTTTGCTGCAAAAAGTAGCATTGTAGTGTATACACCCTCCACTGGTTTTGTCAGCAAGAGGCAGACAAGGCCTTAGAGTATTTATGCACACCCCTGAGGTGGAGACATACTATTAACCCCATTGCACAGATGGGGAATCCAGGCACAGAGACTGTGACTTGCCATGGAACATGAAGCCAGGTCTCCTGAGTGCTAGCCTGGTACCCTAACCACTAGACCATCAGTTCTCTACAAACTGAGAATGGGACTGACTTTTAGTTTAACTACCTATTAGCTGATCTACCTTTCTCAGTTTTATTTGCTCTCCACTTCCAGAAGAAGCTTCTAATTTCAACATGCAATAATGGCAAGGAAAGAAATGTAAAGATCTGATCCGGACTCTCCCTTAACCACTGGCAGACAGAACTCACCATCTAGGTATGGTTTACATTGGCTGGTTAGTCTTGTAGAACTTGTAAAGAAGACGCTGTCTACATATCTTAGCCTGTAATGCCCCATTGGGCATAGGCAGATTTTCAAAGTTGCATGACACAGGAAAGGGCCCTTTCAGGTATTCCTTTATATGAAAAGGAACAGCTGCATTTTAAAGAGCAACACAAAAATGATTTTTTCCAAGATCATTAGACACATTTGATAACAAAGAATTTTACAGTTGTATCATATACAGCATAAAGTGTGAGAAGGCAACCAATAGTACACACTTCACTTGGAGGGTGACGCTTGTCTCTAAAGATATAGCTACACTGCAATCACAGGGTGTCATTAGAGCTTGTTTAGACCTAGCTTTGATCTGGCTAGTTCAGGTACCAGCACAGTGAAGCCATGACAGCGTGTGCTTTAGTGACTTCCCTGCTCCAGGCCCCGAGCTTGGCTATGCCCCCGTGAGCTGCAATGGCATCCTGTGATGGCAGTGTAGACAAATCCTTAGTTTCTAGTCCATTTCATTTCTTGATTCACAGAATCTCTGAGATTCCAACTCTGCCGAGGGAAGAGGGAGGATTCTGTTGGGATTTAAAGCAAGCCCATGTCAATTACTCTCATCACTAGGGGTTCTGAAAGCTCAAACTGTACATCTGTAACTCAACTATCATAATGGGGCTGGGCCACATATATTAGATTCTGCTGTGCAGCTTCCAAAGTAGATTGTATTCATGGCATTAGATTGCTGGGTGGTTAAGGCCCCACTGCTTAGGTCTGAGCAGGGAGAGGGGTTTGCCTGAGGCCAGCCAGGCCTGGCATGGAGGAGCTGACTATGCCTCCCCACCCATCAGCATTAGACGGCTGCATCTCACCTCTTCTGCACGATGAGGTTGATGTTGCGGAGCGCCACGTACTGCAGCTCAGGCTCTGCCGAGAGCAATGTGACCAGAGGAGGAGCCAATTTCTTCAGCAGGGTGCCATAATAATCCAGGTCCTTCGACAGCATCTCCATGAACTTCATGAGCACTTTCACTGCTGACAGGACCACGGCAGAGTTGGCATGGGACAGCCGGGGCGTCACCCGTTCACAGATGCTGGGAGGGGTGTGGGGAGAAGGGAGAACAAGAAAGACAAATATAAAGCAACTGGATAGAAAAGAGTTTTAACCCTTAAGGCAAACATTGCTAGTACCACCAAGGTTACAAGCTTCTGCCAGTATTTGGTTCACACTAGGGACCGCTTTCATCCATTTCTTTCATGCTCCGCTGTCCTGAAAGTAATCTGGGCTCACAGGACTGCTGGAGGGGCAAACCCAACAATGGATGAGTGACAGGGTCCCATCACCTCGTTGCCAGTGCTGGTGAACTAACTCAGCCGGCAAAGAAGAGTATCTCATGCCACTTCTGAGCCATCACCTCGAGGTGACCTAGAAGCCAAAACAGACTCAGGAAGAAGCAGAGTTAAGGTCTCCTTGACAGAACAGAACAGCATAACAGTGGAGCCTCAGATGAAGAACAGGAAGGGATATGCCCCAGGGCACTAGTGATACTTGTTCCTTGCACTGGCTGGGGAATATAAACCAAAAAAGATGTTTTGGGGTCTCACTGGAAGGATGTGCTCTACAAGGTCTAGTGTATAGGCCCCATGTAGCTTACAAGTCATTGGCCAATCAGCCTGATTTCTGGATCCCTAATGTCCAGATACCACAGCAACCCAATAGTGGGATCCCCAGCCTCTCCCCTCCCCCACCTCGGGGCCTCTCAACAGCAGGAGCCACAGCCCCTCCCCTCCCCCACCTCGGGGCCTCCCAACAGCAGGAGCCACAGCTTCCCCCCCCCGACCTCCTCACCTCTGGGCCTCCCGGTCATCTTTAGGCATGTAGTTAGCCAGACAGTCCAGGATGAAGATCTGGCCCCACTCTGTGCACTCATTCAGGGCCGTCAGCAGCTTGTTAATAGACTGGGGGTTCAGGTCCAGCAGGTTACTGCTTGGGTGAGACTCTGCTATTTCCGAAAGGGCTGCTACCGCATTAGCCACCACCTGAGAGAGGACAGGCAGGCAATTAATATCCATGTTGCACATTTAACACCTTCCCATTCATAGTCACATAGATGCAAGGAGGCAGTATTGCCTGGGGGACAGCAGATGGGGACCTGGGTGTCAGGAAACCCAGGTTCTATTTCTGGCTCTTCCAGGAGCTACCTGTGTTACTGCGGGTAACCTCTGTGCCCAAGTTCCTCCTTCCGCAAGCCAGGGGGCTTATCCACCTCTGTAAGCACTTAGGTTGCCTCAGCAAAGACACTAAGAATTGCAGGGCATTATTGTGGCTTGAAACTGCTACTGGCACTCCAGGGCGACCCACAAGGCAGCCAAGAACACTGCACACTGCCAGGGAACCACAGCTCTTTGACCAAACGCTCGTTGGACAAGACACATTTGAATACCCTACATGAAAAAGCTTTAAGACACATGCTCCTCCGCGACTCTATCAGTGGCTTCACCATCACACCAGCCACAAGCAATTTCTTACACTACCACCAACCTGGGCTGCAGGGAAAAGTCAACTAGGGATAGGAAGAAGCAGCTCATAACTGCATGGAACCTGAGCCAGATTTACAAGCCCCCCAGCTCCCTGAAAACAGACATACATCCTTGCCAACAGCACCTCTCAGAGACTCCAAATGACAACTGAGTGCCAACCCCCTTCACACAAATAAACATACACACAGGAGACCTGAGAGTAATTACTGTTAGCATGGTCCTGTGGCCCACATGGTAACCTCTTTAAATATTCAGTGTGCGCTGGTGAAGTGAAGCTGGAGTCAGACCCAGCCCTTCACCATGGAGCTTGGAAGATGGGATCCTCCATTGTTCAGACACTGACCACAACACCTTTGCTCCCTAAACAAATAACCACCATTAATCTCCTTTGAAGCCATTGGCTCTCTGCTTGTGAGGTTTGCACAGCAATGCAGATGCTTAATTGGGTGGGTGGTAAGAGTTGACGGGCAGAAGAGAGAGGGGCGAGGGAGACATGGTGGTTAGTAGGTTTTGAAATACTCTCCAGCACCAAAGTCAGGGTTTTCTTTTAGAGGAGGAGAGAGATAAGAGGAAGGCGCAAGTCCACAAGTTATCAAGGATGTGACGAGTCTCCCCTGGAACCTGTAACACAGCGAAAGATGTTACAAACCTACCCGTGTTGCAGGGTTATTCACTAACTTCTGAGTCCCCAGTTGCTGGCTAGCTGTAGTATTGGATTTTGGCATCAGTGCTGTGCTAGAGATCAGAACAGGGCTTGGCCATCAGCTAAAAACTAATCTGATCATCCAGGCTTGAAAGAAAAAAACCTAAGGGGGAATTGTTTGTACTTACAGGCCAAACAGACTTGTCAATGCATTTCAGTGACACAAAAGTGCTTCTTGACTTTCTGCTGTAGTGCTCTCTTCAGGGCATAGGGGTTTGGAGAGAACAAGGAGGTTCGTTCCTCCATTAGGCCCTTCTGATTTCTGCAGTCAAAGTAATCCTGGCAGAGCAGAGAGGGAGGACACTGCACTCAGAGCTGGAAATGCTGCCATGGGCTGATCATGAGGAGAGAACCCAAATCCTTGGCATTGATTGGGAGCTCTGACACAATGCTGCAGGCCTAGCTGCTGCCAAGTCCCCTCACAAGAGGAAGCTCGATGTGGATGTTACATGGTTTTCATCTTGGCTAAGTAATACATCTGCCTACCTTTCATCTCAGCAGGATCCTAGAGCGCTTACCAACTATATACAGGCAGCCACCTCTGTGCTAGAGAGCAGCAGCCAAATGGTCTGAAGCAGAGATGGGGAGGGAAATTTTGGCTAGGTAAGGCTAATTGCTACCCATAAGTGCAAAGGGTGCCCAAGCAGAGCAGACAGGCCCTTGATTGTAAAGGTTTCAGTCAAGACAGTTACATAGCTTCCGAAGGACAAATGGTTAAACTGACCTAGACAGGATTCCAAATCGTGGCTCCAGATTCCCTAGATGTTTCAGAGCCAATGCTCACTAAGCCACCCTGACTGGTATCCAGAACCCCAAAGCATGTTATGAACTAAGAGCCAGTGAGCTCACAAAGGAACTGGTGAAATGCAGCCACCATTTTATGCCAGAGTCATTACACCAGAGCTTCCATTTCCCAAAACCCTAATTTCCTGGATGGCAGCTCGATGGTAACTGAACCCTTGCAAAGAATAGAGGCTAGAGCCACCAGATCACATGTAAGCGCTCTCCCCGGCCTCTTTACCTAGCCAGGAGATCCACAGAAGAGATAAGCTTCTCTTGAGGAGTGTAAGGATGGAAGCAGCAGGGCTAAGACCTAACTAAAGAAGAAAGTGTAGCCCTTTGAGGCACAAGGAAGAAACTGACAGGCAGGAAGAGTCCCGCTGGCAGAGTGGGAGGAGATTGACTTTGACATATCCATAGCTTTTACAAGAATGCTCCTAGAACTAAGCACATCTCTTGCCTAGTGCCAGTGCTCCATGCAGTTGCTCTGACAGACTGAAAAGGCATCAGACACAGACATGATTGTTCCAATATCGCTCCCCTCTTGTCAGGCACTGCACCTATTCATGGCTCCCTGTTGGGTTTTAGTCAAGGTGGCTGTGTTGGTGGCAATGACTACCCAGAAAGCAGTACCGGCATCAGAATCATTTCTGCACCATCAGCAGAGTTCTGTGATACAAGCCTTCACCCCTGCCCCCAAAACAGCTTTAATGCACCTCCAAGCCCCATCTCCTAAGCTTGTCTGGTTTTGCAGAGACATGAGTGAGTGACATTTGCACAGAACACCTTGCAATGGAGAAGACTCGTTGCATCATCTACTCCATTCCTCTGTCAGAGCAGGCACTAACCACACAGGAGTCACTGGCTATTACAGTATCCATCTCCTTTCAGATTACCTCAAACTAGCAAGCAGGGCCTTCTCACCCGGGATGCACCTGGAAGGGCTGAATGGTTACCTGCTAACAAACAGCATACTGCAGAGGCAGCAAAAGGAAAGGAAGGCCAGGCCAGGCCAGGATTACAAGGGCAAGCAGAGAGATCTGCACAGCTCTCACAAGAGGCTACCCCATAATATTGTAGTGTAAGCAAGGGGGGGGGGGAAGAGGAGGGAGAGTCCACAGCGTCTGGAGGCTAGAGAAGCCTCCTTTGTACAATGGCATTTTCTAAGGACCACTGAAGAGATCTCGGCATACTCATGTTTTGGAAGATTCCCAAATGCCCCTGGCTGAAGCAATGAATGCACAGAGCCATGCAGAGGTTTATGCGTGGATTAGTGGGAGAGGATAAGTGAGTGGGAAGAGCAACTGACCAAGTCTGGAGGAGAAGAGAGAAAGGGGGTGAAGACAGCATAGAGCAGCAAATGAAAGCCGAAAAGAACAATCACCATAGGGTTGGAATCTGAGATCAGGTCCTTCAATGTGTCCAGGAAACCTTGGTCCTCCACAAGCTGGGCATTGATGTCATGAAGCTTTGCCACGCAGACTGCTGCTGTCTTGCGCACATAAGGGTCCTCGTCCTTCAGACACTTCCTCAGTGGCTCACAGAGATACTCAGTTATCTTATCTACCCGGATGCAGCCCATTGTGCGCACAGCCAGAGCACGGATAAGAGGGTTGGGATCCTCACAGTCCTACAGGGGTTAAAAAAGAAAGTTAGATTCCTGACACTTTGGGCCACAATTTTCAGGCTTAGGGGGGCTGGAGCTCTTAGTACATATTCAGGAACCAAAACAAAAGTGATTAGAATTCCAGTGGTGCCATGAATTGAGTGCTAAAATCAGGTCACTCACTTAGGCGCCTCAATATGGATTTAGGACTTCAGGAATGTGAGTTTGACAGCCTGGGCCACAGTGCAGATATTAACCCCTTAATGCTAGCTGTCTGGATGTTGACATCATCATTTCTCATTTAGATACCGGTTAGGTGTCACCTGAATGCCAACTCTGCCAAGTGCTTACATACCTTCTGCAAAAGCCATCAAGTGCAACTCTTTTCCTCACCTGTAAGTCACCCCTACACAAAGGGTATTCGGCTTCCAGCATGAACTGGAACTAGCAAATCCAAAAGCATTTCAAATTCTGCTTTGGCAGCATCTTTGCTCCCAACACATACTCATTCTGCAGCTGCAGACGCCTACAGCAAGGAGAACATGAAGACCTTCTCAGCTACAGCCATCCTTATTGGTGAACTCTGCTGATGGTCCAGGACAGACATTAGCCATGGGAGGCTCGTGGAGGGGACAGAACTTCCACAGTTTATGAGAGGATAACAGAAATACAACTGCCATGGAAGTATTTCTTCTGAGCTAAAATAAAGGCCAAGTTTAGCTTCTTCAGCCAGTGCTCAAGCCCCAGGGTATTACAGCTGATTTACATAAGACCAGAGAGGTAAGGCTGAGAAAGCCAACCTGCACACATTTCTCTGGAGCTGGTTAAGTGGCAATTCAGTTTTCAGGCTTCCCAGGCCCCATACTATTCTCTCATCACAGCATTTGATGGGAGAACAGTACAGGGCCTGGGAAGCCTGGGTAGGATTGATGTGAGGGGCACACACAGTGACTGAATTCCCACTCATAGGGAGATTCTTCCAGGTCAGGATTAAGTTCTTAGGTGAAGTGGTGAAAAGGGAAGCCCAGGACTGAAGGATTATGGTGCACAAGTAAGGGTGAACTGGGTGATGGGTGTCCCGTTCAGGGGCGGCTCTAGGTATTTTGCCACCCCAAGCATGGCAGGCAGGCTGCCTTCAGCGGCTTGCCTGCGGGAGGTTCCCGGTCCCGCGGATTCAATGGCACTCCTGCGGGAGGTCCGCCGAAGCCGTGGGACCAGCGGACCCTCCGCAGGCAAGCCGCCGAAGGCAACCTGCCTGCCACCCTTGTGGCAACTGGCAGAGCGCAGCCCGTGGCTAGCTGCCCCAGGCACATGCTTGGTGTGCTGGTGCCTGGAGCTGCCCCGGTCCCATTTCCTCCTCCCCAAGAGCAATATTAAGCTCATTGAGAGGAGGGGGAGGGGGAGGAGGAGGAGTGGAAATTCAGTCAGGGATTTTGCTGAATGACTTAGGTTCTGGATACACATGGCAAACCAAGCCTGAGCCCTCCACGACGCAGGTGTACATGGCCACAGTAAGCAGCAATCCCATCTCACCTTTACGAAGGTGTTGACAGCCATAATAGCCATGTCTGGCTGGCTCTTGGCATAATTCATCAGGTACAGGTAGACCAGCTTCTTCAGCTCTAGGTTATCGGTCTGCATACAGTTCACCACATCTGGGAAGAGTGCACTGAAACACAGAGTGCCAGCATAAACTATCCCAGTGCTACTGAGACAGGAGATGTGAGAGTTAGCTGGGGCATGTTCAACTTTCACCTCTATAACCAGAGGTATGCATGTGCCCAGCCACATATCACCTCCTCCGGCCCTCCCAGCTGCCACAGTATTTCCAAAACCTTTTAGGTACACAACTGTGAGACTCCATTGAGCTCTCTGAAGGAGCCATTCCAACATCTGGATTTCTTCATGGATCTCCACTAAGATAAGCTCAACGAAGCAGTCCCTAATGGATAAAGCTTGGGGTCATCTTCCTCACCCCAGAATGCTCTACCCTGGAATTTTGGTTGCAAACTTGGTTCTCCAATTCCTTGAAAGTTGATCCAGTCTTAATAGACCTTCACTAAATTAAAGAAACCTACATCAATTGTAAGTAAGATAGCCAAGGAAACTCTATTAGTGGCTTTTGGAATCTCCCTCAGATCATCTTCAGACAGCTGTACAGTTCTGTAGCACATACAGAAGAGAGTGGACATCAAATACACATTTTGTCCTCTATTTAAAGCCACACTCCTTGTTCAACCTCTATTCTTTCCCTACTATGCTCCAGGCTAACTGCTTAGCAGCTATTCCCTTTAGAGACTTGTTCACTGGCAGGCTCCCTTTTAAAAGCATTTGTTGATTCATTCTGGGACTTTGTCCTCACTTTTATAGTCATTAGCCATTTCCCCTTTTTTTACCCTCCTTCCCCTAAAAACTTGTTTCATGTTCCTATCTAAAAGATCTAGAAAACCATTTATCAGTGACTCCAGCAATTAGAATCAGTCTACACTATGAGACTGACCAGGTTAAAGCTGCATTGTGGACTATGTCACATACAATTTTTAAAAGAACCATGGTTAAGTGTGGAGGCTTGCTTTTCCTCCACCTGCAGCCATGTTGAGCACAAATGCTTCAACACAGCGAATTTCACAGTGAAGTATAAATTCTTTTAAGAGCTAAACTATGTGCTGAACAAAGTCCTGTACCACAAGTAATCATCCAATGGCTGTTCAGACATGACAGCACACTCAGTCAAAAAGATTGTGTGGTCACATCTTTCCACAGTGTTGACGGGAAACTTTATTGCATCAAAAGACAGAATAGAAAAAGCGAGACAGCAGACACTTCACTTTATACAGCATCCTTCTTATCAGGAACACAGCTTCACAAGGACAGCACTGAATTCCAGAGCTGTAACAACTCCCTAACAGAGTGCAGCTAGAAAAGACGTCTATGATCCTAGTGAATGAGTGAAAATATTCTAGAGCTGCAAGAATGCATGATACGTTGTATGGAGAAATAGCCCTGTGTAAGAGCCCATTGACAGCTTCAGAGCTGGGTGTATGGGCAAGTGTGCTATTAATACAGCAGAGCCCAGATCCACTTGATTGTTAGTGAGTTTTCCCTTGCAATGATGTTACATCTAAAAAAGCTAGTCAGGCCACCAAGTCTAAAGCAGAATGAGGCTAGAACAATTCAGGAGTGAATCTGGGCAGGCGGGGGGGGGGAGGGGAAGGAAATACTCAGACACCTAACTCTCAAAAAATCAGTCAAGGTCAGAGATTGCTGGACCTACTTGGCCAGTTCTCATTGTTTTAAAGCTAACATGCATGCCCTAGCAAATCAACTGAATAGTAAAACGGTGCAATCTGTGGGGTGAGATCAGTTAAGGGGGAACCCATACATATGGAATATAGTAGTGATTTGGTATCTGCCAGACAGTAAATATTTACTGTGTTAAAAGCCATTCTTAAATTGCTGTCACGCTCTCCACTGATGGGAATGGATTCTCAAGCTACCATTGTTCTGATACTGCCCAGCCATTTGATGAGGCGCAACAAAGCTTTGAGGAAGCAGAACCCTTCATGAGCACAGGAAATAGATCTTCAAAGTGCTCACACACATATATTTCTTCAGTTGACTTAATCTCTATTAACACTTGATGAAGTTCCAGAATCTAAGACTTTGAGGCTCCCAGCATTCCCCTGAATTCAAATGGATTCTGCTTGAAACCGTACTCTGCATTCGTGTGTCAAGAAGGTAGCTTCCCTTCAGAGGAATCACTCATTATTTATCTCAGACTTCAGGGAAACTTCATTCTGGTTAGATGTAGGGATCAGACTCTGGCTAGACACCTGCTCTCTATGCGCCTAACTTTACTTCACACAGACACATCCTTCCCTCCCTTTCTGTACTTTGTGCCTTCTACCATTGTAGCTTCCAGGCCAGGAACCCTCCATCCAATCCTTACATCCTGCTCCTTCAAATGCACCCTCCTCACTCTCCTAGACTGTCTTCCTGGGTCTCACACTGGCCTCTCTTCATAGCACAGACCAGGTCTATGGGAAGTGCCATGTAAACTAATGATGCTGGGGGCCCTGCCTGGTGGCCTGACCCTTGGGTTCTAGTCACAGCTCTGCTACTGACTCAGTGTGCAAGACTGGACAAGTCACTTAAACATTCTGTTCCTGTTTCCCACATCTGTAAAATGGGAACAGTGCTTTAGCCACCTTCATAAAGCACACATCTAACACTGAAGGGTGCTAGGTGGTTGTCCTGTTACTAGCTAGACCTAGAAGCTGATCTCTCTCATAACCTTGAATGCATGCTTTTAAAAAGGTGCATATGGATGTGTGAGAGACCAAGGTCACCACTCCTAAAAGAGGAAGGGGCAGAAGCACCATTTAGGCATACAGCCTCTAGAGGAAGGGAGGGAGGCTGGCCATATATCTTTAACACAACTGCCTGATGGGGTAAAAGGGAGAGGAAAACAGAAGAGTTCAGCTTAGTATTTTATTCTTGGCTCATCATAACAAGATCATCATCTATGAAACGAAGATCTGTCCTCTGTCAAAAGGGGCTTGTTTGCCTTTTATAAATGGTTAAATTTAAGAAAGCAGCAATAATTCCAATAAACTAATCTGGAAGCCAGTCCAGTCCTCCTTTAGCTAAATTACTACTAAAAACAAGTCAAGTTTGCTGGCTGATGGGCTACTTGACCTGAATATACCGTTCATCTTCCAGAGCAGAGGCTGCAGTGACAGGCAAGCTCTCACACAAGACAAATGGGTAACTGACGTGCAGACCACCCACAGAGCCCAAAGGAGTCTTCTGTCATGGAAATGGAGGCTGATTTCAAGAAGCCATAGGCCCCATTATGCAACATTCGGTCTTGATCCAAGGAGCTTTGTTGTTGGGACCTGTAGTTTACATGGGCTGCTATAATCTACTCATTTAATACACATTAGGTGCAGCTCTCAGGTTCTGGGCAAGCTCCCAGTGCATTCCTGCAGCTGGGTATAGTTTGGGCACTCCTAACCCTACAGCAATAGATGGCATCCCAAAAGCATCTCTACTCTGTGCATAGCAGCGCACCTGACATCTTTGCCAACGGTCATGGAGGCGATCACCTTCTTCACTGCCTCTTTCTTCTTCTCCTTCTTGTCACTGTTCAACTCTGCCTTCAACTCAAAGATCTCCCCTGGAGAGAAAGAAATTCAGGAGTTAACATTCCCTGCCCTGACAGACTGGGGCAAGCAGTAGATTTTGGTAGAAAGGTACAGTCAGTTGCTTAGATGAATGCTCAATTTTAAATTACCCACAGGAACTGAAAGCAATTGCCTGCCTGTTTCTATTAAATGAAGGCAAAGAGCTCTTTTTGACCCAGGCTAGCAAGGGAGCCCAGCCAGTGGAGTAACATCTCAAGATGCTACATTCAGTAAAGGCCTTAGCTTCACCAGGAACACAGCCACAGCCAAGTTACTCTTCTCCATCAGGCACTCGGCACTTCCTGGGCCAATGAGAGTTTACAATAACTTGGCAGAAAGCAGGTGGCCACTGGAGCGGGAGCACAATGCACTAACCAGCTCAGGGGATGAGAGTTTAAGGTTTGGGCTCAATAGCTCCCTGAGGCTGGGACTGCCTCAGAATGTGTGTGCTCAGAGAGAGCACAGCTTGCATTTGCCAGTTCCCCACTGGCTAACTCAGAATCGGTGTCAGTGGGATCCAGAAGGAGAGGCATCTAGTTGGAAGCAAAATCAAACACAATGGAGTAAGAAGTAGAGGGGGGAATATATCAGGATCCTGTTACAGTTGAAGCTAGACAAATTCAAACTGGAAACAAGGTGTAAATTTCTACCAATGAGCGTAATCAACCCGTGGAACAATTTGCCAAAGGTTGTGGTGGATTCTCTATCACTGGCCATTTTTAAATCAAGATTTTATTTTTGTTTTTAAAGATATGCTTAACCAGGAATTATTGTGGGGCTATTCTCTGGCCTGCGTTAGTCAGGAGGTGAAACTAGATGATCACAATGAACCTTTCTGGCCTGCCCATCTATGAATCAGACCTGGTGTTTCCTCTACAAAAAGAGGATCTGCAAGGGGGAACTTGGCAATAGCCAATGGGTAGCTCTTCACTGACCTTCCCCTTCAGCTCATTGAAATACACACCATAGTAACTCTTTGGTCAGTATTGTTTCATGTGTGCAGAAATGGGAACTGCCAACACTTTCAGAAGGGAACAGAGGGTGTTGAAATTTCACTGTGGCGTCTAGGAATCTGTGTTTCTCTAGCACCAACTATCTAGTGATCTCAAAGCACATTAGGGAATTAAGCATCAACATCTTTGTGCAAAAGGTATTATCCCAGTTCTTCAGAAGGGGAAACTGAGGTGAACAGACAAAATCTAACTTCACAAGGGCTACAACCCAGGCAAGGCATGAAAAATCCATTCACCACTGGAGAGAATCTATGAACAGAGGAGGGGTGGCAGAGGAAAGCACTACATCATCAGTTACTGCAGAATTCAAGTTCTCATTGTAAATAAAAGGTTTCTAGGGATCATGTTGTTAAGAACACTCTCTGAACCTGACCTGTCCAGAACGGGCTGCCTGAGTCTGTCTGGTAGACATAGCCCTGCGGTGGGTATTCCAGAATCTCTCCCAGCCCAGCAACTATAGAAGGCTGGACTTTCTACCAAGGTGTTAGCCCTGAGCTTCAGTGCCCACCCAACCTTTCCTCTGCTGCATTAGGTCAATTACTGCTTGTTTGGTAAGTTCTGCAAAGCTTGAATCCACTCTTCCTGAGTCAGTTCTAAGTCGTAACTGACGCAAAGGCTTATCTCCAGTAGCAGAACTGCCCCCACATGATCAGAGAGCGCCAGTCCTACACTGACAGCAAGAGCATTCTGAGAACACAGTCCCCAAACTAAGGCAGGAGATGGTTGCCAATGGTTTGCTGGGTGCCAGCTCACACTCTCCTCCACAGTTTTGCAGGAGTGGCGTCTCCGAGATAACATGCTCAGCTCTCACATGGCTACGTGCAGTGGTCTGACTAAGGAGCGCTAGACCATTCGTTTCTGATTAGCTGTCCATCTCCCATAAAGCCACACACTGGTGCTAGCTGACAGGTGGCAAAAGTAGCAAGGATACAAGTCTCTATTTTCCTACTCATCCAACCCAGCCTGACAGCACCGTGTGCTCTGGGTCCTGAGGTCTCTCTACCAGCTCATTCTTCAGCAAAGAGTAACAGGCTGTGCCAAACTCTATAGGATGGAAACGGGACAGGGATTGGATTAGGCGCGTGGAAGATTGCGCAGGGGAGGGGATGTGATCTAGAACAGCGGTCTCCAAAGTGGGATGTGCAAGACGATCCATTGGGGGGCACGACAGGAGGAGCACCGCTGGGGGTGTGGCCGGAGGAAGGAGGGAAGGAGCAAACAGGGAAGCTGCCCTGCCCCCTGCAGGCAGGGCCACCCGGAACACAGGGGCTTTAGAGGCTGCAGGGCCCCAGGCTAAGGGGGCCCCGGGTCCCTGGCCTCCAACTCTAAAGCCCCTTTCGGAATGTGGCCCCGAGTCCCCCGGCCTGTGGAGGAGCAGGGGCAGCTGCACAGCCAGTGGCTGGAAAGAAGTGGCGCTTTCCCCTTCAAAGCCGGCTGGAGGGAAGCTGCACTTTGAAGGGGAAAGCGGCACTTCTCTCTGGCCGCTGGCTGCCCTGCTCCTCCGGAGTCCTCTGGCCCGTGCTCGCAGGGCCGCATTCCAAAAGGGGCTTTAGAGCTGCAGGCCAGGCCCCCAGGGCCCCGCAGCCCCTAAAGCCCCTGCGTTCCAGGTGGCCCGCCCGGGGGCGGGGGGGGGGAGAGAAGGTGGAGCTCCCAGAATCGTGGCCATGGAGGCGGTGCCGCACTGCGCAGGGCCTCCTGCACCAAAGAGGAGCTGCCCCAGGTAAGTGGTCTGCCCCTCCTGCCTGCCCCAGCCCTGAGCCTCCTCCCCCACCTCCACCCTGAGCCCCCTCCCACACCCTAACCCCCTCCCAGACCCAGCACCCCACCCTGAGCCCCCTCCCACACCCTAACCCCCTCCCAGACCCAGCACCCCACCCTGAGCTCCCTCCCACACCCTAAACCTAATCCAGACCTTCAAATCGCTTTATCAAAGCATTAAACCAAGATTTTCAGAAATAATGAAGCATATTCAATCACATTGCTCTCACTAAATTAATTTAAAAAAAAAGATTTTTTGTACCATTAAATACAATAAAAATTTAAAAAATATTGTTTATTTCATCTTTACCTCATCCTTTAATTTCTATTTTTTGTACGTTTTATAATGTACATAATATATTAGTATAGTAGTACAGGTGTATAAATTACACACAAATACATACATATATTAGGGGTGCGTGCTCAAAAATTTTTTACTGATAGGGGTGCGCGATCAAAAAAGTTTGGAGACCACTGATCTAGAACATTCATTGTGGCTCAGAGTCCACTGACTCAAAATTCAGCGTCAGAGGACACTGACACACCATTGTCCCCACACCTCCACTGTCACCAAATGGTGCAGTCATATGCACTAGGTACAAATGTGCAGGGCCGCCCGGGGGGGGGGGGCAAGTGGGGCAATTTGCCCTAGGTCACGGGCCCTACAGGGGCTCCCAGGAGAGTTTGGGACCCCTGAGCGGGGTCTTTCACTTGCTCCAGGGCCCCTGGAAAACTCTCGCCGGGCCCAGGGCGCCTGGAGCGTCTTCTGCTCCAGGTCTTTGGCGGTATTTCAGCAGCAGGGGATCCCTTCCATCCTGGGACCCACCGCCGAAGAGCTGGATCTTTGGCGGTAATTTGGCAGCGGGGCCGCCCGCCGCGGGTCTTGGGGCACTTCGGCAGCAGGTCCCGGAGCAGAAGGCTCCCCTGCCACC
This sequence comes from Gopherus evgoodei, assembly GCF_007399415.2. Classification (NCBI taxonomy): domain Eukaryota; kingdom Metazoa; phylum Chordata; order Testudines; family Testudinidae; genus Gopherus; species Gopherus evgoodei. The sequence continues at coordinate 30,837,246 of NC_044334.1, forward strand.
AAATTACTGCCCAAGCAGGGGCCCCCCCGCCGCCGAGGACCCCAGGCCCCCTGAATCCTCTGGGCGGCCCTGCAAATGTGTATGCAACTAAGGCCACAGCAACAGAAAGAATATGCTATTGTCACAGGGTAGAGGGTCATTTTGTTGCTATCAATGTTTCACTGGGATCACAGCTCCTAAGCCCTCTTTTTAACTCAGCCTTCCCACCTTTCACTGACAAGGGGTAATTACAGCCTCTGGTGGAGGGATGGAACAGTAAGACACTCGACTCCACTCATTTACATTATTTCCTTGGTTTGGCAGATACTTAAATTTAGCACCCTGAGAGCCACCTGCACTGCTGCTTCAGTGGTTAGTGAAGGTTTCAGGCCTATCGGATTTTCCGCCAGATCATTTTAACAAGCGCATTAAAGAAACAGGCCATCTGCAAGGGCCACTCTGACAGCTGCACTGATGGGTGTTACTAAGCTGCAAAAGCTGATAAAAGAACAGTTAAAAGGCTTGTCTCGGTTCACTGCCAGGCCACTGAGCTGGGTGCAAACTGCTTTTGCCACTCAGGAGCTAGAATATTATCTGGAATCTGTCAGGGGTTCAGAAGCCTGAATGATGGGTAGTTTTGCCTGCAGCTAATGAGCAAGTTACCAACCCCACCCGCATGCACAGCGCTCCCTCAACTGTTCACAAAATGGAGATCCTGCAGCTCTCACTCAAAGGATGGGAGAGAACTGCACACATGCCAGTCATCTAGCTTAGCACACTGCATGCAAGCAGGAACAGAGTTATTAAAAGCTTTTAACCATTAACCAATTTCTTTCCCCCTCCTCTTCCTACTATATAGTTCCTGTAACTAAAAATTCCTTCTGCATCTGAATCTTTAGGATGGCAAACACTGAAGTGAGATGGGGGCAATTGCTAATTAGAACTCTGGAGGTTCCCCAATTTGGGCACAGAGTCAGACCCACCCCTCATTGCAGAAGAGAGCAGGACTTGCGCTAACAATCCCATGCAGAGGCATCCTCCTTGGGAAAGGAGAGATGTTGGGAAGCATGAGTAAAGCAGCCCGCGCAAGCACTGTTACCTTTCTTTGTGGTGGTGAAGTACTTGGAGTCTGTCATTTTGGCCCCTGGTTTGCAGTTCGTCTCTGAGGAGAGAGAGAGAAAAAATGCTGACACCTGGATAACCCCCTTGCTTTTCTGCTGAAGCAGCGACAGCAGAGGAAGCACTCGGAGGAAAAAACAAGAGGGGAAAGAAACTCTGCTCTCCCTCAGGAAAAGCAACAAGACCATGAGCATGGAGCAGGGTGCATCTCTTCCGGAAAGGAGAGGGAGACACACACGTGGCAGGGTGCCTAGGTACTCCTAACCCTCAGAGGAGGGTCAGTGAAGTAGGTCGCAGTGTATTTCTCCCCTCCCCCTCCAAAAAAGGGCAGTGAAGGAAAGCTAGTGTGTCATTACCCCAGCTGGCCCATTTTGGTGGCTCCCCAGCTGGACTGGATGGTAATGGTAATCACTGCTGCTACCCCAGTTCAAATCCAATGTGCCTCAATACCAGCCTGCAGTTCAGCAGAGTGACTGGGCAGTGGTGATGGGGAGACATCCACCACACAGCCCATCCCAACTGGTGTTAACTGGCCCTCTTATCAAAAGCCTCAGAGAACAGGACTGAAGAGATTCAACTCCCCCTCCCCCTCAGTTCAGGGTGTAGGCACATCAATGGGGCATTGTGGGAGGGAAGTTTGTACTGCCTGTGCTGTGCTTATTCTGTGGACAAACAAGCATTTCTTCATCCAGAGCTGTCATGTTAGCACTTTTCATGAACAAAACACAACCTGAGGCTCTTAGACAAACTGCTGCATTGCAAAGCTTTATGGGGCACATTAGCCAAACCAGTCTCAGAGTAGCAAGTGAAGGAGGGAGCAGCAGTTTTGCTGGGGACTAACCAAAAGCAGCTTGACTAGTGCAATAATCCTCTGTTTACTTCATTCCAGGCAGAAAGTTTTATGCCCGTGAAGATGCAAACCAAGCCCTTCCCCTACCCCACATAGCAAGTGGTTCTCAGAAGAGAGAAGGAACAAGGCAAAGCTGATGATGAAATTAGTTCCAAGGAAGCCTCCCTCTAGGGTAAATGTAAAGGAATAATTGCATCTCAAAACATAGTGCAAGTCTTCACCTCTGTATTCACAAAACATGGTCCTTTTCCAAGTCGCTAACACTAGGCACCAATTCTGAAGCACTGTTCCTTTAAGTTCAAACATGCAGTACTCAGTGTCACGGAGTCCCCGGGCGATGCTCTGGAACTGCTCCCCACCAAGCCAGTCAGGACTTTGGGGAGCCTCCTCTCCCTTGGAGCAGACTTGTTCAGGGCAAGAAGCTCATACAGCTTCACCTCCTGGGTCTCTCCTTGGAGCATTCAGCATCCTCTGCCCCTCCGTGCGCTTCCCACAGCGAGTCCACCCCAGCGGGGTCCTGGGGAAGCCACCGGGTTCTGCACCCCCACTTTGCAGTCAGACGTGACTCTCAGCCAGCCAGTAAAACAGAGGTTTATTCGATGACAGGAACAGGGTCTAAAACAGAGCTTGTAGATACAGCGAACTGGACCCCTCGGCTGGGTCCATTCTGGGGGGCAGTGAGCCAGACCCCCAGGTCTGCCCTCCACCCTTGACCCCAGCCAGCTCCAGACTAACAACCCCCCCAGCCCCTCCTCTCTGCTCAGCCCCTTTCCCGGGCCAGGAGGTCACCTGATCCCTTTGTCTCCAACACCTTCAGCTGGCACCTTTGCAGGGGAGGGGCCCAGGCCATCAGTTGCTAGGAGACAGAGGGGTGCACTGTCCTTTTGCTCTGCCAGATACTTAAGAACTGCCATAGGGACACTAAGGCACCAACACAGTATTCAGAGCAAACATTAAGAACATTCCTAGTTCGTCACACTCAGCCAAGCTCTTTAGGCCATATTATATAATCCCAAACAGCTGAGGTCAAGTATCAGGGGTAGCCATGTTAGTCTGTATCCACAAGAAACAACAAGGAGTCCAGTGGCACCTTAAAGACTAACAGATTTATTTTGGCATAAGCTTTCATGGGTAAAAAACCTCACTTCTTCGGATGCATGGACTGAAAGTTACAGATGCAGGCATTATATACTGACATATGAAGAGAAGGGAGTACCTCGCAAGTGGAGAACCAGTGTTGACAGGGCCAATTCAGTCTGGCAGCAGTCCAATACCTAAGCAGTGGGTGGCCTTTTTAGAAGGTTGGGAAGTTCCAGACTGGTCTCTTTTTCTGTGATATTTTACTAATCCTTCAACTGCAAGTTTGTCCATGTTCTTACAGGGTTTTCAGGAGTCCCTCAATATACTAGATAAATAGAACTTAGGGCAGCACTGCCAAATTAGGTTGGTTCCACAAAAAAAGAGAGTTTTTATTAATACATTTTTCCTCAGGATTTTCTTTTTTCAAATTTAAAACATGACTTAAGTGTAACTTCCACTCCTGGGGGAATTCTGCACCAAAACAAACAAACAAACAAACAAAAATTCTGCACACAATATTTTAAAATTCTGCTAATTGTATTTATCAGTAACACCACAATATAAATCACACTGGTTTCATAAGAATGGCCATATTGGGTCAGACCCAAGGTCCATCTAGCCCAGTGTCCTGTCTTCAGACAGTGGCCAGTGCCAAGTGACACAGAGGGAATGAACAGAATAGGTATCATCAAGTGATCCATCCCCTGTCGCCCATTCCCAGTTTCTGGAAAACAGAGGCTAGGGACGCCATTGATGGACTTTATTTATTTTGGTAATTTATTTAAACTGCAATACAATGGATGGAGAATGGGAGTGGAGAGCATTGGGGAAAATCCTCAAACCTCCTTGCCTAACAGTAATGTAGCTAGATTTGACCCTGCATTTCTAGTTATTAGTCAACAAATATATGCAGCCATACACTCAGTGTTACATCATAAGCAACTGAAGCAGTGAGGGCTGGGGAATCAAACTCACAATTTATATTGGCTACTGACCATCTCCAGAAAGGTCAGTAGCAAACAGTTCACGGAGCACATTTTGATAGAAATTTTTTCAGTTCAAAAATTTAGACCAGTTCTAATCACTAAAGCCCCATAAGCATTTAAGGCCACACTGTCCTTTACATCACTCTGGCAATAAAAAGGAGCCTTGATTTATATCTTTACGGGTTGCTCTAGGTGCCCGAACCAACTCACCTGCTCTACCGGGGAGGGGCACGTGACTGCTCTTGCAGCTTTCCCTTTGCTTTCCTGTCACAAGTCTTTTTCTGCAGGGAAGCAAAGAAATCTGTGGAGGAGAATTGCCCAAGAAGTAAACTTCAGTGTTGGAAACCCAAGGATCACCAACAGGAGAGAACTGACCAGGTTAGTTTAATTGTCTAAGCTAAGAGGGGAATAAGGAAGAAACAAAGCCAGACATGATGTATTAGAGGCCTGTTTCTTATTAACACAAAAAGGGGCTTTATGGTAAGTAAGAATCAGGCTCTACATCCACCCCCACCATCCATTTTTAAGAAGGTAGTAATCTCTTGAATTTAGACAGCAACATCCATCTGGAGACATGCAAAGAGCTTTACAGACATTAATGAATTACGGCCCATCCTCCCTGTGAACTAGGTAAGAAATCTCCCGTTTTATAAGTGAGGAAAACAAAGGCACATTGCAGGGAAGTGGCAGTGCAAAGTCACAGAGCTGGGAAGAGAACCTAGGTGTCCCGACAAACAGTCTTGTATTTCAACTGCAAAAACACTACAGATAGAGGGTTTTTTATTATTAATTGTTGTTAGTTATGTCTTTTTAACACAGAGGGTAAAACTGCTACAAATAATATTCAGAGAAGGCTACCGCAATGTAATCTTAACTCTTTTACCTGTGCCTGGATGGCAAAGCTTACATGGCCGGCTGTTCAATCCCTTAGATCAGGGGTCTCCAACGCGGTGCCCGCGGGTGCCATGGTGCCCACAGGGGCATCTTAATGCGCCCGCGTCCTGGCCCTTGGGAAAGCACCCGCCGAAATGCCGCAGCAGCATTTCGGCGGCGACACCTCTCGATGACGACGCTTGTCGCTGACAAGCGACATCAGAGGTGTCGCCCCCGAATTTCAGCAGCGACGCCTCTCGATGACATCGCTTGCTGTCAATCAAGCGGCGTCGCCCCCGAAATTCTGCCTAAATTGGGCGGCATTTCGGCAGGTGCTCCACCGCCGCAGTGGTCCTTCGGCTGGCGCCCACCAGCCAAAAAGGTTGGGGACCAGACCACTGCCTTAGATATACCCACAGTGCAGTTAGACAGCCATGGCTGACCCGTGCCAGCTGACTCAGGCTCAAGGGGCTTGAGCTAAGGGGCTATTTAACTGTGGTGTAGATGTTCAGGTTCAGGTTCTAGGACCCTGTGAGGTAGGAGGGTCCAAGAGCTCAGACTGCAGCCCGAGCACAAAGCCTAGCCACTGTTAAATAGCCTCTTATCCGAAGAGTCAGAATCCCGAGTCAGCTGGCATAGGCCAGCCGCTGGAGGTCTAACTGCAGCACAGACATACCCTTTGAGAGACAGAGAGTAATAGCTCTGTGTGGTGTATTCAGGTAAGACTGGACATTGACCTTTCCAGATGTCCTTGCTTTTATGAGTTTAAAGGCAAGAAAAGACTATTTGTGCCTAACTTCTCTTGGATTTAATCAGCATCTTCTTCTGCAGTTACTAAGTATGATTTACAGAATGTCAACCTTACCAACGAACTGCATTTAGCTTCCAGACTACGCTGCAGCACCTTTCTGCACATCACTGCAGATATCCTATTCTTTGCAGTAAGACAATAGGGAGGATTTGCTGCAACCCCTCTGTCAGCATAGGATTACACTGTTCTTATCACACAATAGTTATACAGTCTTACATTATCATCCTTGCTTCAAAATAAGCCGGAGAGCAACATAACTGCCTCCTGGATAACTTTTTGTCCCTTCCTGTGAAGCAGCTGGTACAGTCCCATGTTGGAGACGAAATGGAACCCTGGTGTGACCTGTACGAAACACAGAAATTGCCAGACATTCCACTAAAGAGCCAGATGCATAGAGACTGTGTGTAGCACATGTGACCAGACACACAAAAGGAGGAGGAATTTTGCCACAACTATGGCTAAGTGGTCCAGGTCAGAGGTATCATGCAATAACAGCCTGGACACCAAAACAAAACAGAGTCACCAAGAATAGTATCTACGGCAAGAACTATTGGGCTAGTACCTGGGGCTGTCACATCACTAGCTAAAGCAGCTAGTTCCTTCCTGCTTCCTGGTCTCCAGCTCTCAGATCCTGCAGCGCATGCTTTCATATCCCACCATTAGCTGGTTGGGGGACCACATCTCCTAACGTTGAACCTTGGCAGAAGCAAAGAGGGGCAGAAATACCAAAAGGGAAGGAGTGTACAAGATCCTGACACAAGCTGTTTTCCGAGCAAGCGTGAACAGATTGGAATCAGTTGCTGTGATCTTGCTTTTGGCTTCCCAGCTCCAGACTTGAGAATAATTGGAGTCTGTGTAAGGGGTCTGGTATCCCACGCTGCAATAAAACCAAACTAAGTAGTGGATAGAAATATAAAACCATTAGCTCAGCGTCTGGCAGTGGCTGTGAGAACAAACAGGATGCAGGTCCATAACAGAGGATTCTGTGGCTGTACATCCAGTCCTGTAAACTGTATCACAGGAAGAGGGGAGGGACACCGGTAACAAGGCATTCTGGGGCAGCAATCAGGCAAGATTTTTGAATAGAACATGACAGATGTTTATATAACCCTAATGAAGGTAAATTCCACAAGACTCTCTCATTGGGCATATCCCGAAACTAAGATCAGGCAATGAGTGTAGGGGGAATTCCTTAGTGCAGAGGGCAGTGTGCAGAACGTGTTCCCCAAGGCAGTGGAGAAGATTCACTACATTAACTATTTTCATGAGCACTTAGGGAATGGCTACAGGATACAAACTGGACAGATGGAGCGATGGATGGAAGTGGGTCATATCACTGGGTGGAACGAAACCGTACTGCCTAAGGAAAACAATTCAGAATGGTGGTGTGTCAGGATGCAGAGGATCTACAAAGAGAAAAAGTCAAATATGGAGCGGAAAGGCTTGACCAGCCATTTAGAAGTGTGAAGGACTGCTTGGCAAATGCTGCGCACTTATCCAGCATTTTTCATCAAGGATCTCAGTGCTGCCTACAAAGGTGAGGATTAATCTCAGATTAGACAGACAGACAGAGACAAGTGTAAGCAACACATCACATCATAGAATATCAGAGTTGGAAGGGACCTCAGGAGGTATCTGGTCCAACTCCCTGCTTAAAGTAGGACCAATCCCCAACTAAATCATCCCAGCCAGGGCTTTGTGAAGCCTGACCTTAAAAACCTCTAAGGAAGGAGATTCCACCACCTCCCTAGGTAACCCATTCCAGTGCTTCACCACTCTGAGTGAAAAAGTTTTTCCTAATATCCAATCTAAACCTCCCCCACTGCAACTTGAGACCATTACTCCTTGTTCTGTCATCTGGTACCACAGAGAACAGTCTAGCTCCATCCTCTCTGGAACCCCCTTTCGGGTAGTTGAAAGCAGCTATCAAATTCCCCCTCATTCTTCTCTTCTGCAGACTAAGGGCTTGTCTACATCAGAAAGTTGCAGCGCTGGTGAGGGAGTTACAGCGCTGCAACTTAGGAGGTGTACACATCTGCAGGGCACCACCAGCGCTGCAATTCCGTTTGCAGCGCTGGCCGTACTCCCGTTTTGTCTCGGGTGTAGAGGATCCAGCGCTGGTGATCCAGCGCTGGTAATCAAGTATAGACACTTACCAGCGCTTTTCTTGACCTCCATGGAATAAGCAGGTATCCCAGCATACCTGAGGAAGCCTCTGGTAATCAAACTGGTCTCCTTCCCCAGCTTGCTCTCGCGTTCCCCGAACCCCGAGCAAGCAGGTCTCCTTCCCTGAGGTTTGCTGGGTGGTTCCGGGAACGCGAGAGCAAACCGCGGCGAAGCTGGTCTCCTTTCCTGGTTTGCTCTCTCGTTCCCCGAACCCCCGAGCAAGCAGGTCTCCTTCCCTGCGGTTTGCAGGGTGGTTCAGGGAACGCGAGAGCAAACCGCGGCGAAGCTGGTCTCCTTTCCCGGTTTGCTCTCGCGTTCCCCGAACAAGCAGGTCTCCTTCCCTGCGGTTTGCAGAGTGGTTCGGGGAACGCGAGAGCAAACCGCGGCGAAGCTGGTCTCCTTTCCCAGTTTGCTCTCGTGTTCCCCAAACCCCCCTTGAAGCCGCCCAACAGCGCTGCAGTGTGGCCACATCTAACACCACTTGCAGCGCTGGTTGCTGTAAGTGTGGCCACTCTGCAGTGCTGGCCCTATACAGCTGTACCAATACAGCTGTAACAACCAGCGCTGCAAAATTTTAGATGTAGACATGGCCTAAACAATCTGTTCCCTCAGCCTCTCCTCGTAAGTCATGTGCTCCAGCCCCCCCATTGTTGCCCTCCGCTGGACTCTTTCCATCCAAGGCCCTGAAGTGAATCGTAACAGAGTCAGGACTGGAACTCAGGTATTTGGACTGTCAGTCCTCTGACCCACCTAACCTAACCACTAAAAGTACACTGCCTTTCAAGCAGGCATGTCTGGCTAATTAGCTTCTGACATCACCAGCATGCTGTACAGAAAAGTACCTTTTTCGAGATACTAGCTACAGATGCAGCTGGCTTCAGAACAAGTATACAGGGATGAGATGGAAAGTGAAAGAACTGAGAATGTTTTAGTCCCCAGTATTTTACAAATGGGGAAACTGAGGCACAGAGGCTAAGTGATTTGCTCAAGATCACACACGAAGTCTGTGCGGAGTGGGAAATTGAACCTGGGTCTTCAAAGCCCTAGTGCTCTAACTGCTGGCCATCCTGCCTCTCCTAAGATTGCTGTGTTCCCCCTACCACTCCTAGCCAAATTGAGGAGACCAGCAAGCCAAGGGAAAGGTTTTTGGGTAAAGGAATTCCAATCTACCAAAAACCTTGTGAAGTAGTCTTGGCAATTGGCAGATGTCTTTAGAAAATTCAGCTGTTGATCAAATATTGAGAGAGCGCGCACGCACTGAGGGAATAGATAGCATTGATACCACAATCCTGACCATTCTATGTGTGTGGCCTCTATTGCTTGGCTTTGTTCTAGCTATATATCATGGTCTAGACTCTCTCTTCTTCTGCCACTTGCAAAAGAAGAGATCTATCACGGACCCACCCCATAAGGCTTCATGGAAATATGCTTAGGAATGGATATATGACGAATGCCATATGTAGCATAAAACACATTCCAGTTGACATCTCTGTAAATGTCTATTCATCCTATTTGCATGCATGTGTCATTACTGTATTCAAAGTTATGAATACTGGCTGTGTACTTGCTTGATTTCTAAGTAGCCTTAGTAAAGCATTTGGTTGGTCAGCTTCTTGAGAAAGGAACGTGCAAGTTAAGTGCCCAAACAAGGAACACTTCAAGGACAATAAATCTTGGAAGGCTTCAATCTACATAAGAGGGAGGGATAGCTCAATGGTTTGAGCATTGGCCTGCTAAACCCAAGGTGGTGAGTTCAATCCTTGAGGCGGCCACTTAGGGATCTGGGGCAAAAATCAGTACTTGGTCCTGCTAGTGAAGGCAGGGGGCTGGACACAATGACCTTTCAAAGTCCCTTCCAGTTCTAGGAGATTGGAGATATACCTATTTAAAAAAAAAAAGTCTACCTGAGGAGTTTATTGCTGCACCCAGACTAGAAGGAGACTGGTCTGTAAAGGGAAGCTTACTAGAACCCCCCTCAGGGTGAGATTGTGTCTGTATTCCGTTTTCTTACTGTATTAGACTCAGACTTGCGCATTTTATTTTATTTTGCTTGGTAATTCACTTTGTTCTGTCTGTTACTACTTAGAACCACCTAAATCCTACTTTCTGTATTTAATAAAATAACTTTTCACTTATTAATTAACCCAGAGTATGTATTAATACTGGGGTGGGGGTGGGGGAACAACTGTGCATCTCTATCAGTGTTAGAGAGGGTGAACAATTTATGAGTTTACCCTGCATAAGCTTTATACAGGGTAAAACAGATTTATTTGGCAGTTGGACCCCATTGGGAGTTGAGCATCTGAGTGTTAAAGACAGGAACACTTCTTAAGTTGCTTTCAGTTAAGTCTGCAGCTTTGGGGAAAGTGGTTCAGACCCTGGGTCTGTGTTGGAGCAGACTGGTGTGTCTGGCTCAACAAGACAGGGTGCTGGAGTCCCAAGCTGGCAGGGAAAGCAGGGGCAGAAGTAGTCTTGGGGGTTTCTGTGATCCAACCCGTCACAAGGTCATGTTAGGTATATTCTGATTTTGACCATTTCTGTGGATGCATACTCTGGGTACTGCAGTTACACTTCGTTTCTTAGATCCACTACATACAGGGACTTCATAAGGCAACAAAGTGATACTGAACTCTAAAGCAACCGATTTTTGTTGACCTATATTTTTTTCTTTCCCAAAAAACTTTACAAGATTTTAAGACACTCAACTTGTGCGTTAGAAGTGTCTGCGGCTTAGAAGCCAGGTATCAAAACTGACAGCGTAGCTTTGACTTAAGAATTAGTTCAGACAGACTATTTGAACTCACTAAAACATGAAGTCAGGAATCCTGGGAGTCAATGCACCACATCAAGTTTAATGATGCACTTAAGCCAGTCCCAAGATGCCAGAGGTTAATTCTACTCATTACTGGCTGCCCAGATGCAAATTAAAAGCCCTTTCCTATGACAGCAATTGATAACTCCAGCACCTTGTTAAAACAGTTTCCTTAGCAAACAGACTGTAATGTTAAGCTGCAAGAACTCCTGCTGAACCCGATCCCCAACGGTGGCAGCAGCAGCAGGAGGTAACTCAGTGCTCTGTTAAATGCTCTGGGATACCCAGAACATGAGCAATGCTAAACAGAAACCACAGGTTGGGGGTGGGAACCACATGATGGTTGCAGCCCAAACCACAAGCTCTGGTTTCACTCTATAAACTCCGCTAAATAAATGGCTCTAACTTAAGTAGCCAGTCCTTTAACAGAGATTAGGGTGGACCATGCTGAGCTTTTAATGATAGTGCTGACCTTCCAGAGAGAGAGTGGAAAAGAGTCACAGAAAAGTGAGCATCTGAGGACAATCAAGATGGTGTTTAGTCTCTAAACAAATAGAATTATCAGACTGCTTGTAAAGCAGCCTTCCTAGCAAACTAGGCACAAGCAGAAAACCTGAAAGTGGAATCTTAGCTCTGCCACTGACTTCCAGCAAGTCACGTTAGAGCTCAGTGCCTCAGTTTCCCTTGTGATCCTTGATTTATCAACGTAGACCATAAACATTTTGGGGAAGGAACTGACTAGTACAGTAACTCCTCACTTAAAGTTGTCCCGGTGAACGCTGTTTCATTGCTGATCAGTTTGAGAACACGGTCATTTAAAGTTGTGCATATAATGTTTTTTGGCAGCTGCCTGCTTTGTCCACTGCTTGCGGAAAGAGCATTCCATTGAAGCTAGCTGGTGGGGGCTTAGAACCAAGTTGGACCAGTAGCTCCCCCATCAACTCCCCTAAGTTGTCTGTGTATCAGCCACCCAGTAGGCTATCAATTGCTGGGTAGTTCAGCTTTCCTTCCCCTCACTACATAATAACATAAGAACGGCTGTACCAGGTCAGACCAAAGGTCCATCCAGCCCAGTATCCTGTCTACCGACAGTGGCCAATGCCAGGTACCCCAGAGGGAGTGAACGTAACAAGCAATAATCAAGTGATCGCTCTCTTGCCATCCATCTCCATCCTCTGAAAACAGAGGCTAGCGACACCATTCCTTACCCATCCTGGCTAATAGCATTAATGGACTTAACCTCCATGAATGTATCCAGTTCTCCTTTAAACACTGTTACAGTCCTAGCCTTCACAATCTCCTCAGGTAAGGAGTTCCACAAGCTGACTGTGCGCTGCGTGAAGAAGAACTTCCTTGTATTTGTTTTAAACCTGCTGCCCATTCATTTCACTTGGTGACCCCTAGTTCTTATATTATGGGAACAACTACATAACTTTTTCTGATCCACTTTCTCAACATCACTCATGATTTTATATACCTCTATCATATCCCCCCCTTAGTCTCCTCTTTTCCAAGCTGAAGAGTCCTAGCCTCTAATCTTTCCTCATATGGGACCCTCTCCAAACCCCTAATCATTTTAGTTGCCCTTTCCTGAACCTTTTCTAGTGCCAGTAGATCTTTTTGGAGGTGAGGAGACCACATCTGTACGCAGTATTCGAGATGTGGGCATACCATCAATTTATATAAGGGCAATAATATATTCTCAGTCTTAGTCTCTATCCCCTTTTTAATGATTCCTAACATCCTGTTTGTTTTTTTGACTGCATCAGCACACTGCGTGGACATCTTCAGAGAACTATCCACAATAACTCCAAGATATTTTTCCTGACTCGTTGTAGCTAAATTAGCCCCCCATCATATTGTATGTATAGTTGGGGTTCTTTTTTTCCAGAGTGCATTACTTTACATTTATCCACATTAAATTTCATTTGTCATTTTGTTGCCAAATCACTTAGTTTTGTGAGATCTTTTTGAAGTTCTTCACAGTCTGCTTTGGTCTTAACTATCTTGAGCAGTTTAGTATCATCTGCCACCTCACTGTTTACCCCTTTCTCCAGATCATTTACGAATACGTTGAATAGGATTGGTCTGAGGACTGACCCTTGGGGAACACCACTAGTTACCCCTCTCCATTCAGAGAATTTACCATTCATTCCTACCCTTTGTTCCCTGTCTTTTAACCAGTTCTCAATCCATGAAAGGACCTTTCCTTTCATCCCATGACAGCTTAATTTACTTAAGAGCCTTTGGTGAGGGACCTTGTCAAAGGCTTTCTGGAAATCTAAGTACACTATGTCCACTGGATCCCCCTTGTCCACATGTTTGTTGACCCCTTCAAAGAACTCTAATAGATTAATAAGACACGATTTCCCTTCACAGAAACCATGTTGACTATTGCTCAACAGTTTATGTTTCTCTTTGTGTCTGACAATTTTATTCTTAACTATTGTTTTGACTAATTTGCCCGGTACTGACACTAGACTTACCGGTCTGTAATTGCCAGGGTCACCTCTAGAGCCCTTTTCAAATATTGGTGTTACATTAGCTAAACTTCCAGTCACTGGGTATTGAAGCCGATTTAAAGGACAGGTTACAAACCTTAGTTAACAGTTCCGCAACTTCTCATTTGAGTTCTTTCTGAACTCTTGGGTGAATGCCATCTGGTCCCAATGACTTGTTAATGTTAAGTTTATCAATTAATTCCAAAACTTCCTCTAGTGACACTTCAATCTGTGACAACTCCTCAGATTTGTCACCTACAAAAGCTGGCTCAGGTTTGGGAATCTCCCTAACATCCTCAGCCATGAAGACTGAAGCAAAGAATCCATTTAGTTTCTCCGCAATGACTTTATCGTCTTTAAGTGCTCCTTTTGTATCTCGATCATCAAGAGGCCCCACTGGTTGTTTAGCAGGCTTCCTGCTTCTGATGTACTTAAAAAACATTTTACCACCACCTTTGGAGTTTTTGGCTAGCCGTTCTTCAAACTCCTCTTTGGCTTTTCTTATTACACTCTTGCACTTAAGTTGGCAGTATTTATGCTCCTTTCTATTTGCCTCACTAGGATTTGACTTCCACTTTTTAAAGGAAGTCTATCTCTCGCTGTTTCTTTTACATGGTTGTTAAGTCACGGTGGCTCTTTTTTAGTTCTTTTACTGTGTTTCTTAAATTTGGGGTATACATTGAAGTTGGGTCTCATGGTCTCTTTAAAAACTGCCTATATAGCTTGCAGGGATTTCATTTTAGTCACTGTACTTTTTAACTTCTGTTTAACTAACCTCCTCATTTTTGCATAGTTCCCCCTTTTGAAATTAAATGCCACAGTGTTGGACTGTTGAGATGTTCTTCCCACCACAGGGATGTTGAATGCTATTGTATTATGGTCACTATTTCCAAACCGTTCTGTTATAGTTACCTCTTGGACCAGCTTCTGCGTACCACTCAGGGCTAAATCAACAGTTGCCTCTCCCCCTGTGAGTTCCCGTACCAGCTGCTCCATGAAGCAGCCATTTAAAGTATCAAGAAATTTTATCTCTGCATTTCGTCCTGAAGTGAAATGTTCCCAGTCAATATGGGGATAATTGAAATCTCCCACTATTATTGGGTTCTTAGTTTTGATAGCCTCTCTAATTTCCCTTAGCATTTCATCATCACTATTATTGTCCTGGTCAGGTGGTCGATAATAGATCCCTAATGTTATATTCTCATTAGAGCATGAAATTTCTATCCACAGAGATTCTATGGAACATGTGGATTCACTTAAGATTTTTACTTCATTTGATTCTACATTTTCTTTCACATATAGTGCCACTCCCCTCCTGCACGACCTGTTCTGTCCTTCTGATATATTTTGTACCCCAGAATGATTGTGTCCCGTTAATTGCTCTCAGTCCACCAGGTTTCTGAGATGCATATTATATCAATACCCTCCTTTATCACAAGGCACTCTAGTTCACCCATCTTATTATTTAGACTTCTAGCATTTGTGTACAAGCACATTAAAAAAAAAAAACTTGTCCCTGTTTATTTGTCTGCCCTTTTCTGATGTGCCAGATTCTTTATGTGAATGTTTATCATCTGATCTGACCCTTACATTGCCATGTACAGCTCCTGCCCTCTGCCTTAGAGCTGCTCCCAGGAGCCTCCTGCTTGCTGGGGGGGGGGGGGCGCACACACAGCAGCTAATGTCAGGGTGTCCCATCACCCCCCTTCTCCACAGGGCGGGGGGGAGGAAGACGGACACAACAGGGCTCAGGACAGAGGAAGCTTGCTGGCAGCAGCTGCTGTCTCAACTTGCCGATTTACTTAAAAAGGCAATGTTCTTAGAGTGGGGTCACCATACCTAAAGAGGCTATGCCCCTCCTCTTTCTCACTCACACACACACACACACACACAGGGTGTGTGTCTGTCTGCCATGCTGTCTCCTCTCCTTCAATTTGTGCTGCCTTGTAGAGTGTGTGGCTACATTAACAATGCGGTAACCCTTGGAGGGCTCAGTCGAGTGCTAGTTCATCATTTAGCAGTAAGGAATTCCCTGGGAAATATCCCACCCTCTGACTCCACCACCTCAACCAAGCTTCACAATCATCATTGCTCTGTACAGTATTAAATTGTTTCAAAAAAAACATACGTACGTACGTATGTACGTACGTGTGTGTATTTTGAGAGAGACACACTTTCATCTGGTGAAAAAATTGTCCTTGGAACTTAACCTCCACTATTTACATTAATCCTTATGGGGAAATTGGATTCGTTTGAAGTCACATTTTTCAGGAACAAAACTAGAACATTAAGCGAGGAGTTACTGTCCTGTGTGTGTGCAGCACCCAAGGTGCTACCACAATACAAATAATATGGTCTACTAGGCCTCACTGACATCTGTGCCTTTAAAGACAAGGTAAAGGTAGGCACCAAAAGAAAAGCCAACACCCCCCAAATATGTACCTCAGTGTATGTAAAGCACTACAGTACCAATCAGCCAGAGGCCAAGCTAGGCAAACCCTCAGATCAAGGAACGGCTGCACTAGATCCTGCAGCTATGGAAGTCTTTGGATGACAGAGAAATAAGTTACACCCACTTGGCCACATCTGATACCAGCATCTGCCAAGCCATCTGAATCCCCGAAGGTAACCAGGGTAAGAACCCAGCTTCAGCAGAAAGCAAGCTTCTAGTACTCAGATTCCACTAGCTGACAATGAGATTGTGCCAATTTTCTGTTGTCATTGATTCTTTAGTACTGTTAGCTGTCACAGAGTAAACACACAGAGTATTTAATCTTCCAAACTAGTGCTCTGCTGTTGGATCCTATTGGCAATTTTCCATCTCTTGCCTCTGCTGCCTGACTGAAGGCAGGCACTGAATGCAATGTTCCAGTGGCACATGGAGCAGACCACAACAGCACTCAGAGCTGACAATAAGCCACATTTATGCCTGGAGAAGCTCAGCTGAGGTCAATGGGTCTATAGGAGGGGCAAATCTAACTGTTTCCTGCGCGATCATGAGAAGTCTCATTCCTTCCCAGACACCAATTTTTCCACTGAGTGGCAGAGGAAGAGATGACAAAGTCCTTCCAGTAAGCATCAAGCCCCCCCAAATCAACCAGCTACTACGCCCCCACCTCAGGGAAGCCGTTGAGAAGTAGTTGGCCTGAACCTTCAGAAAAGTAGTTCTGGGAGTGGGGAAAGAAGTCCTTGACCTCCTGAGCTCTGCTGAGAGCAACACTCAACAGTAACCTCTTCTTCCATCACCCGGTAACACCTGCAGGGAGGCGAGAACATGTGTGCAGGCAGTGTGCTAACACAGCAAGGGAAAGGAGGCAAGGGCAGCTGCCAGCTCCAGTGAAAGACGCTGAGGCCCCGTGTAAGAGCAAAACAAGGGGAAAGATTTACTAGTAACACACAGGAGGTCAGTATGATCACAATGGTCCCTTCTGGCCTTAGAATTGGCTGGAAACAGCTGATCACTTATTGCTCTCTGAAAGCAAAGCTAATAGCTCTCAAGTATCTCAGTCTTCAGGGATAAAGAGCACGGACTTGCATAATATGCGCCTCTAAATGAGCAACATGTGGAAGACTTAATAAATGCTCTCACCCATAGTAAGCAAGAAGCTTACCCAGGCAAGTGCCATCAACTTTCTGCAGAATCCAAGCTTCTTTCTTTAAAAAAATTCTAGCCCATGTGGTCACAAAGCAAGCCTTCAAAACATCAACTAGTCACTAATTCAGCACTGTCCTTAGGTCTGCCAGACATACAATACCAGTGCCTTCGAGGCTGCTCAGAGCTTTCTCAACTGCAGCAAAGTGCCTAGACGCTGGTCAGTTTTCACTCAGGCTGTTGGGAACCCTAAAGAGCAAGGAAACTGACTGATTAGGCCTCAATTGGAGTAGTGTGTCCAGTTCTGGGCACCACATTTCAGGAAAGATGTGGACAAACTGGACAAAGTCCAGCAAAGAGAAACAAAAATTATTGAAGGTCTAAAGGTCTAATGAATTGGGTCTGTTTAGTCTGGAAAAGAGAAGACTGAGAGGGAACATGGTAGCAGTTTTCAAGTACATAAAAGGTTGTTACAAGGAGGAGGGAGAATAATTGTTCTTAATCTCTGAGGATAGGACAAGAAGCCAATGGGCTTAAATTGCAGCAAGGGAGGTTTAGGTTGGACATTAGGAAAAACTTCCTGTCAGGGTGGTTAAGCACTGGAATAAATTGCTGAGAGAGATTGTAGAATCTCCTTCCTTGGAGATTTTTAAGGTCAGGTTAGACAAATACATTAGAACAGCCATACTGGGTCATATCAAAGGTCCATCTAGCTCAGTATCCTGTCTTCTGACAGTGGCCAATGCCAGGTGCCCCAGAGGGAATGAACAGAGCAGGTAATCATCCATCCCCTGTTGCTCATTCCCAGCTTCTAGCAAACAGAGGCTAGTGACACCATCCCTGCCCATCCTGGCTAATAGCCATTGATGGACCTATCCTCCATGAATGTATCCAGTTCTTTTTTGAACCCTGTTATAGTCTTGACCTTCACAAAATCCTCAGGCAAAGAGTTCCATATGTTGACTGTGCATGGTGTGAAAAAATACTTCCTTTTGTTTTTTAAACCTGCTGCCTATTAATTTCATTTGGTGACCCCTAGTTCATGAGTTATGAAGAGGAGTAAATACTTATTTACTTTCTCCACACCAGTCATGATCTTCTAGACCCAATTATATTTCCCCTTCCCACATCATCTCTTTTCCCGCCTGAAAAGTCCCAGCCATTCCATACCCCTAATAATTTGTGTTACCTTTTTCTGAACCTTTTCAAATTCCAATATATCTTTACTGAGATGGGGTGACCACATCTGCACGCAGTATTCAAGATGTGGGCATATCTGATATTTTCTATGTTCTTATCTACCCCTTTCTTAATGATTCTCAACATTGTTCCCTTTTTTGACCACTGCTGAGCACTGTGAATAGTTCTCTGAAAACATCTACTCAGTGACTCCAAGATCTCTTTCTTGAGTGCTAACAGCTAATTTAGACTCCATCATTTTATACGTACAGTTGGGATTATGTTTTCCAATGTGCATCACTTCACATTTATCAAATTATGGAATTTCATCTGCCATTTTGTTGCACAGTCATCCAGTTTTGAGAGATCCTTTTGTAGCTCTTCGCAGTCTGCAGTTTTGTATCTTCTGCAAATTTTGCCACATCACTGTTCACGCCTTTTTCCAGATCGTTTATGAATACGTTGAATAGGACTGGGCCCAGTACAGACACCTGCCAGGGATGGTCTAGATAATACTTAGTCCTGCCATGAGTGCAGGGGACTGAATTAGATGACCTCTCGAGGTCCCTTTCAGTCCTATGATTCTATGAAAAATAAGGTCAATTCCACCCTGCGGCTGCTTGTGAAAGCAAGGAGCAGCAGCAATGGCAACTCAAAAATAGATGGGGTAGAGACAACACAGCCTAGTAAAGCCCCCGCCCCTCTGGAGCGCCTATGAATCCCGAGATGCTAATTCTCTTTTTCAGCTGCCAGCCCAGATTGGGGTGACGCCATAAATTTCTCAGATACCTACTAGTCACAGAACACCACAAGAGACAACTCCTGTAAGGAGAGTCAAGGGACAGAACAGGCACTGGCCAGTTTCCCCAACAGCTGAGGAAAGGAGGAGGCAGGCTTCTACTTCAGGAAATTCCCTGAACAGTGGCGCCTCCACAGTTTCCATATCAGTCTTGGGCTCACAGACTAAGTTCTTTGGCTACAAAGATTTCCAAACCTTTTAAGCGGTTGCCTGTGTGGAGATGTATGAGAGTGGGTGGGTGGGAGAGATTGTCGGATGCGTTAGAAAAGAAGCGGGAAACAAAACATGGGAGAAAAAAAATACAGGAGGAGAGGTAAAGAGTATACTGAAGAAGGAAATGGACACTCAAGACAACTGTTCTAGGAAAAGAAAAACTAAGAAAAAGTGGAGGGAAGCCAAGAATGAAAAGAGTTCATCAAGATCCAGAGCTATAATGTTAACTTTCTGTTTTAAAAAGTGACTGACACTGCACCCCATATTCTTCATAGTGATATGATATGATCGTGACATAGTTATGATGTATTTTATGCAAGATAAGTCATGTAAGATGTCGTTGGAAAGGTTATGAGTTGCTGAATGATTATCCTATTTATATGCATGTATCATTTTTGTATCTGAAGTTATGAATATTGACTATGTATCGGTATTTCAAATGTAGTTACACCAGGGTAATGCCCACTAGACAAGATGCTTTCAGTATATATAGCAGATGGGGAATGGTCTATTCAGGGCAATGAGCCATAAGGAAAACACAACAGGCCTTAGGAGAAGCTTATCTCCCACGTGGAGAGCCCGCCTGAGAAGGCTACAGATAACCTCTGAGTAATGGCTGCTCTAACTCTACAAAGACACGTAATGTGACCACGTCTCTAGGGATGTCAGTGTTTTTCCACAGACCACTCGGGGAACCAAGCTTTGAAACAAAGGGTTCCCACCGTATGCAAAAGCAATACAAGGCGGGGAGTGACATCATCTGGTGTTCTTCACTCCACACACAGGAAGACTCTTGGAAACTCCTGAGGAAGGAGGACTGAACTAGGGGAAGTGCTGGACCCAGGCTAAAGGGATTTTTAGCCTGTGAATGAAACACCTGGGTATCCCAAGCTGTAAGCAAGTACAACTTTCCCGTTAAGAATCTGCAGTCCGCTTGTATAAACTCTTGGGTATGAATAGCAGATTCTCACCTTAACTATTTAGTATATTAAGCTTAGTTTGCGTTTGTTTATTTGCTTTGATCAGTTTGCTATCACTTATATTCACTCAAAATCACTTTTATAGTTAATAAACTTGCTTTGGCCTTATCTAAACTAGTGTGTTGGAATCATAATTCAGGGACAAAAGGCTGTGGCATGTTCCTTTCCACACTGGCAGGGGGGAAACATGAATTTTACACTGGTCAGTTCCCTATGCAGCACAAGAGGGTATAACTTTGGGTTTATACTCCAGAAGCGGTGCATGCCTGAGGAGCTGAGAGTAGCAGGGACTGGTCAGAGAGCCTGCTTGTAACTGCAGCTGGGTGCATCCCTACCTGTATGTAAGCTGGTGAAAGTGCAGGCTGGAGGGCCCTGTAGCTTGTCATAGCAGTGCAGTGTGAGTGGGAGCCCAGGTTGGTGGGTCAGGGGGCTCAGTGGTACCTCAGTTCCAGGTGGCACCCCAGGGAGAACCCGTCACATTCACAAATTACAATTACATTCAATACACAACTCCTTTATTCCTCTGAGTTCAAGGGAGTGAGGAGACATGGCAGCACAGGTTTCATACTGCTAGTACTAGTCCTCTTGTTCATAAGAACCAGTTACATTCTTCAAGTCCTGGACAAAGGAACATGTAATGTTGCTTGGAAAAGAAAGCAGCACAGCATTTATTTTTAAACAAAAAAGTGTGCAATGCCCACATTAACCATTTTAAACTGTACGCATTAGGCACACGGTTACAGCTATGATAAACTACCTACCTAGTTATTACATTATAAGAGCACGCCTCGCTGTGTTTATTCATATTTTAGCAGTTCTTAGGAGTTTAGTTTTGAAATATACTTGGTGAATGTGACTCCCAGCGAGCTTGGAACGCAAGTTTATTGGCTTCCATAACAGTGTATTGAAATCTGGAAGTGGTGGAACATGCTTTAGAACTGATCTCATGAGAGACTACGTGCCTTGAAATGGAAAGGAAGAGAAGCAAATGCATGGCAATATACTGTTTCCTCTGACAACTAGGAATCTGGGTGCTAGACACCAATTATCAGTGTCTAAAGCAGGGGTTGGCAACCTTTCAGTAGCAATGTGCTGAGTCTTCATTTATTCACTCTAATTTAAGGTTTTGCGTGCCAGTAATACATTTTAACAGTTTTAGAAGTTCTCTTTCTATAAGTCTATAACATATAACTAAACTATTGTTGTGTGTAAAGTAAATAAGGTTTTTTTAAATATTTAAGAAGCTTCATTTAAAATTAAATTAAAATGTAGAGTCCCCCGGATGGGTGGCCAGGACCCGGGCAGTGTGAGTGCCACTGAAAATCAGCTTGCGTGCTACCCTGTGCCATGGGTTGCCTTGCCCTGGTCTAAAAGAAGAGGGAAGCACATGGGAAAGTCATTTGCTTTTGGGGAATGCCGAGCATGAGCCTGTAAGAAGCAGGATAGGGAGCTGCACAGCAATGAGGGCCTCATTTAACAAATCCAATAATGAGTCCAAAATGAAGGACACTAACAGTACAGGGTCATTACAAGAAACAGGTGAGACAAGTGTTCCCTCTCTCCTCCCCTTCAGTTTGCACCCAGGGCGGTAAGTCAGGACCAGTAGCATTACTTTCTGAGCATAAAGGATGATTGATTAGTAAAACCCTTTGCCTCGTGGGAATCGTACAAAGCTTAAGAGCCATAATTACAGAACACAAAGCCAGAGTCTAAGAAAATCCACATACCAATTAAAAGTTGAGAAGGAATCTCAGAGCCTTCAGAGCTTCAGTTTTAAATCAAGGGACCCCCAAAACACTAATCAATACCAATCCAGCACAAGGAAAGCTACAACTTGGACTACAGGAAAAAAAAAAAGTCACCTGTTTTAGGAGGGATGAAAGAGTTCCTTGACATGAGTACACTGCACCATATTTCTATTATACTATCCCAAGAAGTCCCAGATCCTTCCCGGGACAGGCAAAGAAACAAGAATAGTTATGCAAAAGCTTTTAGGGGAGATCAGTGCAGCTAAGCATTGAAACAGAAGGGCTGAGGGGAAGGAGATTGTTTTATGGCTAGAGGGAGTCACATTGCACAGCCAGCAGCCTCACCCACACATATGGGGATGGAAGAGAGAGGATACACCAAATAACCCAAACTAGGCCTGGCACACTGTATTAGAGCATAACATGCACCCTCAACAGTACTACATCTAACCCATCAGCCAGCTAGAGAGAACCTAACACTCCACACCACCTTCAGCAACTGGCACAAAGTCAAAGCTGTTGGGCATAAGCTCTAAAATAACCACAACATTTCCATACAGAAGGGCTGGCATAATTCCAGTCAGGGCTTGAAGACTATCATAAGCCTGTCTTTCACATGAGCTGTGACCCTGAAGTCCTGAACACATGTGACCATTTCAGATCCTATGGTGCTTTCTGCAAAGCAAGGTTGTTCACCCTGTTATTTTGGCCAAATTTCAATTTTGGGTAATTGGCGTCTGCCTTTCTATATCCAGTTGAAGTACAGAGGAATACCAAAATTGTCCTCTTCCTATCTTATGCTGCTGTGTAGTACTGCCTGGTACTGTTGCACAACTACTGCCATCCACCCCAGACATGGCTGCATTTCCATGGCAGTAGAAGCAATTCCTGTGTATGTACAGTCTGATCCTGGGAGGTGCTGTGCCCCTGTAGCAAAGTTAATGGAGGTTGATGGAGCTCAACATCTTTCAGGATCGGGTTTATTGTTTGTAAAGCACTTTAAGGAAAGAGGCACTGTAAGACATTATGATGAAGTAAAAACAAAATAAAAAAAATTCATATCAGGGATTAACTTTAGACCTAATTCAGAACTGTGTTGAGCACTCCTTAACTTCATTAGTTATAGAACTGAACAGACTATTTCAAGCAGGATACTGAAGAGACTTGCAGCATAAGGAAATGCCCACAATTGTGGCTGAATATTGTTTCACTACTACTGCTACATCTAAGACAGCTGTAATGGAAAGAGAAAAGCCATTTTTTTAAAGAAATAAGATATGTGGTTGTAAAACCACAGAAAGTGCAGCAGCTAAAACTACTGTTAACTCAGGGCATGTCTACACTACAGACTTAAGTTGACCTATGTTAGGTCAACTTACAGCCCATTGCAGTTAATTACTTCTCACCTCCCTGCTCATGGCTGGGAGCAGAGGGCAGCCATCCGGGCTTCTTGGCTCCCTGAGCAGGGAACCTCCGGGCAGCAGCCCTGCTGGAGCGGGGAGCCAGGAGCAGCCAGGCTCCAGCTGCCCAGCTTTCTTGTCAATTTCATGGCTGGAGTATGGAGATTGAAATTGATGAGACAGGCAATAGGGAATGCAAGTACAGTAGAACCACAGAATTAGGAACCCAGAATGGAGGTTGTTCCTAATGCTGAAACGTTTGTAACACTGAACAAACGTTATGGTTGTTCTTTTAAAAGTTTACAACTGAACAGTGACTTAATACTGCTTTGAAACTTTACTATGCAGAAGAAAAATGATGCTTTCCCTTAAATTTTTTTAGTAGTTTACATTTAACACAGTACTTTATTTGCTTTTATGATCTCCATTGCTGCCTGATTGCATACTTCTGGTTCCAAATGAGGTGTGTGCTTGACCAGTTTATAACTGAGGTTCTACCGTAATGCAGTGTCTATACATACTGTGTCACTCTAACTAAACTGACAAGTGCTATGCCCCCCGTGGAGGTGGAGCTGTTATGCCGGCGTAGTATTGCACTTAAACCAGTGGGACAAGGCTGTAATGTGTGGCTCTCAAACTTTGTTTAGTGGTCACCCCTTTCACACGGCAAGCCTCTGAGTGCGACCCTCTCTTATAAATTAAAAACACCTTTTAAAATATTTATCATCATTATAAATGCCGGAGGCAAAGTGGGATTTGGGATGGAGGCTGACATATCATGCCCCCCCTCACCCCATGTAGTAACCTTGTGACCTCGGGAGGGATCCTGACCCCCAGTTTGAGAACCCCTGGTGCACACTGACATAATTAGGTTGACGTAAGCTGCCTCTAGGTCGACCTATTGTTTAGTGTAGACCAGGCTTCAGTTTTAAAACTAACTACATTTTGACTTGGCAGTGTTCCTTCAGTGTTGGATATGAAATATTTAGGATACAGAATTTCTTGGATTGACTGTTTTCATCCAATAGATTTTATTAATAAAGAAAACAATATCCCTTGCATCTAATGCTTGGATCTGTTAATAAAGGCACATTTGGTTCCATGTTAAACAGGATACCCACACTGAAACAAACAAAAATCCTTTTTCATAGACAACTTTTTGAATATACCATCTGAAAACAAAAGGAAAAACAGATTAGCTATAGGAAATGGAGTGGAAATTCTGGCACAATGAGGATAGCAAAGAGCCATGAAAACAACATAAATGTGTATATGGATATAAATGAATTTATGAATCAGAGGGGTAGCCGTGTTAGTCTGGATCTGTAAAAGCAGCAAAGAATCCTGTGGCACCTCATAGACTAACAGACATTTTGGAGCATGAGCTTTCGTGGGTGAATACCCACTTCATCAGATGCATGTAATGGAAATTTCCAGGGGCAGGTGTATATATATATGCAGGCAAGCTAGAGATAATGAGGTAGTTCAATCAGGGAGGATGATTCAAACAGGGCCTCATCCTCCCTGAATGAACTAACCTCATTATCTCTAGTTTGCCTGCATATATATTATACATACATACACACACACACACACACAGACACCTGCCCCTGGAAATTTCCACTACATGCATCTGACGAAGTGGGTATTCACCCACGAAAGCTCATGCTCCAAAACGTCTGTTAGTCTATAAGGTGCCACGGGATTCTTTGCTGCTTTTACAAATGAATTTATGTAACACATGGACTAGAACATCCACCAGCAACTGCATAAATGAGGCCAGAAATACTTGCCCAAATGCTTCATTATGTCCAGATCTAGGGGATTGCCTAGAACAGGGGTGGCCAACCTGAGCCTGAGAAGGAACCAGAATTTACCAATGTACATTGCCAAAGAGCCACAGTAATACGTCAGCAGCCCCCCACATCAGCACCTCCCTCCACTCCCAGAGCCTCCCCCTCCTCCCAATCAACTGTTTCATGGCATGCAGGAGGTGGGGAGGGGGCAGGGCACAGCAGGCTCATGGAAGGGGGCAGGAAGGGGTGGAGCGGGAGCAGGGCCTGTGGCAGAGCCAGGGGTTGAGCAGTGAGCAACCCCCCGGCACATCAGGGCTGGAGCTACAGGCACCAACTTTCCAGAGTCTGTGCCTATACAAGGAGACACAAATTAATAACTTCTGACGAGCCGCATGTGGCCAGAGCCAGATTGGCCACCCCAGCCTACAAATTCCACAACTCTGAACCCTGATCCCTAAGCTCTAACGAGGTGATGGGAAGTGCTGCTGAGATCACTCATGCTCGCTTGGGGCCTGTCTACACTAGCCGTTTTTATACACACACTCTTGCTCAAGGTTTCCCCACTGGTGAGAGTATACTTAGTGCAGGGAAGGCTCCTGGCATTCTTCATTACTGTTGTTTGAAACTGCTCTGATTGGAGTTCGATGATACAGTGGTCAAAACACCAGCCAACCTACACTAGCGCTAATTTGCTCCCACCAGAGGGGCTGCACTGGGAGGAACAACTGGAAGAATGTAAATGTAGAAAGAGCCTCAGAGGGAGAGGGACACTCACAGCACCTTGTGTTAGTGCCATAACTGGAACACTAATCTTCAACCTTTGGATAACAGACGTTTCAGCCTAGCTGAAGACCCACATCACAACAGAACGTTTTGGTCACATTAACGCAGCATTTCCAATAGTTTATGCAACCTCCTTTTTAACTACACAGCCATGCTCCAGATGGACAGTTGACAGCCAGCAACACACAAAGCTTGTACTCACTGGGGACAGCTAAAAATCTAATCCTTCCAAGCCTATCAGTATGTGCTGATTTCACCCTGTACACACTCACAAACCAACAACAAAATATTTCCATCAATAAACTTGCATATAGCAAAAGAAAGAAAAATACTGCCTGAGAACTCAGTCTCAATCCAGTGATTTAGACTTTTAAATTAGGCTTGTTGCAAATGAACAGTAAAAACAGGTATGATTTGTTGGTTTGAGGATATTTACAATGTCAACAATGTGTTTTAACTGTTTATGAAGCGTCAACTTTTTGAACCTCACCTTGTCATTAAATAATTGTCTGACCCACTCCCATGATTTCCCACAACTGTGATAATTTAAATAAAAAATGCTTAAAAATAAACATTGATATCTGTCAAAAT
This sequence comes from Gopherus evgoodei, assembly GCF_007399415.2. NCBI lineage: Eukaryota > Metazoa > Chordata > Testudines > Testudinidae > Gopherus > Gopherus evgoodei. Next base: position 30,863,504 of record NC_044334.1, read on the forward strand.
GATAAACTAAAAAATCAAATTCCGCCAATCCTACTGACAGAACAGAGCTGATGCAAACATCAGCACCTCCAGCACAAGATGCTTTATATGTTGATAAGATGAGAATGGGAATAAGGTAGGAATAGAATGGCTCCTGCAATATTAACTATGAAGTTACCATTATCTACTGCACAACGATAATGACTGTTCCACAAAGCAAACAGCTGAAGTCTATGTCTATAACCTGGAGTCAAGGGGGCGGGGGGGGAATTGAGATTACATATAAAATAATTCAATATGTGATTTACTGCTGAGTAAAGCTGCAGCTGTTTTATTTTGGATTAACAAATAAGTTTCATATGGCAAAAAAAACTGTCCTACTCTAACTGCAAGGTTGCACTGTAATACTTCGGTGTAGACGACACAAAGAGCACAAGGCCTGCCCAAAAGCCACTTTGCAATACAATTACCCGCACCGCTCCAGAGCATATTCAACCGCTTACAACAATTAATCCAATTTTAAAATTAAGGTATTTGGAAGGCACTGCCTTCCAATGTTCCTATGTTTTTAGTTTAGATAGTTACAAATCACATTAAAAATGCTGGCATCTGATAGATCACTAATAGAGCGGAAAAAGATTTAAACTGACTGTCAGTCTACACTGAAAAGTTATATAAGCAAAGCTACATTGGTCAGAGGTCTGAAAAAACCCAGACCCAACCACCATAGCTATACCAATCAGTGTAGACAAAGTTATGAAGAGGGGTTCCACTGACAATGCCAGCTTCATTCAAGAGTGTGTATGCCAGAAAACCCCCTTTTGTTCATGTAGGCTATGTCTACACTACAGGGCTATGCCAGCATAGTCTCCATAGTGTGGACATACTCATAGCCACTCCAACACAGCAACCTGTCAGAAAATATGCATTCCCACAGCACCTGCTCCAAGGCTAACTAAACAGCATGAGGAATGGAAGCATGAATGTTAATGCAAACAAAATGAACAATTCATGTCATCGGCTTCATTCAGTGGTGGGGAAGTGACACACCCCTGTTGCTGCAATAGAGATTCAGCTCTTATGCAGGAAGCAAAGTTGTCAGCTGATTCTAAAAACTCACATAAAGCTGGATCCTTACAAAAACCTCAAGGATTTGCTCATTATCAGAGGGAAAAGAGCAAGTACAACAGGAGTGTCTGAAGGCTAAGGGTAGACCCAAGTGCCCATCCAGGCCTTTTTACCGTGCTTGTATCAGAACACCTATACAAATGTGAATTTAAATTGTTTTGCAAGCATGCCAAATGCTAGCTTATTTGTTCAAAAGATTAGTTTCTGCATCTTCAAAATGTCACTTTCCGCAAAATTAAGGCCTCCAGATATTTCGCAGATCAGTTAGAAAAAATCAACTTCTAGCTTGAAGTGTCACATGCAAGTACCATGCCAATTTGGGCTTGTGGAGAGAAGAGGTGGGAGTAACAGAACAGACTGTCCCACTGGTCCCACACACACAGGAGCAGAGCAGGAGGTGGCACATGCATTCTACACTGTAAGTGAACAGAGACCATTTATTACACGGAAATATCGCTGCCCTTTTGAATCACTTCCTTCACAGGCCACAGATGGGCAGCAGCCTTAATTACTTGTCAGCTAGAAACTGCTTTGTGTTTCTTATTTAAGGGAAAAGACAAGTCTTCACTAGCAAAATAGTTCCTCTTAATAAATATAGTTCAGTTAAACAAGGCAGCTAAACCCAACTCACCCCACTGGCAAGATCCCCTGTGGTCAGGTCCCGAGGCAGGGACCATTCAGAAACAAGACAGGACACCAGAAAAAAAAAATCAGCTGGTGCTTAAAAGCACAGATGGCAGCCCTGGCTGCAGTGCCTCTTTGGGGCCGGGGACCCCAGCCGGCAGTAGCCTGCCGGACTTGGGAACCCTGGAGCCCAGTCACCCAGCCTGGCAGGAGCCGGCACCGAGCTCCTGGGTTCAGCTGGGCCACCGTAAAGCAAATCCACCTGGGCCAAGGGAGAGGGTAGGCGCAGGGCAGAGCGGGAGTGGGGCCCGGGGGGAGGGCTGGCGGAGAGCCCAGTAGGCCGGAGCCGTGCGGGAGCCGGGCCGGGGCGGTCACAGCGCTCGGAGGGGGGGTGGCAAAGCGGGAGCCAGGCCGGGGGGGGGGGTGGCGGCGGGGAGCCTAGCAGGCCGGGGCGGTCACAGCGCACGAGGGGGGCGGAGCGGGCAGGGCGGGAGACAGGCCGGGGCGGTCACAGCGCTCGGGGGGGGACAGAGCAGGAGCCGAGCCGAGCCGAGCCGAGCCGAGCCGAGCCGAGCCGGGCACTACGACCCCCCCTCCCGGACCCCAGCTCGCTCCCTACCGGTCTGTTCTCCGGCTCCGACCGCTGCCTCCGCGCTGCCCGGAGCTCGCTCGTTGCAACCGCCACCGGCCCGACGGAAGTGAGGCTGGGGGCGGGGGAGCGCTTCCGGGGCACGGGGCGGGCAGTAGCCGGCGCGGGCTGTGGGGGCGGAGCCAGTTCACCGGAAGTTCTGCGCTGGCCCCAGGAAGTGGCCAGAGGTGCCGGAAGGGGCGGGGCGGGCAGTGACGCCGCTGCTCTTGGCGGGGCTGACGCCGAGCGCCCCGCGCGCCTGGCCCGTGGCCGGCGGTTCCCTGTCTCCCTCCCGTCACTTTCCTTCCTGCGGCTCCCGAGAGCGGCCGGGCGGCTGCGGCCTCGCGGGCCAGTCTGGCTCGGCTGTCACCCTGCCCTGGGGGCTCCTGGGCTCCTCCCCCCGCTCGCTGTTGGGGGGCCGCGCCAGCCCCTTCGCCGTTCCGCACACAGTGTTCTCAGAGCCTGCAGGTCTTATGGGTCAATAACTGACTGCAGAGGCCCCAGCGGGGCGCACAGGCCACTGGCTGGGAGATCACCCCGCAGCCGCCCCGCCCCGGGACAGTCAGTGGGGAGGCTGCACCTGACCCTGCCACAGCGCGAGGCCTGGGCCTGCCCCAGAAACAAACGGTGTGGGGCAGGCAGGCTCAGCCAGGCAGGATCCAAGTGTGGAGGAGCTCGGAGTGGGAGCATCCAGGTGTGGGGTGAGAGGATTTTCTGGGGGACAATATGGGTGTAGGCAGCTCAGTGGGGGGTCTAGGTGTGGGGGGAATCTGGATGCACAGAGGCTTGTTGAGGGGTTGCAGGGGCAGGGGCAATGGGACTTTGCAGCGGCTTCCAGGTGAAGGTGGTTCTGGCTCAGTGGAGGGGTGTGGGGGCCTCAGCATGGGGGGCTGGGTGCTGGAGGAGTGGGGCAGGGATCTTGGTGAAGTTAGTTGGCCAGCAGCATGGGGGCTCCGGTGCATGGGGTGGGGCTTGTCAGGGTGGGGGGTTGAGTGTAGGGAGCTCAGTGGGGAGTGGTCTGGGTGCAGGGGGACTCCACATGCAGGGGTTGAGGTTCAGGGGGGTGGGGTTTGGGTATGGAGGGCTAGGAGAGTTCTGGATGTATGGGGTGAGGCTTGGTGGGGGTGTCTGCGTATGGGAGGTCCAGATGCACAGGAATTGCCAGATGGAGGAGCAGCTTCCCATACAGTGACCCCTCCCTCCGCAGCTGAGGAGTGATGGGGGCAGGAAGCAGGGATGGATGCTGAGCGTCCTACACCTGTGGGAGGTTTTTGGGGATGGCTCTGACACAGCCCCAGATGCTCCTTGCAGGGGAAGAGGAAGTTGTGTCATCTGCTTCCAGCCCAGCCAGGACTAGCAGCTGATCCCGATTCATGGTAGGAACCACTGGGTGCGGTGTCCCCAGCCCTATAGTGATTTACCTCTTTGCTGGCTGCTCTGGGTGTGTGAAATTATGTACCTGCTCTGCTAGGGAGTGGTGCATAGCTCCTCTTGCAGCTTCCCTGTCAGAAAGTCATTTTTCTATGGGGAAGCAAAGAAATCTGTGGGGGACCTGAATTTTGCGCATGTGCAGTGGCACAGAATTCCCCCAAGAGTATTGTGTGAAGGGCTGGTGAACACTATCGAGGTAAGTCCATCTAAGTTAGACCAGTTCAGTTACCTAATGAGTTAGCGTGTCTACACCAGACCCGCTAAATTGACACCGCTGGATTGATCACAGCAGTGCCGATTTAGCCCGTTGTGTAAACATGGCCCATTTCTATATCTAGTTTATGGTTACTAAGTCTGTATTTGGTCAGAGACTGCATATTCCAGGGTGCGAGGGTCTGTTAAGGCAAAGGGTTTGGTGGGAGTCTTGTTGGTGCAAAGTTCATGGAACTCTTGGGTCTGAAGTCTAGGAGTGGACTCTGCTTCTGTCTGGACTTAGTTTTTGATCCTTTGACACATTGCAGTGGGGGGCTTGTTGGCTGCTTTTGTTGGTGTTGCACCAGGTTTGATATTCTTTTCTAGTTTCTGCAGGTGGTGGAGGAATATCCCAGTTCTGCTTTGTAGCCATTGGTGGAGGAACTCCTGGGTCCACATAGTATTTCTTTGCAGAACTGTAGGTGGGAGGTTTCAAACAGTGTGGTTAGCAGTTAAGCTACAGATTTCCTTGGAAGAGGCTCAGGTATGTACAATATAGTGTGTGTTCCGTTTCTCTGCTTCTTAAATGAATGTTAATTTCTTTCAGACCTTATTTTAGATATCCATGATTGAGACCATATCCAGTGTGTTTCTAATGGGTGAAAATTCCTTTGGAGATACTCTTGTGTGGGTTCTAGTCTGAACAGGTAATATAGTCCTAGAGTTTAAGATCAGAAGGGACCACCAGATCATCCATTCTGACCTGTCTATCACAAGCCAACATCACCATGCAGCACCCACACACCAAACCCAGCAACCAAAATTATACCAGAGTATTACAGCCCACAGGAGACTAGACTAGTATGTGCCACAGGGAGAGAATGAGGTGCATGAGTGTCCGAGGCTCCTGCAGTGGCGGAGAAATGATTAAGTGAGATACACCCAGGTAATGCTGGCAAATGCTGGCACCCCACACTGCAGCAGAATGCAAAAATTTCCTGACTCCACATATGGTGATCAGTTAGACCTTGAACATGTGAGCAAGAACCAGCCCACCAACCATCTGAAAGAGAGAATGCTCAGTGCCACCTCACAGCCCTTCCGGCCCTCGATCTGGCAGTGCCCCTACTTATACAACCCTAAATACTGTTAGCCTTCTTGGCAGCAAGGGCACCCTGACTCATATCCAGCTTCTCATCCACTGTAACCCTCAGGTCCTTTTCTGCAGAACTGCTGCCTAGCCATTTGGTCCCTAGTCTGTAACAGTGAATGAGATTCTTCCATCCTAAGTACAAGACTCTGCACTTGTCCTTTTTGAACCTCATCAGATTTCTATTGGCCCAATCCTCTAATTTTGGCCCAATCCTCTGTATCCTATCCCTACCCTCCAGCGTATCTACCACTCCTCCCAGTTTAGTGTCATCTGCAAACTTGCTGAGAGTGCAGTCCACGCCATCCTCCAGATCATTGGTGAAGATATTGAACAAAACCAGCCCCAGGACCGACCCTTGGGGCACTCCGCTTGATACCGGCTGCCAGCTGGCCAGGGAGCGATTGATCACTATCCATTGAGCCCGACAATCTAGCCAGCTTTCTATCCACCTTATAGTCCATTCATCCAGCCCATACGTCTTTAACTTGCTGGCAAGAATACTGTGGGAGACCGTATCAAAAGCTTTGCTAAAGTCAAGGAATAACACATCCACTGCTTTCCCCTCATCCACAAAGCCAGTTATCTCATCATAGAAGGCAATTAGCTTAGTCAGGCATGACTTGTCCTTGGTGAATCCATGCTGATTGTTCCTGATCACTTTCCTCTCCTCTAAGTGCTTCAGAATTGATTCCTTGAGGACCTGTTCCATGATTTTTCCAGGGACTGAGGTGAGGCTGACTGGCCTGTAGTTCCCCGGATCCTCCTCCTTCCCTTTTTTAAAGATGGGCGCTACAGTAGCCTTTTTCCAGTCATCCGGGACCTCCCCCGATCGCCCTGAGTTTTCAGAGATAATGGCCAATGGCTCTGCAATCACATCCGCCAACTCCTTTAGCACCCTTGGATTCAGCGCATCCAGCTCCATGGACTTGTGCTTCTCCAGCTTTTCTAAATAGTCCCAAACCACTTCTTTCTCCACAGAGGGCTGGTCACCTCCTCCCCATGCTGTGCTGCCCAGTGCAGCAGTCTGGAAGCTGACCTGGTGGCTGTGTTAGTCTGTATCAGCAAAAACAACTCCCAGTCTTTATTCAGTCCTAATCTGATGGTGTCCAGTTTGCAGATTAATTCCAGTTCTGCAGTTTCTCGTTGGAGTCTGATTTTGAATTTATTTTTGTTGAAGAATTGCCAGTTTTAAGTCTGTTATTGAGTGTCCAGGGAAATTGAATGTTCTCCCACTGGTTTTTTAATGTTATAATTATTGATGTCTGATTTGTGTCCATTTATTCTTTGGCCAAACTGGACAGTCTCTACACAAATGTACATGGCAGAGGGGCATTGCTGGCACATATCACACTGGTAGATGTGCAGGTGAATGAGCCCCTGATGCTGTGGCTAATGTGTTCATAGAATCAGAGAATCAGAGAATCTCAGGGTTGGAAGGGACCTCAGGAGGTATCTAGTCCAACCCCCTGCTCAAAGCAGGACTAATTCCCAACTAAATCATCCCATCCAGGGCTTTGTCAAGCCTGACCTTAAAAACCTCTAAGGAAGGAGATTCCACCACCTCCCTAGCTAACCCATTCCAGTGCTTCACCGCTCTCTGAGTGAAAAAGTTTTTCCTAATATCCAACCTAAACCTCCCCCACTGCAACTTGAGACCATTACTCCTTGTTCTGTCATCAGGTACCACTGAGAAGAATCTAGATCCATCCTCTTTGGAACCCCTTTTCAGGTAGTTGAAAGAGCTATCAAATCCCCCCTCATTCTTCTCTTCTGCAGACTAGGTGTTTAGGTCCTATGATGGTGTTTGCAAACTGGACACCATCAAATTAGGCCTGAACAAAGACTGGGAATGGATGGGTCACTACAAAATCTAATTTCCCCTGCGATACTCACACCTTCTTATCAACTGTTTGAAATGAGCCACCTTGATTACATTGGCCTCATTAGCATTACAAAAGTGATTTTTCCTCTCTTTGTATTCACTCCTTCTTGTCAACTATTGAGAATAGCCCACTTCCACCTTAATTGAATTGGCTCATTAGCACAGACCCCCAACTTGGTAAGGCAACTCCCATCTTTTCATGTGCTGTGTATTTATACTTACCTCTGTATTTTCCACTTCATGCATCTGATGAAGTGGGTTGTATCCCACTTATGCCCAAATACATTTGTTAGTCTCTAAGGTGCCATAAGGACTCCTTGTTGTTTTTTCACTCAATCCAGTGTCCTACCTCCAGCTGTGGCTGGTCCTGATGCTTCAGAGGAAGGAGACCCCCCTCAAAAATCAAACCACCTGTTGGGGGAAGGGGGAATCCCTGAAGAATGAGACATAAAGCAGAAGTGAGCCCCAGGACTACTGAGTCCTGCTTCCCCACCATCACAAGCAACCCAGCCATACAATCCTACTCATAAATGTGTCCATCTCTCTCTCTCTCTCTCAAATAATTGTTTGCCCCACAATTCCTATCGGGAGGCTGTTCCAGACACACTCTCCTCTGACAGTTAGAAACCTTCTCACTTCCAGCCTCAATTTATTCAAGGCCAGTTTATCCTTGTTTGTTCTTATGCCAACATTGTCCTTTAGCTCCAGGAGCTCTTTCCCCTCCCTGGTGTTTATCCTCCAGTGTATTAATAGAGAGCAATCAGATCTCCTCACAGCCTGCTTTTTGCTAGACAAGCCAAGCTTTTCCTGTCTCCTCTCCTCAATACCTCTGCTCACCATGTAGTTCTTCTGTGGCCCTGTTCCCACTTGAATATCTTTCTTGAACATGGGTGATGGCACGGAGCAGGTTCAGATCTCCTGGTGATGGATGCTGTATAGGAGCTTGTCTACACTAGCACTTTACAGCGCTGCGACTTTCTCACTCGGGTGTGAAAAACCACCCCCCTGAGCACAGCAAGTTTCAGCGCTGGGAGCTGCACCCCTCGTGGAGGTGGGGTTTTAGAGCGCTGGGAGAGCTCTCTCCAAGTGCTCTGCCGTGACTACACAAGCCACGTTTAAAGTTGCCAGTGTAGACTAGCCCTAAGAATCTAAACCAGAGGTGGGCAAACTATGGCCCACGGGACCGTCCTGCCTGACCCCCAAGCTCCTGGCCTGGGATGCTACCCCCAGCCCCTCCCCTGCTGTCCCCCCCTTCCCTGCAGCCTCAGCTCGCTTGCTTCCTTCACTGCTGGCACAATGCTTTGGGCGGCGAGGCGGTCAGCTCCTGGGGCAGCAAAGCTGCAGAGCTGCAGCCTGACCTGGTGCTCTGTGCCGCGTGGCTGACCGATACATAGCTGAAATCAGTCTGGCTCACCTGTGTGTTAGTATTGTTAAAATAGGTATTAGGATGATAAAAATGGGCTTAGTGTTTAGACTTTATTGAATGTTTGTAAACTGCTGCAGGCATTAATCTCCCTTATAACATCTGTAACCCATATTGCAAGGTAATATTTAAACATTTGGATTGCAGTAGAAGCCTCTGTGACAGTGTAAATTGCCGGACAGGAGAGAGACATTAACTGGTGTGAAATGCTGGTCTCTAGCAGAATGTGTTACACCCTGGCCAACAAGAAGGGCCCACTGACACCAGGTGAACTACTGTGGAACATTAATTGCTCCCCCCCCCCCCCCGCACCCCATGAAGATGAGTCATGTGAGTGAATTCCTTCCATCAGCTGAGTTCGCAGCTCAAAGTGCAAGGGTGGGGAAGGGAATAAAAAAAACAAGAAGGAACTGTATCTCTGTGCTGCTTGCAATTTGAAGGGCAAGGTTTTCTGGCCATAAGTAAGATGCTCCCAGCTGCTTAGCCTGGGTTAGCCCTTAAGGACATATAGAGCTTGCTTATTATCGAAGCTTCTGTTACCTTTTGAACCTTAAGATTGTAACTCATAAGTGTGTGTGTGTGTGTGTGTGTGTATAAATAACTCACTTATTTCCTTTTTCCTATTAATAAATCTTTCAATAGTTTGTTTGGCTACAAGCATGGTCTTTTTGGTGTGAGGTCTAAGGTGCAATTGACCTGGGGTAAGGGACTGGTCCTTTGGACTGGAAGTAACTGGAATATTGCCAGGTTTCAGAGTAGCAGCCGTGTTAGTCTGTATCCACAAAAAGAACAGGAGGACTTGTGGCACCTCAGAAACTAACACATTTATTTGAGCATAAGCTTTCGTGGGTTACAGCTCACTTCTTCAGATGCACAGAAGGGAACATATAATAAGGAGATATATACACGTACAGAGAACATGAAAAGGTGGGAGCTGCCATACCAACTCTAAGAGGCTAATTAATTAAGGTGAGCTATAATCAGCAGGAGAAAAAAAACTTTTATAGCGATAATCAGGATGGCCCATTTCAGACAGTTGACAAGAAGGTGTGAGGATACCTGACATGGGGAAATCGATTCAGTCTGTGTAATGACTTAGTCATTCCCAATCTCTTTTCAAGCCTAAATTTAATGGTATCTAATTTGCATATTAATTCCAGTTCAGCAGTTTCTCATTGGAGTCTGTTTCTGAAGCTTTTCTGTTGCAAAATTGCCACCATTAAGTCTGTTACTGAGTGACCAGAGAGGTTGAAGTGTTCTACTACTGGTTTTTGAATGTTATGATTCCTGATGTCAGATTTGTGTCCATTTATTCCTTTGCACAGAGACTGTCTGGTTTGGCCAATGTACCTGGCAGAGGGGCATTGCTGGCACATGATGGCATATATCACATTGGTAGATGTGCAGGTGAACGAGCCCCTGATGGCGTGGCTGATGTTATTAGGTACTATGATGGTGACCCTTGAATAGATATGTGGACAGAGTTGGTATCAGGCTTTGTTGCAAGGATAGGTCTTGGGTTGGTGTTTTTATTGCGTGGTTGCTGATGAGTATTTGCTTCAGGTTGGGGGGCTGTCTGTCAGCGAGGACTGGTCTGTCTCCCAAGATCTGTGAGAGTGAGAGATCATCCTTCAGGATAGGTTGTAGATCTTCGCTGATGCACTGGAGAGGGTTTAGTTGGGGACAGTAGGTGACGGCTAGTGGCGTTCTGTTACTTTCTTTGTTGGGCCTGTCCTGTAGTAGGTGACTTCTGGGTACTCTTCTGGCTCTGTTAATCTGTTTACTCACTTCCTCAGGTGGGTACTGTAGTTTTAAGAACGCTTGATAGAGATCTTGTGGGTGTTTGTCTCTGTCTGAGGGGTTGGAGCAAATGCGGTTGTATCTTAGAGCTTGGCTGTAGACAACGGATCGTGTGATGTGGTCTGGATGAAAGCTGGAGGCATGTAGGTAAGTGTAGCAGTCAGTAGGTTTCTGGTATAGGGTGGTGTTTATGTGACCATCGTTTATTAGCTGCTTATTATTACTGCTGTGATTCCTGCTGTGAGGGACCATCTCTCACAATGGTTGACTTGCCTAGGTGAAAAGATAGAGCATCGCGGGGGACTGTCTGTGACACTATGGCCTGTCTACGCTGGCAAGTTTCTGCACTGTAACGCCGAGGTTACACACTGCCAAGCCACTTAGTGCGCAGAAACTGCGCAGTGGCAGCACTTTAAATAAACCACCCCGACGAGAGGCGTGCAGCTTTCTGCACCGGGGCCACAGCGCTGCAGTGCCAGCATAGACACCCTGGTCGATTACAGCGCTGAGATTGGCCTGTGGGAGGTGTCTCACAATGCCTGTTCTCACCTCTCTGGCCACCAGTTTGAACTCTACTTCCCTGCCCTCAGGTGACCAACTGTCAGCCCCACCCCATACATTCCTTTTGAAATTTGAAAGTCCCCTTCCTGCTTGCTTGCTGATGTATCTCAGCACCTCTTTCCAAGTGGCCATGCCTGCTCCACGCACCAGATGATCCCCCACTTGGAACAATGCTGAGCTGCTGGACCTCATCAGCATCTGGGGAGAGGAGGCTGTCCAGTCCCAGCTGCGCTCCAGCCATAGGAATTATGATACCTACGGACAGATTGCTCAATGCATGACAGAAAGAGGCCATGACCAGGACACGCTGCAGTGCAGGGTCAAAGTGAAGGAGCTGCGGAACACCTACCACAAGGCGCAGGAGGCAAACCGCCACTCCGGTGCTGTGCCCACGAGCTGCCGGTTCTACAAAGAGCTGGATGCGATACTTGGTGGCGACTCCACCTCCACTGCAAAGGCCACTGTGAATTGAGTGGACCGAGCTAGGAGGAGGAAATCTTGGATGAGGATGTGGAGAGGGAGAGGGAGAGGGACCCAGAGGCAGAGGATTCATAAGTCAGAGATGCATGCAGCCATGGAGCTCTTTTCTACCCCGGAGGAAGCTAGCCAGTCACAGCAGTCGGATCTTGGCAAAGCGCAAACAGGAGAGGAGGCCCCTGGTAAGTGGATCTGATTTGAGGAATTGCTGAAGCGAGTTGTTGGGGGCAGGAGGGTTGCAGAAAGCAGGCTTGTCTCCCACCACATGCCTAGTCTGAACGGCAGAACAGGGTGCTGATTGACTCCCCCACTTCATGGGAATCTACCTCAGAGATCTCCAGGAAACTCTCCTGGAGATACTGAGCAATCCGCTGCCGCAGGTTCGTCGGCAGAGCTGCTTTGTTTCTTGCCCTATTAACGGTAACTCTCCCGCGCCACTGTGCCATCCTGGGGTGGGGTGGGGGATGGACCATTGCTGCACACAGGTGAGCCGCATAGGGGCCAGGGTAGAAGCTGCAGTCTTGGAGAAGACCCTCCCTTGATTCCCTGCTCACCCTCAGCAGCGAGATCTTCCATAATGATCCGTCCTGTGCAAAGTGTGGGGACAGGAATCATTATCAGGTCCCCCCTACAGTGCTGGCTCTCCCCAAGAGCAACGTGCCCAGTGTACAGCAGGGTCCGGGAAGAGTGATTTACTCTGCCCCTGCGGCTACTCACCATTTTGGGGGGCTTGTGGCTCATGTGTGCTTGCCTGGGGCCAGCCAGTTAGTGACAGGTGTGTGAGCACTGGCTGTGTTTTAAAGCACTGAAACAGTGTTGTCTGTGTTGCAAACAATACTGCTACTGTAAAATGTTGCGTGTAAACTTCACAGAGATGCCCTTGGGAGCCCAGCCTCCCCCTTTGTTATCGGCAGCTGAACGGCTGCACAGAATTAGAAAGTGGCCAAGAAGAATTAAGGAGGATTTTCTGTGTAAGGTCATGATGCTCTCCGCTGCCAAGAAACAGGAATTGAAGGAGTGGTGGGACAGCGAGAAGAGGGACCGAAAGGAGAATTCTGCGCACCAGAATGAAGCCATGGAGCGGCTCTTAAAGTTTATGGAGCACCAAGCGGACATACTCCAGGTGTTACTAGCTCTGCAAACTGAGCAGCTCTGCGCCCGCCCTCCCCTGCAGCCGCTCTGGCAAAACTCTTTCCTGTGCACCACCCAGACAATGCCAGCACACTCTTATCAACCTCCTGGCTCCACTCTATACCTGCGGCATTCCACTCCTCCCGCCTCACAGTCCAGCACTGTGGACTCCCACTGCACTCAACACCCATCCCTCTGCAGCTTGGCCCTGCTGAAGTACAGCACCCGCTGCACTATATTCCAAAAGAGATGGCTGGATATGATCCCTGGACATACACAAATCTTTAGACGTTCTGGGACGACGACTCCTCCTGGGACCTTCCCTTCCCCATCCCCGTCCCTGCTGATGTTTTTGTTTGTTTGTTTGTTTGATTTTCTCCTCCGGTTGTTGTATTTTAATAAAATAATTGTGTTGGTCTGAAAGCAATCTTTATTCTATTAACTGAAAACAAAAAGACCACTGCAAATCAACATACAATTACGTTAACCTCCCTTATTGCATCATGTGCACCAGTCACCTCCTAGCATTACAAGCACTGCAATCCTGAGCACAGCAACAAATACTAGTGGCTTTCAGCTTCAAATTGCTGCCTCAAGGCATCCCTGATCCTTATGGCCCTGTGCTGTGCCCCTCTAATAGCCCTGGTCTCTGGCTGTTCAAACTCAGCCTCCAGGTGCTGAGCCTCTGTGGTCTAGCTCTGAGTGAAGCTTTCACCCTTCCCTTCACAAATATTATGGAGCGTATAGCACATAGCTATAAGCATAGAAATATTGTCATCAGCCAGGTCCAGTTTCCCATAGAGGCAGCGCTAGCAGGTTTTAAACGGCCAAAAGCACATTCAGCAGTCATTCGGCATTGCTCAGCATGTTGTTGAACTGCTCCTTGCTGCTGTCTAGGTGCCCTATGTATGGCTTCATAAGCCACGGCATTAAGGGGAAGGCAGGTCTCCCAGGATCACATTGGGCATTTTGACTTCCCCTACAGTGATCTTCTGGTCAGGGAAGAAAGTCCCTGCTTGCAGCTTCCGGAACAGGCCAGTGTTCTGAAAGAGGCATGCATCATGCACCTTTCCAGACCAGCCTGTGTTAATGTCTGCGAAATGTCCACAGTGATCCACAAGCGCCTGGAGAACCACTGAGAAATACCTCTTGCGATTAATATACTCAGTGGCTAGGTGGTCCGGTGCCAGAATTGGAATATGCGTGCCATCTATCCCCCCTGCTCAGTTAGGGAAGCCCATTTGTGCAAAGCCATCCACAATGTCATGCACGTTGCCAAGAGTCATGGTCTTTCAGAGCAGGCCCTACACACTTCTGTCAACACAAGTCCAATGGTTGACTTTGCCAATCCGAACTGATTAGCGACTGATCGGTAGCAATCTGGAGTAGCCAGCTTCCACAGTTCAATCACCCTGGGCTTTCCCAATGACATGGTAGCTCTTATTCTCATGTCCTTGCGCCACAGGGCTGAGGGCAAGCTCCTCACACAGTCCCATGAATGTGGCTTTTCTCATCTGAAAACTCTACAGCCACTGCTCATCATTCCAGATGTGCATGACAATGTGATCTCACCACTCAGTGCTTGTTTCCCAAGCCCAAAAGCAACGTTCCACTTTGGTCAGCACCTCTGTGAATGCTACAAGCAAACTCGTGTTATAGCTACTACACGTGGTGAGATCAATGTCACACTCCTCTTGCCTTTGTAATTTCAGGAATAACTCCACCGCTACTTGTGAGGTGTTGGTCAGAGCGAGCAGCGTACTGGTCAGCAGTTCGGGATCCATTCCTGCAGCCTGAAGAGGCAGGACACACAGTACACAAATGGTTGAAAGATGGCGCCAAATGCAGACAGCAGCACAGGGATTGCTGGGATGTGAAGCAAGGCATCATGGGGCATTGGGACAGGACTCATGATGCCCCGTGACCCTCTCCGCCTTCCCACAAGTCTTAGCAGCAGAAGAGGAAGAGATGCTCTGTGGGAAAGCTGCCCAGAGTGCACTGCTCAGAATACTGCTGCAAGTGTGAACACGCTATTGCTCAGGCAGCCGTCAGTGTGAACACACAACAGCAGTTTCCCTTCAGCGCTCTCTGAGTAGCACTGTAACTTTGCCAGTGTAGCCCGTGCCCCACATTCAGGCTTTTATAGAACCTGAGGTGTTTACACTTGATAACTGGGGGGTGAAATCGAAGTATAGAACTCCAGACAATGTGCGGTCTGTGCCCTGGTTCTTAGCAGTCTGCGCTGAGGCTGGTTCTCACGCACTGGAGTCACGGCAGGATAACTTGATACTGATATTTTACGGGGCTGGTCCCAAATGCCACCAGGGTTGTGGCTATTACAACAGAACATTACCATTTCTTTAAGGAGGGCAAAAGGCCTTTCGTTTTGGTGACTGGATGCTTTCTTAACTAATGCACTGCTAGGTAACCAGCCCCACCTCTTTCAGCAGTGATCCTAAGGGGATAGCATAGTCCTCTTGGGAGCGGATAGGGATTGCGATGGCAGGGCAGCGCCAGAATAGCCAGCTTCTGTATCCATTTCCAGGTGCTCCTACAGCTGCTGCAGAATGAGACTGGCAGATTTGATAGTGTGATGGAAGGAAGGGTTGCTGATGCAGCTTCAAGTGTAATTTTGTTAGTGTCTCCTCCCTCCCATATTTCACTGACCTTGTTGCCCTCTGATCAGGTTGCCAAGGGCCTCAGAAAGCCAGTTGTAACTGTCAGAAGGTCTTTCAGAGCCTGTTGTTTTCCTCCATTCTTACAGTGCTAGCCAGAGAGCCAGGACTCTTAAAACACCTTGACAAATACAAGGGACATTTGGGAGCAGGCATCAGGGGATTGCAGATCTTGAGGATACATAGGGAAAGTCAGCCCAGATAGGTAACATTAGGTGGTCTTATCATCATGAGTCCCTGACTGGTTTTTGATTGGTAACAGTTACGGCAGCAATGGGCCCAAGCTGCAAAATTCACATCCAGGGGTAGAGTTCAACCACCTCAGAACTGAGAGATGTTCAGAGCAGGTCAGTTAGAGAAGAGCTGCTGTTGGATTCCAATGCCAACACCTTCCTGTGCCCTTAAAAATCAGCTGTGTCTTGATCCAGGTTTCCCTCTAAATATATTACACTTCTACCCTGAGGGCGCCCCAGGACTTTATTAGAGACCAGGCTGGTAGTGCTACCTATGCGTAAGGTTTCCCAACACTTTCCGTTATAAGATCTTGTTTTCAGTCACTTTTAACTTGACCAAACTTCAACCATTCAGGCTGACGTTTCCATGCTGGGTGTCTACCTCAGGCTAATTTTTTTTCTCTTTTTTATTTAACATTTCAGCTAAACCAGTTCAGCCATTTCTGAGAAGGAGGTTGGGCCCATGTTAAAAACAATTCTTACATATGTGTTGTTGAGAGGCTGTAGCGCCTCCAAGCTGCTTCCCTTGGAATTCCAGCTGTCATCTAGTGTGGAGCATGAATCTCTAACTCTAGTGGTGTTCAAGCATATAGCAAAGACTAAAATCACGTTGCAATGTAAGTGGGAAACTAAAGCATTATAGTCACCAGAATAATGTGACTGAGACCAGGTCTACACTACAGCCCTACATTGGTACGACTACATTGCTCAAGGGTGTAGAAAACACCCCTGAGTGACACAGTTACATTGACCTAACACCCCACCCCACCCTCATCGTTTAGACAGTGCTATGTCAATGGGAGAGCTTCTCCCATCCACAGCTCCTGCCTCTCGGGGAGGTGGATTAACTACGCTGCCAGGCAAAGCTCTCCCATCGGCATAGTAGTGTCTTCACCTGAATGCTACAGGGGTGCGGTATGTCACATGTGAAGATAAGCCCTTGTGGGCAGTCCCGGCGGAGAGCTCAAGGCCAGTGTGGCCTTTCGCTGTTAGAGGTTGATCTCAAGCTCAGGGCTGAGACTCATCGGCAGGGCAGTGTCTGGGAAGCTTCCCTCCTGCTGACAGTAAAGTATCCGACCTATGGAAAAACAGGAGGACTTAAATTTCCAGAATTGTCTCTCCAGCCCTTCATCAGCAGGAAGTGCACAGGAAATCAAAAGAATATTTAACAGCATTTGCCATCGAGAATCACACTTCACCTTGGCTTAACCGCATAGCTCTTTCTAGGGCCAAGTTTATGCCTGGTGTAAATCTATTGACTCCAATGAGCTTTACTCCAGGGAGGAACTCAGTCCGATGTGCATCATTCCCACTGCATTCCCAGGTAGCCTATGCACTTCCTGAAATATATAGCAAAACAGCAAACCTGGGGGGCAGAATTGACAGAGGAAACTGCCAGATGTTCACCTGTACCCTGATTGCCACCTCCATCACTCCTGCAGGGATCAGTTATGGAGATATGGGCCCTTGCTCTGGGTATCAAGACCCATCAAATGCTGTAGCATTACATGACCCCTTACATCAATGCTGAGCTATCAAAGATACAGTGTGATTCTGACTGGGCAGATCAGCAAAGCAGGCACCCCCAGTGATGGTGTATCTCAAGGATCTGTGCCGGCTCCTCTACTAGTTAACATCTACATTAGTAATTTACCTGACACAGTTTTGTATAAATTCATTTATGCTGATAACATCAATCTTGCAGTACAGGACAAAGATCTTACCACAAGTGGTGACACCTTGGCCATCGACCTCAACATAATACTTTTAATACTGGCAGCTCCACCTCAACCCCTCCAAAATCTCAGTAATAGCCTTTCAAGTAAACAGCAGAACCACAAAGGAACAACTCTGTGTCACGTTTTGAGGCCAACGGGTCAGAAGTGAGCCCTGTCCAAAGTACTTGTGTGCAACCTTGACCAGAAGCTTGGTTCCTAAAGCTTGCATGGAAGATATGTGAAAAGGTAATAGCAAGGACTAGCCTCATCCAAAAATCTGCAGGCCCAACATGCAGTGTTGATGCACACGCGCTCTGGCACTGGGTACTCTCAACTGCAGAATAGTGTGCATGGACAGCTACATACCAAGTTTTTGGACGTGCAGCTTAATGCTGCAATAAAAATTATAACGGGAACATTAAAATCAATGGTCGCCCACTCTAGCACATACACCCGCACCCAAAATCCAGAGTACAATTGTGAATACAATCAAACCATGGCTAATTTGAACTTACCAATACATGAGGAGCTTCCGAACCTTCCGATGACACAGCTGAACTCTGAAAGCCTTTTGGGGATCAGGGTAAATGCCTTCAGCATCCCCATTCAATCCTAGGGCCGCTGGGGAGTGTTTTCAGAGAATGCTGATGCACAAATACACACCTGATGGCCGACCCCACAAAAAAACTTTCAGGCTTCAACCTACCCCAGAAACAATGATCCACATTGAATTATTTCAGAAAACTGCATGGCAGATGCTGTTACCTCTTACATCTTTAGAAGATGAGAGATGACACACAGTGTGACTGTGGATGCAAGTCACAAACTATGGACATATTGTACATCAGTGCCCGTTTCAATCATTTGCTGGCCAAGTCACTTCTGAAGCTGCTTTCTAATCTGGACTTGGTTCTTTGAACACTGCTAATCACCTCCTTTATCTTACAAAAGAACAAGGGCTCAGTTCCAGTCCTATTGGTGCTGGAAGCTCACAGATAAACGGAGATGCTAAGAAAGATTTGTCAGTCCACTCTGCTCCCCACCACAGGACCGTGACGTCTGTGTTGAACTGTCTTTCACACACCTCCTCTGCTAGCAGATAGTGAGGTGTCAGTTGCTCTGCTGGCCTGTTCAGGGTGCGAAGGTGGGAAAAGCCAGGTCCTAGGTGCAACTGCTCCAATGAGATATTTCCACCTGTCTAAGCAACCACCACCACAGCTCCCCTGGACAGGGAGTGGATGGCAGGTTCACAGCT
Source organism: Gopherus evgoodei (assembly GCF_007399415.2). Lineage (NCBI taxonomy): Eukaryota > Metazoa > Chordata > Testudines > Testudinidae > Gopherus > Gopherus evgoodei. The sequence continues at coordinate 30,881,794 of NC_044334.1, forward strand.
CCTCAGCACCATTTCTTGTAACTCCCCTGCTCCTGTCTCCTCAGGTCTAGCTCAGCATTTGAAACAGGGACATTGGGATGGGGACTCCTTTGGCAGAATCTTGCTCCTCGGGGTGCTGGAGCAGTGAACGGGCAGGGAACTTGCCTCGTGTGTTAACAGTGTTGCTATAAACGTGAACGGAGGGAGACAGATTTCTCTATTGCCTCTGAACACACCTTCCATTTTCTGGCCCAAATACTGGAATGGTGCAGAACTTTTGGAAAATAAGAACGGCCAGACTGGATCAGACCAAAGGTCCATTTAGCCCAGGATCCTGTATCTCACAGTGGCCAGTGCCAGGTGCTTCAGAGGCAATGAAGAGAACAGGTAATCATCAGGTGAGCCTCCCCTGTTGCCCATTTCATGGAATGACACAATCAGTTTATTTTGTTTAATTAACAGGCATTTCAGGGGTTAAATCTATTCTGTTGGAGAAAAGGCAGCTGGGCCCTGTGGTGTGCGTAACTCTTTTCTGCCCAGTACGCCCCAGACATACACCGAGGAAAGAATTTCATACTTAAATATATGGATACGTTTATAACTTAAGGGCAGTTTAATAACTGACAGCACCATGTATAACTATCAGTTTAAAGCACTGGCTACAAAACAGGGAACTGGCAAGTTTGTTTGGCTACTGGCTTAGGAAGAGAGAGGCTTGTGTGGTGTAAGTTCCCCGTGTGGGATCAGACTGTCCGCTGCTGTTTGGCTTTGGTTTCTCTTGCCAACATGGGCTGTGCCAGCCGCTTCTCTCTGCTCGGTGAAGGGAGCAGTCCCATGGATTCGTTCATTTCGCCAATGGGTAGGAGCTGGGCATGAGCTGGTGGGGAGCCAGCTTCCTGGTTCACTATGGTCGGTTTCGTGTCCAGGTGCAGATCCACGATCCCCAGCTTTTCCAGACTGTTGCCCCCAGTGCCAGGTAAGCTTTCTGGCAGATCAACGAAGGAAACAACATCCCCAGTGCTAATGTCTAACGGCCTGGGCGTCACAGTGTCCTGGGGACTGTTGGGCAGGGTGAATTGGGTGCTGTTTGTGGAGGCCAGGGCAGGGTTGGCCAGAAAAGTGTGCATGGAGGAGGTCACAGCCGGCTCCCTGGTTTCCAGGGAAGCGTCTGCTGGAGGTGTGGATTTGCCGTTTGTCAGCTGACTCTCTTTCTGGGCAAACTCCTTCCGCAGGGCTGCCACCTGCATCTGCAGCAATTCTCGGTGCTGCCACTCCATCTGCTCAACCTGCGTGCAAAGCAAACACATTGAAATTAGGAGGCCAAGCCCATCATCCCATAGGATACTGCGGTCCCTGCTGGAGCTGGCAGGAGCCATCACTGGCAGATTACATCACGAGAAGGATCTTACAGCAGTGTGGTGCCTTTCATCCTGATGGAGGCCAAAGAGCTTTACAAACTATTTATAGGAGTGGTCCCCAAACTGTGGGGTGTGCCCCTTTAGGGGGTGTGGAGGAACATCCGGGGGGAACAGCATGGCCAGAGCCAGCCCCCATGGGGGGATGGGGAAGGAACCACCCAGCCCCGCTCTGTCCTCATCTCTGCTCCAGTCCTGGCCACAGCTGCGGTCCCAGCTACACTCCCTGGCCACCAGCTCCCGACCATGGCTCAGCCACCGGCCTTTGCTCCCAGCCCTGGCTCAGCTGCAACTCCACTCCCAGCTGGGGGGAGAGGGAGGCGTGGCCGCATTCCATTATTAGCAAGGGGGGATAAGAGTAAAAGTTTGGGTGCCACTGGGTTATAGGAATCAATTCATCCATCACAGATATGCAGCCCCCTCTGGTGTGGAATAGGACAGCTGTTTAAAAGCCATAACAATGCTGCACAAAAGCTTAGGGCAGAAACGAAATGGAAAAGCCCATCCAGCTGAACTAGAAAGGAGAATGCAGGGAAGGGAGGTACCTTAGATTGTAATCTCCCGAGCTGGAATTGGAGCAAGGTTCTGCTTTAGGCATCTAGCTCCTACTGAAATCACTGGGAGTTAGGCACCAAAATACCTTTGAGGAGCTGGACCTGGGTTAACATTTCTACTATGTGAAAAGTGTCATGCGACCTTCAGCAGCACCGTGCTGGGGCGCCGGGGTTAGGAATGACTCAAAGAGAAGAGCACCTCCTGCTGAGTCACTGACCTCCCTTCCTAGAGCATCTACATTTGCCTTAAACTCTTCCAACTACTGACCCCTCCTGCCTTAGCTCGGCACCTGACATTACAGTCATGGCTACAGGTGTCTGGACTGGGGCACAGGCCGGCTGACCTAGTGGTTAGAGCAGGAGTAGGGGGCCAGGCCAGGTCAGGTCAGGTCAGAGTCTGAGGCAAGCCAGAGGGTAAAACCAACCGTCACTCACATGTCAGGAAGCAGACAGGGTCAGGGATCAGAGGAAGCAGTCCTGAGCAGGGAGAACCCAGTTGTGTGGACAACTTCCTGTTCCTGTGCTTGGGTTAAAATAGAGGCTGGAGACCAATCAGAACTGCCCGTGTTCCACCAATCAGATTCCAGGGCTGGAGTTCTCTGTCAGAGTTCAGCTGCTACTCCTACAGCTGTTTGCAGGTTACTGGGTGGCAGGTCAGGACAGCCTAGCCCCTAGGGGTATGTCTCTATGGCAATTAGACTGGCCCTGGCTGACCCAGGTAAGCCGACTCAGGCTCATGGGGCTTCAGCTAGAGTCTAGGATCCTCCTCGCTCGCAGGATCAGAGCCCCAACGTCTACACCACAGTTAAACAGCCCCTTAGTGCGAGCTGGAGTCATGACCAGGGCCAGCCACAGGTGTCTAACTGCAGTGTAGACATATCAGAAGAGCCCTGTGGACCAGGATTCCAGACCTGCGGTCCCAGACATCAGGAGCTGCAAAGCAAAGATGCAGCAGGCAACGTTCGCAGACAGTTTGGCTTTGCCAAGTGGACATAGACCCTGAGACCTTGTAAAGGTCTAAAGCTTTAGGAATAAATGGCAGAAAGAGTTTTCCAAACTGTGAGTATAGGGAGGAAGAGGAGAATCCCAACCCACCCCTTGGAAAATATATATCATGGCACCAGAGTTGCCATGCAAAAAGTCACACGCTGGCACACCAGGGTGGTCACATGGTCATGGTTCCTTCTCCTCTCCAGCTGCTGCTAATGCATGTCCAGGCTCTACACTGCCAGGCAGAACCTGGAGTGCTCTAAAAGCAGCTGGAAATGAGGAAGAGGAGCTAGCTTGCTGCCTCTTGTCACCACTGGTGCTACAGATGGGTGGAAAAGGAAATAGTTTCAGAGCCTGGAGCTGCAAAAGAGAGGCCTGTCCAAGAGTCCAGGGGATGAGGTGGACTGGCAGCACATCCTGGGGAAGAGGAGGATGATGTGCTCACAGGTTCAGTGGGAGTTAAGTACACTCCAGGAGGTGCTCAGCACCTAAATTACTAACACAGGTGCTCTGAGTTTTATACTAAATAGCTTTTAATCACTAATGCTGCTTGTTTCCTTCGTGGGATAGCAAAACCAGGCTGGGCAGTTTCACTTCCTGGTTCCCATGCCCTGGCCCCATGATGCTGAGTTTTCGGACTACAATGGTGCTGCATTAGTCGAAAATCTGGCACTGTGTTTATGTTAAACAAACAAACAATGCATGAAATTCTGTCTGTTCTTGTTGTTTTGTGAAGCATTCACAGCCACAGCTAGAATGTTGAGCTCAAAACTCCTATCTCAGCATGCCCCAGGGTTTAACCATGAAGCTGGAGTCAAATGGTTACAGCATAAGGTGATCATTCAAGCAGCGAAGGAGAAGGAGGGAGACCTACCATCTTGCTGACTTTCTTCTCCAGGTCATCTGAGGTTCGGTACCGTTTCAGCTCCTCTGCCATGCGGATGTTAGCTTGGACAATGCTGGCAATCTGAAACAAAGAAAGCACTCACATGGAGGTAGCATGAAAGAGGCACCCTTGATCATAAATAGGAGCTAGGGTCATATTTGGCAGTGGCCAATTCCTTCATGCCAAAACACAAGCAAAGCAGGTCACACCCAATGCAGCAGACAGCTTGCTGGATACAGAAATCTTTGGTTCCCCATAGCACAAGGCACTGTAACAACTGCTGCTCTCCCCCACTTCCCCATTGCATCACCATCCTGCTCTGCATTGTGCGCTAAGCTCTAGGGGTTACCTAGACATCAGCAGAGCATAGATCAGGTGGCTACAGTTAACCTCACTGGTCACCTCTGGGGACCTGGGTGCAGTTTTGACTCTGGTAAATGCATTTGCAGATCACCACTTTGTCCCCACATCCCAAAACGCCACATCATTTGATGATGTTTGCCAGTCCATGTTCAGGAGGAGCCCAGAACTACAACAGCAGGGAGGGCTGCTAGTCAGGACTGAGGGACAATGGCAGAGAAAGGAAAAAAGCCGGAATACACTCTACCCTCTCTCTGCCTGGGCTGTAGCCACTGCTAACAACCCATCATCTCCATAAGGATTATATATGCACCCAGCAAAAAGAATGGGTGAAATCCCAGTGTGACACAACTCCTGCTGACAGCAGCAGGGTCAGGAGTTCATCCAGTAGGTTCCAAAGCCTCTAAGCCAGAGGCAGCTGAGCACTGGGGCTAAGGGAGTCTCTCTTCATGTCGACAGTAGCTGGCTGGGATTGATTATCCCCAAATGCTCTGAGTGCTTTTGCCAGGTGGGAGTTGACTCTGACTCCCAATGCCATTTGGATTCTGATAGTGTCTGGAACTCCCAGGTGTCTGCCCCCAAAGCTTCACTGCTGTGGGGACAGTAGTCTGTGGGTGACCTGAGATTGTGGGAGAAACAGGACATATCTGTAACCCTGCATGCTAGGCCTGATGCAGTCTCCTCTCTCCCTCTGCTGCACGTCCCATCTACCATGGGCTAAGCAGGGAGGCTTTTGGGAAGATAGAGGGAGGTAGGAAGTGACCAGGATGATACAAGAAGGAAAAGGGTTATACACACGTAACTCCTTTAGATCTGTGGAAGCAGAGAAAGAACTGACAGGGATTTGTAGGGGATCTTAATGCATGACAGTCTCTGTTAGCAAGAGTTAGGCTAATTGTAACCCTAATAACATGAGATTTGTAGAAGCGAGGATTGTGTGAGGTGAGTGGAAAAGAACTATGTGAGAAGTTGTTTTGACCTTGTGTAGATAATGTGTAGATAATACAAAATGTAGACTGGAGTCTCTTGAGTGAGAAAAACAAGATATCAGGATGAACTATTTATAAACAAAATGCAGCTGTTGCTTATTATTGTCTGCAGCAAAAGTATAAATGCTGCTGTAATTGTTTACCTGTTGAGAGACCTGTCTAGGAAGGGGAGACCCTATGTCCTAGTGCACTCTCCCTGCTGTAGCTGCTAAACAGAATAAAGTATCTGACTCTGCTGCACCCAAACAAAAAGTGAGAACTGAGTTTTTCTCCTTTAGATCTTCCATCTTCTTTCACATTCAGGTGAGATCCTTTCACATTTGGGTCTGAAATGTTACTGGGCAAGAACGAAAGCATGTATTGAAATGAGTGATATGGGCAACGGTTCTGTTCATCGGGTTATTAATTTCAGTTTTCGATTTTTGCGTTCTAGGTAGATCTCTAAAAATCAGGAGGGTTTAGACTGTCTCTTTGCATACACTGTCATGAGTAATGTATATACTGCAATGAGTAATCTCTTTGTAATGTTCCCGAGTAGACTTTATGGTAGTAGTGTTTCAAAAGCATACCTTAAAGCACACTCAGGAACCTTTAGTGCACAAGAGCAAGGTCTACGCGGACCAATTAACACATAACACATTAGTGCCCTTCAGAAATCACAGCCTCACAGAGCATGTTACTGCTCCATGGAGACAAGCCCTTAGATACAAGCAACCGTTTCCAGTATTTTTCTGGTGGTTTATTGGATAAATGCCAATTTCAGTTTGCTGGTATTGGGAGTATTTTGTTGGTCTTTAGCATTTAAACCCAAAAGTCAGAAGCCTGAGATATGGAGGAGGGTGAAGGATGAGCCAGATTGCTTCCAGGTGCCCTTTTCTAGAGCAGTCTGGAGAACTCATGCACTGTGACTGCAGGACTCAGCAAGGCAGACTGGATGTTAAATTAACTGGATGTATTCTCCAGCAGCCTTGCTCTCTGCCCCCTTCCTCTACAAGGTTTCCAAAGCTGAGTTCCCCTCTCCTCTTCCCACCCCATGGCAGGAATTCAAAACCATTTGGGCTGAAGAACAAGGAGCCCCCAGTTACTGTTCTCCCAGCCTTCCTGGGCTGCAGATTTTCAAACCTGATGGGATGTCAGAGGCAGCCAGGGTGGTGCAGTGGGAGCAGATAGATGGCCTTGTTCATTGCTATTCCACAGAACAGGCTGCATGGATCACCCAGAGGTTGCCCCCTAGCTCACCCAAGCAGAGAGACCTGAAAAGATAGTCCTGCAGTCAGATCTCCTCCAAGAAAGGCCCACTGACCTGCCTCTCTCCCAAGTCCAGTTGTTGCTTCCCCAAAGAGATTTCACACCTGAAGAACAGCTGCCAGAGCCCTTCAGGATGCCTGTCATGGAGACCCTGTGCCCTGTATGATCTCTCAGGAGGCCCATCCAGCTGTGCTGCAGTCCCCGGTGCATGCTCCGTGAGGTGACACTCCCGCTCTGTACCTACATGTTCCTTTAGCTGCAGGATCTCTGCCCGAAGCTTCTGTTCCATCTCCTTCTTCTCCTCCAGCAGCTGTTGGTTCTGCTGGTGCAGCTCAATCAGTTGTTTCTCCAGCAGGTTCTGATCCAGCCCCTCACTGGGCTGTGGGGAGAAGGAAAGAGGTGCCTTAAGAGTAGCAGTGAAAGGAGAGGGCAAGGGAAGATGCAGTGTAGAATCCTGCTCTAGCACCAGATCCTCAAGTCTGACTCCCTGCTCCTGAAGTAACACTCAGGACCCAAACGGACTGCTTTGGGTCCTGTCTGTGGCAGGTGCCAAGACAGCAGGCAGCTTGACTGGGTCTGGGAAGAACAGAAAGGTGGGACTCGGCTACTGTGCCCATGCTAAGCTTCAGCAGAAATGTGAATTGGCCAAGTGCTGCTACTGTTAAAGGATGAGGAAGGAGAAAATCAGAGGGTGACAAAGGGTCATGAAGGGGAGGCAAAACTCTGCTATTGTGTAGTCTCAAAACCCCCGTTGCACCACCAGACCAATGTGCAGTGCCCCCAAGCCAGGTCTAAGGCTTGCAAGCATCATGTGTAATACATACAGACAATTGTATAAGGTACCTTCTCCCCACCTGGCCTTCAGCAGCAGACATGGGGGGGTTGCAGGGAAACAGAAAGAGGCAAGCTCTAGTCAAGTCAAAGCCCTTTAATCTCCACATTTTGCCCCCTTTTATTCTTAGCAAGTCTTGGCAAAACTCACCCCCCACACTCAGGGATTTATGTCCAGGCCAAAAATGAAGGTTTCAAACAAAGCCATTTGAGTGGAATTATCTAAGCACTGAGAAGCAATCAGCATGAATTCCTGGCTGCTCAGACACTTCTTCTGACCCTCCGAAGAAAATCTCCCGCAGAAATTTGGTACTGATGGATATTACAGGTTTTAAATCCTTCCTCAACATTTCTTCTGGCCACAGTCCCCAAAGCACACCAATGGCCTTGACTGACAGAGGAGAAAGATGGGGAAAGGAAAAACCACTTACTATAGGCCAAAAAGGCCCCACTGATCACTAACGCTAACAGTGCATTTCAAGAGTTCTAATGGGGTCAGGTGCAACCTCCAAAAAAGGGCTGAACTGGTTGTTACTAAACTAACAGCAGCCACCCAACCCCCTCTTCCTGTCCCTACACACATACAAGAAGAAGGGGGAGACATTCCAGCCCAGTGTAATTTTTTCTGAACAGGAGCTTATTACCAAGGCATCTCTCTGCCACTCTGCCTTAGGACCTGAGTAGCCCTGTAAGGCTGCTTAGCTGAATTTGCCTTGCAGAGGTACAGGTAGCAGAGCCAACACATGCAACAGAGAATCCAATCCCAGGTGTAATGGCAGCTCGCTTCTACAGGCTCCTCCCCTAGCCTTGAAGTCGGGAGACAACTAAAGAATAACAGGGTCTGGAGTGAAGGTCACAGGTTCAGAACTAGGGATCCAAAGGGGGACACCGAGCAGAGAACCAACGAGAGTGCCCACTGATCCTCGAAGCTGTCTAGGGAGCCAGAGGATGCCGGCCAGAGGATGCCCCCCAGAGAAACTCTGCCCGGGTGTGAGAGACCAGGAAGAAGCAGAAATAGGCCCCACAGTCGCAAAGCACCTCCCCGTCCATCCTCCTCCTGCTGGGGTTGTAGATGGCTACTTTGGCCAGGACCAGGAGGAGGCTGACAAAGAGGTCTCGTGACTTTGGGGGGTCACGGATAGGGTGTGAATATATGAAGAGGTGTGGGGAAAAGTGAGGTTCTGGAGGAGTCGGAATAGGGGTTGCAACCTGGCACGTTCCAGATAGGCGTGCGCCAGGTTATCCCTCATGCTGCAAAAAGTGCAGGCTTCGGGGATGGGGGTGTGATAAATGAAGGGGAGGGGGTAGCTCCCTTTTATGGAGCCAGCCAGCCAGCAGCTATATAATCCCTTAGTAGCTGTTCTCTACTTGCTTCACCTGTAAAGGGTTAACAGTCACTGCGATGCACAGGTAAAAGGAAGTGAGTGGGCACCTGGCCAAAGGTTAGAACTTTTTAAAATTGAAACAAGACTCCCCTTTTGTCTGGCTGTTGTTCTCGGAGAGAGGCAGACAGGGCTGGAACTATGGTGTAAGAAGCTTGGGCCATTTGAAACCCCAGATATGTAAGTAGATCAGAAAATGCCTAGGAAGACGCAATCAGGTTTATGTCCTTTTATTTCTTTATGGCTTGTTGACTCCTCTGTGCTAACCCCAGGTGCTCTTGTTTTACTTGGAACGTTTAAGCTGGGCCCCAAGAATGTTATTCTTGATGCTTAATCCTTGTGTTTTTTTTTAAATCTAGCAATAGCCTGAGTTTCCAGGTGTATTTTCTTTCTTTTTGTTTTTAATAAAATTTACTTTTTTTAAGAACAGATTTTTGGGTCCTAAGAGATTTGTGCACATATTGTTTAATTAGCTGGTGGCTTTGTTTTTCTTTCTCAGCTCTTCCCCGGAGTGGGGGGTGAAAGGGCTTGAGGGTTCTCCACAGGGAGGAATTCCCAAGTGCGCCTTCCTGGGTTCTCAAAGGGTTGGGGCACTTTGCACTTGGGTGGTGGCAGCATCTACCCAGCCAAGGTCAGACAGAAGCTGTAACCTTGGGAGTTTAATACCAGCCTGGAGTGGCCAGAATAATGTTTAGAATCCTTGCGCTCCCCGCCCCCGCCCCGCCCCCCCCCCCCGCATTCGAAGTGCTAGAGTGGGGAATCAGCCTTGACAGGGGTGAACTGCACCAGGTACACACCCACCCTCATGACTCCAACCAACATCCCCAGCAGGCCATAGGACTAGGATGGAATAGAGGCTGGCCCACTGGGGTTCTCATCCTCTACAGGTGGTAGATAGTCCCACCACTTGGTATCAGGGCGGGACACAAGGGTGAGGAAGTGAAACATGTGGAGCAGAAGCATGTAAAGTTGGTCCCGTGGCGCAGTTTGGAAGTGAACCGGCTGCAGGGCACACATCCAGCTCAGGTTATGGAAGGGAGGGGACTGAAGGGGGCTCATGGAACACAGGCCCGATGAAAAGATCCAGAGGGCCGGGGGTGAGGGGCGGGCGGGGAGACAAGGCTGCTCCCACCTCCTCGTATATGCGCAGGGGGATCTGAAGGGTGGAGACCCCCATGCGCTGACCAAGCAGTCAGGGATCCAGTCCCCCTCGTCATAGTCCAGGAGGTCTCCAATTCCAGGACCAGCCTCCACCTGCACATGAAGGTGGGGGTTGTGTAGCAGTGGCTCTGTGAGGAGGTCCGCCCCCTCGGTGGCCACAACAGATCTGGTCACCGAGAACAGTCTCCAGGTCTGGAGGAGGTCCTGGTAGAAGACCGGCAGCTCAGAGAGGTCTCGCGGAAGACCCCTCAGGTGGAGAATAAAGAGCTGCCAGTCGTATCGGAGCCCTTGGAGGCAGCGGAGAAAGGAGTGCACCAACGTGCTCTACGGCGGACTACCTGCACCATAAAGGAGTCTCTGCAGGGCCTGGAGGTGGAAGACATGGACCTGGCTGCAGAGCCAGACCAAGCCCTGTCCTCCTCCTTTCCGGGGAAGACTCAGAACCCTTGCAGGGACCCAGTGCAGCCCTGGCCAAAAGAACTCCACAGCTACCCTCTGGAGCCAGGCCAGGATCCCTGGGGTCGGGCTCAGGGTCCTGAGTCGGTGCCAGAGCATGCACAGGAATAGCTGGTTCAGTACCAGTGCCCTCCCTCCCAGGGAGAGGCACAGGAGGAGTCCCATCCATCTCCACAGCTGCTCACCCACCCTGGCCTCCATATCCTGTCAGTTCTCTGGCAGAGAAGGATGTGTGGTGGAAATGTAGACGCCGAGATAGCACAGTGGACCCGTGCTCCATCGAATGGCTTGAAGTTCGGGTGGGAAGGAGCTCATCTGCCACCCTGCCCCGACCATCAGGCCAGAGCTCTTGATCCAGTTGACCCAGGCGGAGGAGGCTGCTGAGTAGATCACCTGGCAGGCCTCCACCTGCACCAGGTCACCTGGGTCCTGGACCATGGAAAGCATGTCACTGGCAAACACCAACAGGACCAGCAGCAACTCTGGCTCTCAATGTACCAATCCTGTCAACTTCCAGAGGAGGAGAAAGAAGAAGGACTTGATTGCTAGAACATACAGCTGGCCTAACAATGGACACCCATGACGTACCCCTTGCCTGAAGCTGACCAGTTCGGTCAGGGTGCAATTGAACCTGACCAAGCACTCTGGAGGCATACAGCACCTGGAGAAAACCCATGAACTGGGGCCCGAAGCCAAATGCCTGCAGAGTGCCCAGGAGATACCCGTGGTCCATTCTGTCGAATGCCTCCTCCTGGTCCAGGGACAGGAGGGTGAATGACAGACCATCCCTAAGCCCGAGCTCCAAGAGGTCCCAGACCAAATACAAATTATTGAAGATGGTGTGGCCCGGGACGGTGTAGGTCTGGTTGGGATGGACCACGTCTGCCGGCACAGACCCCAGCCACAGCAAGATGGCCTTCACTATGACTTTTTAGTCCGTGCTGAGAAGCGAGATGGGATGCCATTTCCAAAAGTCGCAGAGATTGCCTTCTTGGGTAGCAAAGTGAGCACAGCTTGCCTGCACAACAGACGGAGGACGCTGCACTCCAAAGACTTGGCCCAGACGGTGACAAGGTCCAGGCTGAGGACGTCCCAGAACACATGGTAGAACTTCACGGTCAGCCTGTCCATGCCCGGAGATTTATTGGTGGACATGAGACGGAAGGATTCAGAGAACTTGGCCAGAGTGAGAGCTCCAGCCAGTCCCAGTCGCCCATGCTGACCATCGGGAGTTTGTTCCAGAGCACCCTACAAGCACTGACTTGTTGGTCAGATCTGGGGAGAAGAGGTTAGCGCAGAAGGCCCTGGCCCTTCCATGCATCTCCTCAGATCCGTGGGGAAGGGGGTGCTATCCTCTGCCAAAAGGCAGGTGATGTGCTTTTTAATCTTCCTCTTTTTTCCCAGGGCATAGAAGCGGGAACCGCAATCCATCTCCTGAAGGAGATGGATGTGGGATCGAATGAACGTGCCCTGGGCCCGATGGTCCTCCAGGACCTGGAGCTCTTCCCGCTTCTTCCAGCACACTTCACAGAGGGATGTAACCCCAGGGCTAGTGGCCAGATGCCTCTCCAGCGCCAAGACCTTCCGCTCCAACTGCTCTATCACCGCGTCTCTTGGCTGGCTGGCACCCCAGGTGTAGTTGTGGCAGAAGAGCTGGGCGCGCACATTCCCCACATACCACCACCACTGGGCCGAGGGAAAGGCATGCTGCTGCCCCCGCCAGGCCAGCCAGAACTCCCAGAAGGAAGCCACGCAGTCCACATTCTCCAGCAAGCTATTGTTCAAATGCCAATAGGCTGGCCCCGGCCGCTCTGGGGTACGAGAGGCCATCATAGCCACCAAATGGTGGTCCGAGAACACGGTCAGCCAAACACTGGAGGAGTGAGCCTGTGCTAGATGAAAACATGATAGATAAATGCGGTCCGGCTGGGAGTGGTGCGACCCATCGACCTCCACCTGCACATAGGTAAAGGTGGTATTGTCATTCGGGTGGTGGTCATGCCAGACATCCACCAGGCAGTGATGGTTGATGATCTCCTTGAGCATGCCTGCGGTGGCCTGGCTGCTCCCGAGCCCAGAGCAGTCCTGGTCCTTAAGGGTGGTATTAAAATCCTCGACCAAGACCAGGCACTCATGAGGATCCAAGGTGCCGAGGAAGGCGGATGCCTGCTGATAGAAACTCACCTACTCCGGGCCTGAGTTTGGGGCGCAGATGTTGACCAGGCCCAGAGGTGCAGCAGACAACCCAGCATGACCTCAGTGACCTTCAGCACCTCGGGCTGTAGGCCGGGGGAGAACTGAGTGGCCACCTCAGCCAAATGAGTGCTGAGGGGCTAAAGTATACCCCATCCCCCTACTCCAGCCTCCAACTAGCCTTGGTGGCTGGAGCTGTGTGGGTCTCCTACAGGAAAATCACAGAGTACCTCCCTCCTGAAGGAAGGAGAGCACCTGGCACCTGCGGAGACCCACTCTACAGCCCCGGGTGTTTAAGGTGGCAAAGATGATTGGTTTCATAGTGAGGGCTGGGGAGGATTCTCGCGGGCAGGGGTGTCGGCGGCCCCCAGCGGGCCTCACAACAATCCATGCCCAACTCCAAAAGCCAGCAGGGAGTCACAGAAGTTGGGGGCGCACTGGTAGGCCGCAATGTCCTGCCTCTCGGGTCCCCCTCCGCTCCTCCAAAACAGCCTTGATGGCCCAGAGGATGAAGTGGAAGTCCCCCCAGAGCTGGAGAGCGAGCTGCACCTTATCCTTGAAACCACGGGTTTCTACCAGAAAGGGGCGCAGCTCATTCCGCAATGCAGCGGGGGATGGAGTCACAGACCCGCAGTCGTCCTCCGGTTGGGTCCCTGTGATGACCCCGCGGTCCACAGAGACAGGCAAATGGGGCAGACACACGGTGTCTGTAGCGGTGGCACCACGCAACCCGTCTGTGATAAATTAAGGAGCGGGGAGGTAGCTTCCTTTTATGGACACCCAGCCAGCCAGTTAGCTATGAACTCCCTCTTGGTGTCTGTTCTCTGCTTGCTTTACCTGTAAAGGGTTAAAAAATCCCCCAGGTAAAGGAAAAGGAGTGGGCCCCAGACCAGTAGAGCCAATGGGAAGGCTAGAGCTTTTTAAAATGGGAAAAAAGCTTTTCCTTTGTCTCTCTGCTGTTCTCTCTTGGCTGAAGAGATGGGGCAGCCGGAATGCTGTGTAAAGTTTGGACCAGGTATGAAAAAACATCTTCCATAACTAGAAGGATTCACTGGGACAGGGAATGTTTAGATAGATGTGATCAGGTTCATTTCTTTATTCTGGCTTGTGGATTTCCTGTGTGCTAAGCTCAGGTATTTTTGTTTTCTTTTGTAATGTTAAACTGGATCCCAGGGAGCCATTCCTGGTGTTTAACCCATTCAGTTGCTCTCTAAAATCTAGCAATAGCCTGATGTTCCAGATGTGTTTCCTTTCTTCTTTTTTTAAAATAAAATTTACCTTTTTTAAGAACCTGATTGGTTTTGTGTCCTAAACGGTCTGTGCATACGTTCCTCAAAAAGCTGGTGGCAATGGCTGGGTTTCCCTTTTGTTTGTTTTCTTTCTCGGCTTCCCCGAGGGAGGGGTGGAAAAGCCGAAGAGCCTCAGGGAGAACTTCCCAAGTGAGTGTTTGCAGGATTTACAAGAGAGAGTTTTTCCCTTGGGTGGTGGCAGCGTTTACCAAGCCAAGGTCAGATAAAAGCTGTAACCTTGGGAGTTTGATACAATCCTTGCGGGCCCCACCTTCTGCACTCCAAGTGCCAGTGCGGAGAATCAGCCTTGACACCTTCCCCCTCCCCATCCTCAGCAAGGGAGGGAGTGGCGGAGGGAACAGAGCAGCCCCTAAAGGGTCAGGGAAGGGAGAAGCAAAAACCGCCCCCGAGGGTCATCCGAATATTGGGGAAATGAGACAACTCCGGAGGTGGCAGCTGTACGGGAGGCAGAGGGGAAGAAGGCAGGTAACACATCAGGGGCAGGAGTGGGGCTGAGGCCAGAAGTGGGATCAGGAGCAGGGGCGGAAGTGGGCTATGGATCCTCAGCAGCTAAGCTATGAGGGTATGGCACCTCTCGACCGGAGTCAGGGGCTGAGGGGACGGGAGGGGGAACCTGAACAATGCCAGGCCCAGACACTGCAACGAGCTCAGCACCCACAACCACGGCGTTGGGCAGGGTGGCATCAGCGGTAGGGTCCCCAATGGGGAAGGGAGGCAGCTGCTCCGCCTCAGAGTGGGGGGCACCCAAGGGCTCAGGCCCTGATCATTCAGCACCAGTCGTCACGACCAGGGGCTCGGCGGCCATGAACAAGGTGCCATCTGCGGGCGGGCAGATAGAGGAACCCAGGGGAGCCCCAGAGTCGAGAGCAGCAGAGGCAGCCAGGGGCAAGGGGATTGAGGAAAAGGGGGCGACGTGACTAAGCTGTCATCCAGAACTAGGTCTGCTAGCAATGGCCCTGGGTGATTGGGGTCAGTCTCCCTCCACTGCCCTAAAGTCCTCCCAGCCAGCAACCAAGGCAACAATTGCCCCATCATCGATGGAGGGCACAGATGACATGGGGGCTGGGGCAACTCCATCTGAGGCCTTCTCAGGGACAGACTCCAAGAGGGGGTCAGTACTGCCCCCCTCTGCTGCCATGGTAACCTCAGCCGGCTCCACTTGCTGGGCGCTATCAGGGGCCACAGTGGAAGGCTCGGCAGCAGTGGCCCTCCTCATGGTCTTGTGGGGGGCCTCCTTCCATGGCCGGCTCCAGGGGTTTTGCTGCCCCAAGCAGCCAAAAAAAACCCCAAAAAAGTCACGATCGCAATCTGTGGCAATTCAGCGAGAGGTCCTTCGTTCCCAGCGGGAGTGAGGGACCCTCCGCCGAATTGCCGCTGAATCCCTGGAAGTGCCGCCCCATCCCCGAGTTGCCGCCCCTGGAGCCAGCCCTGCCTCCTTCCCTTCTGCATTGAGGGGTGCTGAACCTGCGCCTTCCTCATGCCACACTTCCCCTGAACGAGTACCCAGCCAGATTACTCCGGCTAGAGGCAGGGCCCACCTGCTCATCTGGGTGTGACAGGGGGGCTGCTGCTGGGGCCCGAGCAGGAACGATAGCAGGAGGAATGGTGACTACAGGGGCCACACCACCAGGATCACCGGCGATGGCAGGGCCAGTGCCCTCCCAGGTCTCGGGGGTCCCAGGTGTCCCTCCATGCTGGACGAGGAGCAGTCCCCCGTCGCCCGGCAGTGGTAACACTGGGCCTCTCCCGAGGAATAGTGCATCTGGTAGTGGGCCCCCTGGAAGGGCACCAAAAAGGACCCCTCCAGCGCCACCCCGTCACATGCCGCCGACGGTAACTGAATCTGCACCTGCCAGCACAAGGAGAGAGTATGACAGAGGGCAGGGTCCTTACAGCCCAATGGGAGAGGGCTGGTGACAGAGATGGGCTTCCCTACGGTGGAAAGGAAGGGCATAGGGCAGTGTTGGGAAGGAAGCGCGGGATGGAGGTGAAAAACACCCCTACGCCCAGGTCCTCAAGGGGCTCATTGAGAACATATATGCCCCCCGCCCCTGCCCCCGCCAGGCCCTTCTCCACTGCCTCCTGGGCAGCAGCCTCCAGTGTCAGGAAGAAGACAACCTTCCCATACACCACAGCCGTGGGCTCCACCACGTGCGCCAACACCCACATGTAGGTCTTCATGTAGGACAAGGCAGGTGCCAGGAGGCAACGGACACTGTGCTTCCTGGTCAGGGTGGGGAAGGGACCCTGGTCACTGGGGATGGAGCTGGAGGGGGCAGTCGGGACAGATAACATGGAGGGGCTGTGGCCACCTGGGCGTACGCTCTGAGAGCCAAGGATGGAACGCTTCCAGAGCTGGTGGAGAGAACAGCAGGGGTGATTGCCCTTCCCCACCCCGAGCGCCAGAGCCCCTAGGCTAGTGATTGCCCTGTCGTCCTCTCCCCCCACAAGGGCCAGAGCCCCTAGGCTGGTGACAGCCCTGCCCTGCCCAGAAGGCTTGAGCTCTGAGACGCCTGATTATTGCCAGGCCCTGCCCAAGGGGACAGGGCTACAGACTGGTGCTTTGCTAGTTCCCCTGCTAGTTAACTTCCACCGCTGTGATGCAGTGAGACAGAGTGGCCTCCTGCTGAGCCTGAGGGGGAGGGACGCCGCCCGCCAATGCATTACACAGTCACAGCAATAAACACAGTCATATGCATTCTTGCCTCACCCTTTGACTAAAACTACTGCCCTGTATTTCCAACCTCTCCATATACAAGGCATGAAATGTGTATCCAGCAGGGGCGGCTCTGTGATTTTTCCGCCCCAAGCATGGCAGTCAGGAGGCCTTCGGTGGCACACTTGCGGGCGGTCTGCTGGTCATGCGGATTCTGTGGCATTTCTGCGGGTGATCTGCCGGTTCCGTGCCTTCAGCGTATCTGCCATCAAATTGCCGCCGAAGCCACGGGACTGGCCCTCACAGCGACCAGCAGGCCGCCCCTGGCACGCGCTTGCTGCGCTGGTGCCTGGAGCCGCCCCTGGTATCCAGGCAGGCTCTGACTGCGGAGCGATAGTACTTATATAGCACTGTGACTTGGAATCTCAGCCCCAAACAATCCTTACCTCACAAACCTGCTCAGGTCCCCTTTTTACAGATGGGGAATTGAGGCAGAGAGACTAAGTGACTTGCCCTAAGTCACACATCGTGTCTGTGGTGGAGCAGAGACTTGAATCCAGGTCTCCAACGCCCAGCCTAGTACCCTAACCGCTGGGTCATCCTTCCTCTGACTGTCCTGCTACAATTCCAGCTCCCTTCTTACCTGCCCTGCCAGAGAATTGGCTCCCTCTTCAAAGATGATGTTGCCACTGTCTCCATCAGGGTCCATCAGCACCAGGGTTTGATGGGTGGGAAGGGATGAGGAGGAGGTGCTGAGCCCCGCCATCTCTTCTACTCCCAGCATGATCCTGCTGTTCAAACGGCTGTCCTTTGAAAAGAGAAGACAGAGTGAGATGCTACTCTCATTTCCATTACATGCATCTGAGGAAGTGGGTATTCACCCACGAAAGCTCATGCTCCAAAACGTCTGTTAGTCTATAAGGTGCCACAGGATTCTTTGATGCTACTCTGGGGGTGTGCTAGGGACAGAATGTGCACTCGGGACTCGGCACAAGGTGTACTGGCTTAAGGAAAATGTTCAAGAAGGAGACTGATAAACTGGAGAGGGTTCCAAGAAGAGCTACGAGAATGATTAAAGGATTAGAAAACCTGTTGTGCAGAGATAGATGCAAAGACCTCCATCTATTTAGTTTAATAAGGAGAAAGTTAAGGGGTGACTTGATCACAGTCTATAAGTACCTACATGGGGAACAATTATTTAATAATTGGCTCTTACTGAGAAAGGTCTAACATGATCCAGTGGCTGGAAGTTGAAGCTAGACAAATTCAGATTGGAAATAAGGTGTCATTGTTTAACGGTGAGAGGAATTAACCACTGGAACAATTTACCAATGATTGCGGTGGATTCTCCATCACGGACAATTTTTAAATCAAGATTAGATGTTTTTCTAAACGATCTGCTCAAGGAATTATATTTGGGAGGTTCTGTGGCCTGTGTGATACAGAAGGTCAGACTAGATGATCACAATGGTCCCTTCTAGCTTGGAATCTATAAAGAAATAAGGCACTCCCGGGTCTCAGCCTGACTCAGGGAACAAGTGATTGTCTCTCTGTCTAGGTTTTTTCATGGCACTCATCAGCGTAGCATCTGAGCCCCTCACTACAAAGAGTGCGCCTGGAGATAGAGAAATTGCTCCCTCTCATCCTTGCAGCCAGCAGGATCTCGACATTGCTCATATGCACAAAGATAGCTCTAAAGCTGCTTTTGTCTTGTGTTCTGAAGGCTCCGAGAATCACGCCCATTCTGGTCCCGTCTGGCAGCAAGTTCCAGATTCATGGCCCAGCCTCCTGCATTAACTAGTCCTGCTCTTGAGACTGACAGTCCCTGCTGTTCCAGCAGCTGTTGTGGGAGGCCATGATCTCACAAGGTGAGGTGATTTCGCATGTAACTCGGGCCAATCCCAGGCTTTGAAGGGGTCGACCAAGATCTTGAATGTAATCTGGAGCCAGTGCAGAGCAGGGACTAGCATCCTGCTGGGCTCTCTGAGGCCTGTGCTGCTGTGTTCTGGAACAACTACAGCTTCTTAAAAATTGACCCCGCCATTCCAATAACTGGGGATTGGGAGCATCACCGTTGCTATGACTGAACCTGACAGGAGAGAGGAATGATCATCTTGCCACTCATGGCTGGAAGAGAACTTTAATTATTTGTGTCTGTTGGGGTATCCAGGTGGACACTGACTGTCTAGACAAGCAGGGAAGGAGGGTGGTGATACAAACATGGCACGTTCTCTGAAATCCTTCCTCTCCCCACCAGCAGCATCTTGATCTTTGCAGGATTCAGTCTGAGACACTTAGGCTAGGTTTTGGCTTTGTGTCTGATGTGAAGGTCAGGCAGAAGCTGGGTGTGGCTAGGTGGGGCTGGCACCTTAGTTCGTGCCGTTGTAAGATGCACAGATGTTAAAATATGCCTTGAAAATATGCTGTTGACAATTTTTTGGCTGCCCTCTTCACCAGCAGGTGGCAATCACTCTGTCTCTTTTTAGGGCTAAAGGCAATGACAGGCAATAGGCCTATCCCAACAGGGGAGATGTCTTGTCTGGGGACATGGGCAGCAGATAGAGTAGACCAAGAGAAGGTAGGCCTCCCCAAACAGCCAGGCCGTGGCCCCACCCATGCTGTCCTCACTCAGCCTCTCCCTCCAAGCCAGCGGAAGCTAGGGACTTGGGGTGGCTAGGGCGGTGGGCTGGGGCTCAGGCTGGCCAGGGCAGAGGTGGGCAGGCTCAGGCTGGCTGGAACAGCTGGGGAGGGCTGGCCGGGGGCCTGGGACTCGGGGTGGCTGGGGCAGGCAGGCCGGTGCCGGGAGGGGGTGGAACTGGGTGAGAAGAGGCGGGGCAGGGTGGAGCCTTGGAGGAAGGGCTGGAGTGGGAGCTGAGCCAGGAGTAGAGCTGAGGGGGTTGAGCACCCCCCGGCACATTGAAAAGTCGGTACCTATGCTGACGGGCTGGAGTGGGGCCGGGCTAAGGGAGCAGGGGCCCGAGCTGAGCTGGGGAGTAGAGCCGCGCCAGCCAGAGAGAACCAGAGAAACAGCCCAGGGAGCAGGTCAGTGCTGGGAACAGAGCTGTAACAGCAACATCCACAGAAGCAGCCCAGAGAGCAAATCCGTGCTGGGAGGAGAGTTGCAGGAGCCAGAGGGGCTAGAGAAGCAGCCCAGGGGGCTGGAGGCAGAGCAGCAGCCGTGCTGGGGCTGGCGCCAGGTGCAGTGAGCAGCTGTGGAAAGCGAGGGGGAACCTAGGCAGAAGACCCAGCACAAAGAGATGCCCCCAGCCAAGAGGCCTTGTAGGCCAGACCTGGGGAGGATCATAACCTCAACGGAGGGGCCAATGCTGGGAAGAGGGTCCTGCCACCTAGAGCCTGAAGGCGAGTGGCCATCGCCAGAGCAAGTGTCCAAAACGCAGGAACCCTGCAGCACAGCCAAGGCCTGGGCAGAGGCCTGGGACTTGTGAGGAACAAACTGAACTTCCCTTGCATTCCAGAGACGCTGGTTGTGATGTCCTCGTGCGACAGAGCAGGGTTACATGATTTCCTTTAGCCTTTCCCATTTTTTCCTTATTTTTAATTGGTTGCTGTTTCATAAATTGTATTTACTTGAACTATATGCAATGATCAGTGGGTCAGGGAAGCATCCAGAGCGGAAGGAGCACCCTGGAGTGGGGACACCCGAGCCCCTGTCCTAAGTGACCATGACAAGATTGAGGGTCGAGCCCCCCAGGAATCCTGGGCCCAGCCTTGTTGGGGTTACAAGGACTCTGCCAGACAGGAGAGTGGAAGGGGAGCTCTCGAGGTCAGGGAGGCCTCTCAGTAAAGAGAGTTGGGAGTGTGGACTCGGATCCTTTCACTAGCCCATTCCACCAGGGTAGTGTATAAGCCAAGAAAGTTCCCCACAATAGTGGGATCAATCCCCCCATTTACATATGTAAATAAACTCTCTTGTTCCTAAAGTATATGACAAGCTTTGAAAGGCATGAAGTGAAGAGTATTAGATAAAAGCAGAGAACGTACGGATCACGTCCATAAGATTTAGAAGACTCTAAGATATTTTGTTTCCCTGGTAAATGATTGTTGTACCCTAGCAGTGATAAGAATTATTGAAAGACATATTCACTTAACCAGGGTAAAACTTTGGAATATTAAAAGAAATTGCTTAAAAGGTGGGGGATACCAAATCAATACTCAGGGCAAATTATGAAATACAATCCATGAAATGAGCAAACCTCAGACTAAAGGAACCATCAAAGAAATTTCTTACACACTCTCGCTCTCTACTGGATATCAACGGAAGCAGCAGAGAAACTCAAAGCTGAAAGCTGAGAGCAATCTGGCAAATGGCCAACAGAAATCAGAGGGCTGCTCATTCCACCAAGCCCTGAAATCAGGATAAAGAAAACTGAGGTCACCACGTGGGACCCCCAAGTTGTCTGAACCCCCAAAGAAGCTGCAGGATCCCCAATGCGATGAACACCTGGACTAGCTGCATGGAAAGGACTCTCCCCCATTCTAGGGTTAAGAGGATAAGAAGTGGTGAGATTTCATTTCCAAGACTGTATTTCCCCTTCTGTTCTGTAACATAAATAACTGCAGGTTGTCTTGATTAAGTCTACACTCTCTAGCAGACACTAGGGAACCGGAAGTTTTATTTTATCTTCGTTCCTTCATGTATAGGGCCAAACAAAACTGGCCTAAGAGAGAATTGAACCATAACTTCAAGCAATTGCTTTTGATTGTCTACATTTGTTCCTTTTGGACCAATGCACTCCCATATCATGGACTGTATTCTTAAAAGTGTCTTACAGACAAGTATATCATTATTCTTTGGAGAAATGTTAGAAGGGTGATCAATGTGTTAGGTACTAAAAAAATATGTTCATAAGTAACTGTAGTAAGAAATCTTGGTGATTTGCATGTTCCTTGGTGTAACTGCTGAGCCTCAACTCTATTTTTTGACAACTGCTGGCAAGATTGTATTGGTGCCTGTGCAGTACGTGCCTACAACATCAGCTGTGTGTACACTTGATTGGTAAACAGTTGATTGTATATTGTGGTTCTGGGTGAAATATTAGTTAAAAGTAACCAAATGTCCTGATTTGAGAAATACTGTTTAAGTTAAAAGCTGGCCTGAAAAGAACCTAGCATTAAATTAGCAAGCTAACGTTCCTTAAAGTCAGTGAAAAGAGGCTATCCTATTAAATTTCATTTAACATTAAGTATAACACTTATGCAGTTGGTAAATCTAGGTTGTTAAATTTCAGCTTTAAAATCTAACTGGCACCTCAGCAAATTTGCAAAATTGACCCCCTTTCAGACCGACACTGTTTCACAATCTCTTCCAGTGGCTCCACACAGATATGGACCAGGCTGGGGAAAAGGTTGGATTTCCTCTGGGATGTTGCAGGCCACGGCTCTGGAGCTGGAGGAGCAGAGGTCCATTAAGACTCTCCGGGTGCAGCTTGAGAATGATTGAAGCCACCGCAGCATTAACCCACAACTCCTTGCCATGTCTCTGAGGACAGACAGAAGGACTCCATTGTCAGCTGTATCAAACACTTGAGAGAGGCCCAGCAATGGCATATGGGTGTACTGCCCCGTCCCTGGTCAAGAGATGTTACTACTCTGAAGTCTGAGTGGTTCAGGATATTGGCAGTGTCTAGATGCAGATGGCGATGACCCGTGGTTGCTTCTCAGTTAGCTTGCTCAGGAATGGAAGGGGAGCTGGGTACCAGGCTATCGTTGGAGAAGCTGGTTTCTCAACTGTTGCTGACTTATGGGCCACTTTGAGGTGCATGGTAGATTTCCCTCCTCAAGGGACATGTTGACAATTTCCTTTGCAGGGATCCTAATATCCAAGAAGGGCCAGAGTTGGGGGCTCAGTTTCCAGCAGTGTTTCTAGGACTTTCTTACTCTGCTATCTTGTACTAGTCCCAGCTGGACAATTGTCTATGTTGCAAAACTGTCACCTCTTTTGGCAGGATTGCCTATTGTTCAGGTGTGACCCAGGACTGGAATAGCCAGGGTACTGCAGGTGAGGATCAAGGTGCACTGGCAGAACTCTGAGGGGTAGTCTTGCATACCTATTATCTGCATTATACCTGGTTTTAGCCAGAGCCTTTAGTCCTCTCACTTTCTTGAGTACTAAAGCTCCCCAAATTCATCCACATTAACAGGCACTTGACTTCTGAGGCCACACTGTAATCAGTCTCCCATATACAAAGGCTCCTCGGGGCGCCTCTGGGGCATTCAGTATCTGTGCTCTTGCACTCTGCACCAAGAGTCCCGCAGTCTAGAGCTGCAGAAGCCACCCCCTTCTGACGTAAGTGAAGCCAGTCTCAAATCCTCAGCTTCTGCGCACAGCCTTGGCAATGCATCACCCTCACAGGAAGTAAAGTACTGGCAGCTCCTACTCTGTGGGACTGCAGCTGCTCATGGTGTAATTCAGGGGTCTCAAACTCAAATGACCACAAGGACCACATGAGCACTAGTACATAGGCCTGAGGGCCGCATTACTGACACCTCCCCTGCACCGTGCTTGGCCCTGCCCCCACTCCACCCCTTCCATGAAGCCCCACCTCACCTCTTCCCACCCCTTCCCTGCCCCCATTCCAACCCCTTCCCCAAAATCCTCACCCCAGCTCTGTCCCCTCCCTGCCCCCAGGGGGTGCAAAAGGGTTGTGGGGTGTGGCAGGGGCTCAGGGCAGGGAGTTGGGGTGTGGGGTGCAGGAGGGATGAGGGGTGATGCAGGGAGTTGGGGTGCAGGAAGGGTGCAGCAGGGGTTCAGGGCAGGGGATCAGGGTGCAGGAGGGGTGCGGCAGGGGGCTCAGGGCAGTGGGTTGGGGTGTAGGAGGGGTGTGGCAGGGGTTTCAACTGCAGGAGGAGTTCGGGGGGCGGGCTCGGGCTCTGGGTCTGGCTCCCTCCCTGCCCCTGCGCCACTTCAGAAAGTGGTTGGAACGCGCGGGAACAGGGGCATGGGGCGTGTGTGTTGCTGGTGCTTCAGGAACCGCCCCCAGCATCTCCCATTGGTCGGGCACAGGGAACCGTGGCCAATGGGAGCTGCTGGAGGCGGTGCCTGAAGTAACAGCAACACACACCCCGTACCCCTCCTCCCGCAGGTTCTGTCCGCTTCCCGGAGCGGCGCTGGGGCAGGGCGGGTAGGCAGGGAGGGAGCCTGCCCTGCCCCCGGTGCACGTTGGGCCGGAGCTGCTCTAGGTAAATGCTGGAGGAGGGCGGGGGGGCTGCAAGGACCTTGCGGGCCACGTGTTTGAGACCCCTGGTATAATTCATGGCCACACTAACTGAGAAAGGACAGGCTGACATCACAATGCCCTGTCTGTCAAGGATAAATGGACACAAATCAGACATTAGGAATGGCAATATACAAAAACCTGTAGGAGAGCACTTCAACCTCCCTGGCCACACTATAGCAGACCTTAAGGTGGCCATCCTGCAGCAAAAAAACTTCAGGACCAGACTTCAAAGAGAAACTGCTGAGCTTCAGTTCATCTGCAAATTTGACACCATCAGCTCAGGATTGAACAAAGACTGTGAATGGCTTGCCAACTACAGAACCAGTTTCTCCTCTCTTGGTTTTCACACCTCAACTGCTAGAACAGGGCCTCATCCTCCCTGATTGAACTGACCTCGTTATCTCTAGCTTGCTTGCTAGCATATATATACCTGCCCCTGGAAATTTCCACCACATGCATCTGAAGAAGTGGGTATTCACCCACGAAAGCTCATGCTCCAAAACGTCTGTTAGTCTATAAGGTGCCACAGGATTCTTTGCTGCTTTTACAGATCCAGACTAACACGGCTACCCCTCTGATACTGTCTGTCAAGGGAACTCGGGACCTAAGCTCCCTGCAGCAGGGCAGAGAGGTTATAAACCAGGTGTAGGAGCCACATAGTGGCCAGCTGTCAGGCAGTACCAGAATTACAGATTACACTGGCTCCCCATTGAGCTTCAGATCCAGTTCCAGGGCCTGGTCCTCATCTGCCAAGGGACCACCTCTCCCCCGACACAACCTCAAGGAATTGCAATCAGCACAATCAATGCAGACTAGGGCTCGCTGGAAATGGAGGCACAACCATCCCTGTGAAGAGGATTTCCCTGCCACAGAGAATCAGGCTCAGTTCACAGCCCTCCTGCAACAGACTTGTGTGTGCACGTTGCCTTTCCTCAGTAGAGGCAGCTGCATCCAGGCTGGGGAGCCTTGTCCCTCAATGGAGCAGCCCTACCGAAAGCGGAGCAGAGCCAGCTGTCCCGCCAGGGCAACACTGAAGCAGAACTGCTTGTATTTGGTGCCTTGATCCCATGGTGACCAGAGCCAGAAGGTTTGGTGAGACACACATGTACTGGACACTGTTTGCCTCTGCCCCAGGATGTAGGAAGTTCTGTGTCCAGCAGGGGAGTGGGGAGGAGAAACAGCACGGAACACATCACACAAGGAGATCAGCATGAAAGCATCTACCAGCCCCCACCCCAGCCTTGTTTTCACCAGAACATGTAGCACAGGGGTGGGCAAACTTATTGGCTCAAGGACCACGTTGGGGTGCAAAACTATACAGAGGGCTGGGTAGGGAAGGCTGTGCCTCCACAGACAGCCTGGCTCCCACCCCCTATCCACTCCCTCCCTCTTCCTGCCCCCTGACTGCCCTCCTCAGAACCCCCAACCCATCTGATCCTTGTCCCCTGACCCTCCCGGACTCTCCACCCCTAACCGCGGCCCTAGGACCCCACCCCATATCCAACCCCCCCTGCTCCCTCTCTCCCGCCTCCCGGGACCCTCTGACCCCCCACCCCCTATTCAATCCCCCCTACTCCCTGTCTCCTGCCTCTTGGGACCCTCTGACCCCCTGGGACCCCATCTGCTATCCAACTCCCCCCACCTCTCTGTCTCCTGAGCGCCCCCCTACTTGAACCTCTGTCCCATCCAACCACCCCCTGTCCCCTGACTGCTCTCCAGGACCTCCTGCCTCCTCCGCCCCCTTACCAGGCCGCTCAGAGCAGCAGGACAGGCTTACTGGAAAGCCTGGGAGGTGGGCGGGCGCAAGGTGTAGCTGTGGGGGAGAGGAGCAGCGGGGGAGGAAGGGGTAGCCTTCCTGGCTGGGAGCTCAGGGGCCAGGCAGGACGGTCCCGTGAGCCAGATGTGGCCCGCGGGACGTAGCTTGCCCACCTCTGGTGTAGCAGGACTGAGTTCCCAGGCGTGATCAAGTCTCAGTGCCTTGTGCATAGTCTGCTCTTGCCCCATGCCTGGCCTGTGACCGTTCGGTCTGAGAGAATCCCCACTGTGTAATAAAATGTACCTTGGCAGGGCTGTCCAAGAGGTTTTCTGTCCCTTTGTCGGTGGTGAAGACAGGCGATCCTGATGCCAGGACGGTCTGGGCCAGCACCGAGCCTATGGCCATCACATCGACGCTGGCTCCGGTGGAGACATGGAGGCCGCCATAGGCCTTAGGGTGGGCTTCGGCGCTGTGCTGGTAATACTGGCGGCTGTTGACATCCTGCATGGAGGCAGAGGCTGTGACAAACATTCATAGAGGTGACAGCTGCCTATGCCTCCTGCAGCCACATGTCGTGGGGGAGACGGGGAGAGCTAGGGTGGCTGTCACAGCTGCACAAGCTCAACAGTAGGAAAGTTAAAAATCACACAAGACCCGGTGAAGTCAGGCTTATTAGTTCATCTAGTCCAGTGGCTGTGAGGCTGTGATGACCACCCGGGGGTCTTGAACCTGAGAGCTGCAGTTTAACCATCTTTGATAGCTCCCACTGTTAACCGCTCGTAATGTTACAGTGTAGACAGGGCTTGTTTTCCAGGGAGGTTTGCTAGTGGGGGAGTTGGATTCTCACTGAGGCTGGTGGCCTGCACAGCAATCATTGCATTCTACCCACACAGATCGCTCGGAGAATACGCAGTGCTTCTGGCAGGGGTTTCGTGTCAGTGCTGTGCGGGCACCAGCCCCTTTCCCTGAGGAGGAAACAGACACAGCAAGGGGAAGGGACTTACACAGACCAGCCGGGGAGTCAGTGGCAGAGCTGGGAATAGAGCCCAGTCTAGTGCCCTGAACTATCCCCCTGCAGACCCTCACCCCTCCGTGCCTGCCCAGAGGTCTCCCTGGATCTAGATCCCTTGTGCTGTCTCACACCCCAGTGCTTACCTGTGTGATCTGGATCTGGAAGGTGGTGTGGGGGTTCCGGAAGTGGGTTTTGTAGTGCTTCACTGCCTCGTCCCGCCGGTTGAAGCCATTGCGGCAGCGGTAGCAGTGCCAGTGCGCCCCTTTGAACTTCTTCTCCCCTTTGATCGTGCCCACGATCTCACAGTGATTGCAGCAGCGCAGGATCTTCAGTCCTGGCAACGGGAAAGCCCCAGTGAGGAGCGAAGGGTTTTCAACTGGCTCTGCTACAAGCACGTCCCACCAGGCCAGTGCTCAGGGCCTGGAGATGGTGGAAAGGCTCCTCTTGACTTTAAGCCTTACATGCTGCATGTCAGGGAGGTTATCACTGCCCCCTGCCTCAGCAGGGCTGAAGTGGTCACTTCCCAGAGTGAGGACGGAGACATCCCACACTGGGAAAAGCATCTACACCTTTTCCATTGCAGCTAACACCAGCTCAACAGGGGGAGCCCTGCTCTCAATGGGGTGGTGGCAGCACGGGGAGCCCTGCTCTCAATGGGGACAGGGGGAGCCCTGCTCTCAATGGGGTGGTGGCAGCACGGGGAGCCCTGCTCTCAATGGGGTGCAGGCAGGGGAGCCCTCCTCCCAATGGGGTGGAGGCAGCACGGGGAGCCCTGCTCTCAGTGGGGTGGTGGCAAGGCAGCCCTGCTCTCAATGGGGTGGAGGCAGCACAGGGAGCCCTGCTCTCAATGGGGTGATGGCACAGGGAGCCCTGCTCTCAATGGGGTGGTGGCAGGGAAGCCCTGCTCCCAATGGGGTAGTGGCAGCACGGGGAGCCCTGCTCTCAATGGGGTGGCAGCACAGCGAGCCCTGCTCTCAAGAGGTGGAGGCAGGGGAGCCCTGCTCTCAATGGGGTGGTGGCAGGGAAACCCTGCTCCCAGTGGGGTAGTGGCAGCACGGGGAGCCCTGCTCTCAATGGGGTGGTAGCAGCATGGGGAGCCCTGCTCTCAATGAGGTGGAGGCAGGGGAGCCCTGCTCTCAATGGGGTGGTGGCAGCACAGGGAGCCCTGCTCTCCATGGGGTGGTGGTAACCCCCCTGTATTTTAACACTGTCACATAATCCTTCTTGCAGCAGATCTAATCAATGTGGTGTTTTGGAGGCCTGTCTTGTCATAAACAGATAGCTAAGGGTTAATGTCTCTTTCACCTGAAGCACCTGACCAGAGGACCAATCAGGAAACCGGATTTTTTTCAACTTTGGGTGGAGGGAATTTTGTGTCTGAGTCTTTGTTGTCTGTTTGCCTGTTTTCTCTGAGCTTTGGAGAAGTAGTTTCTACTTTCTAGTCTTCTGTTTCTAAAGTAAGGACAAAGAGATCAGATAGTAAGTTATATGGTTTCTTTTCTTTGGTATTTGCATGAATATAAGTGCTGGAGTGCTTTGATTTGTATGCTTTTTGAATAAGGCTGTTTATTCAATATTCTTTTAAGCAATCGACCCTGTATTTTGTCACCTTAATACAGAGAGACCATTTGTATGTATTTTCTTTCTTTTTATATAAAGCTTTCTTTTAAGACCTGTTGGAGTTTTTCTTTACTTCAGGGAAATTGAGTCTGTACTCACCAGGGAATTGGTGGGAGGAAGAAATCAGGGGATATCTGTGTGTGTTGAATTTGCTAGCCTGATTTTGCATTCCCTCTGGGGAATAGGAAAGTCCTTTTTGTTTCCAGGACTGGGAACAGAGAGGGCGAGTCACTCTGTGTAGTTTCCCAGAGCTTGTGTCTGTGTATCTCTCCAGGAGCACCTGGAGGGGGGAAGGGAAAAAGGATTATTTCCCTTTGTTGTGAGACTCAAGGGATTTGGGTCTTGGGGTCCCCAGGGAAGGTTTTTCAGGAGGACCAGAGTGCCCCAAAACACTCTAATTTTTTGGGTGGTGGCAGCAAGTACCAGGTCCAAGCTGGTAGCTAAGCTTGGAGGTTTTCATGCTAACCCCCATATTTTGGACGCTAAGGTCCAAATCTGGGACTAAGGTTATGATATGAGTGGCAGCGGGTGGGAGATAGACAGAATCCAGAAGCCAGTAGGAATGTTATATTTTTCTTTTCTCTGCTAAGGGCTTTTTAGCAGAGAGAAACAGTTTGGTTTTAAAAGGGAACCAGAGAGAATTTTTTTTTCTGCTCTCTCTGGCAGTTTGTGGCTTGCATCTTAAGCAAGAAACCATTAAGGTGCTATTAAGAGTCTTTTGTCACACAATAGCACTCCCATTGAGAGTCATACCAGCACTATATACATGCAAATAAAGTGGTTTTTCAGGTTTACTTAACATTGAAGATTAGCTAAAGGCACTGTTGCTAGGCAGACTTCAGGAGGCAACAGAGAACCTGCAGTTCTGAAGATAAACACCGGAGGGCACCCCAACCCAAGAAAACAGGAACCATGACTTCTAAGGCAAAAATTGAGGTCGAAGAACAAATCAAAGAAGCTGAACACAGGCGACAACTGGAAATAAAACAAAAAGAGATGGAGATGAAAGAAAGAGAAGAACAGATCAGAGAGGCAGCCTACCAAAGAGAACAGGCAGCCTACCAAAGAGAACAGGCAGCCAAGGAGGCAGCACACAAAAGAAAACTAGAAGAAGAAGAGGTAGCCTACCGAAGGAACCAAGCAGAAGAAGAGTTGGCCCACAGAAGGAAGCAAGAAGAAGAAGAGGCGGCCCACCGCCGAGAAATGGAAAAACAACAAAAAGAAATGGAAAAACAACAAAAAGAGAATGAAGAGAAGGAAAAACAGAGAAAACATGAACTGGACTTGGCAAAAGCTGGGCTGCATGTGCCAGCCAACCCTAACAACCCGGCGCCAATTATTGCTCCACAGCACAGGAAATTTCCCACCTACAAGGCAGGTGATGACACCGAGGCCTTCTTGGAAAATTTTGAAAGAGCCTGTCTTGGGTACAGCATCCCCGAAGACCAGTACATGGTAGAATTAAGGTCACAGCTCAGTGGACCTTTAGCAGAGGTGGCAGCTGAAATGCCTAAGCAGCAAATGAATGACTATAAACTTTTTCAAACCAAGGCCAGATACAGGATGGGGATAACCCCAGATCATGCCCGTCGGCGCTTCAGAACCCAAAAGTGGAAACCAGAGGTGTCATTTCCCAAACACGCCTACTACATTGCAAAAAACTATGAGGCCTGGATAACAGGAAACAATGTTCAAACCTTGGAAGAACTGCACCTCCTCATACAAATGGAGCAGTTCTTTGATGGTGTTCCTGAAGACATCACACGGTACATACAAGATGGAAATCCCAAAGATCTCACTGAGGCGGGGGAGATTGGAGCCAAATGGATGGAACTGGCAGAAAGCAAGAAAGCTACTGTCAAGGGGAACGATTACCCCAGGGGGCACACAGACCATAAACCCTACAACCGAGGACAGCCAAAGACCCCACATACCACCCAAGTAAAGCCACAGACACCCTACCCTTCCACCTCACCAGTCTCCAGTAACTCACCTCGGCCCAGTGACCCATCAGATGGAAGATGCTTTAAGTGTAATGAATTGGGACATATCAAGGCCAACTGTCCAAAGAACACCATGCGAGTGCAATTCATTACACCACCATCACACCAAAGATCCCCAGGCCCAGATGCCTCTCAAATACCCTTGGAGCGAAGGGAAAATTTGAGAGTGGGTGGAAAGAAGGTTACTGCGTGGAGAGACACGGGGGCACAAGTGTCAGCTATCCACCAATCCTTCGTTGACCCCAAATTCATCAACCCAAAGGCCAAAGTTACAATTTACCCCTTCATGTCACAAGCTGTAGACTTGCCTACAGCTCAACTGCCTGTCCAGTACAAAGGCTGGTCAGGAATGTGGACTTTTGCAGTCTATGACAATTATCCTATCCCCATGCTACTGGGGGAAGACTTGGCCAACCAGATGAGGCGGGCCAAGAGAGTGGGAATGGTTACACGTAGCCAAACCAGGCAAGCTTCCAGACCCATTCCTGTTCCTGAGCCGTCCACAGAGGCCCCGTCTGTGTTACCAGAGACCCAGACAGAGGTAGTGGACCCGGATTCCATGCCAACCACTGAAACAGCCACAACAACTCCAGTCCCAGGCCCGGAACTGGAACAGCAACCAGCACCAGCAAGTGCAACCACATCTTCAAACTCAACGCCAGAGGGCGCCAGCGAGCCAGAACTGGCAGAAGCAAAAGACAGCCATACCCAAAAGGCTCAGCCAGAGCCTGAAATACCCTCAGGTGCACCAGCGGAGAGCGGTTCACCAGCAACGGAAACAACCCCATCACCTACATCGCTTCCAGAGGGACCAAGCCCAAGTCCACAGTCTGAGGAAGAACTGGTGACCCCAGCCTCAAGGGAACAGTTCCAGGCTGAGCAGGAAGCGGATGACAGCCTTCAGAAAGCGTGGGCGGCGGCACGGAGCACCCCACCGCCTCTCAGCTCTTCAAATCGATCCCGGTTTGTTATAGACCAAGGACTTTTATACAAGGAAATTCTTTCTGGTGGACACCGGGAAGAATGGCAGCCGCAAAAACAGTTGGTGGTTCCAACTAAGTACCGGGGGAAGCTCTTAAGCTTAGCCCATGATCATCCCAGTGGCCATGCTGGGGTGAACAGAACCAAGGACCGGTTGGGGAAGTCCTTCCACTGGGAGGGGATGGGCAAGGACGTTGCCAAGTATGTCCGGTCTTGTGAGGTATGCCAAAGAGTGGGAAAGCCTCAAGACCAGGTCAAGGCCCCTCTCCAGCCACTCCCCATAATTGAGGTCCCATTTCAGCGAGTAGCTGTGGATATTCTGGGCCCTTTCCCAAAAAAGACGCCCAGAGGAAAGCAGTACGTACTGACTTTAGTGGACTTTGCTACCCGATGGCCGGAAGCAGTAGCTCTAGGCAACACCAGGGCTAACACTGTGTGCCTGGCCTTAACAGACATCTTTGCCAGGGTAGGTTGGCCCTCCGACATCCTTACAGATTCAGGGTCTAATTTCCTGGCAGGGACCATGGAAAAACTGTGGGAAACTCATGGGGTGAATCACTTGGTTGCCACCCCATACCACCATCAAACCAATGGCCTGGTGGAAAGGTTCAATGGAACTTTGGGGGCCATGATACGAAAATTCATCAACGAATTCTCCAATAATTGGGACCTAGTGTTTCAGCAGGTGCTGTTTGCCTACAGGGCTGTACCACATCCCAGTTTAGGGTTTTCACCATTTGAACTTGTGTATGGTCACGAGGTTAAGGGGCCATTACAGTTGGTGAAGCAGCAATGGGAGGGGTTTACGCCTTCTCCAGGAACTAACATTCTGGACTTTGTAAGCAACCAACAAAGCACCCTCCAACACTCTTTAGCCCTTGCTAGAGAGAACCTAAAGGATGCTCAGGAAGAGCAAAAGGCCTGGTATGACAGACATGCCAGAGAACGTTCTTTCAAGGTAGGAGACCAGGTTATGGTCTTGAAGGCGCAACAGGCCCATAAGATGGAAGCATCATGGGAAGGGCCATTCACGGTCCAAGAGTGCCTGGGAACTGTAAACTACCTCATAGCATTTCCCAATTCCTCACTAAAGCCTAAAGTGTACCATGTTAATTCTCTCAAGCCTTTCTATTTCAGAGACTTACAGGTTTGTCAGTTTACAGTCCAGGGAGATGATGCTGAGTGGCCTGACGGTGTCTACTACGACGGGAAAAAAGACGGTGGCGTGGAAGAGGTGAACCTCTCAACCACCCTGGAACGTCTGCAGCGGCGACAAATCAAGGAGCTGTGCACTAGCTTCGCCCCATTGTTCTCAGCCACCCCAGGACGGACTGAATGGGCATACCACTCCATTGATACAGGTAATGCTCACCCAATCAGAACCCCACCCTACCGGGTGTCTCCTCATGCCCAAGCTGCTATAGAACGGGAGATCCAGAACATGCTACAGATGGGTATAATCCGCTCATCTACCAGTGCATGGGCATCTCCAGTGGTTCTGGTACCCAAACCAGATGGGGAAATACGCTTTTGTGTGGACTACCGTAAGCTAAATGCGGTAACTCGTCCGGACAACTATCCAATGCCACGCACCGATGAGCTATTGGAGAAGTTGGGACGTGCCCAGTTCATCTCTACAATAGACTTAACCAAGGGGTACTGGCAAGTACCGCTAGATGAACCTGCCAAGGAGAGGTCAGCATTCGTCACCCATGCGGGGGTGTATGAATTCAATGTCCTTCCTTTCGGCCTTCGAAATGCACCCGCCACCTTCCAGAGGCTGGTAGATGGTCTACTAGCTGGACTGGGAGAATTTGCAGTTGCCTACCTCGATGATGTGGCCATTTTTTCAGACTCCTGGCCCGAACACCTACTACACCTGGAAAAGGTCTTTGAGCGCATCAGGCAGGCAGGACTAACTGTTAAGGCCAAAAAGTGTCAAATAGGCCAAAACAGAGTGACTTACCTGGGGCACCAGGTGGGTCGAGGAACCATAAACCCCCTACAGGCCAAGGTGGATGCTATCCAAAAGTGGCCTGTCCCACGGTCCAAGAAGCAAGTCCAATCCTTCTTAGGCTTGGCCGGATACTACAGGCGATTTGTACCACACTACAGCCAAATTGCTGCCTCACTGACCGACCTGACCAAAAAGACCCAGCCAAATGCAGTTAAGTGGACTGATGAGTGTCAAAAGGCCTTTACCCAGCTTAAGGCGATGCTCATGTCTGACCCTGTGCTCAGGGCCCCGGACTTTGACAAGCCATTCCTAGTAACCACAGATGCATCTGAGCGTGGTATAGGAGCAGTGCTCATGCAGGAAGCAACAGATCACAACTTCCATCCTGTCGTGTTTCTCAGCAAGAAACTGTCTGAGAGGGAAAGTCACTGGTCAGTCAGTGAAAAGGAATGCTATGCCATTGTGTACGCCTTGGAAAAGCTACGCCCATATGTTTGGGGACGGCGGTTCCAACTACAAACTGACCATGCTGCACTAAAGTGGCTTCATACTGCCAAGGGGAACAACAAGAAACTTCTTCGTTGGAGTTTAGCTCTCCAAGATTTTGATTTTGAAATTCAGCACATCACAGGAGCTTCTAACAAAGTAGCTGATGCACTCTCCCGTGAGAGTTTCCCAGAATTCAGTAGTTAAAAAGTGTTCTTAAAATGTAGAAGTCTGTTAGTTATATACTTAGGGGTATATGTAAAGGTGCATGTGTTGTATTAATCTGTTTATTTTCAAGTTCTAGAAGGAAATCGCCGCCAGTGAGCTTCCCCACTGTCTGCAATTTGGGGGGCGTGTCATAAACAGATAGCTAAGGGTTAATGTCTCTTTCACCTGAAGCACCTGACCAGAGGACCAATCAGGAAACCGGATTTTTTTCAACTTTGGGTGGAGGGAATTTTGTGTCTGAGTCTTTGTTGTCTGTCTGCCTGCTTTCTCTGAGCTTTGGAGAAGTAGTTTCTACTTTCTAGTCTTCTGTTTCTAAAGTAAGGACAAAGAGATCAGATAGTAAGTTATATGGTTTCTTTTCTTTGGTATTTGCATGAATATAAGTGCTGGAGTGCTTTGATTTGTATTCTTTTTGAATAAGGCTGTTTATTCAATATTCTTTTAAGCAATCGACCCTGTATTTTGTCACCTTAATACAGAGAGACCATTTGTATGTATTTTCTTTCTTTTTATATAAAGCTTTATTTTAAGACCTGTTGGAGTTTTTCTTTACTTCAGGGAAATTGAGTCTGTACTCACCAGGGAATTGGTGGGAGGAAGAAATCAGGGGATATCTGTGTGTGTTGAATTTGCTAGCCTGATTTTGCATTCCCTCTGGGTGAAGAGGAAAGTACTTTTTGTTTCCAGGACTGGGAACAGAGAGGGGGAGTCACTCTGTGTAGTTTCCCAGAGCTTGTGTCTGTGTATCTCTCCAGGAGCACCTGGAGGGGGGAAGGGAAAAAGGATTATTTCCCTTTGTTGTGAGACTCAAGGGATTTGGGTCTTGGGGTCCCCAGGGAAGGTTTTTCAGGGGGACCAGAGTGCCCCAAAACACTCAAATTTTTTGGGTGGTGGCAGCAAGTACCAGGTCCAAGCTGGTAGCTAAGCTTGGAGGTTTTCATGCTAACCCCCATATTTTGGACGCTAAGGTCCAAATCTGGGACTAAGGTTATGATATGTCTACACTGGGGTGACCAGACGTCCCGATATTAGGTGCTTTCTCTTATATACACAACTATAATCTCCCCACTTACCCCCCGCCCTCCTTCCTGTGCCCCTAAACAAAAGTATTTGGGGGTTTCTGCACTTGCTAGCTGGTCACCTAATCTACACTAGGACTCCTAATGGTGCTTACACCATGGGTGCTGCTCAGCTCCATGAGCAAGGGTGAGAAACGTTGAGACCATGTGCTTAGCACAGCCAGGGCCAGGCTGAATGGAGGCCTTCCAAGGGATCCCTGCCATGGCAAAACCAGAACAAGGCTCTGCCACTATCATGTGCCAGGTGGGCCCCTCTTTATAGCAAAACCACCCCCAACACTTCCTCGGATCTATTTGTCATAAGAACGCAAGCGCCTGAGAATCTAGAGAATGAGCAAATGTCCAGGCTCTGACATGCTTGACATTTGCAGGGCTAAGCCTGACCAGTACTATCCCTCTTGCCGGCATTGGGATTTGATGATGTTTAGTTTCTGCTCTGTGGAGAACAGAGCCTTCTACCTGCGATTGTTTAGAATTACTCTGTGCCCTGTCTACACAATGTTTTCGTCTGACAACCTCAATCCCTGATGGTGGCTGGGGTGAGGGCGATTTCTGGGTGAGCAGGCCCAGGCACCCCAAAGCCTGGGAAAGGAAGCTGCGCATGTGAACCCCCTGGTAGACAGACTGAGGGCACTCCAGGAAGGGACTCCAAACATCGCAGACATTCCAGCAACATTAAAAATAACACCAGTATTTTCTATTAAAAGCTCTCTCTATCCCTGCCCCTTCTTGCCCCAATGCAGCTATGAGCTGCCAGCCACCGGCTTGCTCACATACAAGGTGGGCTAAGTAATTGTCATATTGATCTGAATGAGCTCACTGGCTGACAGCAGGTGATGGAAAGCTGCTGACGGCTGCTGGCAGAGCCACCAGTGCTGCAGTGGTTCTGGGACTGCAGCAGGGCACTAGTTACCTCTAACCAGGCAGGAGTTTCTTTGGGGGTGACATGGTGAAGCAGCAAACTCCTTGGCCTTTGGAGCAGAAGCCCAAGTGTGACCAGACCCCATAAGGTAAGGAAACCTGAGGTGGCTTTAAACCAAACCAGCAGCCAATAGGATTCCTGGGAACCTGGGGCACCAGCCCCTCGTATGAGGACTGCTTTTCAGAGCCATCAAAGCCAGCCAAGCTGCCAGATGTATGGCCTGAATTTCGCTGTAGGAGAAAGTGCGCACTCCCAATG
Organism: Gopherus evgoodei; assembly: GCF_007399415.2. NCBI lineage: Eukaryota > Metazoa > Chordata > Testudines > Testudinidae > Gopherus > Gopherus evgoodei. Next base: position 30,917,744 of record NC_044334.1, read on the forward strand.
CAACACCGGCCCCATGCCAAGTCCAGGCTGCCTCCACAGAAAGAGTGGAGCTTTGAAAAGGAGCCAGCTCAATGTTTCACAGGCTCTTCCACCCCGACCCCATTTCCATGGCCTTCCCTCTTCAACTCCCAGCTAGGAGTTCAGCTTCTACTCAAGGTAATTTCCAGCTGGGGCAGCTCTCCACTCAGTCTCTTTGCACCAGGCAAGGCTTCCCGGGGCCATGGGCAGAGGGAGCATGGAGGAAGATCTCCTGCCAGTTGATCCATGAAGCAGCAGCCCTCTCTCTGGATCCCAGCACTGCCCCCCAAGACCTAGCTGGGCAGGATAGAGGTTACCGGGATGAGGAGCAGCCATGCAATCCAGGATATCAGAGCCAGATTTTCAGAAGGTCTCCGCTCCCATTTGCCCTCAGTGGGAGAGGGGAGGGAATTTGCCACTATTCCACATGGGGGAGGTAATTCTCCGTTGTTCTGTGGGAATGGGGCAAGGTTTTGCCACTGTTCATCATGGGCCAGGAGAAGGGACTCTGGGGGGGTTCAGCTGAAAATCTGGCCCTTCCTTTAGGTGCTAAAATGGGAACAGAGTTCTCTGGGTAATCTGGCCATTGGCTGTGGTCTCCGCAGGGTTCCTAGTCCCTGCCAGCTGGGGCTGAGGTCTCCACTTTCTCACTGGTTTTAGAATTGCATCACTCCCTTGACTTTAATGGAGCTATTTCTGATTCACACACCCCCTGAACAGTGCATTACAGCCCTGAATTCTGAGCAAGATGCACTGGGCCAGGCACACAGCTGCTGCTGTAGTGGATCAGAGTAAGAGAACTCCTCTCTGGCCCTTGCAGGGGTCAGCTTGTGCCCTGTAAGCTTAGAACATAGGCTGGGCCAGAAATGGGAGACCTCTTTGGGAGGGGAAAACAACAGACCCCAGAGGATCCTCGACACCATCTGATGAGGGTGTAATGAGGGACCCTCCTACAGCCAATGTCCAACAACAGCTGAGGCAATTATCTGCTGTGGCAGTTCCTGAGAAGCTAGTGGGAATCATGCCACTTAAAGGCAGCTTCTACAGCTCCCATTGTCCTCCAGCTTCTATTCAGAGGTCATCACGGTGATCTGAACATAGAAACAGATGTGTGTGATCTAGCGGCTAGAGCAGAGGACTGGGAGCCATAGGGTGACCAGACAGCAAATGTGAAAAATCAGGATGGGGGTGGGGTAATAGGCACCCATATTAAAAAAAGGCCCAAATAGCAGTACATCTGGTCACCCAAGGGAGCCAGGACTCCTGGGTTGTATTCCTAGCTCTGCCACTGGTGGGCAGCATTATTGTGGCCAACGTAATTCACCTCCCTGCACCTGTTTCCCTGTCAGCGATCTATACCGCTAACTCCTGCCTACATCTCTGCTCCATTCCTCCTGGATCCTACTTCATTCCACACAAGCCTCCCTCTCAACCTGTCCCTTTATATCCGTCTCCTGCTCTCATCTTCTTCCATGCTGCCTCCCAGCCACACTTTCTTTCATGCAGGTCCCTTGACAGGTGCTTTTAACAACAGTCCAACTATAAAATGAGCAAGGAGCAAACTGTCCTGGGCTGCGGCTGCACCTGTTATCAGTCTATTGCACCATCTGGGCCAGCACAGCTCCTTTGTCTTCCTCTACGTACTCTACAATGCCCAGCATGGTCTGACCAGCACTCAGTACATAACAATCAGTGGAGTGCTGGGAGTGTTAGAGTTCACATAGTGCTCTGAGGTCCTTGGATGGAAGATGCTGTAACAGGCTGGCGGGGTTTGCCTGAAGCACCCAACCCTGTTAACACATACACAGCAAGATCAGAAGCTGCTAAGTGGGTTCTCCTGACTCATGAGCCTTACCTGGACAGAAGAGAGGTGGGAGGGAAGATTAAGGCCTGGTCTACACTACGCGTTTAAACTGAATTTAGCAGCGTTAAACCGATTTAACCCTGCACCCGTCCACACAACGAAGCCCTTTATATTGATATAAAGGGCTCTTTAAACCAATTTCTGTACTCCTCCCCGACAAGGGAAGTAGCGCTGAAATCGGAATTGCCATGTTGGATTAGGGTTAGTGTGGCCGCAAATCGACGGTATTGGCCTCCGGGCGGTATCCCACAGTGCACCATTGTGACTGCTCTGGAAAGCAATCTGAACTTGGATGTACTGGCCAGGTAGACAGGAAAAGCCCCGCAAACTTTTGAATTGCATTTCCTGTTTGCCTAGCGTGGAGCTCTGATCCGCACGGGTGGCGATGCAGTCCCAAATCCAAAAAGAGCTCCAGCATGGACCGTGCGGGAGATACTGGATCTGATCACTGTATGGGGAGACAAATCTGTTCTATCAGAGCTCCATTACAGAAGATGAAATGCCGAAGCATTTGAAAAAATCTCCATGCTATGATACAGAGTCCACAGCACAGTGCTGTGTGACAAGCGTAACGGAAAGCCAAAGAATCAAATGGACACTCACGGAGGGAGGGAGGGAGGGAGGGGGTACTGAGGACTCCAGCTATCCCACAGTCCCCGCAGTCTCCAAAATGCATTTGCATTCTTGGCTGAGCTCCCAATGCCTGAAGGGTCAAAAACATTTTCCTGGGTGTTTCAGGGTATATGTCATCAATTTACACCTTTCCCCCCCACCCCGAAAGAAAAGGGAAAAAAATGTTTCTCGCCTTTTTTCAATGTCACCCTATGTCTACTGCATGCTGCTGGTAGACAGGGTGCTGCAGCGCTGAACAGCAGCATCCCTTTCCTGGTGGCAGACGGTACAATATGACTGCTATCCATCGTCATCATCAGCCCATGAGTACTCCTGGCTGGCCTCGGTGAGGTCGGCCAGGGGTGCCTGGGTAAAAATGGGAATGACTCCCGGTCATTCCCGGCAGATGGTACAGAGCGGCTGGTAACCGTCTTCATCATAGCAACTGGGGGCTGAGCTCCATCAGTCCCCTGCCCTTTCATGTCTAAAGAAAAGATTCTGTACTGCCTGGACTATCATAGCAGCGGGAGGCTGCCTCCCCGTCATTTTATCTCACTAAAAAGTCAGTATTTCTTATTCCTGCATTCTTTATTACTTCATCACACAAATGGGGGGACACTGCCACGGTAGCCCAGGAGGGTTGGGGGAGGAGGGAAGCAATGGGTGGGGTTGTTGCAGGGACACCCCCTAGAATGGCATGCAGCTCATCATTTCTGCGGGATCTTTGGGGCTCTGACACGGGGTGGCTGTGCTCTCTGGTTCTCTAGTACACTTGCCACATATTCTAGGCAGGACTGACTCTATTTTTAGACAAAACATGAAGGGAATGACCCGGGGAGTCATTCCCATTTTTGTCCATGCGCCTCGGCCGACCTCAGCGAGGCCAGCCAGGAGCACCCATGACAGCAGCAGACGGTACAGAACGACTGATAATGGTCATCTCATCGCTAATTTACAATGGCAGACGTGCAATAGGGATGGTAAATGTCTCTGGTACCTTGCAAAGGCAATTGAATGCTGCTGTATAGCACTGCAGTACCACGTCTGTCAGTGGCATCCAGTAGACAAATGGTGACAGTGACAAGGCAAAACGGGCTCCATGGTTGCCATGCTATGGCGTCTGCCAGGGCAATCCAGGGAAAAAGGGCGCGAAATGATTGTCTGCCGTTCCTTTCACGGAGGAAGGATTGGGTGAAGACATTTACCCAGAATCACCGGCGACACTGTTTTTGCATTGGGATCTCAACCCAGAATTCCAATGGGCGGGGGAGACTGCAGGAACTATGGGATAGCTACCCACAGTGCAACACTCCAGAAATCGACGCTAGCCTTGGTACATGGACGCACACAACCGAATTAATGTGCTTAGTGTGGCCGCGTACACTCGACTTTATACCATCTGTTTTACAAAACCTGGTTTATGTAAAATCGGAATAATCCCGTAGTGTAGATATACCCTTAGTGTGAGCTGAGCAGCCCTGAGGGACGAACCCCAGGAGCAGCCAATCCTGCAAGGAAGGTTTGAGCTCATCATTATGATAATAGTTTGGTGATTTCTTTGTTTATAAAGCCAAGCCCAGGAAGGGGCAAGTTCGGAGAGAATGTGGGCTGTGTTGGCACAGCAGACTGAGAGGCTTCACAGTACTGTCCTCCTCCATATGGTTAAAATGGTCCTCAGTCAGCAGTTACTTTGGACCATGTGTTCTGTACATTGATACTTTATGGCAATTAAGTGATTGCAGAGGACCTTGGCCGAAAGAACTGTTTATCCAGGACTCCTGGTGTCACACTCACTCCAATAAAGATTTAATTAAATCATCTCCCTCTCTCTCTTTTTGTCTGTAGCCACTATAGACATGTAAATACAAAAGAAAAAACCCACTTTGTACTTACAACTTGGAAACAGAAGATTAGAAAGCAGGAAATAGAAAAATCCTTCTCTAGCTGAGAGAGATTCAGGCAGACAGAAGAACCAAGAACAAAGGACACACACACAACAAACCCTCCACCCAGATTTGAAAAAGTCTTGTTTCCTGATTGGTCCTCTGGTTAGGTGGTTCAGATTACTTCTTTCCAGGTGAAAGAGACGTTAACCCTTAGCTATCTGTTTATGACACACACTCACTCCAATAAAGATTTAATTAAATCATCTCCCTCTCTCTCTTTTTGTCTGTGTGTCGAGACAGAAGGACAAATATGCTAAAAATAAACAGCGATCTGCTTTCCCAAGGCTCCCAGATCAGCAGCTGATCAATCACAAGAGCATCACCTATGAAGGACACTTTCCGAGGGGTTGGTTTCTCTGTAATGGATGCCTGCGAAGCCATGTCAGGCCCAGTGTGTATCTCATTAACAGCCCAGGCTCTCCGCCTGTTACACAGCTAAACCCAGAGTACAATGGCCAGCGTGCTACTCTTCGAGGGAAATTGCAGCATTCACAGGGCCACAGGGCTGTGACATAGATCCTTTCAAAGGACTCCAACACTGCCATCCAGCTACTCTCTCTGCTGCAGGAACCCCTCTGAGTCTCTGCTCTTGGGCACAAGCTAGGACAGCCTTCAGGCTGCTTTAGTCTGTGCTGGGAGCCAGCGAAGGATAGGGAAGAAGCAAAGGTAGCAGGAAGCCCTCAGCTCTATGGCAGGGATGAATTGGGCTTCTGGAGACCTAAGCTCTTGGCTTTCCAGGGAGAATGGCACAAAAAAGTCCCAATTAAATAGCAAAATGTATACTCTCTAAAGCATCCTCAGCTGGCTGTTCTGTAACATAGCAATTAGCAGTTACTGCATACAGGGCAGTGCAGGATTGGTACAGAGATGAGGGTTATATTGGTACTCACTCGGGATGGCCTGGGTTACTTACTCTTGGATTCACTCCCCAGGAGTGGATCAGCCATCTCAAATTCATGCTGATGATACCTTCCTACTCCACTTTACCATCATCTATTCCCTATGTGACGGTCCTCGTGTGTTAAAACATATGTACTTAGAATCCCAGCATTGAAATGCAGCAGCTGTTTAAGCAGGTGATGCTCTAGATCAGGGGTTCTCAAACGTCATTGCGCCGCAACCCCCTTCTGACAACAAAAAATACTTCACGACTCCAGGAGGGGGGCCGAATCCTGAGCCCGCCCAAGCCCCACTACCCTGAGTGGGGCAGCCAAAGTCCGAGCCCCACCACTCGGAGCAGGGGAGCCAAAGCTGCAGCTCAAGGGCTTGAGCCCCAAGCAGGGGGCCGGCAACCTGAGTCCTGCTGCCCAGGCCTGAAGCCCTCGGGCTTTGGTTTTGGCCCTGGGTAGTGGAGCTTGGTCTTCAGCTCCGGGCCACAGCAATTCTAAGCCAGCCCTGGTGACCCCATTCAAAGGGAGTTTGAGAACCGCTGGTCTAGAAGGGTGAAATTCACCCCTGTGCCAAGGTTTTGCACTTACGACTCACGTATGTGGGCTCACGTAGGACTTCCGTGGTGCATGGAGGCTGTATGGCCCCTCTGCACAGAGATGAATTTCTCCTGAGGTGAAACGATGACAGTGTTTCTAAAGCAGCTTTCAGGGTGCAGTACAGCCAAATAGGCACATTCAATAAACCCCAAAAGCATTAATAGATCACCTTGTGATCGATAAGCAACTGAAGAGGATACTAGAGAAAGGAAAGACTCTACAAGAGGGCCAGCAGTAGGAATAATAAAAGCCACAGGAACTGCCAGATTGGATCAGACCCAAAGTCCATTTAGTCCAATATCCAACTTCCAATAATGGGCAGCACCAGATGCTTCAAATCATTTTTGGTAACGCAATGTTCTGCAGGCATATCCACCTGAACCTGCAGTGTGGATTCTGGGTGGGCAGAATGTAATGACCCACATGGAAAGTTGGCCAGGTTAACCTATATTAGGTGGCACAACCCCACAGATTTCTTCTGTGCTGTGTCCTTCCTGATGTGGGCAGTATGCCTGGATGAGTGCAGGGGGAGGGGATTGCCTTGCTTGCTTAAACCAGCTGCTTTTTAAATATCAGATCTATTTATAAAAGCTAATCAAAGGGTCACATGACTGGCTAGAGACTAGTTTGTAATGGGATTTGGGAGTGGCCACAGAGCCATGTTGACAAAATCTTTCCTTACAAAATAGTGGGTCCCGTCTATTTTTTTCCCCAATCAAAAATACAATAATTCTGAAAACTAAACTTCGATCCAGTGGAAGCTATCCCATAGTGCATGGAACTGAGTGGAATGTTGTGTTGGGCTTGCAATGGTGCGGGTGCTTATGGGAACATGCTGTTAGCCTCCCATGATGCACTTACCTCCCTCCCTCCCTGAAATCAATGGCAAACAAACCAAGCCTTGTTCGTAAGCCTGGATTACCTGCGCAGATGCTATAGCACAGGAGTTGGCAAACTTTTTGGCCCTAGGGCCACCACTGGGGATAGAAATTGTACGGCGGACCATGAATGCTCACAAAATTGGGGTTGGAGTGCAGGAAGAGGTGAGGGCTGCGGTTGGAGATGTGGGCTCTAGGGTGGGGCCAGAAATGAGGACTTTAGGGTGTGGGAGGGGGCTTTGGGCTGGGGCAGGGGAGTGGGCTGAAGCTGGAGGTGTGGGCTCTGGAGTGGGGCTGGGAATGAGGAGTTTGGGGTGTAGCAGGCAGGGCCATCCTTACCCATACGCAAAGTACGCAGCTGCGTAGGGCACCAGGAAATTTGGGGCACCAAATTTCCTGGTGCCCTACGCAGCTGCCTGCTGCTCCAGCCCAGGGACGCCCGGGGGGGGGGAGAAGTGGGGCAATTTGCCCTGGGCCCCATAGGGGCCCCCATGAGAGTTTTCGGTGAGTCTTCAGCGGCAGGTCCTTCAGTGCCACCGAACACACCTGGATTGAGTGAAGGACCAGCTGCCGAAGACCCAGAGTTTCTTCCGCTCCGGGTCTTCGGCGGCAATATAGTGGTGGGGCTCCTTCTGCTCCGGGTCTTCAGCGGCAGTTCAGCAGTTGGTCCTTCGCTTGCGCTGGGACCTGCCGCCGAAGTGCCCCGAAGACCCGGAGCGGAAGGACACCCGTCGCCGAAGACCCCAGGCCCCCTGAATCCTCTGGGTGGCCCTGCTCCAGCCCCTGCTCTGGCTCTTCCCTATGGCCCCTGCAACATGCAGGACATGGTGGGTGGTTTTTCCATGATGGACGACAGACAGAACACATATCCCTATCTTGGCAATGACCACCTTGCCAAAGAGTACATAAACTGAAAGGGGAACTTCTCAATGGTGTTGCAAGCACTGGTGGATCACAGGGGCCATTTCATCGACATCAGTGTGGGATGGTCGGGACAGATGCATGACGTGTGCATCTTCAGAAACACAGATCTGTTCAGAAAGCTGCAAGCAGGGCCGTTCTTTCCCAACTGCAAAATAATCATTGTTGATGTTGAAATGCCAATCGTGATCCTGGGAGACCCAGCCTACCCCTTGCTCCCATGGCTCATGAAACCGTACTCAGGCAGCCTGGACAGCGGTAAGGACTGGTTCAACCACAGGCTGAGCAAGTGCAGAATGGTGGTGGAATGTGCCTTTGGACATTTAAAAGGTTGCTGGCATTGTTTGCTTACTAGGTCAGACCTCAGTAAAAGCAATATCCCCATTGTTATTGCTGCTTGCTGTGTGCTCCATAATATCTGCGAAACAAAGGGAGAAAAGTTTCCACCGCAGTGAGGGGCTGACGCAGATCGCCTGGCAGCCAATTTTGAGCAACCAGACACCAGGGCAATAAGAAGAGCCCACTGAGGAGCTCTGTGTCTCCGTGAGGCTTTGAAAAACGGTCTCAATGCTTGTCTGTGTTGTTCCTTACCAAACTGTCCCCTCCAGTGCATTTTCTCCCCTGTAAACTCCACCTCCACCAACCACCCTGTGTTGAATGAATAAAGAGCCTTTTCTCCTCAATCCATTAATTTTTATTATGCTCACAGACACATAGACACGGCAAAGAAAAGTAAGACAATCTGGGGCAAAAGGGCTGATAACACTGGGGAGGGGGGAGAAACAAGGACAGCTTGCTTACAGATGCACTGCAACAACCACCAAAGGTGTGGGAATGGGCGCCTTCTGGTCCTTCTACTCTCCCCTGGTATTGTGTGCAAAGGATACCAAGTACCCCCCGCTTCACAGGACATTTGGGGGAGGAGGATGTGGAACTGGGTGATGATGGCAGCAGGTTCAGCATAGGCTGCAGCGGGACTCTAGCATCCAGTTGCTTTTCTTGAACCTCAGCCAGACACCTCAACATGTCTGATTTCTCCTTCATAATCCGCACCATCTCTTCTTGCATGGCACACTCTCCTGTCCTCCCTGTGCCGGGCCAGGTTCTCAGACAGTGCAATCCTCCATGCTCTGAGCTCCATCTTGTCACTCTTGGAGGTACACATTAACTCATTGAACATGTCCTCCCAAGTCGTCTTTTTCCACTTTCTAATCTGGGAAAGTTTTCAGCTGCAAGGAATGCAAAGCACAAGGGGAGCATTGACAGTGCATACATTGTTTCTGGTGCACGGTTAATTTTTTTTAATTAAAAAAAACACCCCTCAATACACCACTGCAAGCCACAAAGTAATCACAACTGCTGGATATTGCAAGAGTTGGTATGCTGGTCCAGCCATGGTGAGCAAGGCCACAAGGCATGGGCAAGAGGTCTTGTGCTGCTGCTTTTGTGAAGACATCCTTGGGATCCCAGGTTGGAACTTGAGAATAGCCCTCTGTCCCCCAGCAACCTAGATGGTGCGGGAGGACAAGCACCAGTGTAAAGCCCCCCAAACAGTTTGTTTTTTGCAAAAGCAGCACCGGGTTGGTGGGGAAGGAAGACAAACAGGAAGTCGCCGCCCCCCCTTTTTTCAATGCTGTTTGCAATACACAGTGATCCCTTCCAACCACAACGGCACATTTCGGAAAGCGTGGCTGTGTGACCCAGATTTCACCAAACAGGGGGCAGACTACTTGTTGAATTGTTTGCAGGTTAAGGGCTAGCATTGAAAACTTCCATTTCCCCTTGGTGACCCTATGCGATATTACTCTCCTGACAATAACAGAGGCAGCAAGGGTACAGATGCTGCAGGAATCTGGGTACAGACCTGGTCCTTATGCTTCAATGCTGTGTGCTCACAATGATGCCAGCAGAGATAATACTGGAGTGGTGCAGGAAAGTGTCCTACTGTGGATTGCAGAAAACCTGCATTAAAGCATCCTAAAGATCTCCCTGGAGGATTCCCGGGCCATTCCTTTGCATATAAACAGTCTTTTTTGGCAAGCACCCTCTGCATAGCTGGAGCGGCCACCAATACCCACTACACCTACTTTTTTGTTCAGATTAAACATAAAAATGAGAGCATGTTGCCCCTACAGTTTGATTGAAAAATGTGTACTCACCAGAGGTGCCTTCCCCGGCATCACGCTCCGCTGCCAATCGGTCCTGTGAAGGGATGGGCTCCAGGGTTAAAAATAGTTCTTGGCTGTTGGGCAGAATTGATCCTCCGCTTGCCAATCTCACATTCTCCTCCTCCTCCTTCTCCTCAACAATGTCCTCCCTGTGATTGCTCAAGATGGCCCGGGGCTCCTGGGAGCTATCTACAGAGTGTTTTGGGGTAGTGGTGAGGTTGCTCCCGAGAATCGCATGCAGCTCTTCATAAAAGCGGCATGTCTGTGGCGCATAACCAGAACAACTGTTCGCCCCCCTTGTCTTCTGGTACACTTGCCGAAGAACCTTTATTTTCATGCGGCACTGCTGCATGTCCCTGGTGCAGCCCTTCTCCCCCATGCCTGGCGCAAACTTGGCATAGAAGTCAGCGTTTCTTCTCCTTCACTTCCTCTCCCAAGCTGTTGCATACTGTGCAGTTTGACAAATGAGTACCAGCTGTGGCAGTGGTTTTTGTGACATAGGCACCTGTCCACTGACCCACTAGCTAATTTCTCATAGGCCACTGAATGGGCTCTTCTTCTCAGAAGAGATCTATTGGCACTAGAAAAGGTTCAGAGAAAGGCAACTAAAATGATTAGGGGTTTGGAATGAGTCCCATATGAGGAGAGATTAAAGAGGCGAGGACTTTTCAGCTTGGAAAAGAGGAGACTAAGGGGGGATATGATAGAGGTATATAAAATCATGAGTGACATGGAGAAAGTAGATAAGGAAAAGTTACTTACTTATTCCCATAATACAAGAATTGGGGTCACCAAATGAAATGAATGGGCAGCAGGTTTAAAACAAATAAAAGAAAGTTCTTCTCCACACAGCGCACAGTCAACTTGTGGAACTCCTTGCCTGAGGAGGTTGTGAAGGCTAGGATTATAACAGGGTTTAAAAGAGAACTGGATAAATTCATGGAGGTTAAGTCCATTAATGCTGTTAGCCAGGATGGGGTAAGGAATGGTGTCCCTAGCCTCTGTTTGTCAGAGGATGGAGATGGATGGCAGGAGAGAGATCACTTGATCATTGCCTGTTAGGTTCACTCCCTCTGGGGCACCTGCCATTGGCCTCTGTCGGTAGATAGGATACTGGGTTAGATGGACCTTTGGCCGTTCTTATATTCCTATGAACAGACATCAGATGGTATCAACCTTTCGGTCTCCCCTGCCCCGAACCTGGGCTGCATACAAACTGGCAACCTAGGCTTTATATCCCACTATCATTAGCCACCACCTGAGTGTATGCATCCACTGCTGGAGAATCAGCCTATTCCCCACCACACACAATGCTACAAGAGGTCTAGGGATATCTGTTATGAGTCAAAGATCATCGTGGGCTGCAACTTCTGTAGAGAGTACAGGAGCATCTGCGGAAGCCCCAATCCAACCGGGCGAGCTGTCCAACCATTTCAAAATGGCATCTTACCTGCAAAGTCAAGCCCCTTGTCCATGTGTTTGACCCGGTAGTGAGCCTGGAGAATGAACAGGTCCTGATAAGCCTCTGAAATGCTGCAGAATGGACAGTGGGCATGCCTCCCTTTGATACTGGCAGCACACTGGTCATCTTGGCACAGGACTGGGCTGTAGCTGTGTTCTGTTCCTTTGATGCGTACGGAAGGATGAGCCTGGAGAGACAAGAAGACATGGCATCATTACAATAACACTGCGCCGGCAGAGTGGGATCAAGAACCATCCTAGGGGGGCATGGAGCAAGAAACTTCACAGCTACTTCTCCTTCAGATTCTCCTAGCAGAGTCACATAGGAGCATTGGCAGCACAAGGACTCACAGCATCCCAGGCCCAGTCTCTGCCAGCAGGAGGTGCTGAAGGGATGCTGTAGGAGCATTGAATGTGGGAGAACAGTTCCAGCTTCTCCCAGCAGGAGGTGTTGTGGGAGCTCCCAGCTAAACCAGTCCTAGCCTTGTCCTAGGTCTACTATTAAACAGACACAATGAGTTCAGCAGTCTTGTCTGTGCAGGAGAGGTAGACTGCAGCGTGGGAGAACCTCCCCTTTGCAACCGGAGCAATCCAGACACCAAAGTGGCAAGCCTGGCATGGGTTATTAAGAGGTTAATAAATTTTTGAGGTCACCTCCTGTCGGGAGCTCTCCAGACGTTAACGCTATTAAAAGAGATACAGTGTTGCATCCCTAATGAGAGGCAGGAGACGGAAGAGGGCCCTAGAATCATTAGACTGCAAGATATTGGAGACTGCAGCCGAGGAAAATGCTGCATGAGGCTCTTTGTTTCATTTTATGACCTCCACCACTTCCCCACCCCTGCTCCAACAAACACACACACACACACACACACACACACACACACACACACACACACACACACACACACACACCGTGGCAGAAAATTCTCTTCCTGCAAATCAGTTTTTTCCCAAGTCTAGGATTGCAGTGAAAAAAACCCTCCAGCCAGCATCTTCCAGGGAAGGCATGAGGCAGAGTTAGAGCATTACTGCAGTGCTGTGATGCCTGTCCCCTCCTCTGGATACTCAGAGAGGCTGCTCAGAGCTGTGTGTCCCACAAATCCAGGGTTTTACTCCTAGGCAGCCCCACACAGGCCAGATGCCCCCTGCCCCAGCGCAATCAGCCCTAAAGGAACACTCAGTCACAGCAGGCTTACAGTGGGTCAAATAAGCAACTTAGAGAATTTCAAGCTAGTACATCCCTCCTCTGCATCTCAAAGCTGCACCTTATTGGTCCAGGATATCCTTGGCGTGAGGAATCCCTGAGGATCCTGCACCTTTACTTCTCCCAATCTCAAAAGGTTCCTGCAGCATGGCAACCCTCTCTCCTGCCAGAGAGAACTGAAGACAATTCCTTGTCACCGTTTTGGCAACCGCTAGAGGATATGGGGACACATTGCATCAACAGATGACTCCACAGCATGCCACCAGTCCGGTCCGCAAGAGACAGGTTCCAGAGTTTAGCAACAAAATGCTGGTGGGGAGGGAGTCCTTTCCCCTTTAAAGCTGGACTGGAACTGCTCAAGTTGTATAGTTCCATGTGAAATGTATCAGTGCGTTTGTATGAAGAAACCTATACAGTGTTGTAACAAGACTTTGGCCTTCTATAGTACCTTTCATCCAAGAGTCCCAAAGTGCTTTAGAAACATCAATGAATCGTGCTTCACAGCACCCCATGTTGTTACTGCCAGATGGGGAAACCAAGCAGAGAGAGGTGAAGCGACTTGCTTAAGGTCACATGGCAAGTCAGTGGCAGAGCCGGGAACAGAAGCCAGGAGTCCTGACCTCCAGCCCATTGCTCTAGCCAATGGACAATAATCCTCTCCAATCTATACCATCTTTAACAGCAGTGCAACAGTCTGTATTCCTATGTTCACCATTTTTACAAAATTATAATGGATTCTGTACAAAGTACACTCATAATTTGCTGATCATTATTATCTTGGTAAAATGTGTGTGCAACATTCTATGTAAAGTTATAAGATTCCACTATATAATATTACTGAGACATGTTCCAAGTTAGAACAGGGCTGCCCCAGGGGGCCGTGGGGGGAGGGAGCAGGCCCCATGATCCCTGGCCTGGTGGTGGTCCAGGTCTTCAGCGGTGGGGGGCCTTCAGTGCTGCAAAAGATGCGGAGTGATTGAAGGGACCCCCGCCACCAAAATGCCACTGAAGACCCAGACTGCCAACAGGTGAGTACAAGTGCCACAGTTCCCCCACTTTGCTCCAGGCCCCCTGAATCAGAAAAGCAGGCACAAACCAGTTCCTCAAAGACAAAAGGCAAACTGATGCCCCAGCCAGGCGACAACAAAATCAAATGGATTATCACCTAGTTAAGCAGTCATTCTTTGGCAGGAAAAAGGGTGAGAGCAAAAAATCATTTGGCAAAGAAACTGCTGAGATTACCACTCCCAAAGACCTGCTGTCTCCTGAACCTCAGCTAGAGATGATTTTCAAAGAGAAAGAGAGCTATAAGAAAGGGGAACAGATGCCCCCAAATACTCTTCACTTTCCCTTTGCTCACAGCATCAACAACACCTGAAGGACAAGAAAATTAACACTGAACTGGGGGATGGGTCCTGGCCAAACGGATTCCAGCCAGTAAGACTGCTAGAGCATGTGGTGAGAGAAACCTTTGCTTTGAATTCATTTAGCCTGTTAACTTAGACATTAATTGTGTTTTATCTTATATTTTCTTGTAACCAATTCTGACTTTTATGCCTCATTACCCGTAATCACTTAAAATCTCTCTTTCTGTAGTTAATAAACTTGTCTTATTGTTTTATCTAAACCAGTGTGTTTGGATTAAAGTTTTTGGGAAACTTTATTTGAGATAACAAGATTTGTGCATATTATTTTCTATTAATGAAATGGCGGACTTTATATGAGCTTGTATTGTCCAGGAGGGCCTGAGCAGTACAAGACACACATTTCTGGGGAAATGTCTGGGACTGGGAGTTTGCTGGCTATAGCACTCCTACAGTATAGCTGGAATGATTTACATTCTGGAGGCTGTGTGTGAACAGACCAAAGTGGTGGCTCTCACAGTAAAGCAGTGTAAAAGGCATCCCAGGCTGGGCAATTGAGGAGACACAGCTGTCCATCAGTCCAGACTGTAACCTGGGGAATGTCACAAGCAGATCTGTGGCCAAATTCTTCGCTGCAAGTGGGTTCAATGGAGATAAGACCAGGAGAAAATTCCACCTCTTGATTCCACCTCAGTCCCATCACACTGGCAATTCAGAATCCACCAGGTTCCAAATGTGGATGCATGCAGTATTAACCCCTTCAACCCTGAATTCTTTGCTATGGGATGTAAAATTCACCATATATGTGAGGCTCTTCATAGTTAAGATTTGTTTCAGGCAACACTCAAATTTAGGAAAGTATTACAGGCAGTTATGTCACACCCCCGCTCACTGCTACTAAGGAAAGAGAGTAATGAGAGAGTTGGAGTGCAACAATCATTCTTTGGAGGGAGTACATTCCCCCCCCGCCCCCCGGTTCAAGTCCTGGGGTTAGAAAATGCCATGCCATTAGTGGTAGCGAAATGGTTTGCTCGGTGCAGCCCAAAATGCTCTGTTTATGGAAATATCAATCAAGCTCAGATAGGATCACAGCAGATCTGTATTGCCTGTGGACTCAAACAAGCAGCAATTTCTGCCCTGCTCTTGAGGGAAGACCCAAGTACGGGCAAGCAGTATGGCAGTGTGCATTCACTCCTCAGTGAAACATTTAGGGCTATGTAAATTAGCTGCAGCCCTGGTACATTGCCAAAGAGGTTCCCGCTATCACAGAGGTTGAGTATCCTGCACTACAATAACTGCACTCGTATTATTAAAGCATCATCATATTGCTTAGAGAGCATTTTTCAGCCATTAATTTTCAGCAGTTGTGCCAGAACAAAAAGACAGTCCCTGCCTCACAGAGCTTACAATCTAAGTACAAGACAAGAGACAACTGATGGGTAGAGACTGACAGATGGGGGAGAGCCACAGAGCTCAGAGCACTTTACAAAAGAGGTAACTATCATGACACTGTTACATCTGGAGAAACTGAGGCACAGAGGGGCAAAATGACTTCCTGAAGGCCACATTGAGTCAAGAGCAGAACAGGGTACAGAATCCAGGTCTCCTGTCTCCCAGCCTGTTACACCATCTCCATCACCATCTCCCAGCCTGTTACACCAAGGAGGAGTTACAAAAAATCATAAATATGCAGTGATATTCCAGTCCCTACTAACATCAATCCGCAGCTGCAAATATGCTGAGCAGGAGCAGCTTCCCAGCGGCTTAGAACAATGGTCTGCTCTCCAACTGATGGACACCTCCAAGGAATACCAGCTGTACCAGGCTTTCCCTTTCCCCTCACCATCATGTCCTTGGTAAAGGATCATGTCCGGAAAATATATTGATTGAGCCTGGAACTAAGACACTCAGCGGGGAAATACTGCAACCTAGTAAGCTGGGACCGGAGCTACTGAGTGTGGCTGTGGTACCAGTGACAGGGTTTGATTGGCTAGCAGGAGAGGGTGGAGCAGGGCCGGCTCTAGGCTCCAGCATTCCAAGCATGTGCTTTGGGCAGCACCTCTCAAGGGGCGGCCTTCCGGCCCTTGGGGGGCGGCTCTTTTCAAGGGGCGGCAGTCCTTTTGTTTTGTTTTTGATTTTTTTCCGTTTCGGCAGCACTCTGGGGGTTTTTTGGTTTTTTTTGCTTGGGACAGCAAAATACCTGGAGCTGGCCCTGGGTGGAGCCTGATCCAGAGGCATGCTGAAGTCAATGTGGCTGCTCAGTACCTCTCAGGATCAAGGCATATCCACAGAATAAATACAGGTCAGGCATTGTAAGCTTCCCTGTTACTGCTTCTCACCAAGGTGACTCTCCTTCCTCTGAAGATCCGGATCAGGATGCATCTTTTCTCTACAGGCCATACATTGCCCTATCATGGTTTGCTAGTCCCTGATGGAGAAGTGTCATTCTGTGCTACGGTGGTTTTTATAGCCCAGATCTACGATGCTGTACAAATGTAGCACACACTGTGTAAACATGATGGGCCCAAATAAGTTCCACAGTTCCGTACTCTGATTAAACCAAATCAACCATATTTTAGGTCTGATTCTTCCCTCCCTTACACTGGCTTTACACTAGTTCACATCCAGTGGGTTCAAATGAAGTTATTCCTGATATATACCCAGGCAAGAGCAGAATCAGAACCTTTATGTTTTATTATTAAGTGTTTAGGAGACATGAGCAATATTAGCCCCTTGCATATGGACTGAAAAAAAATCCAATAAAGAAAAACATGGTGAAAAAGCCTCCTTGTAAAAAGTTTTGATGTGAAACTGAGCCTGCAAAGTGCTATAAGACTCACTGAATTTAGCCTCTTGCAGGATGTGTGTGTCTCTCTTAGATTATCCCGATAAGATGCGGGGTCAGAAATCATTACACAGTGGCATCAGCATTTTATTTATGTCAATTGGCCTATGCAATAAGAACTGATCAGACAATGCAAAGCAACATAATGCAACAACTACAACACGTCCGCTCATCCCCAGCAAAATCCAGCATCAGTATGTCACGGCACAGAGGGGTGTGTCTGAGTGTTATTCTATTTAACACCATTACTGGTAGCAGTTCATGTGTTGTTTCACACCATGACTTCTTGGGTATTTTATTGCAAGAGGTAGATCCAACACATCTGAGAATTTATCCTTTGCAGAAGGAAACCTTCCTGCCCTGAAAAACGTGACAGAGAGAAATGTATGTGCCAGACAGCGTGAGACTCCCTAGTTAAAGAACTTTGCAGGATCAGTTTCACACCAAAACTTTCAATGAGAAGGCTCTTTCTCTGTGTTTTTCTTTATTGGATTTTTTTCCAGTCCATGTGCAAAGGACTAATATTGCTCATGTCTCCCGAACATTTACTAATAAAACATAAAAGTTCAGATTCTCCTCTTGCCTGGGAGTATATCAGGAATAACTCCATTTGAACCCAGTGAATGTAAACTAGTGTAAAACCAGTATAAGGGAGAGGACAATCAGGCCTGAAATGTGGTTTGATTTTGGTGCCCTGGGACTCTGACTCCCTATAGTGACATCGTGACATCACACGATCCATTGTCTACACCAAGCACTGAGGTACAACTGCATCTGCTCTAACCCCTCAGACAGAGACCAATACCTACAAAATCTCCACCAAGCATTCTCTAAACTACAATACCCGCACGAGGAAATAAGGAAACAGATCAACAGAGCCAGACGTGTACCCAGAAGCCTCCTACTGCAAGACAAACCCAAGAAAGAAACCAACAGGACTCCACTGCCATCATGTACAGTCCCCAGCTAAAACCCCTCCAACGCATCATCAGGGACCTACAACCCATCCTGGACAATGATCCCACACTTTCACAGGCCTTGGGTGGCAGGCCAGTCCTCGCCCACAGGCAACATGCCAACCTGAAACATATTCTCACCAGTAACTGCACACCACGCCATAATAACTCTAGCTCAGGAACCAATCCATGCAACAAAACTCGATGCCAACTCTGCCCACATATCTACACCAGCGACACCATCACAGGACCTAACCAGATCAGCCACACCATCACCGGTTCATTCACCTGCACGTCCACCAATGTAATATACGCCATCATATGCCAGCAATGCCCCTCTGCTATGTACATCGGCCAAACTGGACAGTCACTACGAAAAAGGATAAACGGACACAAATCAGATATTAGGAATGGCAATATACAAAAACCTGTAGGAGAACACTTCAACCTCCCTGGCCACACTATAGCAGACCTTAAGGTGGCCATCCTGCACCAAAAAAGCTTCAGGACCAAACTTCAAAGAGAAACTGCTGAGCTTCAGTTATTCTGCAAATTTGACACCATCAGCTCAGGATTAAACAAAGACTTGCCAATTACAGAACCAGTTTCTCCTCCCTTGGTTTTCACACCTCAACTGCTAGAACAGGGCCTCATCCTCCCTGATTGAACTACCTCATTATCTCTAGCTTGCCTGCATATATATACCTGCCCCTGGAAATTTCCACTATATGCATCTGACGAAGTGGGTATTCACCCACGAAAGCTCATGCTCCAAAACGTCTGTTAGTCTATAAGGTGCCACAGGATTCTTTGCTGCTTTTACAGATCCAGACTAACAAGGCTACCCCTCTGATACTTGACTCCCTATAATCTCCTGTGGCTGTTAAGGAGCAGAGAAACAAGAAGCATCTGTAGGGGGAAAGTGAACTGAATGCAGTGGGAAACCAGCACATTTACTAATGGCCCCAGTGCCAGCCCTGACAAATTGGTTGTGAACCAGCAGAATAGGGATCTGTGACAGCTGTGAGTCTGAACTGGGTCTCTGGCATTCCCTGATCACAGTTGTGCTGTTGTATCTTCTCAATCAGTGTTTTGACTAGGCCGTCATGTTGCATCACAAAGAATGTGTCCTGCTGCATGAAAAATACATTCTCTCAGAATGAAATGTGAGCAAGACACGAGAAGTCATTCTTCCGCTCTACTCTGCGCTGGTTAGGCCTCAACTGGAGTATTGTGTCCAGTTCTGGGCACCGCATTTCAAGAAAGATGTGGAGAAACTGGAGAGGGTCCAGAGAAGAGCAATAAGAATGATTAAAGGTCTTGAGAACATGACCTATGAAGGAAGGCTGAAGGAATTGGGTTTGTTTAGTTTGGAAAAGAGAAGACTGAGAGGGGACATGATAGCAGTTTTCAGGTATCTAAAAGGGTGTCATCAGGAGGAGGGAGAAAACTTGTTCACCTTAGCCTCTAAGGATAGAACAAGAAGCAATGGGCTTAAACTGCAGCAAGGGAGATTTAGGTTGGACATTAGGAAAAGGTTCCTAACTATCAGGGTGGTTAAACACTGGAATAAATTGCCTAGGGAGGTTGTGGAATCTCCATCTCTGGAGACATTTAAGAGTAGGTTAGATAAATGTCTATCAGGGATGGTCTAGACAGTATTTGGTCCTGCCATGAGGGCAGGGAACTGGACTCGATGACCTCTTGAGGTCCCTTCCAGTCCTAGAGTCTATGAAAGGCTGTGAAAAAACGGCATAGAAGCAGGCTGTAAGAACATAAGAACGGCCGTACTGGGTCAGACCAAAGGTCCATCCAGCCCAGAATCCTGTCTACCGACAGTGGCCAATGCCAAGTGCCCCAGAGGGAGTGAACCTAACAGGTAATGATCAAGTGATCTCTCTCCTGCCATCCATCTCCATCCTCTGACGAACAGAAGCTAGGGACACTATTCCTTACCCATTCTGGCTAACAGCATTAATGGACTTAACCTCCATGAATTTATCCAGTTCTTTTTAAAGCCTTGTTATAGTCCTAGCCTTCACAACCTCCTCAGGTAAGGAGTTCCACAAGTTGACTGTGCACTGTGTGAAGAAGAACTTATTTTTATTTGTTTTAAACCTGCTGCCCATTCATTTCATTTGGTAACTCCTAGTTCTTGTATTATGGGAATAAGTAAATAACTTTTCCTTATCTACTTTCTCCACGTCACTCATGATTTTATATACCTCTATCATATCCCCCCTTAGTCTCCTCTTTTCCAAGCTGAAAAGTCCTAGCCTCTTTAATCTCTCCTCATATGGGACCCGTTCCAAACCCCTAATCATTTTAGTTGCCCTTCTCTGAACCTTTTCTAGTGCCAGTATAAAGTATGTGCAGCATATCTGTCCTGAAAGCCTACTGTAAAATGATAAAATCTCATCCTGGACCACTGCTTAAGTGCTGATTCCCAGCACATCTCTCCCTGCTGCAGATCAGTAGGCATGGCCTGCTCCCTTCCTGGCAGCGGCAAACTAGCACAGACTTGCAGAAAACTTCTCCTGCATCAGCAACAATGACACCTCCCACCACCACCACCCAGTGAGATGCATGATTACTGACTGCACTGAGAAGCAGCGACAACAGCTCTGCCTACAGATTGGGACAGGGGAGAATCAATGAGAAGGCAGCTGCGGTGACCTCAGAATGAGAGCCAAGGGGGTCCCCTCAAACCTCTAATCAAAAAATGTTCAATGGCACTGTTAACCCCGTCTGCTGAGGAGCTAAATATGTACCTGGGAAGCAGTTTGCTCCATTTCTGTCCAGTGCTTTTGAAAGGTGCTTTGGACTGACAAACCTGAGACTGAAGCCCTTAATCATATATACAACAGCTAACACAAGGGACTGCCAATAGGGATTTTTTATGACATGGACATCCCTCTAGAGGGAGCTGGATTGAGATCCACCAAACTCAGTTCACCCAACCCACAGAAAAGCCAAACTGATGGTAACAACCTTGGTCCCAACCTACCCAAGCTGGATTTGAAAAGGTGATCTGCAGAAGGAAGGCTCCGTATCCTATTATGCATAGTTGCCGACTCCGTGGGTGCTCCAGGGATGAAGCACCCACAGAAAAAAATAGTGGGTGCTCAGTATCGCAGCCCCAGCTGTTCAGTAGGGCCCCGGGACTGGTGTCGTAGGGAGCATCTGTTCATGTGCATGGAATGTCAGAGTGGGTCAGACAGGGCTTAGGGGACACGATGGGCAAACAGAATGCCACAGTGAGTTTAAAAAGCAGGTAATGCCATGCTGGTGTGCCGGCTGTATGATTATGATACAGACAGTCTCCTGCAGCATTATGGAAGTACCACTACAAACCACTCAGGTTGTCCTGCACATTTAGGGCAAGCTGTACCCGTCACATGGGCATTGGGATGGAGGTTTTGACATCAGCCTGTATATGGGGCTTGTGACAAACGGAGTCAGCCAAGACCAAATAGGCTGATGAAGAACCATAGAACTACACAACCAATGTCTGCTCTCTCCCCTTGGTGCATGCCACACTAGGCAGGGAACACTGGCTGACACAGGAAATTCAGCACCTATGCCAAGATGAGATCTGAACCAAGACCTATTTCTTTGTCTCTCTCATGTGCACATATCGGTAGCTTCCTGCATACAGGCCTCACATTGCCATGACAAAGCTCCCCTTTCAGATCCCAGTTAGCTGCCTGCTACACTAGTGAAGCACATCCAGTTTATCTGAGCTTCCTGTCCTGTCCCAACGTATATGGTACATCCATCAAACATCCCCCTTCCATGTTAGTAGGTCACCCAACTGAGCCACTGTTCGGACAGGCGCCTTCTTCTCCGCAGCCTCCTGCTGTTTCCTAGCTGCACTCATTGACATCTTTCTTAAGTTCTCTCCTGAAACCATCCTTTCTCTCTTACCTGAACCTCTCCATTTTCTCCCCCACTCTGCTGTGTATTATTTATACCGGTAACTGTAGTTAGACATATAAAGAGCTTTAGGATACAGTTTGTATTAAAGATTCTTTACATTACTAGCCAGAGCAGGATCTACTATTAGTGTATTTAATGGTTTCTGAGGCAGCTAGCATCATAGTGCTTAGTACACACTTAAAAATAGCTTATTAATACAGCCTGCCCACAATGGACAGCAAAGATAAATCACTCACCTCCCCAGCACCCTCCTAGATGCTCAGTTACTACAGTGATGGGAGCCATCTAAGAACCCCTAAACCAACAGATTAGAGAGAAATGCCTGAGCAGAAGATCCCCTCGCACCGTGCTCTGAAAGGCAAACTCTCTTGAGCACCAAAGGAGAACAAGGAGGAGGGAATTACCCAACAGAGACCTCCACCCAAACGCCCTGCTTCCAGTCCTCAAGATCACCTCAGCTGAACTCAGTTGTAGCCACAGGACCTGATCCTGATCCCACTGAGGTAGACGACAAACTCCCATTGACACTAATGGGAGCAGAGTGTGCTTTGCAGGGGCACGGTCTAGCAAAAGAGTCACAGCTGCTTCAGGGCGGCTGCTTAGCAATCAACGGCCTGAGAGGTGTGCACTCTACCAAGTAGGAACCCTTCCAATGGGATGGGAAACACCCAGCAGTGTTGTCATAAACAGATAGTTAAGGGTTAATGCCTCTTTTACCTGTAAACAGTTAAGAAGCTCAGTAATCCTGGCTGACACCTGACCAGAGGACCAATAAGGTGACAAGATACTTTCAAATCTTGGTGTGGGGAAGTCTTTTGTTTGTGCTCTTTGTTTTGGGGGTTGTTCGCTCTTGGGACTAAGAGGGACCAGACGTACACCCAAGCTCTCCAAATCTTTCTGAACCAGTCTCTCATGTTTCAAACTTGTAAGTAACAGCCAGGCAAGGCATGTTAGTCTTATTTTTGTTTTCTCAACTTGTAAACGTTCCTTTTTGCTGAGAGGATTTTACCTCTATTTGCTGTAACTTTCAACCTAAGGCTAGAGGGGGTTGCTCTGGGCTATATGAATCTGATTACCCTGTAAAGTATTTTCCATCCTGATTTTACAGAGATGATTTTTACATTTCTTTTCTTTAATTAAAAGCCTTTTTTCCTTCATACCTGATTGATTTTTCCTTGTTTTTAGATCCAAGGGGATTGGATCTGGACTCACCAGGGATTGGTGGGGAGAAGCGAGGGGGGATGATTAATTTCTCCTTGTTTTAAGATCCAAAGGTTTTGGATCAGTGCTCACCAGGGAATTGGTGAAGTCCCTCAAGGCTACCCAGGGAGGGATAAGTTTTGGGGGGACATTGAGTGATCCAGACACTGAAAATTCTGGATGGTGGAAGTGATACTAGATCTAAGCTAGTAATTAAGCTTAGAAGTGTCAATGCAGGTCCCCAAATCTGTACCCTAAAATTCAGAGTGGGGAAGGAACCTTGACAAGTGTATTTGCAAAGATCATGCTAGGTTCATGGGGCATATCTTCTTTAATCAGTTCCCTGCCACTGCAAAGGCATTGTGCATTGGTAAGCCTTCATCCCTCCTGTTTTCTGCTTGTGGCACACAACAGTTTAGTCTCCTCACAGCTGTGATACTTTGGTCTAATTCTGGTTGTTGAGTTTCATGTGCAGGTGCTGGGGAGTGTTGGTATCCTGTGATGTGCAGGAGGAGAAATGAGATGATCTGATGGTCCCTTCTGGACTCAAACTCTGCCTCTGTCTCTTTAACACAAAGAACAGCAGATGCTGAATGTGCTTAGTCCCAAACTCCAGGTAGCTTTGAAAATGGACACTGCTCTCATCCTCTGAGGAATCTGTGGTAGCCAGAAGCACAACAGGGCTGGCAAGGAACCTACCAAGAAATCTTGCCAATTATCAATTGCCACTGGCACCCTCAAGATATTTGGAAAGTGTAGTCAGTAAGGCCAGTCCAGAGAGGAGGAGACTATGCAACAGGAAGTCCTGGGTTCAGGAATGCAGCCTGGATGTCAGTAGTACTCACTCACAAAGCCTCATCGCGGCATGGGCCAGTTTATCGTCTTCTGCAGAATGGTTAAAAATTCCAGTGTGGGATGCAGAGGCACTGACCCTCTCCCTGCCTTCTACGGGCTCAGTCAGAAAGATGCTGTAATTATCCCAGCTGCACAGCCTGGGCTTAGTAATAATAGCATAGTCCAAAAGATGACCTCAAAGCATTGTACAAACATGAATTAATCCTTACCGCACGACTATAAGATTGGTAAGTAAGAACCCCATTTTTCAGATAAGGAAACTGAGGCACAGAGCAGCAAAGCTGGGAATAGAAGCCAGTTATTCTGATTTCTGCAGAGCTGATCAATGTTGCAGTTTCTCACAGAGCAAAAGAAAGGCCAAGTGTTTCCTGGATCTTATGAAGAACCCTGGCACACATCCGATCAAGAAGAGTTTATAAATCTATGGGCTGAACAAGTTCAAACAGGTTAAAAGCATTATAAAATAAAATAATAAAATAATAAAATAATAATAATAATAATAATAATAATAATAATAATAATAATAATAATAGCAGCCGAAGGGAAGCACATTAAATTCATACACCCCTGCATGGGTGATGAAGGCTGACCTTTCCTTGGCGGGTTCATCTAGCAGTACTTGCCAGTACCCCTTGGTTAAGTCTAATGTAGAGATGAACTGGACACGTCCCAATTTCTCCAATAGCTCATCGGTGCGTGGCATTGGATAGTTGTCGAGACGACTTACAGCATTTATCTTATGGTAGTCCACGCAAAAGCGTATTTCCCCATCTGGTTCGGGAACTAGAACCACGGGAGATGCCCATGCACTGTGCTTTCCATCAGTAGATCTCAAAACACTTGACAAAGAGGTGAAGTGACTTGTCCAAGACCACTGATACCGCCAGGAATAGAACTCGTCTTCTGAGTCCCTGACCCAACCCCTAACCACTAGGCAACTCTGCCTTCGCTTTACTACAGTAATTCAAAGTGCCTGCTTCTGATCTCAGTGAAATGGAGTCACTCTTGATTCACCCCAGCTTGAATGACAGGAGAATCAAGCTCTAAGTCTATACTGGCCAGTGTTTAATCAAAGTACCTGTATTGTTTACAGCTAATCTGTAATGACGGCAAAAGAATAGCCTCACTATCTGAAGACACAGTAACAATCTACAATAAGTTTTCACATCTAGGTTTTTCAATACTTGCTTTGAAAGCAAAAATAATTGACTTAAAGCTCCACTTAGATATCGTTAAGTTGCAAAGGCATCGCAGTTACTTCTTCTATAAACCTTATTAGAATAGTACAGTTATAAACCTACCATGTCTTGAAAGCAGGAAATTCTGCACACATTCTCCGCTGGCACTGTCACTGGATTTACGCTAGCCCAGAATCTGGCCTGCTAAGACAAGGCTAAGTGTATGGACAAAATCTTCAAAAAATCTGGAAATTCAGAGTTAAGGTTCCGCAAACCCTCTAAGTTCTGCCCCTTCCCCATGCCCCAGAACACCCTACTCTGACTCCCAAAGACACTTAGGCCAGATTCTCTAACATATTTTGGTGCCTAACTCCAGTGGGAGTCAGGCAGCTAAATGCCTTTCTAGATCCGGGTTTTCTACCACCACATTGTACCTTTCCATACATTCCCATTGTGAAACACATATCCCCTAAGTATACAAATGACATTCCCTATAAAGGGCCCATCCACCCAGCCCAAGATGCTCCTCGAATGCACTGTCCCAGAATGAGCAGGCAGTGTCTCAAGTCCTAGCCCCCAAGTACAGCTCAAAGACCTTCCCTCTCACCTCACCTTCCCACTAGAGTCAAAAGACTGCAATATTTTCACATTTTACCATCTACCCACAACCCCCAAACACCTACCACTTTGTACCATTCCACCATCCTCTCTAAGGAGAGTGCAAACAGTGCTATACTCATCCGATTCTCCTTCCGTTGGGGGGCTGAGAAACAACTACCCTCATACAGCCACTATGGCCTCGACTGTACACATCTTTACCTAACATCTCCACAGGGTACCAATCAATTTCCACAGATTCACACCTTTCATAGTCTGACCTCCTGAATAACACCAACCAGAAAACCTCGCCCAATGATTTCTGTGTAAAGCCCATAACTCCTGTTTGAGCGATAACATAGCTTTTAAAAAGTCATCCAGATTTGACCGAAAGACTTCAAGTGATGGAGAATCCACAACATCCCTATGTAAGTTGTTCCAGTGGTTAACTACTCTCAGCGTTGAACACTTGTACTTTATCTAATATCTAATGCTAGCTGCAGACAACAGAGCACTGTACCTTATTCTCCAAAACAGGTTCTGGACCTTGCCAGTTCCACACAAAGAGGAGCTCATGAGAATTTCAAAGGTACCTGAAATACCTAGCACAGTTGACATCTATGCCAGAGGGCTGCAAGATCTAGTAAGGAATGAGGAGGAGTTAAGGTGGTTTGTGAAAGCATAATCTAAATTTCTAGGCTTCTAAACAGCTTGGTGCTCTTTTCTTCCCCACAAATGTAATCTTGATTTACAATTTGTTGTCTTTCGAGTGCTTGTTCCTTTTGAGAGCAATAGCATTCTAATAAGGTTTTCAGCAGAAGTAATTGAGACATCTTTACCACCTTAACTGTGTCTTTATGTCTGGGAATAATTCCTTCCAAGATTTTAAGAAGCTACTTTTTTCACTGCAGGGGAAGGGGAAGAGGAAAAGACTCGGAAATAACCCACTGGTCTTAAATCTACAGACTCCAAAGAAAGGATAGGAGTAACCAAACCAAATACCTCCCCTTATCAAACTGCCCCTGAACATAAGGAAGGAGGAAAAAATATACTAATAATGGTGTATTCCAACCCTCACCACAGCGAGACATCATGGCAAGGGTGCTCAAAGTGCAGCTGTTGTAATGAAAGAAAACATGTCAGTCACGATGCCACAGTAAAGCTATGCTAAGCAGGAAGATATGGGTCTGGAGCAAGACGAGCTAAACATAAACATATATGGAGATATCCCTATCTCCTAGAACTGGAAGGGATCCTGAAAGGTCATCCAGTCAAGCCCCCTCCCTTCATTAGCAGAACCAAGTACTGATTTTGCCCCAGATCCCTAAGTGGCCCCCTCAAGGATTGAACTCACAACCTTGGGTTTAGCAGGCCAATGCTCAAATCACTGAGTCCCCATTGTAAAAGTACAGGGCTGAAATAACTGTTACAGTCATTTTTACAGGGCACTGATCACCCTGGTGCTACAGCAAAGCAGTCTGGAATGAGCCTTAAAATGTGGTTCTGCCAGGAAAAGTGACTTCTCAATCAACAGGAGTTTGCAGAGCTGACATTTAAAAATAAGAGGCCTGATTCTTCTCTCAAATTGGCTTCAGTCCAGTCATTCCTTATTTACATTGGTGTAAGAACAGAATCTGGCCTGATATTTTTGTACATGTGAACTAAGCAAATCTGATCTGTGTTTTTCTGAATGAAAGAAACCAGGCATGTGACCGGGAGATTTTGCATTATTCTCTTGAACCTATGGACAACAAACACATGCTGCAGTATGAGGTGACTTAAACTGGGAGCCCGGACTTCAGCTAATAGTCTTCAGGAGCTTTCTGCAAGTAAAGAACTTTAGAATCATTTATATCTGCCTGGTATTGTTGCTGAAAAAGAACGGAAAGCAACAGGCTAATTTGATTTGCCAGTCCTGTCAACACTGATGAGAGCCACTGCTTAGATAGATAGATGCCCAAGGGGAAGAAGAGAAGGACTGAAGATAAAGGAACATGAGACTTGCCTATTCATGCTTCCTTCCTGGATTTTGTTTCCTTTTCCTCTCTTGAGTGTCTGTCTTTTTCCTCAAATTAACTGCTGTAAGGATGCTAAATGGCTTGAATGAGGAAGGGCTACTCTGCGTTAACTAGAAAGGTATTGACAATATGCAAGGCACTGTGTGCTTTGCAATAAGCTGGGCCTAAATTTTGCAGGCAGGATCCTGTATTCGTAGCAGCTTCATCTGAATTTAAAACTTGAGGTTTTAAATACATTTATGACAATGAATAATCCAATCAATGCACCAGTCCACACATTTGCAATTTCTGATGAACTGCAGAAATTTGTACTGACAACCCATGACTACATAACTGTGATGCTCTGAACCTCGGGGGAACACCAGCACCCTTGTTCATCCTTGTAAAACAATTGTGTGGTATCCAATGCAGTTTGTCATGTTGGGTGTCTTCGGAAGGCTCATGATGCACTTAGCATTGTTGCTATAATGATGTTATAGGTTATAATTTCATGTATATAGTTATGAGGCTGAAAATTTGTCTTCATGGCTTAAAATAAGCCCAGGAAAAAGCTCTCCAAGGGCAGAGTTCACACCTCATCAAGGTATGTATGGGACAAACCTAGCCCAGCCTCACAGAAACAAGGACGCTGGCAGCAACAAAAGGATCTGTTGGACTCTCCAGTGAGTCAGCCCTCTTCATTTGGCCAGTTTAGGACTGCAATGAGGTAATGCTCAAGTGACTCTGAAGGGAGGGGGGGCAAAGTCCAGAGGAAAGAACATGATAAAAGGGAGAGATGTTTACCATGATCTTCCTCTCTCTTCCATCTACATCTACAGACACCACACCAAGCAACTGAAGCGCTGACCAAAGGGGAGAGCCTGGCTGAAGAGCAACCAGCCAGCCTGTGGTGAGACACATCTAAGTTCGTAAGGACACTGAAAGTGTTAAGATGAGCGTAGAATGCGTTTTGCTTTTATTTCATTTGACCAAATCTGACTTACTATGCTTTGACATATAATCACTTAAAATCTATCTTTATAGTTAATAAGTCTGTTTGTTTATTCTACCTGAAGCAGTGCATTTGGTTTGAAGCATGTCAGAGAGTCCCCTTCAGATAACAAGCTTGGTGCATATCAATTTCTTTGTTAAATTGATCAATTCATATAAGTTTGCAGCGTCCAGTGGGCATAACTGGACACCCCAAGACAGAGGTTCCTAGGGTTGTGTCTGGTACCTGAGATATTGGCTAGTGTCATTTGGTTGCATAATTTAAGAAGCAGCTTACATGCCAGAGGCTGTGCATAAAAAGCCCAGGAGTGGGGTTCTTACAGCAGAGCAGGGGAAGGCTGGTTCCTGGAGTCAAGGATTGGAGTGACCTAGCAGATCAGCGGTCCACATAACAAGAGAGGGGAACGTCACAATCATAGAACTGGCAGAAGTGAGGCTGGAGTACTTTTATGAGGCTATTCGGAATTCTAATACCTGCGGAGGAGTGGGAGGCAGTTTGGCACGGTGGGATAAGCACATTAGCTGATGTTTCCGCAAAAATATTAGCAGTGAAATAGTTAACAAGTTTGCCATTTATGTTACTATTGTTATATTTCAGAATCAATACCACAGTGAGATGAATGGTGGTCGCTCACATCTGTCAAAGCTCTTAGAATCATAGAATGATAGAAGATTAGGTTTGGAAGAGACCTCAGGTCATCCAGTCCAACTCCCTGCTGAAAGCAGGACCAATCCCCAACTAAATCATCCCAGCCAGGTCAAGCCTGACCTTAAAAACCACTAAGGATGGAGAGTCCACTACCTCCCTAGGTGACCCATTCCAAATTCTGCAGCTGTGGAATCGTAGGCCCTTGAAAATATGCTATGATTAAACACAATGCACAATCGTTCTATTCCTTTCAATTGAAAGGGTTGAGCAGGTGGAGAGCAGCACAGATATCTGTCATTTTCAAACCCTATTTTTATAAAGGTGACCAACAAAAGAGGGAAAATGGGGTATGTACCTCATTTTTTGCTTCTAAAAATGTTTAAAGAAAGCTTGAAAGGAGTTTCTGTACACGTGTCTTGTTCTGCTTATCTTTTAGAAAATACAAATATCTTAAGTATCTTATACCTTAAAAATATCAGGAATATCAAGTTTCATCTTCATTGATTTTGCTAAAGGACTCCATGGATGACTCAGAATATCTCAGTCTGAATAAAAATCCCTTCCTCTTCCACTTCCTTTCATATCTTTGGTATCTATGCTGTCATAAATCTGCCAGTCCTCCACTTATCCATAAAGTTCCCTGACAAGGCCTGAATTTCTAAGGTAAAAACAAGTCAGGGGAAAAATAAACTTTTTTTTCTGAGGTAAAAAAAATCTTTCATGCCTTCTTTAAAAGAAAAAATGGGGAACCCAATATTTTTTTCCTTTAGAAACCCCCTTTACTATGAGCTGTGGCCACAAGAGACTGCAGCTCCCAGCACATGTTGCTACAAGTGGTCTTTCATCAGGAGACGGCCACTATACAAAAACCTGAGATAGACCGATGCTCCCTCTCAATCCGGACAGCCTCCTCAGGTCAAAATAAGAGCATTGCATACTGAAATCAGTAGTCTCCATCCATCACACCTCCATATTAGAGATGACAAGCAACTGCAATTTGTTTCAGTTCATGCACGTTTGTGGTGGCTCTTGGAAAATTGTGGGCACAGCTTTTTCAACTGAAGGGCATGCACATACACCCCTTTGTGTGTGCATCTCCAGCAAGGTGACTAAAAGACACACACAAAATGAGAACCACTATTGAATAAATGCAAGGAAATAAGCTTCAGGTTTTAATTAATACTACAAACATTTCTAAGAAGCTCTGTTGCTGCTGTTGAGTCCCTTTGGCCTGATTACAGCGGAAATTGATTCGCCAGATCCTCAGATTGTGACTAAGCAGTATTTGGTTTGCATGCATGCTATTTTCTGTATGCTGCAGTTCATCCATTGCTTGGTTTTCTTTTTGCCATCAGTGGCATTTTGAATAACTCCCTCATTAAATAACACTCCCACGAAGCCCACATTTTATGTACTTTGAACGTACCCTCTCGAATTTGCATTAGGCACTCAGATACTGCAGTGAGGAGGGCTGCTCAACTACTAGATAGGCAGGTTCCATTTCCCAGTTTCTCATTAAGTCCTTAGGCCTTTGCAACTTTTATCCTTCCTAAGCAAAGCACGTGAACCTAAAGAGTGATTCTAAGGTTACTCCATGTATGAGATCGTATGTGTGTGTGAGAGAGAGAAATCAGAGGACTGACCATGATGGAGTTTGTGGGGTCTCAATGGCTCTTTCAGTCCAGGCATTACTGGATAGTTGTTAGGGGTGGAAACAGGACTCGGGTTTGTTCACGAGGGGCTGGGCTCTAGAACTGTGCAGGGAGATATGAGCTCCATTCTGCCTTGTGGACTGCCAGTGCCTCACAATACAGAGAGGTTACAAAACACTGAACTGCAAGTACGGTATTTCTTGCCTCCATAGGACAGTGAGCATGAGTCCAACAAAGGAAGGCTTTGCAGGAGCCCCAGTGGTTCTAAGTAGAGTAGGACAGCAAGAGCTCAACTGGTTACAGAAACACAAGATATGGATGGAGATCCATGCCCCACCACCTAGATGTTTTGTTGGGATTGCCCATACTAATCTCTTCTCCTTAAAACCCCATGATGCATAGTGACTCTAGAGACGGCCACAGATATGCTCCGGGAAGCAGGCGCAGGGAGTCACGTCCACAGCTGCTGTGCCCCAGTGTGCATTAGAGGAGTGGGGACAAAGGATACTGAAAGCAGGACATGAAGCAATGCACTTAACCTGCAGCAAGGGAGACTGAGGTTAGATATTCGGAAAACCAGTCTCACTGGAAGGGCAGTTCACCTGGGAGCAGGCTCCTGGGGGTGTGGAGTCCCCATCACTGGAGCTCTGAGGCCAGGCTGGCCAACCCCTGGCAGGGATGCTCGGGGAGACTCGAGGCTGGCTCGGCGCACGGTGCTGTGACACAAGGGTCCCAACCTGCCCAGCAGAGGCAGGGCCTAGGCAGCAGGCCCCCTCCCAAGGCCGCCGAGGCCCAGCGGGCACGGCTGGCAGCCAGTCCCCGCCCGCACGAGGCCGGAGGCGGAGGGGTGCGATGTCCCGGCATGCACTGCGTGGAAGAGGGCGGCAAGGACGGGAACGGTGCCCCATCATGCAGTGGGGCAGGGCTGCAGGGGGCCTGATGTCCCGGCATGCACTGCGTCTGGTTTCCCATCATGCAATGGGCGAAGGGGTCGTGAGGCCGCCTCTCCCAGGTCCTGTCTCCTCAGTCCCGAGCCCCCGTACTCACGATGAAGGAGGCCATGTCCGGGCCGGCCGCTGCGCCGGGCGGCTACTCACGGAAACCACCGCCCAGGACCGGACGGTACCGGCATCCGAGCACGCTCGGGCAACTTCGGCAACACTCGGGCCTTTCCGCCTCTCTCCGCTCGGGGAGCTTCGACAACACTCGGGCCTTTCCGCCTCTCTCCGCTCGGGGAGCTTCGGTAATACTCGGAGCCGTGGCAGGGCTCTGGAGCGTTCGGGCAGTTCCGGCTCCACTCGGGGCAGTCCGGCTGCTACAGCTGGGACTTGCTCATGGGACGTGTTGGGGGCCTGGGGCGGCCCAAGCTGGTCGAGGCCTGTCCATGAGGGGTTGGGGCCGCCCGGCAGGGTCAGGCCCCGGGTGAAGAGATTTGTCGGTTTCTAAAGTTTGTAAAGACCCAGGCAGAAGTTACCACTGCGCTTCCCCACCCCCACACTCAACCAGAGCCACAGGCCCCCACTCCCGAACCCCCCAACTCAGCCAGAGACCCAGCCTCCCAAAGCCACAGCTCCCCCACTATTTCCTATAATTAAGGCTACGTCTTAGTCATGGCCAGATATTTTTGGTAAAAGTTCTGGACAGGTCACAGGCAGTAAACAAAAATTCACAGCCTGTGACCTGTCCATGACTTGTACTATATACCCCTAACTAAAACAGGGGCCATGGATATTCTGGTGGGGGCGATCCAGAGACGCTGCGGGTGCAGGGGTGGGGGGCAGGCAGTGGCACGCAGCCTGGACCCCCACTGGTGCTGGGGGGGGAGAGAAGGGTTGGTGGGGCTGCCAGGCTCCCTACCCAGCTCTCTGTGTCTCTCTGCAGCTCCAAGTCCTACAGGGAGGGAAGGCCAGGGGCCTCCCTGGAGTCCCCACATTGCCCCCACCATGAGCTGCAGGGGTGCCGCATGGAGCTCCCTGGCCCCTCCACCTAGAAGCTGCAGGGACATGCCAGCTGCTTTGCTGCCCCACACCCCAACCTCCTCCTGAGCCCCCTCCCACACCCAAACTTCCCCAGCA
This sequence comes from Gopherus evgoodei, assembly GCF_007399415.2. NCBI lineage: Eukaryota > Metazoa > Chordata > Testudines > Testudinidae > Gopherus > Gopherus evgoodei. The sequence goes on from NC_044334.1 coordinate 30,950,624, forward strand.
GCAGCTGGTGCTGCTGGCCCAGGGGCTGCCCTGATCTGCTCGGGCAGCCCTGGAGCCAGCAGCACTGGCCGCTGTAGAAGTCATGGGGGTCACAGAATCCATCACCTCCATGACAGACATACCTATAAATTGTGCCGATAACACTGGTGAAGAAGATGGCAGGTGGCAACTTTGGTTGTTTGGACCGAACTGATTAAGCCTTATACAGCAGTTGAACAAAATATTTGTGCCCTTCTGTATCAGGCTTAATCAGTTCAGTCCAAATGACCTAGGTTGCTGCATTCTTCACCAGTATTTTCTGCACAATTTAGGGCACCTCGCCTATACCCTACCGAGGTGCCCTAAATTGTGCGAGTTACACCAGACCCAATCCCAAAATCCTAGAACCCCACACTCCCAGCCCCCCTACCTAGCCCCAGCCCTCCCTACTCAACCCCAAAACTCCAGTCTCAGTGTCCCACACCCAGCCACAGGCCTCAGCTGCCAGTCCACAGCCCCATCCGTTCGGCTGCAGAGCGTGGTGGCTGGGGGTACTCTACTCCAGTGGGCTGTGGAGAGCACATGTGGCTTGAGCGGTGAGGTGGGAAAGCTTCCTGGCCAGTGAGCCTCAGCTTGGCCCAAGGACTTGACTAGAGTGAGAGAGGAGTTCCCTCCCCTTGGCCCATCCAAACTCTGGCCTGTCTGAGGTTACCTATCTGCAAACCACAGCCTGGACTGAGACCCACCCAACTCATTTCAGCTCTTGTTGGGGCTGAGCTGTATTTTGTTCCTTAGCTTTGCTTTTCTAATAAATGCTTCCTCCCCAGCTCCTACCCCCCATCCCTTCTCCTGCCCTGTTCCATTCCTTCTGCCCTGCACTCAGCTGTCTTCCATCGCCTGGAAAAAATACTGGCTGCTTTAAAACAGCTGCTCTCCAGTTTCACCCCAGGCATGTAGCATGCCAAGAGCAAAGCCGCTGTAATCGTTATTGGGCTGCAGGGTGTTTTGTATCTGAAGTCCCCCAGAAACGCTTTTATTCAAAGACAGTTGATTATGCTCAGAGATCATCCCCCCACCCCCTTTTTTTGGCATGGTAAAAAGGCAGTAAGAATTCATACCCAACTGTCCCCTTTGCCTTGACTGATGAGATAATGCAGGTCTGAGTCGTTGTTTTCTTTTTCTTTGTGTTAAAATTTAAATAAAACTTAAAAAAACCTGATCAGTGGTTGGGGGATAGGGGGTTTAAAATGTTAATAAAAATGCTAAGTCATGCTCTTGCAGGAGAATAGAAACATTTAAATGATGCAGCTGCTGGGCTCTGCTGTCTCTCATGAGCAGCTTTGAGAATGTATAGGTGTGTAGAGTCCCCAGGGTGGCTCCTCGACTGAATGAAAATAAACAGGATTTCAGGTTAAAAAAAATAAACCATGCAATAAAAGCCCTTCAGCCATCAAACCTAGTTCTTAACAGGAATTTCATAAAGGGAAAATCTTGTGTAGATCAGCCTCGTAGCTGAGAAAGCAAAACACTGTTTACAAAATGGTGCTGCATTTGCCCAGGTTTTAGAGGTGGGGCATGTATTCATGTTTTTTTTGTTGTTGTTACCCTTTTTGAACCCAACGGCTAGCTAAAAATTCAAAGGCTAGTAGATTTCTCCTCCTAACCAGAACCATCGGCGATAGTCAGGTATTTCTTGAATGCAGCTTTGCACACTTACAAAGAATGCACACAGTCCTCTGTCCCTGAACGTAGAATGAACTGACTAGCAGGAAACAGCACCAAAACCACTCTGTTCTGCATGCACTCCTGACCCAAAACCAGCTCTTCAGGCTTCTTCCAGAGGCATTCGCTATGCTTTCAGCTGCTCCTCCAGACTGGCTGTGTCACGCTCTAGTTCTCAACCCCCATTGCCCCTCTTTCCAGCTAGACCAGGGGTGGGCAAACTTTTTGGCCTGAGGGCCACACTGGGGTTCCAAAACTGTGGAGGGAGTCAGGTAAGGAAGACTGTGCCTCCCTAAACAGCCTGGCCCCCACCCCTTATCCACCCTCTCCCACTTCCCACCCCCTGACTGCCTCCCTCAGAACCCCTGACACATCTAACCCCCCTGCTCCCTGTCCCCTGCCTGACCTGCCCCCTATCCACACCCCCACACCCTGACAAGCCCCCTGGGACTTCCACGCCCTATCCAACCGCCCCCTGTTCCTGGTCTGCCCCCTGGGACCTCCGCCCCCTTACCATGCCACTCAGAGCACCAGGACTGGCAGCCGTGCTGCACCGCCCGGCCAGAGCCAGCCATGCCCCTGCATAGCCTAGAGCACTGGGACAGGCCGGCGGCTCTCACAGCCACACTGCCTGGCAGGAGCTAGCAGCCCCACTGCCCAGAGCGCTGGCAGAACAGTGAGCTAAGGCTGCAGGGGAGGGAGAACAGCAGGGGAGGAGCCGGGGGCCAGCCTCCCTGGCCAAGAGCTCAAGAGCCAGGCAGGACGGTCCCGCAGGATGGATGTGGCCTACAGGCTGTAGTTTGCCCACCTCTGAGCTAGACCAAAACTCCTGGGTGGGTTCACAGACCCCTTTTATTAAATGAAGGGTGTTCGGGCTCTGAAGTCACCAATCCCTCTCAGCATAACAGGGTCATCACCGACTGAATTGTACTGTCAAGTGCTGCACATGCAAAACGGAGTAAATGCTTGACTGTGTTCTAGAGTATTTCCTCCTTCCTCATCTCATCCCCTCCCTACTGTCTGTGACCAGCGTTTGCCAGCTCTTAGTGATCTGTCTGGGGACTGCCCAGACTGATTCCGGCTGCTGTAGGGGGTGGAAATGAAGGGGGGATTTTCAAAGTAGTTGAGCACTCAACTCCTTTTCCTTTGAAAATCTCAGCCCAAGGTAAGTGCACAGAAGAGAAAAAAGGAGCAGAGGCTAGGAGGGGGGTCAGGGCTGTGCAGAACTCCCCCTGCTCCTCCTGTCTCTCCCATGTACTCCTGCTCTTTTCCTGTGGGGAAGCCTCAGGACTCAATGGGAGCATCAAACCCAGGTGGCTACAGAATACCGTTCCCAAATCCCAACCCATGCGGTGGGAGAGAGTATTTCCCCCAGGAGTAAATTTACACCAGGGCTGCCCCGCTCAGGGCTCTGTGGGCAGCCTGAGCACCATAACAGAGGCTAGGGCAGCCAGCTCCATCTTCAGTCTGGAGATGTGGCCTGCATACTCAGGGGCGGTTCTAGCCATTTTGCTGCCCAAAGCTCTGCCAGTCGCCAGTCCCGTGGCTCTGGTGGACCTCCCGCAGACGTGCCTGCGGAGGGTCGGCTGGTTCTGCGGTCTCCAGTGGACTCCCGCAAGCGTGCCTGGGGATGCTCCACCGGAGCCGCAGGACCAGTGGACCCTCTGCAGGCACGCCTGTGGGAGGTCCGCCGGAGCCGCCTGCTGCCCTCCCGGCAACCGGCAGAGCACCCCACGGCATGCCGCCCCAAGCACGCGCTTGGCGTGCTGGGGCCTGGCGCCGCCCCTGTGCATGCTGCAAGACCAGCAGCCAAGTGTTCCAGCTGGATCCGCGTGGCCAGAGCACACTGGACTCTGGGAACTGTGATCTCTCTCTCAGTGACAGCTGCAGGCAGCTGAGAGCCCAAAGGCTCCATCCCTTATTGTAATAAAAGGCTACCACTGTCTGCATTACTGATCCCAAACCACTGCCCATTCCACAAGCCCTCAGGCAGTGGTTGGGACTGTTGCTGTAGAATACTGTGGCGTTGTTGTACAGGGTGAGCTGTATTTTGACACACTGTGCCTCTCAGGCACTAAAATATCATTGTCTTCTTGGTAGCCCTTCCTTGGGAAGCAAACAGAGCTAACTTCAGGTTCCACATCACAGGCACATCCATGGAAACAGCAGCCCATTTCATTGCATTGTCAGTATAATGGAGTTGTTTGACCCATTGTAAGTAACAGGTATATTCAATGCTATTAAAATATATCCCCACATAAACCCCTAATAATAATGCCTAGCTCTTATATAGCACTTTGTATCAGCACATCTCCAAGCACTTTACAAAGGAGGTCAGTAGCATTAGCCTTGTTTTACAGATGGGGAAACTGAGGCACAGGGGAAGGAGTGACCTGCCCGAGGCTATGAGCAGACCAGTGGTAGAGACTGGATTTAAACCCAGGTTTCCCCAGTCCTAGTCCAATGTTTTAGCTTCTAGGCCACACATGGATTTTCTTAACTTCATGCATATTCATACCATTAGAAAGCTGGATATCCTTTTCTTGTTTTCATTGAGTCCTTAGAATCAGAGAACTGTCAGGCTGGAAGGGATCTTGAGAAGTCATCAAGTGCAGCCCCTTCACTGAGGCAGGACCAAATCAACTTAGACCATCCCTGACAGGTGTTTGTCCAGCCTGTTTTTAAACCACCAATGGCAGGGATTCCACAACCTCCCTGGGAAGCCTCTTCCTTTAACTACACTTACAGTTTGAAAGTTTTTCTTAATGTACGAGAGAGCCAGCTGGATACATTTCATTCTGCCTGGAATGTCATTCATAACCCTCTGCTGTACCTATTCCCAAATCAGACATTATTGGACTCAGAAATTAATAACCAGTACATTTAGCACAAACAAAATATTTAGTCACCCAGTGTGTTGTCCACCTACAGCCTTCACTGTTGCCAAGGGTCATCCAGTTACACCTCTGGGCTGGGTTTGGCTGGCAGATTTATATAGTGGTCATTGCTGCCACTGAGGGTTAAACAGATTCATGCTGGTTTGGGGACTTGTTCAAAATTAGGAAGTTTGCCCAAGTCAGTTGCTTTGGATAAAATATGGATTGACTTCAATCCTCCTCCTCCTCCATTCAAGTTTTGAGGCAGACCAGACCTGGGCCTTTTAAAGAGAAAGTTCCATTTGCTTTTTGTCTAGTTTTGTAAGTTTCTGCAGCACAAAGCACTAAAACAGGGTCCGATTCCTCAAAGTGAGGTGAGCTCCTCCGGAGGCAGATGGAAGTTGGGTGCACTCAGATCTCAGGTGGTGAAGGCTGATCACTATTTCTTGTTTGCCCCAAACCAGGAAGTGTTTGCAAGAGAGACAGAATTTCCAGTCCAATTTCCAGGCTGAAGAGGTTCTTCAAAGCATCCAAACCTTTTAATACTCACTGTTTCCTAGTAATCTGCTACACTATTTGTTACCCTAATAGCTGAAATGCCATATGTAAAAAAGCCAAAAATGTCTGAGAACTTAAAAACTGGATGGTAACAAACCACCAATCCTCATGATGATTCCACCTGGCGATATTCTAAACAAGAGGAGCTCTCAGCCACGCTTGTAGCTGTTTCCATCAGTTCATGCTGCCTTCACAGGCATTCTAGGCTTCAGTGTGACAAAGCTGGAATCTTATTATATAGATTGACAGACCTGGGCAGACCTGTCATGCTAGGTCTGTCAACCTACATAAGAAATGGCAAAAAAAAAAAAAAAAAAAAAGACAGGCCTTGCACCAAAGCTTACAGTCAAAAAGAGCTTTCCATCATACCCTGACCCACATCAGGGCTCTGGCCCAAACACTGAACTAACCCTTTACCCATCCATCACCACACTTTTCCCAGGCACACCTGCCCCATTATCCACCCTTCCACAGTGCTGCTGGAAGCTATCTGACGCTGCATCCCACACACTGCTTTGTATCACCTCAGTTAAACTACAGACGGGCTTCTGAGGTTTCATATCTTAATGCTTCTCTCACCTCAGAGCTTCTCAGGACTTTGCTGAGTTTAGCTTATGTTGGGCTATTTCTTACACCAAGTTTTAGAAGCAGATATTCACACAGGATCCAAGGGGCCCTGTAAAGAGGCACTATCCTCACATGCTCCACTAACCTCAGAATTTCTGTCTGTCAAATGGCAGCTTTGTGTGATTTATTCACATTCCCATCACCAACACCAGGACTATCCCAAGCAGCAATATGCTATACTATGCTTCTCTACCTTTATTCCCACAGGGCCAGCATGTTGACAGATGTCACCACATAGGCATCACTGGGCCTAGATTCTCCCCCTTAATAACTGCATCCTCTGTCCTTATACTTTGCTGCCAATGGATTAACTGGCTCATCCAGCCTGATAAGCCAATTAGGTTGCACATCCCCAGTCAGCCTTCTCCAGGTGAGTTGACTGATGCCTAAGTGATCAGAGTCCTGGCTCACCTGCTCGCTCGCAGCACTCTGTCACAGGTCTGAAACCAAACCATTCCCAGTTCCATAGCTTTCTGATGGGATGATCCAACCGCCCAGCTCTGAGCACGTCAATGCATGAAGATTTAAAATCCCCATGTAAACCTGAATTAACCCAACAGGGACGGGTTAAACTATGACTTTGGCTGAGCCCAAAACCAGAGCTGAGGGATTAATTGGGAGCTACTTTCTCTCAATTAATTTCTATACAGGAGGAGGGCTGGGACGTATCTCTGCATCACACACTTCAGTAGGAGCAAGCAGAGCTTTCCTGGTGCTGCCCAGATGTGGCATCCTGGGCTTTAAAATGTGCATGACAAAACAATGTACAGTGAGGGACATAAGAGGTGGGGGAGGGATCGTTTTTCCTGGTTCTTTCGCTCTAACTTCAGTTTCCTGAGTCAGCATTTCTGAGGATGGTAGGTGATAGCCAAGCAGCCAAATAACACAAGACTTACAAGGGCATGAAAGTCAATTTGAATCTAAAAAACGGAGGTCCCTGATAATTATAGGATGGGGGGACACTCGGGCGAAACCAGGGCAGTTTGTTTTAAACCGTAATGTTAAAAAGTGAAATAAAATAATTTTTAAAACAGATGAAACCAAATATAAACTCTTGGCATAGCAGAGACAGACCCATAGGGACCTTGCATCTCCCTCCATGACCTTGAGTCACTGTGGGGGTGGGTCTGGGGGGGCTCTCAGGCATGACTGAGGGAGGCAGGTCCCCGACAGCCAAAACAGTGTAGCAGCTTTCGGATTACTGGAGCAGGGGTGGGGAGGGAGAAATGCTACAAAAATTGTCTTTGCTATTCAAATTCAAGGACACTCCTCTAGGTCTCCAGGGCCTCCTGGAGCCCAACCCTGCTGGATCTCAGCTGTAATAATGACACTTTGTCTTTCACTAATCCCTTCAGACTGAGAATCTCCAAACACTTGACAAACACTAATGACTCATCACCTCTGAGGTGGGCCCAGATTATTATCCCGTTTCACTGCTCGGAAAACCAAGGCACAGACAGGGTGAGTGATCATTAATGATCTGGAGGATGGCATGGACCGCACCCTCAGCAAGTTTGCAGATGACACTAAACTGGGAGGTGTGGTACATACGGTGGAGAGCAGGGATAGGATACAGAGAGACCTAGACAAATTAGAGGACCGGGCCAAAAGAAATCTGATGAGATTCAACAAGGACAAGTGCAAAGTCCTGCACTTAGGACGGAAGTATCCCATTCACTGTTACAGACTAGGGACCGAGTGGCTAGGAAGCAGTTCTGCAGAAAAGGACCTAGGGGTTACAGTAGACGAGAAGCTGGATATGAGTCAACAGTGTCCTTGTTGCCAAGAAGGCTAACGGCATTTTGGGCTGTATAAGTAGAGGCATTGGCAGCAGATCGAAGGACGTGATCATTCCCCTCTATTCGACATTGGTGAGGTCTCATCTGGAGTACTGCGTCCAGTTTTGGGCCCCACACTACAAGGATGTGGAAAAATTGGAAAGAGTCCAGTGGAGGGCAACAAAAATTATTAGGGGGCTGGAGCACATGATTTATGAGGAGAGGCTGAGGGAACTGGGATTGTTTAGTCTGCAGAAGAGAAGAATAAGGGGGGATTTGATAGCTGCTTTCAGCTACCTGAAAGGGGGCTCCAAAGAGGATGGAGCTAGACTGTTCTCAGAACAAGGAGTAATGGTCTCAAGTTGCAGTGGGGGAGGTCTAGGTTGGATATTAGGAAACACTATTTCACTAGGAGGGTGGTGAAGCACCCGAATGGGTTACCTAGGAAGGTGGTGGAATCTCCTTCCTTAGAGGATTTTAAGGCCAGGCTTGACAAAGCCCTGGCTGGGATGATTTAGTTGGGAATTGGTCCCTCTTTGAGCAGGGGGCTGGACTAGATACCGCCTGAGGTCCCTTCCAACCCTGATATTCTATGATTTGCCCAAGGTCACCCAGCAAGACAGTGGCAGAGCCAGACACAGAAATTTGCAACACTCCTGTTCTTTTTCTAAAATGCCCAAGTCCCTGAGTTTATTTATTTATCATTTTCATATTTGCTGAGCCAATTAATAGGGTTCTTAATGGCCAAGGGGAACTCTCGGAGGCCACTGCTGACTTTGGTTAGTAGACACTTCTCCACAACCAGTATCATGGCTCAGGACTCTCATCGCATCATTTATCACTACCCTGCACAGTCCAGGGAAGCTAATGATCCTCCTTCAAAAAAATTCCACAAGCTCCTACTTGAAGAATCTCAATATCACAGCTTCTGGCAGGGGCAGCTCCAGGCACCAGCATGCCAAGCGCGTGCTTGGGGCGGCAAGGCACAGGGGGGCTCTCTAACGGTCGCTGAGAGGGCAGTAGGCAGATTGACTTCAGTGGCTTGCCTGCAGAGGGTCCGCTGGTCCCGCAGCTTCGGCGGACCTCCCGCAGGCGTGCCGCCGAATCCGCGGACCGGGGACTTCCTGCAGGCAAGCCGCCGAAGGCAGCCTGCCTGCCATGCTTGGGGCGGCAAAATACCTAGAGCCGCCCCTGGCTTCTGGTAACCCTAAGAATGTGCAATCCTGCTGTTTCCATGCCATTGGGCCTGTACTTCGAGCCTTACAACTCAACGGTGAGGGTTTATCAACAGCCAATTGACATTTAATCAGATTAAGCCCCTGAATCAAACTCAGGAGGAGTTTCCAGTATCAAATGAAGTAAAAGTCTTAAATGAATCCACATGTTCCATAGAATCTGTATGGATAGGAATTCCATGCTCTAATGAGAATATAACATTAGGGATCTATTATCGACCACCTGACCAGGACAGTGATAGTGACGATGAAATGCTAACGGAGATTAGAGAGGCTATCAAAATAAAGAACTCAATAATAGTGGGAGATTTCAATTATCCCCATATTGACTGGGTACTTGTCACCTCAGGACGAAATGCAGAGACAAAACTTCTTGATACTTTAAAAGGCAACAAAGAGTCCTGTGGCACCTTATAGACTAACAGACGTATTGGAGCATGAGCACACATCCAACGAAGTGGGTATTCACCCACAAAAGCTCATGCTCCAAAACGTTTGTTAGTCTATAAGGTGCCACAGGACTCTTTGCTGCTTTTACAGATCCAGATGAACACAGCTACCCCTCTGATATTTGATATTTTAAATGACTGCTTCTTGGAGCAGCTGGTACAGGAACCCCCAAGGGGAGAGGCAATTCTTGATTTAGTCCTGAGTGGAGCGCAGGATCTGGTCCAAAAGGTAACTATAACAGGACCGCTGGGAAATAGTGACTATAATATAATAACATTTAACATTTCTGTGGTGGGAAGAACACCTCAACAGCCCAACACTCTGGCTGAGTGGGGACTATGCAAAAATGAGGAGATTAGTTAAACAGAAATTAAAAGGTACAGTGACGAGAGTGAATCCCTGCAAGCTGCATGGACACTTTTCAAAGACACCATAATAGAGGCCCAACTTCAGTGTATACCCAAAATTAAAAAACACAGTAAAAGAACTAAAGAAGAGCCACCATGGCTTATCAACCATGTGAGAAACAATGAGAGATAAAAAGGCATATTTTAAAAAGTGGAAGTCAATTCCTAGTGAGGTAAATAGAAGGGAGCATAAACTGCCAAATTAAGTGTAAAAATGTAATAGGAAAAGCCAAAAAGGAGTTTGAAGAACAGCTAGTCAAAACCTCAAAAGGTAATAACAAAATGTTTTTTAAGTAGATCAGAAGCAGGAAGCCTGCTAAACAACCAGTGGGGCCCCTGGACGATCGAGAGACAAAAGGAGCACTCAAAGATGATAAAGTCATTGCGGAGAAACTACATTAATTCTTTGCTTCAGTCTTCACAGCTGAGGATGTTAGGGAGATTCCCAAACCTGAGGCGTCCTTTGTAGGTGACAAATCTGAGGAATTGTGACAGATTGAAGTGTCATTAGAGGAGGTTTTGGAATTAATTGATAAACTGAACAGTAACAAGTCACCAGGACTGTAATTGATGGCATTCACCCAAAAGTTCTGAAAAAACTCAAATGTGAAATTGCGTAACTATTAACTATGGTTTGTAACCTGTCCTTTAAATCAGCTTCTGTGTTCAATGACTGGAAGTTAGCTAATGTAATGCCAATATTTAAAAAGGGCTCTAGAGGTGATCCCAGCAATTACAGACCGGTGAGTCTAATGTCAGTACCGGGCAAATTAGTCGAAACAATTGTAAAGAATAAAATTGTCAGACATGTAGAACATAAATTGGTGGGCAAAAGTCAACATGGTTTCTGTAAAGGGAAATAATGTCTTACTAATTTATTAGGGTTCTTTGAAGGGGTCAACATGTGGACAAGGAAGGATCCAGTGGACTTAGTGTACTTAGATTTGCAGAAAGCCTTTGACAAGGTCCCTCACCAAAGGCTCTTACATAAATTAAGTTGTCATGGGATAAGAGGGAAGATCCTTTCATGGATTGAGAACTGGTTAAAAGACAGGGAACAAAGGGTAGGAATTAATGGTAAATTTTCAGAATGGAGAGGGATAACTAGTAGTGTTCCTCAAGGGTCAGTTCTAGGACCAATCCTATTAAATGTATTCATAAATGGTCTGGAGAAAGGGGTAAAAAGTGAGGTGGCACAGTTTGCAGATGATTCTAAACTGTTCAAGATAGTTAAGACCAAAGCAGACTGTGAAGAACTTCAAAAAGATCTCACAAAACTAAGTGATTGGGCAACAAAATGGCAAATGAAATTTAATGTGGATAAATGTAAAGTAATGCACATTGGAAAAAATAACCCCAACTCTACATATAATATGATGGGGGATAATTTAGCTACAACTAATCAGGAAAGAGATCTTGGAGTCATCATGGACAGTTCTCTGAAGACGTCCACGCCGTGTGCAGAGGCGGTCAAAAAAGCAAACAGGATGTTAGGAATCATTAAAAAAGAGAGAATAAGTCAGAGAATATTTTATTGCCCTTATATAAATCCATGGTACGCCCACATCTCGAATACTGTGTACAGATGTGGTCTCCTCATCTCAAAAAAGATATACTGGCACTAGAAAAGGTTTATAGAAGGGCAACTAAAATGATTAGGGAATTGGAATGGGTCCCATATGAGGAGAGATTAAAGATGCCAGGACTTTTCAGCTTGGAAAAGAGGAGACTAAGGGGGGATATGATAGAGGTATATAAAATCAGGAGTGATGTGGAGAAAGTGAATAAGGAAAAGTTATTTACTTGTTCCCATAATATAAGAACTAGGGGTCACCAAATGAAATTAACAGGCAGCAGGTTTAAAACAAGTAAAAGGAAGTTCTTCTTCACGCAGTGCACAGTCAACTTTTGGAACTCCTGGCCTGAGGAGGTTGTGAAGGCTAGGACTCTAACAAGGTTTAAAAGAGAACTGGATAAATCCATGGAGGTTAAGTCCATTAATGGCTATTAGCCAGGATGGGTAAGGAATGGTGTCCCTAGCCTCTGTTTGTCAGAAGGTGGAGATGAATGGCAGGAGAGAGATCACTTGATCATTACCTGTTAGGTTCACTCCCTCTGGGGCACCTGGCATTGGCCACTGTCAGTAGACAGGATACTGGGCTGGATGGACCTTTGGTCTGACCCAGGACAGCCATTCTTATGTTCTCAAGTATTAAATCCTTGTTTTCATAGGGAAGGTAAGAGAACTCAAGCATGAGCGTACTGATCACACAAAATATTTCAAGTTCCCAAGTTGTATCCCGAGACGAGGTTGTGACTAAATATTGCTACCATCTGACAAATGTTTTCTGTCTCTGTGCCATGAGTCTAGTCCCCAGTCAGTCCATGCCAAAAACAACACCATCACAAGTCTCTACAGGCTGGCCAAGGACTGAACAGAGATTGGTCCAAGAGGGGATTCCCCCCAGGACAAGTTTGGGGCCCTGTTGCAAAGGTTCTGCCCAGCACACCCCCTCATGGCCAGAAGTGTTATTGCAGCACCTCTGCCCTATTTCCCCTGGCTCTTCTCTGACATACTCTGGTCAGAGTGTCTTGACCTTCTAGCCCAGCCTCCTTTCAGAGTCCTACCTTTCTGAGGCCTCAGAGTCCATTTAATGTCTGATATAAAATAGCAACACAACCAAGTCTTCAGCCCAGCCAGGCTCAGGTAGTGACCCCTGCCTTGCAGGTCCACCCCAGTTGCTATAAAATATCCTAATGCCAGCCCCATCCATGGGCATCCATCTCACCACTCAAGATCTCACGCAGTCTGAAGTGCCTGGTCAGTACCCATACTGAGCCAGGCTCCTTGCCACCCTAAAGCAGCTCATGGCACAGCCAGGACAGTCTCCAATTGTTGGGCTTCTCCCTTTTAAACTCCCTTCTCAAGCTTCCCAGACAACCCAGGTGTAGCAGGGCATGATGCATGAGCCTCAAGCCACTGGTTAACCCTTTCCGGACAGGAGTGGGGTTGCACACCCCATCAGAGGCCTATTGCCTATCCCTGTGGCACTGAGCCACTATATGCATAGGGAAAGCAAGGGTGAATATTATGTGGTACCAAGCCCCTCCCATGTGCGGGTGCATGGGACAGAGTCTGTGCAGACCTCACCTCTTCCATGGCTTCCCCTGGATCACACTACACAGATCCCCCAACCCAGTCCAGACCAACCTCTGGCTCTATTTCCTGCGCTGGACTGGGTCCCTTTTCTCTGGAGTAAGACGAGCCAGGGCTGCCCAATGCATATTCCCTCTGGGGCTCGCCCTGATGAGACTGATGGAGTCTCCAGCTACTGGAAATCTGCTTACACCTGGTAATAATGTTTCTGGATCCGATCCCACCACCATCCCCCGTCACAGCTCATCCCCTCTCAGTAACTAGAGCTGGGATAGCAGAAATCCCAGGGCTGCCTCACATAAATTACAGCTGCGATCACAGGCTTTCCTCTCCCCGCCCACCCCACCAGGGCTCCATGGGAGGCCATCCCGAGATGACCCCCTGCCCCCCCAGCCTGTTCCTGAGACCTGGCAGTGCTTCCTCCCAAGACCTAGGTGGAGGTCTGGTCAATGGATCTGATAGCAGCTCTGCATCTCTCTCTTTGGGTCCCTATCTCAGGCTCTCCCTCTGTCAAGGTCACACCATTCACTAGGCAGGACACACTAGCCCAGCTCCCTAGCCCCACACTGGCTGAAGCAGCCAAATGGCAGGGAATGCAGGCTCTTAACATGCTGTCTGTTTCAGCCCCATCACTTGCAAACTGGAGCAGAGAAGCACTGGAGGATATGCTGTAAGGAGCTGTCCAGGAGCCTGCTTCTCCTCCCACAGGACGCCAGTAACTGCCATTGCATCCTCCCTTGCTGTGGGAATGGGGCGGGGGGGAAGGTGGTGGGAAGATGAACTAGAGAGAATCCAAAAGGTATTTTCCAACTGTCATGTCTGTGGGCCTGATCCTGCACTGCTTATTCATGCAAAATGCCCATTGAGGTCAGTGGGCAGGGGCTCTCTCTTAATCTCTCCTGCTGAAGCAGCTCCACTTTGTAGAAATCATTAAATACTCATTTGAGCAGGGACTGGAACTTGGGTCTCCCACAGCCACAGCCCAGCTGAGTGCCCTAACCACTGGGCTAGAGAGTCAATCTCCTGGGGTGTATGGGGAGATAATAAAAAAATCCTCCTCTGGCCACCCACCCTGTCGTGTGTGATAGTCCTGCTCAGTGTACATGTCTCCGCTCAGTCAGGCCCCGCAGGCGAGCTAGGCAGGGGAACGCCTGGTTTGGGAATGCACCTGGGCTCAGGTATGAGCTGGGGGGCCGAGCTGCTCAAACGGAACAGAAACGTGGGTACCTGCAGATCAAGACAGGACCTCAGTGTTGAACTTGGGATCTAGCCCTCGGCAACTGAGCCTCAGCCACACACACTCAGAGAGAGAACCTCCTCCAGATGCTGCTTAGAGCTCACCTCTCATTCTAACCGAGCTAATTCCATTTGGAGAGGAAATCAAATTGTTCCCTCCTAATGCCTGGCAAATAAGATCATCTGCTGGGCTATTTCCCATTCTCAGCCTGGCCAAAGACAAGTGCAGTTCCAGAAAGAGCACCCCATGCTCCAGAGGCAGAGCCGGGCAGGGCCACCTTCCCTCTGAGTTCACTCACTCCCACTGCCCAAGTGGGACTGGATCAGACAAGACAAACCCTCCTTTCTCCTTCCACTCCTCCACGGTTACCAAGGGGGCCCCCTTTGCCCTCCATGTTTCCAGAAAAATCTCAGGCCCTGCAGCAAAGCATTCAGAGATTATTGCAAAGGCTGATGAGACCCCTGGCCAAACATGTCCTGGGGCTAACCCTCAGCTGAAGACTGTTTTGTACTTGGGAAATGCCTTTCACACAAGGACCTCCAAGCATTTGACAGATGGGGAAACAGTCAAACAGTGAGTCAGAATGTGAATTAAAACCCATCAGTTCTGACTGCTCCAATCACCCAAAGCCAGAAATAGAACCCAGGAGTCCTGACCCCCAAGCTATTGCTCTAAGCCCTGGCTGGCATTGGCTCCCCAGTGTATTTCCTCTGTAAAACTGGGTTTCAGTTTAATTCCAAACTGTTGCGGGTGAAGGAACCTTCCAGCTACACCCTCACTCCCTCCCCCTGATGTCACACTGAGCCCTAAGTTCAGGTCTCCTGATGGTTCCAGCCTGGTGGTACCTGCCAAGGTACTTTGCTTTATGACAGCCAGCAGCATCCTCCAGCAGCTCCCCAGTGGTTGTGGCAGGGGTCAGGACACTCCTCAGCAGCTTCTCTCGAAGGCCTGACTCTCAGACGTGCTGAGCAAGTGCAGCTCTCATTGGCTTCTGTTGGAGTTGTGGTACTCAGCACTTCTGCAGACCATAGGCATGCGCAGCACATTTCATTAGGGTGTGCACCCAGGGAATTTTTTAAAGGTCAACATTTATTGAATACTCAATCATAAAGGACATTATTTCTACATCTATATTATGCAATTCGGTGTTTATTGCATGATACAACAATCCATACTTTAAAACTAAAAGAGCGTATCATGCCATAAAATTAAAATGCAAAGCCACTTTTTTTGAGACATTAGAGTGTGCCTGGGCACACCCGGCACACTCCGTTCGCACACTTATGCTGCAGACCCAGCTGGGAAGGCCTCTGAGCCAGGTCTAACCAGGCTGTTTCTGTGGCTTTAAGAAAAATGCTAGCTCATGTTCAGCTGGTCTGTGGTAAAACAGGAGCATCCCGGGGCTCTGGGGAGTGCAGAAGATGCTTTCAGTGTATTACAGTTAAAGGGCCAGTACTTCCCACTTCAGTGCTACCAGCGAACCTGATACTCGTGCAGTGACCAGGAGGTCTGGTGGGCATTCATGTCTTTTCAAGCCTAAATTGACCAATGATGTAAGGTGGGGGAGGAGAGCGGCTGGGGAAGTTGGCTCAGCTTATTGTAAAGGGCGTGGGATCCGCCACAGTCTCCTCATGAGATCTGGATCTGTCACATAGGACGATTCCTAGGGCAGACCAGTGTCACCATCTTCTGCCATAAGGGATCTGAGCTTCAGCCTCGACTCCACAAGGCCCAGGGGGCTGGGAAAATGCCACCTTATTCTCAAGCAACCACTTTTTGAGAGAATGCTCAGAGAGACATGGACAGACTGCAGAGGAAGCTTCACCCATGACGGGGGCGGGGGGGGGGGTGCACTGCTTTGATAAGGAGAGGGGCAATCAGGCAGGGGCTACCAGAACATGGCCTCCAACAACATCTGGCAAAAAGACACCAGGAGACCGAGGGGCTGCTTGGTTTGTTTCACTGCAGAGCACTTGCAGAGATGTGTGGGTGCAGGGGGTGGGGGTTAGGGAAGGGGATGGCTGCTAGGTCCTGCCTGCACAGTGCATCGAAACCCTGGGGCCTCATGACACTCTGAATGCATATGAGCAATGTTCATCAATGTCAACAGCAGCAGGCCTGGATGCTGAGGTGGCCTAACCAGGCCTCTGGCTAGCAGGGACTTGTCCATCTGTTTCACTTCTGACTTTCAAAGGTACTTTGGCTTTGCTGTGGTGCAAGCTCTGTAAGGAGGCAGTGAGCCCTGCTGGTTCATTGCACATAGTTAACCTAGAGAACCCTTGTCACTGGTTGCTCGCAAAGCACTTGATAATTCTTATTTCACAAATGAGAAAACTGAGGCACAGGAAGAGGGAGTGACACACATAAGATCAAAGTGTGAGTTAAAGGCAGAAGCAGGAATAGAATCCAGGTCCCCTGACTCCCAGGCCATTATGTGGCCTCCTTGCTCTGTTGTGACTAGAAAAGGGCAGGCCAGTTGTGACTAGAAAAGGGCAGGGGCGGCTCTAGACATTTTGCCGCCCCAAGTACGGGGTCATGCCGCGGGGGCGCTCTGCCACTCGCTGGTCCCGCGGCTCCGGTGGACCTTATGCGGGAGGTCCACCAAAGCCGCGGGACCAGCGGACCCTCCGCAGGCATGCTGCCGAAGGCAACCTGCCTACCGCCCTCCTGGCGACTGGCAGAGCGCTCCCTGTGGCATGCCGTCCCAAGCACACGCTTGGTGTGCTAGGGCCTGCAGCCGCCCCTGGAAAAGGGACAACCAACCTCCAATGAAGTTACTGCCTAGACTGCCACTTGGAAACAGTCCTGCTGCTGGCAGGTCTGCTTGGGCTGCTGCAGCAGTTCAGCATCAGATGGTGATGTAAGTTGGGTCACGCCTGCTCTGAGCAACTGGTTGCTGGAGGAAGAGATGCTTGACTCTTAGGGAGAAGAGGACGAAAATGAGCTACAGAGCCAGGCTGCCCACTAGAGCAGCCAGACCCCTTCATGCTGCGATTTCCTCAGCTCTGAGCCATGAAGCAGGTTCTAGTCAGGCGAGTAGTTTCAGAGGAGACCTCCTGGACCCCTGGCTGTGAGGGAAGTTGTACTCTGGGATTTGGTGCTCTTCTCTCTGTATCAGTAAACCTGTGTCCCAGGCAGGTGAGAGAGAAAACCAAGTGCCTGCCCATTTCTGATCTGCAAATAATCTGCAAGAGTCTGGGTGCTAAGTTCAGCATCTTGGCCAAGTAATTTCATTCTGCCTCCCTCTTGTGGCTTTGATCAGGCACGACATACTTTTGCTGTGTATGTTGAATGCGTTGTTAAATTGCCGTTTTACTGGCCAAGGAGCTGCAGGTCTGTGTCACAGGGGGCAGAGTGCCTTTAGAAGTGATGGGCAAACTCCTTTTCACTAGGAAATGTCAAGCTGGCAACATCATACCAGGAATTGTACTGGAGTTGCTAGGAAAATGTAAAATTCCTAGGACCAAATTCTCCTGCAGCACCATTGGAATCAAATCTATTTGCTCCTTGCCTCTGAAAATCAGGCCACTTCTTTAGCCACCTAAATTAGGTTGTAGCATCTACCTTTAGCAACCCAGGTTTGAAAATGGTGGCTTCAACCTTTCTGTGTCTCAGTTCCTGCATCTGTGAAATGAGGCTAATACTGAACAGTAAAGCAAGTTCAGCTCAGCTACATCCAGACAGTGGAAGGGTGTTTGCTAGGTCACTGAAAAGCAAACAGCTGAGCAATGCAGGGTCTGAATGGCTCAGAGAGGTGGTAAAGGAAGACTGGCACTTGTAGGCCCTTGTCCAAGTGGGTGGAGTTGGAAAGATGCCACCATCCGAGGGAAATGAGCTGTAGACAATGTCCCCTGTTGTTGGCATCTCAGCAGTGAGGCCTGGTTCTGCCAGCTGAGAGCCACTCTTTTCCCAGATGGGCCAGGGTTGAGGCACACTTGTGGCTAGCAGGGTTACACCTGTTCCATAGACGGAGGTCTCCCCCTCCCCGCCAGGTCAAACAGCTCAGCAGTGACATTCTTACAAGTAAAATCCCACTCCCAGCTCCCCCCTTATTTAAAGAAACTCCCTCCCCATGCAGCACAAGGGAAAGGACCCCCCCAGCCCAGAGCCACCCTAGCTCACCTGCAGTTGCTTTCCTCGGGGCTCCTCCTCTGAAAGAGGGATGTTGTCTGCACGTGTAGCCTGGTGCTGGGCGGGTGGATGGGTTAGACACGCAGAGAAAGAGATCGCTTCGGGGTGCCACCGGGGGCTTCACCCTCCCAAATTCTCCTGAGGAGGCGGCCTCTCCCCCAGGACAGGGCACGCCGGCAAGCACACACCTCCCTCCTCCCCGCACAGATCGGACCGGCCGGCAGCACCAGTGAAATGGGAGAGCAAGAACCCCTGGTTCAGGCCAGGCCGGTGTCATTCTCGGGACCTGGTGCGTCCTCTGAGCGCCTCTCCGCTGGTTCTGCAGCAGCCCCTGCTTCCCGCAGCGGGGCCGGGCTGCGGCAGCGCCAGGTGGCTCATGGGTGATTCGAGTTTGCAAGTCATCAGCCTGTGCTGTTCCCTTGCCTCCAGGAACAGGGCCCCGTGCAGCAGCGATCGCCGCCGGGGAAGTGTCTCGCCTGTCCCCACCCTCCCTCCGGAGGCTCTAGCCTTGTGGAGTTAAAGTGAGGCTCCCGGGTTTCTTTCTAAGCGTTTGCCAGTGAGCTGGAGGCCAGAGCAGGCCAGCGAGCCCGCCACGGAGAGGAGCGCAGGCCTGGGAAGAGCTCCTAGCACAGCTCCCTGCCCCGGCCCCTGCTGGGGACGGGCCAGTGACCAGCCTGTCCTCTAGCCCACAGCGGCAAAGCCCGGCGGGGTGACCCCTGCAGAGCGCGGGGGATGGAGCGGAGCGGCCGAGCGCCGGGGACCTGCCGCCCTCCCGTCACCTGGGCGTCTCCAGACGCAGCGCAAAGGGACTCTAGTTGGCGGAGGGGTCAAGAGGAGAGGGGCCTTGCTCTTGGGGGGCTGCCCGCCCCATCTCCCCAGCGAGGAAAGGGAGGGGGCGGGGGGTCTTTCTAACTCCCGATCTTCTCTTCTCCTGGGCCTCGCCTGCTCCTTTGGGGGCGCGGTGGGGAAGCCCGCTGGTGGGAAGGGGTCAGGGGGTCTCCTAACTCCGGATCCCTCGGGGGCTCTCGCCTCCCCGCTACACCTGGCACTTGGCTCTTGCCTTTGCGGCTCCCCCCCAGGAACGGGCGGCGAAGGGGCGAGGTAGGAGGGGGCGAGGGAGGAGGAGACACCCCCCCCCCCGCCGGCTCGCTGTCTGGAAGAAGGGGGCGTGTGCCGGAGCCCTATATAAGCGGCGGCTCCCCGCGCCTGCCGCAGTCCCGGCCTGCCTCGCCCGCACCATGCTGAGCTACAGCGTAGACGCGCTCTTCGGGGCCAGCCCGCTCCGCAAGGAGAGCGCCCGGAGCGGCTCCCGCTCGCTGGCCTCCAGCGGCTTCCACTCGCAGTCCTGGTCCCGCGGCTCCACCGCCGCCTCCCCGCTCCGGCGCGGTGCGGGCGGCTACAGCCAGCTGGGCTCGTCGGCCGAGAGCCTGGAGTCGCTGAACGGCGAGCTGCGCGCCCGCTCCGAGAAGGAGGTGCTGCAGGCGCTCAACGAGCGCTTCGCCGGCTACATCGACAAGGTGCGGCAGCTGGAGGGGCGCAACCGGCAGCTGGAGGGCGAGGCGGCGGCGCTGCGGCAGCAGCAGGCCGGGCGCTCGGCGCTGGGCGAGCTCTACGAGCGGGAGATCGGTGAGATGCGGGGCGCCGTGGTGCGGCTGGGCAGCGAGAAGGGGCAGCTGCAGCTGGAGCTGGAGCGGCTGGAGGAGGACATCCAGCACCTCCGACAGCGGCTGGACGACGAGGCCCGGCAGCGGGAGGAGACCGAGGCGGCCGCCCGGGCCCTGGGCCGCTACACGGAGGAGTCGAGCCTGGCCAAGGGCGAGCTGGAGAAGAAGGCGCAGGCGCTGCAGGACGAGGCGCTCTTCCTCCGCCGCACGCACGAGGAGGAGGTGAGCGAGCTGCTGCTGCAGATCCAGGGCAGCCAGGCCTCGCTCGAGTTCCGCGACAGCGCCAAGCCCGACGTCACCTCGGCCCTCAGGGAGATCCGAGCCCAGCTGGAGGGGCACGCGGTGCAGAACGCGCTGCAGTCCGAGGAGTGGTTCCGAGGTGAGGGGTTCGCCCCAGTGCAGGGGGCTGCGGGGAGGGGAGGGGGTTACGGTACCCCCCACCTCCGTAGCCGGCAGGGAAGAGGGGGCTGGGCAGACCCTATTGCGCTGTGGACAGCGGAGGGGGTTACGGTACCCCCCACCCCCATAGCCGGCAGGGAGGAGGGGGCTGGGCAGACCCTTTGCGCTGCGGGGAGGTGTTACGGTACCTCCAACCCCCGTAGCTGTCCAGGAAGGAGGAATGTGGGGCCCAGGCACCCCCTTCGTACTGCCTGGAGGGGGACTTGGGGCGGGGGGGGGCAGGCAGCTAGTGGGGAGTGCTCTGCAGGGATGGGGTGTTGCGGAACCTCGCCCCGATAGTTTGCAGGAGGCTGGGCGCTCCATTCCCTGCAGCAGAGCGCGGAGAGGCCCTGTGTGTGTATGGGGGGCCAGGGGGGCTCTCCCTTGGCCGGGAGGGCCGTGCAGGAGGTGGGAGCAGCCGACGTCGCAGTCTATAGTCTGGTCTTTCAGAGCCGCCCGGAACTCCATGGTCTGCCCGGCTTGTCCCGCGGGGGCTTCGCTCTCCTCCCACAGCCCCGCCCCAGGGATGCTGCAAACAGCGAAGCCGGCTGCTTGGACTGCGACATGTGGCGAGGAGTCAGCCATGGCACCGCACCCCGGTTGGCTCCTGGAGCCGCTGGGCCGCCAGCCCGGCCCCAGCTCCCAGGAGGGGTCCAATGCCGGGAGTAAGGACGGCACGCGCCGACCCTGCACGGACCATCTGGTCCCGTCCACACACACACACACACACACACACACACACACACACACAAACACCGCCGCCTTTTGCAGCGGAGCCTTCCTGAGTCGTCACTGGCCTGAGGCCAATGGCTGTTCCCCAGGCCCAGCTCCCCAAATACCAGCTCTGCAGTCTGCAGACCCCCATTTCACACCCTCTAGTCCCCCCCACACACCAAGCACTCCCCGGTGGCGCTGCAGGGGGTCGAGGTTCCCGAGGATCAGGCCACAACAACCCGAATTCCTACAAGGTGAGTCAACAACCCAGCAAGGCTAAGACCCACCCAGCGCCTCGGGAAGGGCTGGGCTGGAGCTGCGCAATCAGTCGCCCAGCACTGGCCATGCGGACCTGGGACGCTGGAGCTGCCGACCTGCCTGGCTCCCAACGCCCCGGTCAGCTCTGCACCGAGGAGGGGGGTTAGCGCGCCCGCGCCGCTCCCTGGACGGAGCGCTGATCCGGGGCTGGATGCAGGAACCGGCGCGTGGAGAACGGGGCGGGCGGGTGGCGTTGTGCCCTTGGGCTCCCAAAGCCAGGCCCTGGTTTGCGAGGTGGGTAGCTCCCGCCCCGCTGGTCAGATCACCCCGGGCTGGGGCGGGCGGGGCTCTGGCGGCTGCGGAGCCGAGCTGCGCTCCTGTCGCTATTGGAGTCGATGGAAAGCGCCGCTGGGCGGGCACGGCGCGGATCAGCACCCTGGACAGCGTCTCGGCCGGCGGGGAGCCCCGGCCCGGGCTGCCGGGAGACCAGACAGCTTGGGGAGCCTCGGCCCCGGGGCTGTTGCTTCTGCGCAGCTGTCCAGACAGCTCCGGCGGAGACGGGACGGGTTAGCCCTGCCCCTACCCCCGGGCTGTAACGCAGCGCTGCCCGCCCCGGGAGAGGAGCAGCTGCAGGCCCGGGCCCCGCCCCCTGCTGTCCGGCCCCGCAGTCGGTGCCCAGGAACTAGCCGCAAGCTGGTCCGAGCTCTGCCTGGGCTGGACCATCGCCCAGGCTCTCCTAGCCCGTCTGCCCGGGCTC
The DNA here is from genome assembly GCF_007399415.2 of Gopherus evgoodei. NCBI lineage: Eukaryota > Metazoa > Chordata > Testudines > Testudinidae > Gopherus > Gopherus evgoodei. Next base: position 30,972,612 of record NC_044334.1, read on the forward strand.
CTGCAGCCCTAGCACAGGCTCGCTGTCTCCGGAGGGGATGGGCCCGCCAGGCTCCCCGCCGCGGATACTCTTGCAGAGCCCGGCTAGGTACCGGCAGGGCTTGGACACGTACAGCCTGGTGCGCAGCGCGGTACAGCCACGGGGCCGCAGTCTGAGCCGACAGAGCCACACGAGGGGTGGTACCCGGGCAGAGCAGTGCTGCTCTCCTGGTGGCAGAGCCCTGTTAGCCTGACTCCAGCCAGCGGCCAGGGCATGTCCCTTCCTAGCTCCGGGCATGGCCCTGTACATGGGGCGCGCGAGGAAGGGATTTCATTCCACTACCCCACTCTGGAGCCCCTGTGTCACGATCATCATCTCTTCCCACCAGACGTGGGCTGGGTGCAGCTTCCTTCAGACCCCTGCCACTCCTGAGTGCCAGGAGATTGCAACAGACTGACCTGACCTCTCCCAACCCTCTTATCCAGACTAGGGGGAGCCTTGTGCAGCCCTCCTGGCCTTTGCCAGGCAGCAGCACCACTGGAGTCAGAATCAGCTGCCCTGTCATGGCTGCCCCTTTCCCCACTGTTCGGCCTGCTAGCTCACACTGGTGGAGTTTAACCTGCCAGGGCGGATCTGCCAGCCAGAGTGCACACCTTTTACTTTCTGATGCTATTAGGGAGGAGTTGCCTCTGGGGAATTTGCTGCCCCTCTGCATCAACATCCTTCTTGGAAGGTCCTTGTAGTGAAGAGGACCCACCAGCTACCTAGAACAGCAGAAAACTGCCCCTGAAAACATGCTGTGTCATTGCAGCATTTTTCTTCTGTGACAGCCTGGGATTGCACGTCAGCTGAGGGTGATTCTTCTGCAGAAGAGAAGGGTGAGGGGGGATTTAATAGCAGCCTTCAACTACCCAAAGAGCAGGGTTCAAAGAGGATTGAGCTCAGCTGTTCTCAGTGGTGGCAGATGACAGAACAAGGAGTAATGGTCTCAAGTTGCAGTGGGGGAGGTCTAGGTTGGATATTAGGAAAAACTTTTTCACTAGTAGAGTGGTAAAGCATCGGAATGGGTTACCTAGAGAGGTTGTGGAATCTCCATCCTTAGAGGTTTTAAGGCCCGGCTTGACAAAGTCCTGGCTGGGATGATTTTGTTGGGGATTGGTCCTGCTTTGAGCAGGGGGGGTTGGACTAGATATCTCCTGAGGTCCCTTCCAACCCTGATATTCTCTGATTCTATGATTCATGCTGGCTTTCCTCACCTGTTTTGCAAAATTGTGGTGCAGGGTAAGATGGAAAAGTTTCCAAGAAGAATGTTAATAGGGCTAATCCAGTTCTGAGATCTTCAGCCCCATGATTCCTCTCAGGAAGGTTCTCCATGGCCTTTTGGTTAATTTCAAGTACAATAGTCACTTAACACGTGAAGGAGAAGGACTGTAACTTGTGCTTTCGGGGAGATGGATTTTCTGATCAAACTGGTCTCTTCCATCTTCTGTGACAATGGAGCTCTTGCAGCTTTCTAAAGCAGTCAGTTTTGTGACAATGTTGCAAGAGAAAGGAATGGATTGAATGTTAGGTTTGCATTGGTAGGGTGACACCCCCAGGCTGGCCTGAGGGTCCTCCCTCTGTGCAGGGCTGGCCCAAGCCCTCTCTGCCTCCCACTGGCATGGGGCCAGGCTGAGGTCCCTCTCACCCTGGAGATTCCCCCCGCCCCCGCTGCACCCCTGCATGTGGGGCTGCCCAAGCCCTCCCTGCCTCCAGCCTGTGCTGGCCAGCCTGAGGTCCCCCTCCTCAATGGTGCCTGAAGCTGACCCGAGCCCCCTGCTGCCTACCCAGACCCCCCTCCCCTCTGCACAGGGGGCTGGCCCTATGAACCCCCACCACCACTGCCTGTGCATGGGGCCACCTGAGGCCCCCCTCTTTCCCCTGCATGTGGGGCAGGCTGGCTGGCATGAGCTACTCTTCCTAGCCCTCCCTACAGCACTGGTCTGGCATTGCCGCTTGCCCCCCTGCATGCTCCTCCATGCCCCGCTAGTGGTGCCACCCTACTTTTTGACAAAGCTGATGATCAGTTGGCAAAAGCAAACTGGACAAATGCCCAGTTTTGTCAAAAAAAGTTGGGACAGTGGGGACAGGGCATAAAAAGGGACTGTCCTGGCCTAAATGGGATGTATGGTCATCCTATGCATTGGAGAATTTCTTTGCATCATGGGTAACTACCTCAGCAGATTGCCCTCTTCTGACAGCCTTAGCTTCTCTTAGTCTTTCAGGGATGAGGACACAGCTCTTTGCAATGAAAAGAAGCATTGCACAAAATAAATTAGTGCTGGGTACGTGAGCAAATTCAGGGCTGCAGGAGGTTTCTGCAGGATACCTCCTCCCTCTGAGAACCTCAGCGGGGAGGGAGGTGGGACCGAATGGCTGACACTCTGACACTACAGTGAAGGGTGCCATAGAAGAACGTATGATTTATCTAACCAAGGAGGAGATTCTCTCTCTTCTTTCCTCTCTCCAGCTCTCTCTTTCCATCTACCACTGTAGTGAGGCTGGACAAGTTGTCAGAAGCTGCCAAGGTGAACACGGATGCAATCCGCTCTGCTCAGGAGGAGATTTCGGAATACCGCCGGCAGCTCCAGTCCAAGGTCACCGAATTTGAAGCCCTCAAGGGGACCAAGGAATCCTTAGAAAGGCAGAGAGCGGACATAGAAGACCGTCATCATGCTAATGTCTTGTCCTATCAGGTAACATGCGGCAGAGGACATAGAATCTAAGGGCTGGAAGGGACCTCAGGAGGTATCTAGTCCAACCCCCTGCTCAAAGCAGGACCAACCCCAACTAAATCATCCCAGCCAGGGCTTTGTCAAGCCTGACCTTAAAACCTCTAAGGAAGGAGATTCCACCACCTCCCTAGGTAACCCATTCCAGTGCTTCACCAGCCTCCTAGTGAAAACGTGTTTCCTAATATCCAACCTAAACCTCCCCCACTGCAACTCCTTGTTCTGTCAAAGGAGTAAGACAGCACCCAGCTGCCGTGTCTCATGGCAGCCAAGGCCTGTATAACCCTGTCCCCAGAAGTGCAGGGGGCGGGAAGTGGCACAGCTAAAGGATGGCAGCCAGGGCTGGCTCTGGCTTTTTTGCCGCCCCAAGCAAAAAAGAAAGGGGGCGGGGCCACTGGAGCAGCAAAGCAGGGGGAAAAAAACAGCACGGCTGGAGCGGCAAAGCGGGGGGTGGGGGAACACGGAGTGGCTGGAGCGGCAAAGCGGGGGGTGGGGGAACACGGAGCGGCTGGAGCGGCAAAGTGGGGGGTGGGGGAACACGGTGCGGCTGGAGCGGCAAAGCGGGGGGTGGGGGAACACGGCGCAGCTGGAGTGGCAAAGCGGGAGGGGGGGAACAACACAAAAACGGTGCGGCTGGAGCTGCAAAGTGGGGAGGCAGAGGGAGAAATAACGGTGCGGCCGGCAAAGCAGGGGAAAAACAAAACAAAAAAACCCCACAGGGCGGCTGGAGCCAGGGAACTCCCTGTGCTGCAGAATGTGCGCCCGGTCTAGTGAGGGGAAGGGGAGGGAGTGGGGGGAGAGAGAAGGGGGGCGGCCGGCGCTTTAGCGGGGCACTCACCACTCGGCCCCGACCGCCGGGCCGCCTGGTGGGAGGGCTCCGCTCTGCTCCGGTCAGCGGGGAGGGAAGGATGCGGGCTGGTCTGCCGAGTTTGCTGCAGGGCGCTCCCCTCCTCTGCACTGCCGCCCCCTACAAGGCGGCTGGAGCAGCAAACAAAACAAAACAAAAGCGCAGCCCTACCGCCCTAGGTTTGAGCGGAAGCTGCCCCGTAGAATCTGCCACCCCAAGCACGAGCTTGCTCAGCTGGTGCCTGGAGCCGGCCCTGATGGCAGCCTAGCTGTAGCTTCCAGGCTTTGAGCAGAGTCACGTGCACTGGGTAGACTCCAACCCCACCCCTTTCCTGGGACTTGGCTTTGCTGGTACTTCAAACACCACCAAAGTGTAAACTTCAGCCTAAGCTTTCTCCCCAGGCTTGGCTTTTCTAGGATTTCCCCTGCAGAACAGCCTCTGTCGCAGTCTCTGCCTCCTCCTGCCTCAGAGAGACACTCCAGACCCTCTTAGGTTTTGACCAGTCTGATCTACCCCCAGAGCGACTGATCAAACAATCCCTCTGCATCCCTAAACAGGATTTAAGCACCTGATGGTGGAATGGCTCAAGGGAGGAGCCCTGAATCACCAGCTGTGTCCTAGAATATGCCCTGCCATTGCACTCACTAAGAATGAGAACAGGCTGTCCTGGCTTGGGGAATTTAGGACCATGCTGTGATCTACTGGGGATAGTTGCACCTCAAGTTATCACCAAAGGGGAACTGCTTCTCTGTGGGAGGTGGGGAGACTCAGTCACCACTCGCTGGTGAGATGGGATATGACTCCTGATGTTTTCATTAGACTATCACCATGTGGGGGAGATGGGGTGGATAGTTCTCTCTAAACAGGCTGTGAAGGGCCATGCATTCACAGAGGCCTGGAGAGGAGAGAGGTAGGGGGTGGGAGGGGAGCAATTTGGGGCATGCAGGGCTGCTGCAGGGAGTGGCACCTCTCCCCCAGAGCTGCTGCCCACAGGGAGAGAGGGCTGGGGGGGAGTCCTTTCTCCCTGCCACAGCCTGAGGCAGCCTGAACCCCAAACCCTTCATCCCTGGCCCCATCCCACAGACTGCACCCCCAGCCGGAGCCCTCACCCACGGCACACCAATCCTCTACCTAGGCGTGAGCCCCCTCCCGCATCCTGAACCCTTCATTACAGCTCCATCCCAGAGCCTTCATCCGCCGCTGGAACCCTCATCCCCCCCGGGCTCCAATCCCCTGCCCTACCCTGAGCCCCCCTTGCCCTCTGAACCCCTCATCCCTGGCCCCATCCCAGAGCCCGCACCCTCAGCCCTCACTCCTCTGCACTCCAACCCTCTGCCCCAGCCCTGAGCCCCTTCCAACACTTTGAACCTTTTGGCCCCACCCTGCCACACATCATCCCCTTACTGGTGCACATAACACAATTCATTCTGCACGTGGATGTAAAAAATTAGAGAGAACAGTCCCTGGCTAATCTGAAGATAACTGTGACCTATCTGAGTGCAGGGGTTACCCAGGCGAGAATGAGCCCAGTGAATTGCTCAGCCACATCTAGCTAGCACTGCAGTATCTGAAGGCAGTGAGAGATGAACACTGGACGCCATGGTGTCCCAAGGTGCACAGTGGCAGCTCAGTCACCACTTTGCTTGTGAAGAGTGGAAATTGGGAACTGGGGCAGTCAGCCTTGAACACAGCCCCAATTGTCTTTCTGCCCAGGAAACCATCCAGCAGCTGGACAACGAGCTGAGGAATACCAAGTGGGAGATGGCAGCTCAGCTCCGCGAGTACCAGGACCTGCTGAATGTCAAGATGGCCCTGGATATAGAAATTGCTGCTTACAGGTACAGAGCCACAAGCAGGGGTAGAGGTGAGCTCATGGAGGCAGGTCTCAGCAAGTTCCTTAGAACTACCCAAAGCTAAGCGTACACAATAGACACCAGCACTGGGGGCTTTTCACTAATCAGTATCATCACCCCAACTTCCTTTCACAGGCCACCCTAAGTCACAGGCCACCCTAAGACCAGCCTCTCCTGGGCAGTTCTGCCAAGCTACCATCTTCATCTCACTGAGACTCTGTCTCCACTGGAGCTGGAACTCCCAGCTCAAGAAGACAGACATGTGCGAGCTTTGCTTCAACTAGTGCTCGAAAAAGAGCAGGGAGGCTCTGGTGACGCAGGTAGCAGGACAGGCTTGCTGCCGGGATCTCCGACTGGGGTTGTATTTGGACGACTGGCTCAAGCCCCTGCCTGTGCCACTGCAGCCATTCTGCTGTTTTAGCTTGCTAGCATGAGCACAGTTAGTATATATGATATCTACCCAGGGGCAACTCTAGGTATTTTACCGCCCCAAGCACGGCAGGCAGGCTGCCTTTGGCGGCTTGCCTGCGGGAGGTCCCTGGTCCCACAGATTTGGCGACATGCCTGTGGGAGGTCCACCGAAGCCGCGGGACCAGCGGACCCTCCGCAGGCATGCCGCCGAAGGCAACCTGCCTGCCACCCTCACAGCGACCAGCAGAGTGCCTCTCGTGGCTTGCCGCTCCAGACATACGCTTGGCGTGCTGGTGCCTGGAGCCGCCCCTGTGTCTACCCGAACTCAGAATTACACCTCCCAGCTGCAGTGTAGACATAGACTTGGGTACACAGATGGCCCTACCCTAAGGCAGGAGGGGAACCAATATCTTAAATATCAAGCTGCTCAGGCCCCCAGGTTGTGCATCCCCAGCTACAGTGTACACATGGAGGCAAGGGGTTGAAATCTTACTGCAGGCTCGTTTCCCCAGCGCCACTGGGGAAAATACACCCCCTCTCCAAGGAGCTGGAGGGTGAATGTCAAACCAGAACCCCAAGGGAGTCCTTAGGGCCTGATGCAAAACCCATTGTGCTTGACTGAAAGACTTCCATTGAGTTCAGTGGGCTTGGGTCAGACCCAGGGGTTCACAAAAGCAAAGTTAAGATTTACCAGTAACATTTTCAGAGCTGCCAAGTGGACTCTGACTTCCGTTCTCTGTCTCTCTCACTCACAACAGAAAGCTGTTGGAAGGAGAGGAATGTCGCATCGGGTTTGGACTCGGACCTTTCCCCTTCCCTGAGACACCCCCTAAACTCCCCAGCATTTCCACCCACATAAAGGTGAAACGTGAGGAGAAAGTCAAAGTGGTGGAGAAGCCTGATAAGGAAACTGTGATTGTGGAGAAGCAGACAGAGGAAATCCAGGTGACTGAAGAGGTAACGGAGGAAGAGGAGGCCGAGAAGAAAGAAGAAGCTGGAGAGGAGGGTGGGGAAGAAGCTGAGGCAAAGGAGGAAGAGAAGGAAGAACCCAAGGAAGAAGTGGAAGGTGAAGAAGAAAAGCCCAAGTCCCCAGAAAAGGAGGAGGCAAAGTCTCCAAAGAAGGCCAGGTCCCCAATGAAGGAGGAAGCCAAATCCCCAGAAGCCAAATCTCCAGAGAAGCCTGCATCCCCCACCAAGGAGGAAGCCAAGTCCCCAGAAGCCAAGTCTCCAGAGAAGCCTGCATCCCCCACCAAGGAGGAAGCCAAGTCCCCAGAAGCCAAGTCACCAGAGAAGGTCAAGCTTCCTGTGAAGGGTGAGGCCAAGCCTCCAGAGAAAGAAGCAACCCCCCAAAAAGAATTGGTCAAATCACCCCAGAAAGAAACCAAGGTGCCTGTAAAAGAAGAGACGCCGAAAGAGAAAGAGGAGAAAGCCCCAGCCAAACCTAAAGTAGAGGAGAAGGAAGACAGCAAGAAAGAGGAGGGGCCAAAAAAGGAAATCCCAGCCAAGGAGATTCACAAACCTGAGCCTAAGGTAGAAGAGAAGAAAGAGGAGGAGAAGCCCAAAGAAGATGACAAGAAAAAAGCTGCCGAGCCTGAGCCCCCTGCCCCCGAGGAGAAGAAAAAGGAAGCTGTAAAGGCTGAAGAGAAAGAGAAGGAGCCTGCCAAACCAGCACCAAAACCCAAAGAAGAGAAGATGGAGGAGAAAGCTGCAAAGCAGAAGCCTGAGCCTAAACCTCAGGAAAAGGAAGCCAAGGCCAAGGAGCCCAGCAAACCAGCAGAGAAGGAGCCTGAGAAACCAAAGGCTGAAGAAAAAAAGGAAGAACCTAAAAAGGAGAAGGCTGAGCCCAAAACGGACCAAGAGGAGAAACCCAAAGCTGAAGCTAAACCCAAAGAAGAGTCAGAGGCTGCCAAGACAGAACCCAGCAAAGACACCAAGGAGACCCCCAAGGCAGAAGCACCCAAAGACGCGCCAAAGGCTACCAAGCCCAAGGCAGAGAAAGTGGAGAAGTCCTCCAGCACAGACCCAAAAGAGGGCAAACCCACAGGGAAAGCTGCTGCTGCCGACGACAAAGGCGAAAAGAACGAGAAGTGAAGAGCGGAGCTGGGACGTGCGAGGAGATGGGCCACCAAAGAGAACTCGGAGGCTCTTCCTGCCAGGTGGTCAGTTATATTTTTGTTTTCACAAGGGGAGATTTTGCTTAGATGGTGGGTGCCCTCCTGCCTCTGAGCTGGAGCTCACGTTAGCAATAGGTTTATGTGCAAGAAATCAAAACCCAGTACCCGAGCCTCCACCAATGATGTTATGTTATGATAGCTTCAATAGCAGAATGTGATACACGCAGAATGCCACATTTAAACACTTGAATTATAAAAAAACCCCTGCCCCTTTTCCAAATAAGTGCATTTATTTACTATATGTGCAATAGATGGACAAATGCAATAAAGAATGTAACAGTTAGAGCTCTGTTACACTGCGGAGAAGTACAATAAGGTAGGAAACTCAGAGTTGTCAATGCCTTTTCATTTTACAAATGGATATTATTGAAATCCTCCTTTTGTAGACGGCACTATCTGTGGTTGACTTAAAGAAAAGCAGGATAGACACTAGCTGCATGCATCCGACGAAGTGGGTATTCACCCACGAAAGCTCATGCTCCAAACCGTCTGTTAGTCTATAAGGTGCCACAGGATTCTTTGCTGCTTTTACAGATCCAGACTAACACGGCTACCCCTCTGATACTAGTTGCAGAAACACACAAAGAAATAAGTGCACTATACAAACTCAAGTCCACTTTCAATTGCTTCTGTGCAATAAGAAATAAAATGCTTACAGACTAACTACTCTGTCTCCTCTCTGCCAGTTCCTTCCCTAGGAGAACAGGACCACAGTTCACCACTGTAGAAAGGATTTGGTGCAAACAGCTGTGGTTCCCATTCAGTCACCCTTAGACATTGGTCCTTATGACAGGACTTGGACCCAGATGCTCAAAGGAATTTAGGCTCCAAACTTAGGTTGGAATCAATGGGAATTAGGTACCTGTGAGACTCTAGGCCTTGGTCTCTAAAGAAGGAGGTTCTGCTGTTGCATTAAAGGCTGGCCATGAAAAACAGATGGGATAGATCTGTTCCCTTCCACAGTGCGGTCCAGCGCTCTTAAGTATTCACCAGTAGTATTAGCAATGGTTTTGGGGTCTGCGGCTCTGGCAAGCCCTCCTTTAGAGTTTGGGGAGCCCAACTTGCATAGACTGTGGAGAGGGGGAGAGGTAATGGATTCAGTCTGTGCCCCAGGCTGCTGGCACTGGAGAAGGTGCCCCGGCAAGGCAGCCAGCTGTGTGAGGGGAGTGCCTGCAGGAGCCTATACGGCTCCACAAACCATGGGTTCAAAGCTACCACCAGGAGAGAGGAAACTAACTGAAGAGGTTCAGATAACAAAAGGACAAGCCAGAACTGCTGCTGTGGGACTGTGTGCAGGACTCAGAGATATGGCTTGTGCATGCATAACTGCAGCATGGGCAGGGGCTGCTGTGGCAACAAGGATGTGTTCCAGCAGCAAGGAGAGAGAGGGGTTTTTAATAGTGTGAATCCCAGGGGTCTCCAGAGACTGGTTTATTACAGCATCAACACAGTCCCACACTGCAATGCAGAGCTGGCTGCCTGGCCCCTGTTCTTACCTGCCCAGAGGAGATGTGGGAGTGCAGAACAGAGAGAGGGACCAGCAAAGGCCAGGAGCAAGAGGATATGGGATGAACTCAGGAAATGCTGCCTATGTGTGCAGGGGTGGGAATCCTGTGCCATCTGCTGCACAGGCCAGCTTGGAGTGGATCAGAGAGAAGCTGGTGCTGCTGTTTTTGCAGAGGAGGCACCAGAGAACTGGGAACCTGGAATGCTAGGCATGATGGGGTGAAATGGAGGGGCTAGGCCTCACAGAGACCCTGGGAACTCATTGCCCCTCTGCAGGTCATCAGCTGCCTCAGTGAGAGGGGAGTTAGTCCCTGAGGGATTAATAAGACCCTCCTTACAGGCAACCCACAGGGAGGGCCATTCTCCCCCTCCCTCCCCAAGGTCTGATGGGGCCCACTGCACAGAGCAGCACTGGACGTTAGCACCGTGCCCCACTAAAGATCTCAAAGCACTTTCCAAAGGTTGGTCAGCACCATTAAACCCTCTTCCTCTGTGCATTTTATGTATGGGGAAACCAAGGCACAGAACAATAAAATCACTTGGAATCACAGAATATTAGGTTGGAAGGGATCTCAGGAGGCCCTCTAGTCCAACCCCCTGCTCAAAGCAGGACCAATCCCCAGATTTTTACCCCAGTTCCCCAAATGGCCCCCTCAAAGATTGAACTCACAACTGTGGGTTTAGCAGACCAATGAGCTAGCCCTCCCCCCACTTGCCCCATGTCTCACTTGGCAGTGTGAGGAACAAAACCCAGGACTCCTGACTCTCAGTTCTATAATCTGACCCCAGACCCCAATCTGCTGCCACCGGTGCATCTCACAATAGGAGTCCTTGCACGTCTCATAAACCAGCAGTGAACCCCCAAACCCCGTATGGTGGCAGTAACACAAGCACTTTGTTATTAAATGAAAGGGCGCAGGACAGAACTGAGAGCAAGCTGGCATAACCAGAATAGGCAGAATCCTGGAGTCATGACCTCAGATTACAAGGTGGCGAGTCAGCCTGGAGTGACAGCTCCACCCACACAGGACAGGTGATGAAAACCTGGAGGTGCTGGTGATAGATGGCAATGATCAATTTCTGAGGTGATCTGTTCCCTATAGCCCAACTTTTCTTCCCAGGGCAGCACTGTGGCCAGGTGGTGAGAGTTTGCCAGGCGACAGCTTGTCCCTGACGAGGTTAAACGCCTCACCTAATTTTAAGTGGATTGAGGTGGTGCCAAGCCTTGGCAGCTCTTGATGGGTTCAGGCCATCGATCTGGAAAATCAGCCACGTTCCGGAACCCATTCCCAAGGCTGGGGCTGGGCTTGCAGAGGACTTGCTCCCTACCCTACCCCAGGCACAGGTCAGATGGGCCGTGCTCAATTTCTAATGAAAGAGGTGACAGGGCTCAAGCAATTTTTTACATTCATGCACCAAGCCTGTGGGTGCTGGGGCTCTGCCCTGGCAAGCCCAGGCACCAGTTAAGCACTGCTGAAGGGGTGACCTCACCCGCTAAGCTCCAGCCATCCAGGCTCTGAGCTGCAGCCATACCGTGCTGTAGCTCAGAAGCCCAGAGACAGCGGGGTAGCAGCCAACTGGTGTTTCCGCTGCAGGCCGGATCATCAGCAGGAAGGCCGAGGTGAGAGAAGCTGTCGCCCCTTTGCTTCTGAGAGCATTGGCTGATAGGTCGGAGCCTGGCAGAGCGAGCTGGGGCTGCTGTGGAGTTCGCGCTACAGGAGACAATCGCATCTCTTGGGAAAGACAGAGACTACATGCCTGACCCAAGGTGCAAGCTACCCTGTCCCTGCCCACCAGGCTCCTGCTGCCCCCATTCTCTTGGAAGGACCCCTCTTTCCATTGTACAACCCCATGGTCTCCCAGGCCTTGCTCCTCCTGGTCCCAGGGGACAGACCGCCTCTCTCAGCCTCACTTGGGGCCGGAGTGCCCCCTCCTGCAGGCACACCCAGGGGACAGCACTTGGAGGGAGGAACTCTCCATGGGGTCCTCGCAGCAGGGAGGGCTGTGGCTGGGAAGGCTGTGAGCATCGGGCCAGCTCCCCCAAGCCCATGGATCCCATAGAGTCAGACCGACCCCACAGAGCATTCCCAGTGCTGCAGTGACTAGCCACCGCGGGCTGGAGGGAAGCACAATGCGTGGCTGCTGGCAGAAGGAGCAGCGAGCAGCAGGGGGTGGTGAGGTCAGGTACTACGCCCAAACTCACAGAACTGGGCTGAGGCCAAGCCTTTTGTTTCCTCCTCCCGTGTGTAGTTTGTTCATTTCCAGTCCCTTTGCAGCTGAGCCCTAAGGGGTGAAGGAACATGCTGACAGACACACTATATTTTCTTCTGCCCAGTCCCCATGGCCATTCTCCCACCTTTAGCTCATAGACAGTGGCAGGAAAGGCCAAAGAAACACTTTTTTGCCCCCTTGCACTCACTGTTAAGAACAGCCCTTGTGATGTGTGATCAGGGAGAGGTCTGGGACTGGCGTCGTCACATCACCATGCCAACAGGCTGATGTCCTCCTGTGACCACAGCATCGCTACCAGAGGTGCTATTAGCACCCAGCATCCTGGGTAGCCCCAGCAGATCAGATCCTGGCTGTCCTATGTTTGCAGAAGAGCAACGCTTCCCTGTCAAATCAGCCCAACCTCCTGGCCAGGGCCCTGGGTTGGCTGGTTGGTGACCAAGCTGAGCACTGACATCTTGCATTGACTTTATCTGCAGACCGGCTGCTCAACAGCTCTGAAAATCAGGCTCAGAGCTCTTTCCTCTCCCACACTGCGATGCCAGTTTGGATCTGCCTGTCCAAGAACACCAGCTTCAGGACACACGGCCCTGGGCAGGGCTGCACCATCAAGGAGAGAAGCACAAGATCTGCCTTTTCTCCATCCCTCCAGCATCTAGTACTAGACACTTCCTGAGCTCCCTGAGAGACGTCACCTGGGGATCAGCCCAGTGAACCTTGGGTTCCAAATCACAGAGAAGACAGTTTCACCGCGGCCACCAGAAAAGCTTCTAACTGCATGTTGGATTTCCCTACACCATCTATCCCTGAGTGCCACTCGCACATGAATGCATTGATCCTCGCCACCCACCTCTGAGGTAAGTCAGGTCTGTTATCCTCACTGATGGGAAACTGAGGCACAGAGGTGTCAAGGTCTCACAGTCTGTAGCACAGCAGGGAACTAACGCTAGATCTTCTGTGGCCCAGTCCCTTGCTACTGTTTATATTTATAGTCCAGTAGCAGCTAGAGGCCCCATTGTGCTGGGCACTGCGGAGAGACAGTCTAAGAGCTGACAGGCTAAAGAGACCAGACAGACAAAAATAAATATTATCCACACCCCCATGTTACAGAGGGGGAATTGAGGCACAGAGGGATGAAGAGTACACCGCAATCAGAGGTGTGACTGCAGCTCACATGGACATAATTTAGCTAGGCAGGTCCCGGCACTGCAAAGCTGGATGATTCCTCAAGATCTGGCCCACACTGCTGATCTGGTACCCATGTTAGCTAGACTAGGGCTAGCTCAGCTAGTCTACTTGCTGCCCCACCCCGTGATAGCCGTTGGCCAAGGTCACATGGGGGGTCTGTGGCAACATTTGGAATTGAACCCAAATTTTGGCAATTTTTAACAATGTGGGTTATTAACAACTGGAACAATTTACCAAGGGTCATGGTGGATTCTCCCTCACTGGCAATTTGTAAATCAGGATTGGGTATTTTTCTAAACGCTCTGCTCTGGGAGTTATTGTGGGACTGGTCTCTGGCCTGTGTGATCCAGGAGGGCAGACTAGACAATCACAAGGGTCCCTCCTGGCCTTGGAATCTCTGAGTCCAGCTTTCCTGAATCCCAGGCCGGTGCATTCATCCCACAGCCTCCTTCCTCTTCAACCCCATGAGCAACCAGGCTCTTTCAGGCTACACTGACTTTTCATACTAAGTAAAAAGAGCAAGAAAGAACAAAAGTCTTTGCAGGAGAGCAAAGGGTGCGTGATGCCCCTGTACCAGGCTGCAGCGACTCAGAACTAAAGACAGCTGTCTCTGCAGACAAGCAGGGCTCTCAGCAATTTAAACAGCAGTGCACAGAAAAGCAAAAACATTTCAATTTCCACAGCTACCGATGCCACACCATGAAGGCTGGTGTTCTCCTAGGTGCCCCGGGTTCTCACAGTCACACAGAGCAAAGGGAACCTGATTTTGAGTATTCATCCCTTGCAATTCAATTCATCTGCTGTGAAGGGCTGACTCAGTGATGCCGAGCGCTGTGAATCAGCAGTTCCAGGAAGTCTAGACACTTGGAACCTGATGTTTATGGGACTAAATCAGCCCCTTGGGTCAGCTGAAATTGAAGTTGAGGCCCATTTTCTGTTACTGATCTGGGATCTTAATGAGTTTTTAATGAATCATTCTATAATAAAGTCACTTTCCTAATCTCTCAGATGAAGTGGGAAGAATTCCAGGAAGCAAAGCTTTGATTGTCAGACTGGAGGGAAGATGTACTCATTATTTTTAACATTTCTTCATAACCTCCAGCCCCCTTTAGACATCCCAGCCATCTGCTGCATGCTGGCCTAGCCTGGCACCGAGCTGTGCCCATGGATCGCACAGTCACATTGCGGAGCTCCTAAATTTGCTTCAAAAAAACATCAGTTGCTTTAGAGCAGGGAAATGTGTCAATCCTACATACCACAGGCTCGGCTGTTCTCTGGGGAAAGGGTCATTCAGGGGAATCACCCGCCTCACATCAAAGAGGAAACAAAGCAGCAATTTCATGATGGAGAGCCAGGACAAATTAAAGGTACATGATTGGTTAACTATTAATTGGTGAGCTGGCTAATTCTCTCCACACTGGTAGACAAATTAAGTTGCAGGCAGCTGAACTGTGTGGGACTCCTTCAGACAAGGAAGGAGGCGAGAAGGCTGGTAGTGCAGATGGGGACTCAGGGGTAGTGGGCTCAATTCCTGAGTCTGCCCTAGATTTCCTGTGTGATCTTGGTCAAGTCACTTAAACTCCGAGCCTCAGTTTCCCCAAATGTAAAAATAGGGATAATGGCACTTCCGTTGTCTGTCTTGCCTATTTAGATTACAAGCTCTTTGGGGGCAGAGATTGTCTCTTACTACATGAATGTACACAACCAGATCTCAGCTGGCTCCTAACCCCTAGCCTAATAAACTTATGTTCAAACAGAGCTTTGACACTACAACTCCCATGCTGCTTTCTTCCCTAAGGCTCGACGATTACCCAGTTTCCTTCCCAAATATGTTACCACCCCCATCCTTACTCCCCTAGTCATGCAACATTCTACGAATGGGGTAGGTCTAGGAGTGGCTGCATCACCCTGGGGTTGGACCCTAGCCACAGAGGAATAGATCGAGCGGTCCCATTGCCTGTGGTGGGGGTTAGTCTGCCTCTTGCATGTAAGAGGGCAGCATGGCTCAGTTTGTAAAGCATGTTGGGACCATGGGGCAGTCACGGTTCTCTGGAAATACAAGCTGAGAGGGCAGGTGGGGATCTGAGCGTTCACTGCAGCAGTATCACTCTGTGGTGCAGGGCGCTGCACCATTTGGCACACGACACTTGCAGTAGCTGCTTTCTCTCTGAAGGTACTTACAGATCTTAGTGGTGCTCCTCGAGGCGGTCCATGGACCACATGCTTGTGATACAGAGGGAACCAGCTCCCCTCCTCCTTTCAAGCTGCAGGCTCCTGGTTGCAAAGCAGAACCTGATCCCAGGTGGACAACAAGAGGGAACCTAGCTGCCTTTGCTGTCCCGAGCAGGAGGAGTGGAATACCCAGAGCAGAAGGGAAATGAGGCATGTCCAGCGGAGAAGAGGACTATGGGAAGGATTTTCAATAGCACCTAAGTGATTTAGAAGTGCATGTCCCATTGAAAATGAATGTGCCTGGGCAACGAGCGCCGGGGCAGAAGACGATGAGGCAATCAGAGCATATGCAGCGGGAGAGTAGATGGGGCAAAACTCAGCGTGCTGGAGACTAAAAGGAGCCAGCCAAAGTTCCCAAGGCAACACACCTAGTGCGACAGACAGCTCCAAAGCCACACTCTGCCCTGCTGTCTGCCCTCATTAGCAATTGCTGCAGGGATGCCACGAGATTGCCTATGGAGCATGGACTAGCCCTACAGCAGCCTTGCCTAAGGCCTTGGCGACACTGGCAGTTTCTGCGCAGTAAAGCAGCTTTCTGCGCTGTAACGCCGAGGTTACACACTGCCAAGCCACTTAGCGCGCAGAAACTGCACAGTTGTAGGGCTGTGAAAAAAACACCCCAATGAGAGGCGTGCAGCTTCCTGCACTGGGGCCACACTGGTCAATTACAACATTGCGATTGGCCTCCAGGAGGTGTCCCACAATGCCTGTTCTTGCCTCCCTGGTCATTGGTTTGAACTCTACTGCCCTGCTCACAATGACCAACCGTCAGCCCCACCCTGTAAATTCCTTTGGAATTTTGAAAGTCCCCTTCCTGTTTGCTCGGTGATGCGTGCAGTGGTCTCAGCGCATCTTCCCAGGTGGCCATGCCTGCTCCATGCACCAGCCGATTCCCCGCTTGGAGCAATGCTGAGCTGCTGGACCTCATCAGCATTTGGGGAGAGGAGCCTGTCCAGTCCCAGCTGCGCCCCAGCCATAGGAATTATGATACCTATGGACAGATTTCATGATGCATGACAGAAAGGGGCCATGACCGGAACACGCTGCAGTGCAGGGTCAAAGTGAAGGAGCTGCGGAAGGCCTACCACAATGCGCGGGAGGCAAACTGCCACCCCGGTGCTGTGTCCACGAGCTGCGAGTTCTACAAAGAGCTGGATGTGATACTTGGTGGCAACTCCACCACCACTGCGAAGGCCACAGTGGATACCTTGGTAGTTCGCATGCTAGTCAAGAATGGACCAAGCCAGGAGGAGGAAATCTTGGACGAGGATGTGGAGGGGGACCCAGAGGCAGAAGACAACTTGGAGGCCAGAGATGCATGCAGCCAGGAGCAATTCTCTACCCTGGAGGAGGCTAACAAATTACAGCTGTCAGATCTTGGCGAAGTGCAAACAGGAGAGGAGGGTAGCAGAAAGCAGGCTTTTGTCTGTATGATGTGTGTACCACCACATGCCTAGTCTGAGCGGCGGAACAAGGTGTTGATTGACTCTCTCACTTCACGGGAATCTACCTCAGAGATCTCCAGGAAATGCTCCTGGAGATACTGGGCAATCCGCCGCCGCAGATTCTTTGGCAGAGCTGCTTTGTTTCTTGCCCCATTAAAGGTAACTTTCTGGTGCCACTGTGCCATCACAGGGGGTGGGGTGGGGACCATTGATGCACACAGGTGAGCTGCACAGGGGCCAGGGCAGAAGTCGCAGTTTTGGTTCCCTGTTCACTCTCAGCAGCGAGATCTTCCATAATGAACACGGCCTGTGGAAAGTGTGGGGACAGGAATGATTATCAGGCCCCCCACTACAGTGCTGGCTCTCCCCAAGAGCAATGTGCCCAGTGTACAGCCCCTGCGGCTACTCACCATTTTGGGGGGCTTGTGGCTCATGTGTGCTTGCCTGGGGCCAGCCAGTTAGTGACAGGTGTGTGAGCACTGGCTGTGTTTTAAAGCACTGAAACAGTGTTGTCTGTGTTGCAAACAATCCTGCTTCTGTAAAATGCTGCGTATAAACTTCACAGAGATGCCCTTGGGAGCCCAGCCTCCCACTTTGTTATCGGCAGCTGAACGGCTGCGCAGAATTAGAAAGCAGCCAAGAAAAACTAAGGAGGACTTTCTGCGTGAGGTTATGATGCTCTCCGCTGCCGAGAAACAGGAATTGAAGGAGTGGACAGCAAGAAGAGGGACTGAAAGGAGAACATGGCATGCTAGAATGGAGCCACAGAGCGGCTCTTAAATGTTATGGAGCACCAAGCGGATATGCTCCAGGAGATACTAGCTCTTCAAACCAAGCAGGTCTGTGCCCGCTCTCCCCTCAGCCACTGTTACAAAACATGCCCCCGCCCCCAGACACTGCAACACACTGTTATCGACCTCCTGGCTCTACTCTCTACCCACTGCATTCCACTCCTGCTCCATCACAGTCCAGGCCTGCAGACTCCCAGTCCCACTGCACTCAACACCCATCCCTCTGCAGTTTAGAAGGTTAGATATGATCCCTGGACATACACAACTCCTTTACTGTCCCGGGACCCCACCTCCTCTTGGGACCTTCCTTTCCCTCTCAGTGCTGATGGGTTTTTTTGTTTCTCTCTCTCCTCCGGTTGTTGTTTTTTAATAAAAGAATTGTGTGGGTTTGAAAACAATGCTTATTCTATTAATTGAAAGCAAACAGAGCCCTGCAAAGCAACAGACCATTTTCTTAAACCTTCATAGTGCATTGTCTGCACCAATCACAATCACCTCCTAGCATTACAAGCACTGCACAAGCATAGCAACAAATATTAATGACTTTCAGCTTCAAATTGCTGCCTCAAGGCATCCCTGATCCTTATGGCCCCACACTGAACCCCTCTAATAACCCTGGTCTCTGGCTGGTCATATTCAGCCTCCAGGTGCTGAGCCTCAGCAGTCTACCCCTAAGTGAAGCTTTCACCCTTCCCTTCACAAATATTATGGAGTGTACAGCATGTGGCTATAAGCATAGGAATATTGTCATCGGCCAGGTCCAGTCTGCCATATAGGCAGCACCAGCGGGCCTTTAAATGACCAAAAGCACATTCAGCAGTCATTCTGCTCTTGCTCAGCCTGTTATTGAACCACTCCTTACTGCTGTCAAGGTGCCTCATGTATGGCTTCATAAGCCACGGCATTAAGGGGTAGGCAGGTGTCATAAACAGATAGCTAAGGGTTAATGTCTCTTTCACCTGAAACACCTGACCAGAGAACCAATCAGGAAACCGGATTTTTTCAACTTTGGGTGGTGGGAAGTTTGTGTAAGAGGTCTTTTGTTTCTTTCTGCCTGCTTTCTCTGAGCTTTGGAGAAGTAGTTCTGTTTTCTAATCTTTTGTTTCTAAGTGTAAGGACAAAGAGATCAGATAGTAAGTTATATGGTTTCTTTTCTTTGGTATTTGCATGAATATAAGTGCTGGAGTGCTTTGATTTGTATTCTTGTTGAATAAGGCTGTTTATTCAATATTCTTTTAAGAAATTGCCCTGTATTGTGTCATCTGTATACAGAGAGACTATTTGTATTTTTTCTTTCTTTTTATATAAAGCTTTCTTTTAAGACCTGTTGGAGTTTTTCTTTACTTCAGGAAAATTGAGTCTGTACTCACCAGGGAATTGGTGGGAGGAAGAAATCAAGGGAGATCTGTGTATGTTGAATTGGCTAGCTTGATTTTGCATTTCCTCTGGGTGAAGAGGAAAGTGCTTTTGTTTCCAGGATTGGAAACGGAGAGGGCAAGTCCCTCTGTTTGGATTCACAGAGCTTGTGTCTGTGTATCTCTCCAGGAGCACCTGGAGGGGGGAAGGGAAAAAGGATTATTTCCCTTTGTTGTGAGACTCAAGGGATTTGGGTCTTGGGGTCCCCAGGGAAGGTTTTCCAGGGGGACCAGAGTGCCCCAAAACACTCTAATTTTTTGGGTGGTGGCAGCAAGTACCAGGTCCAAGCTGGTAACTAAGCTTGGAGGTTTTCATGCTAACCCCCATATTTTGGACGCTAAGGTCCAGAATCTGGGAATAAGGTTATAACATGAGTGGCAGCTGGTGGGAGATAGACAGAATCCAGAAGCCAGTAGGAATATTATATTTTTCTTTTCTCTGCTAAGGGCTTTTTAGCAGAGAGAAACAGTTTGGTTTTAAAAGGGAACCAGAGAGAATTTTTTTTTCTGCTCTCTCTGGCAGTTTGTGGCTTGCATGTTAAGGGTCTTTTGTCATGCAATAGCCCTCTCATTAGGAGGCAAGTACCAGCACTTATATGCATGCAAATAAAGTGGTTTTTCTGGTTTCCCTTCATTGAACATTAGCTAGAGAGAGAAAAGGAAAAAAGCACTGTTGCTAGGCTGACTTCAGGAGGCAACAGAGAACCTGCAGTTCAGAGGATAAACACCGGAGGGCACCCCAACACAAGAAAACAGGAATCATGACTTCTAAGGCAAAAATGGAGGCTGAAGACCAATTCAGAGAAGCTGAACACAGGCGACAACTGGAAATAAAACAAGCAGAGATGGAAATAAGAGAAAGAGAAAGAGAGGCAGCCTACAAAAGAAAACTAGAAGAAGAAGAGGTAGCCTACCAAAGAGAACAGGCAGCCAAAGAGGCGGACCACCGCCGAGAAATGGAAAAACAACAAAAAGAAATGGAAAAACAACAAAAAGAGAATGAAGAGAAGGAAAAACAGAGAAAACATGAACTGGACTTGGCAAAAGCTGGGCTGCATGTGCCAGCCACCCCTAACAACCCGGCGCCAATTATTGCTCCACAGCACAGAAAATTTCCCACCTACAAGGCAGGTGATGACACCGAGGCCTTCTTGGAAAATTTTGAAAGAGCCTGTCTTGGGTACAGCATCCCCGAAGACCAGTACATGGTAGAATTAAGGCCACACCTCAGTGGACCTTTAGCAGAGGTGGCAGCTGAAATGCCTAAGCGGCAAATGAATGACTATAAACTTTTTCAAACCAAGGCCAGATACAGAATGGGGATAACCCCAGATCATGCCCGTCGGCGCTTCAGAACCCAAAAGTGGAAACCAGAGGTGTCATTTCCCAAACACGCCTACTACATTGCAAAAAACTATGAGGCCTGGCTAACAGGAAACAACATTCAAACCCTGGAAGAACTGAACCTCCTCATACAAATGGAGCAGTTCTTGGATGGTGTTCCTGAAGACATCACACGGTACATACAAGATAGAAATCCCAAAGATATCGCTGAGGCGGGGGAGATTGGAGCCAAATGGATGGAACTGGCAGAAAGCAAGAAAGCTACTGTCAAGGGGAACGATTACCCCAGGGGGCACACAGACCATAAACCCTACAACCGAGGACAGCCAAAGACCCCACATACCACCCAAGTAAAGCCACAGACACCCTACCCTTCCACCTCACCAGTCTCCAGTAACTCACCTCGGCCCAGTGACCCATCAGATGGAAGATGCTTTAAGTGTAATGAACTGGGACATATCAAGGCCAACTGTCCCAAGAACACCATGCGAGTGCAATTCATTACACCACCATCACCCCAAAGATCCCCAGGCCCAGATGCCTCTCAAATACCCTTGGAGCGAAGGGAAAATTTGAGAGTGGGCGGAAAGATGGTTACTGCGTGGAGAGACACGGGGGCACAAGTGTCAGCTATCCACCAATCCTTCGTTGACCCCAAATTCATCAACCCAAAGGCCAAAGTTACAATTTACCCCTTCATGTCACAAGCTGTAGACTTGCCTACAGCTCAACTGCCTGTCCAGTACAAAGGCTGGTCAGGAATGTGGACTTTTGCAGTCTATGACAATTATCCTATCCCCATGCTACTGGGGGAAGACTTGGCCAACCAGGTGAGGCGGGCCAAGAGAGTGGGAATGGTTACCCGTAGCCAAACCAGGCAAGCTTCCAGACCCATTCCTGTTCCTGAACCGTCCACAGAGGCCCCGTCTTTGTTACCAGAGACCCAGACAGAGGTAGTGGACCCGGATTCCATGCCTACCACTGAAACAGCCACAGCATCTCCAGTCCCAGGCCCGGAACTGGAACAGCAACCAGCACCAGCAAGTGCAACCACATCTTCAACCTCAACGCCAGAGGGCGCCAGCGAGCCAGAACTGGCAGAAGCACAAGACAGCCATACCCAAAAGGCTCAGCCAGAGCCTGAAATACCCTCAGGTGCACCAGCGGAGAGCGGTTCACCAGCACTGGAAACAACCCCATCACCTACATCGCTTCCAGAGGGACCAAGCCCAAGTCCACAGTCTGAGGAAGAACTGGTGACCCCAGCCTCAAGGCAACAGTTCCAGACTGAGCAGGAAGCAGATGACAGCCTTCAGAAAGCGTGGGCAGCGGCACGGAGCGCCCCACCGCCTCTCAGCTCTTCTAATCGATCCCGGTTTGTTATACACCAAGGACTTTTATACAAGGAAATTCTTTCTGGTGGACACCGGGAAGAATGGCAGCCGCAAAAACAGTTGGTGGTTCCAACTAAGTACCGGGGGAAGCTCTTAAGCTTAGCCCATGATCATCCCAGTGGCCATGCTGGGGTGAACAGAACCAAGGACCGGTTGGGGAAGTCCTTCCACTGGGAGGGGATGGGCAACGACGTTGCCAAGTATGTCCGGTCTTGTGAGGTATGCCAAAGAGTGGGAAAGCCTCAAGACCAGGTCAAGGCCCCTCTCCAGCCACTCCCCATAATTGAGGTCCCATTTCAGCGAGTAGCTGTGGATATTCTGGGCCCTTTCCCAAAAAAGACGCCCAGAGGAAAGCAGTACGTACTGACTTTAGTGGACTTTGCTACCCGATGGCCAGAAGCAGTCGCTCTAGGCAACACCAGGGCTAACACTGTGTGCCTGGCCCTAACAGACATCTTTGCCAGGGTAGGTTGGCCCTCTGACATCCTTACAGATTCAGGGTCTAATTTCCTGGCAGGGACCATGGAAAAACTGTGGGAAACTCATGGGGTGAATCACTTGGTTGCCACCCCGTACCACCATCAAACCAATGGCCTGGTGGAAAGGTTCAATGGAACTTTGGGGGCCATGATACGAAAATTCATCAACGAATTCTCCAATAATTGGGACCTAGTGTTGCAGCAGTTGCTGTTTGCCTACAGGGCTGTACCACATCCCAGTTTAGGGTTTTCACCATTTGAACTTGTGTATGGTCACGAGGTTAAGGGGCCATTACAGTTGGTGAAGCAGCAATGGGAGGGGTTTACGCCTTCTCCAGGAACTAACATTCTGGACTTTGTAAGCAACCTACAAAGCACCCTCCGACACTCTTTAGCCCTTGCTAGAGAGAATCTAAAGGATGCTCAGGAAGAGCAAAAGGCCTGGTATGACAGACATGCCAGAGATCGGTCCTTCAAGGTAGGAGACCAGGTTATGGTCTTGAAGGCGCAACAGGCCCATAAGATGGAAGCATCATGGGAAGGGCCATTCACGGTCCAAGAGCGCCTGGGAGCTGTAAACTACCTAATAGCATTTCCCAATTCCTCACTAAAGCCTAAAGTGTACCATGTTAATTCTCTCAAGCCTTTCTATTCCAGAGATTTACAGGTTTGTCAGTTTACAGTCCAGGGAGATGATGCTGAGTGGCCTGATGGTGTCTACTACGACGGGAAAAAAGACGGTGGCGTGGAAGAGGTGAACCTCTCAACCACCCTGGAACATCTGCAGCGGCAACAAATTAAGGAGCTGTGCACTAGCTTCGCCCCATTGTTCTCAGCCACCCCAGGACAGACTGAACGGGCATACCACTCCATTGATACAGGTAATGCTCACCCAATCAGAACCCCACCCTACCGGGTGTCTCCTCATGCCCAAGCTGCTATAGAACGGGAGATCCAGAACATGCTACAGATGGGTATAATCCGCTCATCTACCAGTGCATGGGCATCTCCAGTGGTTCTGGTACCCAAACCAGATGGGGAAATACGCTTTTGCGTGGACTACTGTAAGCTAAATGCTGTAATTCGTCCGGACAACTATCCAATGCCACGCACTGATGAGCTATTGGAAAAGTTGGGACGTGCCCAGTTCATCTCTACAATAGACTTAACCAAGGGGTACTGGCAAGTACCGCTAGATGAACCTGCCAAGGAGAGATCAGCATTCGTCACCCATGCGGGGGTGTATGAATTCAATGTCCTTCCTTTCGGCCTTCGAAATGCACCCGCCACCTTCCAGAGGCTGGTAGATGTCTACTAGCTGGACTGGGAGAATTTGCAGTTGCCTACCTCGATGATGTGGCCATTTTTTCAGACTCCTGGCCCGAACACCTACTCCACCTGGAAAAGGTCTTTGAGCGCATCAGGCAGGCAGGACTAACTGTTAAGGCCAAAAAGTGTCAAATAGGCCAAAACAGAGTGACTTACCTGGGGCACCAGGTGGGTCGAGGAACCATAAACCCCCTACAGGCCAAGGTGGATGCTATCCAAAAGTGGCCTGTCCCAAGGTCAAAGAAACAGGTCCAATCCTTCTTAGGCTTGGCCGGATACTACAGGCGATTTGTACCACACTACAGCCAAATCGCTGCCCCATTAACCGACCTAACCAAAAAGACCCAGCCAAATGCCGTTAAGTGGACTAATGAGTATCAAAAAGCCTTTACCCAGCTTAAGGCAATACTCATGTCTGACCCTGTACTCAGGGCCCCGGATTTTGACAAGCCATTCCTAGTAACCACAGATGCATCTGAGCGTGGTATAGGAGCAGTGCTCATGCAGGAAGCAACAGATCACAACTTCCATCCTGTCGTGTTTCTCAGCAAGAAACTGTCTGAGAGGGAAAGTCACTGGTCAGTCAGTGAAAAGGAATGCTTTGCCATTGTATACGCCCTGGAAAAGCTACGCCCATATGTTTGGAGACGGCGGTTCCAACTACAAACTGACCATGCTGCACTAAAGTGGCTTCATACTGCCAAGGGGAACAACAAGAAACTTCTTCGTTGGAGTTTAGCTCTCCAAGATTTTGATTTTGAAATTCAACACATCACAGGAGCTTCGAACAAAGTTGCTGATGCACTCTCCCGTGAGAGTTTCCCAGAATTCAGTAGTTAAAAAGTGTTCTTAAAATGTAGAAGTCTGTTAGTTATATACTTAGTAGTATATGTAAAGGTGCATGTGTTGTATTAATCTGTTTATTTTCAAGTTCTAGAAGGAAATTGCCGCCAGTGAGCTTCCCCACTGTCTGCAATTTGGGGGGCGTGTCATAAACAGATAGCTAAGGGTTAATGTCTCTTTCACCTGAAACACCTGACCAGAGAACCAATCAGGAAACCGGATTTTTTCAACTTTGGGTGGAGGGAAGTTTGTGTAAGAGGTCTTTTGTTTCTGTCTGCCTGCTTTCTCTGAGCTTTGGAGAAGTAGTTCTGTTTTCTAATCTTTTGTTTCTAAGTGTAAGGACAAAGAGATCAGATAGTAAGTTATATGGTTTCTTTTCTTTGGTATTTGCATGAATATAAGTGCTGGAGTGCTTTGATTTGTATTCTTGTTGAATAAGGCTGTTTATTCAATATTCTTTTAAGAAATTGCCCTGTATTGTGTCATCTGTATACAGAGAGACTATTTGTATTTTTTCTTTCTTTTTATATAAAGCTTTCTTTTAAGACCTGTTGGAGTTTTTCTTTACTTCAGGAAAATTGAGTCTGTACTCACCAGGGAATTGGTGGGAGGAAGAAATCAAGGGAGATCTGTGTGTGTTGAATTGGCTAGCTTGATTTTGCATTTCCTCTGGGTGAAGAGGAAAGTGCTTTTGTTTCCAGGATTGGAAACGGAGAGGGCAAGTCCCTCTGTTTGGATTCACAGAGTTTGTGTCTGTGTATCTCTCCAGGAGCACCTGGAGGGGGGAAGGGAAAAAGGATTATTTCCCTTTGTTGTGAGACTCAAGGGATTTGGGTCTTGGGGTCCCCAGGGAAGGTTTTCCAGGGGGACCAGAGTGCCCCAAAACACTAATTTTTTGGGTGGTGGCAGCAAGTACCAGGTCCAAGCTGGTAACTAAGCTTGGAGGTTTTCATGCTAACCCCCATATTTTGGACGCTAAGGTCCAGAATCTGGGAATAAGGTTATAACAGCAGGTCTCCCAGGATCACAGTGGGCATTTTGATTTCCCCTACCATGATCTTCTGGTTCGGGAAGAAAGTCCCTGCTTGCAGTTTTCTGAACAGGCCAGTGTTCTGAAAGATGCGTGCATCATGCACCTTTCTGGACCAGCCTGTGTTAATGTCTGTGAAACACCCACGGTGATCCACAAGCGCCTGGAGAACCATAGAGATATACCCCTTCCAATTAATGTACTCAGTGGCTAGGTGGTCTGGTGCCAGAATTGGAATGGTCTTGCTCTCTATCACCCTTCCAAAGTTAGGGAAGCCCATTTGTGCAAAGCCATCCACAATATCATGTATGTTGCCCAGAGTCATGGTCTTTCGGAGCAGGATGCGATTAATGGCCCTGCAAATGTCTGTCAACATAAATCCAATAGTCAACTTTCCCACTCCAAACTGGTTAACAACCGATTGATAGCCGTCTGGAGTAGCCAGCTCCCACAGTGCAAGCACTACATGCTTCTCCAACAGCACGGCAGCGCTCATTCTCGTGTCCTTGCGCCATAGGAGTGGTGCAAGCTCATCACACAGTCCCATGAATGTGGCTTTCCTCATGTGAAAGTTCTGCAGCCACTGTTCGTCATCCCAGATGTGCATCACGATGTGATCCCACCACCCAGTGCTTGTTTCCCAAGCCCAAAAGCCGTGTTCCATTGTGGTCAGCACCTCCGTGAATGCCACAAGCAATCTCCTGTCGTAGCTATTACACGTGGCGAGATCAATATTGACCTCCTCTTGCCTTTGTAGTTTAAGGAATAACTCCACTGCCGTCGTGATGTGTTGGTCAGAGCGACCAGCATACTGGTCAGCCGTTCGGGATCCATTCCTGCAGCCTGAAGAGGCAGGACACACAGTACACAAACCATTGAAAGATAGTGCCAAATGCAGACAGAAGCACAGAGATTGCTGGGATGTGAAGTGATGCATCATGGGGCATTGGGACAGGACCCAGGATGCTCCATGACCCCCTTCTGTCTTCCCACAACTCTTAGTGGCAGAAGAGGAAGAGGTGCTCTGTGGGAAAGCTGCCCAGAGTGCACCGCTCTGAATACCACTGCAAGTGCCGCAAGTGTGAACACGCTATTGCTCAGGCACCTGTCAGTGTGAACACACAACAGCCGTTTCCCTTCAGCGCTCTCTGAGTGGTGCTGGAAGTGCCGGCGCTGTAACTCTGCCAGTGTAGATATGCCCTAAGGCAGCCAGTCTCTCCATTGGCACTGGCTGAGCCCTGAGCTGAATGACAAATTATCCCAATTTTTTAATTTTGAGATTTCTGGAGACTCAAACTATCTCTGGGATTCTCTCGCTGGGGCTGCAGCACCACCACACGCACCAGCAGGGCTCATCTACACACATCAGACCTTTAACTACGCTGGGAAGAAGAAGGACGAGGGCCCTAGGCTGGGCACAGTTCTCCAGGGGACCACACTATTACAGCTATTCCCAGACAGGAAGGGGAATGCACCGTACTAGGTTGAGGTGCCTGTCACAATTCCACCTCATCCCAAATCCCCTCTTGCAGCCAGGGGGCAACAATGCCAGGGTTACCCCTCCATTTCCCCTCTCAGGCCTGGTCTTCACTATGGGATTGGGTTGAATTTAGCCGCATTAGGTCGATTTAAAAAGGAATGTGTCCACACAACCAACCCCGTTCCGGCAACGTAAAGGGCTCTTAAAATTGACTTCTGTACTCCTCCCCAACAAGGAGAGTAGTGCTAAGATCCACTTTGCTGGGTCAAATTTGGGGTAGTGGAGATGCAACTCGATGGTATTGGCCTCCGGGAGCTATCCCAGAGCTCTCCATTGTGACCATTCTGGACAGCACTTTGAACTCCAGTGCACTAGCCAGGTACACAGGAAAAGCCCCAGGAACTTTTGAATTTCATTTCCTGTTTGGTCAGTGTGGCAAACTCAGCAGCACAGGTGACCATGCAGTCCCCCCAGAATCGTAGAACGCAGAATATTTCTACGCTCCCCCTATCATGTAGCCTATAGGACTAACCTGCTTGCTTGTGTGTGTGTTCTTATAGTTTATGTATTTGGTTTATTGTAATAGGTTTATAGATTTATATTAAAGTAAGTTTGACTGTAATGCAAGAGACCTACAGGCCATATCCTGTATGTTAAGCTAAAGCAAAGTTAGCATAGCTATGTCCTGTGCCCTTTGTACCCAGAAAAGCAAAGTTGACTTTTATCTTGTTTTTCCTATACCCAAATAAAGTATCTACACCTACGTCCACTAGACAATGACACAGGGGGGTTTTCAGTGTTGTACCCACAGATTTAACAGGCACACCACAAGAGACTGATGTGCATACATACCTGTCATTGATACGCACATACACACTAGCCTACTGGGTAAGTGCACCCTAACGTTTCTCTGGGCGAGGAAATTTGGGCATAAGAGGAAGGATTTCCAGCATTTGCCCTATAAAAGAGACTCCATTTCTCACTTTACTCCATTCTTACTTACTCCATTTCTATTCTTACTTATCCTCGCTCTATTCTATCTATCTACAGTGACTGCTGCTCTCAGTAGGCGAGACTTGTTCTTCTTAAACTTTAAGTTTCCAAGGAACTAGGCCAAGCTCGGTTTCCCTAAGTTTTATTCTTTGTTTATTAGGTTTTGATTTTAAGTTTAAGTTAGTCAAGTAAACCCTAAGTTCACTTTAATAGCTCGTAGCTTTAGTTTCTTCTAAGCACTGGATCCCTCACTCAAGAATTGAGAAACCTGAATCACAAGGCTGTTCCTGTGTCCCTTACCACCAGGTTATCCAGGAAGGGTGCGAGTACATTAACCAAAGCTTTGTTGCTATAATACTATATTATCATATGCATCTTTGAATAGCAGTAATGCAACTATAACTTTGTAACTCTGGTTATTTTACCATTTACTTACTATTATTGATTTTAACAAAAAGTCTTTATGGCTATATCTGTCTCAGGCCACGTCCAGACTAGGGTATTAAAATCAATTTTAGATACGCAACTTCAGCTACGTGAATAACGTAGCTGAAGTCGAATTTCTAAAATTGAGGTACTCACCAGTCTAGACGGCGCGGCATCGATGTCCGTGGCTCTCCGTGTCGATTCCGGAACTCCGTTCGGGTTGATGGAGTTCCGGAATCGATGTAAGCGCGCTCGGGGATCGATACATCGCGTCCAGACTAGACGCGATATATCGATCCCCGAGCAATCGATTTTAACCCGCCGATGCCGCGGGTTAGTCTGGACGTGGGCTCAGTGTGAGGTTCCTGTCATATCCCCGAGGGTCCTTTGTAAATTCTGTGGAGCCTGATTTGGGACAAGAACCTTGATCTTCTGATCAAACATATTGGTGAGCCTAAAACCCATACTATTCATATTAATAATTAATTACTATTAATATTGTTACTTAAATTAAATCAAAATCAAATTGAAATTAATTAAATACATTTAATTCCCATATTATCCAAATTAATATCAGTACACCCTAAATCAGGCTACAATCGTCTCCATCCCTGAGGTTATCGCAGATTAGAAGGTGGAAGAAACATGCTCGCGAGGACATGTTTTCCGAGCTCATGCAGTCCTCCCGCACTGACGGGGCACAGCGTAATGCATGGAGGCATTCAGTGGCAGAGGCCAGGAAAGAATTAAGTGAGCACGAAGAGCGGAGGCAGGATGCAATGCTGAGGCTAATGGGGGAGCAAACAGACACGATGACGTGTCTGCTGGAGCTGCAGGAAAGCCAACAAGAGCACAAACCCCCCACTGCATCCACTGTATAGCTGCCTACCCTCCTCCCCATGTTCCATAGCCTCTTCACCCAGATGCCCAAGAATGGGGGTGGTGGGAAGGAGGCTCCGGGCTCCCAGCCACTCCACTCCAGAGGATGGCCCAAGCAACAGGCGGCTGTCGTTCAAACAGTTTGATTTTTAGTGTGGCTACAATAAGCAATGTGGCCTTGTCCTTCCCTCCTTCCCCACCCCCCCCTACCTTGTCCGTTATCTAATTTTTTAATTAAGAAAAAAAGCATGGTTTCAAAATAATTGTTACTTTATTTCAAAGGGGGGAGGCTGGTTGGCTTACAGGGAATTAAAATAAACAAAGGAGGCAGGTTTGCATCAAGGAGAAACACACACAACTGTCACACCAAACCCTGGCCAGTCATGAAACTGGTTTTCAAAGCCTCTCTTATGTGTAGCGCACCCTGCTGTGCTCTTCTAATCGCCCTAGTGTCTGGCTGCTCAAAATTGGCTGCCAGCCAATTTGCCTCAACCTCCCACCCCGCCATAAACATCTCCCCCTTACTCACAGATATTATGGAGCACACAGCAAGCAGCAATAACAATAGGAATGTTGGTTGTGCTGAGGTCTGACCAACAGCGCCACCGAGCTTTTAAACGTCCAAATGCACATTCTACCACCATTCTGCACTTGCTCAGCCTATAGTTGAACTGCTCCTTACTAGGCTTCATGAACGGATCCCCTGAGCTCGTCGCTGGGGAGCAGGAGAGCAGAGTTGCAGGGGAAGTGATGGAGCCGTACACCATGCCCTGAAGGTTGCTAGGAGCCGGGCAGGGAAGACGTTCCCAGAATCCCTGGCCAAGCTACATGTCCGATGAGGACGGTTACCGGTCCTACTGCACTGTCTGCTGCCAGCAGCACCCAGGAGGATCAGAACGGATCCCCCAAGCTTGTTGCTGGGGACCAGGAGAGCAGAGTTCCAGCAGAAGCAGTGGATGACGACAGTCCTATTGCACCATCTGCTGTGAAGGCAAGGAGCTGCTGCTGTGTAGCAATGCCAGCTGCTGCAGGTGCTTCTGTGTCAAATGCTTGGAGGGCCGGGTAGGGTAAGGTACCTCAACCAAGGAGAAGAGTAAGAGCCCTGGAGCTGTTGCATGTGTCAACCACAGAAATGCTATGGGGTGACACAGCGCCGACCAGACTGGAATGTACGGCTGCCAAGACTTCTTCACCAGCAACAAAGGACAAGAATATGATGCAACTAAATCTCCCAGAATCACTACCCTTGATAACAGAACGTCAATGATTGCATTGGCTACTTGGCTCACAGCAGCCCCCACAATAGACTTGCCCACAACAGCAGTGGTGACAGCGAGCTGAGCAGACTCCACGCTTGCCATGCTATGGCGTCTGCACAAGTAACCCAGGAACAAAGGCACTAAATAATTGTCTGCCATTGCTTTCACAGAGGGAGGGGTGACTGATGACATGTATCCAGAACCACTCGCAACAATGTTTTTGCCCCATCAGGCACTGGAAGCTTAACCCCAGAATTCCAGTGGGCGGCGGAGACTGTGGGAACTGTGGGATAGCTTCCCACAGGGCACCGCTCCAGGAGTCGATGTTAGCCACAATAGCGAGGACTCACTCCGCCAATTTAATGCGCTTACTGTGGACAGACGCAATCAACTGTATAAAATCAATTTCTAAAAATCGACTTCTATAAAATCGACCTATTAGTGTAGGCATACGCTTAGATTCCCTAAAAATGCCACATCCACCATTACCCTTACCTGGGGCAGCTTATTGTCTAGCCCAGTGCAAACTGGTCCTTGGACGCCCCCAGTACAGCCCATTGACCCCCCACCCCAACCGCAGCTACAACTCAAAACACAATCCAGCCACTCAGCCCTTTGCAGCCTCCTGGCGTTGGCTCTCTGGCTCAGGCCCCTCTTCCCTAACAAGGTTTAGTCACCCTGAGCCAGCACGTTTGCACTGGTACAACTGCAGCCATACTAGGGGCAGTACTGGTAATAGCAGTATCAAACTGAGCCCCAAACCAACAGAATTCTGCTGGGACAAAACGTGTGCAGAGCAAGCCCAGGACCAAGGCAGGTTCCACGCTGTGGCGCAGGGCTTGCGGTTTGTGGCTACATTCCCTGACAGCAGCAGAAGCAATAACCTCTGTTCTGGCATCTAGGGAAAAATTTCTGTTGAGCGGCCAGAACAATGTGTTATGGTAGCAAAACCCCCAACTGAGCCGAGTGTCTCAGAGATTTGTGTGGATGAAGTGTGTGACCATGGCCTGTCTCAGCACATGTTGTCCCCTTGCAGACAGCTGGTGAGAACAGCCCTGACACCTGCACCAGAGCTGAAGGCAAATTACGATTACCCTTGCCTCACTGTGCCAGAAGCTTCAATCCAGCCTTCCCTGCTTCAGACACTGTCCTCAACCTTCCCTCCAGTGACAACAGCAGCCTTCATTCTGGGGCCGAGGCTCAGCAACCTCCCTCTTCCTGGATGGGGCTGAGACTGGCGTGCTGGGCCTCAGCCTCTGGGGTGGGTACTTGCTCTGATTGGCACTCAGAAAACACACCGGGTAGAGGAGGAAGCAGTGAAGAATGGGGGGTGGCTGGAGGAACAGGGCCAGCTGCTGGGTGATCAGGACCCCTCCCCATGCCACTTGGGAAAAGGGGGCAGAGGAGAGCTAACGAGTGATTAACACTAACCACCTCTAGGGCACTTTCCCTCCACAACTCTCAAAGCACTTTGCACTGGTGGGTAAAGTAGCATCATCTCCATTTGACAGATTGGGGAAACAGATTAAGCAAGCCAGTGGCAGTCAGCAACAGAATGCAGGTCTCCTGCCTTCCAGTCCAGTGGTTTGTCCACTATATCCTATTGCAGAGGTGGGCATACTTATTGGCCCAAAGGCCACATCTGGGTATGGAAATTGTATGGCTGGCTGATTGCTCATAAAATTAGAGGATGGGATGCAGGAGAAGGTGAGGGCTCCAGCTAGGGGTGCAGGCTCTGGGGTGTGGCCAGAAATGAGTTCAAGTTGTGGGCAGGTGCTCTGTGCTGGGACCGAGGGGTTCAGAGGATGGGAGGGAGATCAGGGCTGGGGGAGGGGGTTGGGGTGCAGGAGGGGGTCAGGGGTGCAGGCTCTGAGCAGTGCTTACCTCAAGCAGCTCCTGGAAGCAGCAGCATGTCACCTCTCTGGCTCCTATGTGGAGGCGCCTCCAGACTGCTGCCCTGTCTGCAGGCACCACCCCTGCAGCTCCCATTGGCCATGCTCTTGGGGCAGGGGCAGCATGCAGTCCCCTGGCTGTCCCTACATCACTGCTTCCGGGAGCCATGCAAAGTAGGGCAAGCCCCTGACCCCACTGCCCAGCTGCATCACTGGAGCAGGGCAAGCCCCAGACCTGCTCTCCTCTGGGAACTCGAGGGCTGGATTAAAACGTTTGAAAGGCCGGATGCGGCCTCCAGGCCGTAGTTTGCCCACCTCTACCCTGGGATAGAGGAAAGCTCGGAGAGGTGTAGAAGGGCAGATTTCTGCACACATGAAGTGGGAAGGCAGCCAGTACAGAGGGAAAGTCCTCTAAAGACTTCAGAGATGGAGCTAATGAGACTCCCCTGCTCTGGCTAACAGGCTGAGCCAGCTGAATAGCTCTTCATGGAATCCTAAAGCCTGAGACTTGGTTACCCGAGCTCCCAACCCCTCTTCACAAACTGTAAACTCACAGGGATTGCTTTGGCACTGGACTGCTGCCTCCTGTAGGATGCAAGGGGTCAGCCCCAAGACAGAGTCAGGAGGCTGAGGAGAGGATGTACATCTGGCCAAGGACAGAAGGGAAATAGGCAGCACCAGGGGATCTTGAACATCTGTGCAGTGCAGACAGGAGCTGAGTGGGAACATGGCAGAGGCTCTCATCACAGTAAGCAGCACGGGACTCCATGGGCTGCTTCGGAGGAGAGCAGAGCTGAACCTAGAGTGGGATTAGCCCACCTGTGCAGAGCTCCGGTGCGAGCTTTGCAGGTGATTAAACGGCAGTGCCATCAGGGGCAGGCAGGAGCATGTCCACCCTCTCTTCCCCAAAGCCATTTCCCCGTCTGCGAAAAGTGCTTTTTCTGGCTCGTCAGCTGGCGCGCTGCCAGCACAGGAGGGCAAGCGTCCAGGCTGTGGTTCAGGTTCTCGTAATGGGCTATTTTTATCCTCTGTCTCACTCTTATTCAGCACAGGGTGGGGAGAGGGAGCCAGGAAGAACAGAGCGAAACAAACAGAGCAGCAGTCGAGACAGGCTGGGGGAATCAGCGGCATTTCAAGAGGGGGAGAATCGACAGAGCCAAGCAAGGGGCAGCGAATACCAGGAGCCCCCCTTGTGAGACAGCAGATTTGCTGCCAGGTTTCAGAGCAAACCCCGAACTAGCTGCAGACATGCCACTTGCTCTTACCCAGCCTCACTCCTGCAGCTGTGGGCTAACACGTACACCCATTCCACCTGCCATTGCCAGCGGCTCACAGCAAATGAGGGAAATGGCTCTGGAGTCAAAGGAGCTGAAGCTCCTCCCCCAGGAGCTGGGATAGGATTTTCCATCCCTGATCAAAAGAGCTTCTTCAAGGCATGGAAGTGCTGTGCAGGGGTGATCAAAGTCCCCTCTTGGGCCCAGCAGAAGGGCAGGACAGAGGGGCAAGCGGCTGAAAAGGCCTGCATGGGCCCAGAGAACAAGGGAATGACAGTCCAATGACATCTCCTCCATCATGTCTGTGTCCCTAGCGCAGAAGTCTTGGAGCTGCCACTCTTTACGGGCTATTCGCTGAGCCATGCCCTTGGGACATCCACCTGGGACCCTTTATAGAAGCTGCAGGCATAGCTCCTTAATAGGCATCGCTAGCAATGATCCAGCCGCTCCCCTCAGCCGGGCCAGACCCATCCACTAAGGTGCAGCTGGCATTCACACACACTGATCAGAGAGACTTTTCTTCATCTAGAATTTAATACTTTTGAACACCCCTGGGAAGCAACGCTGGAATGGGAGCGCTGCATGGAGGGGCAGGAGAGGTTGCTGGGGGATGTGGTTGAGCCCCAACCAGCTTAGAACAACGTGGCATGGAGATTCAGGTGCTGTGGGAGCTCAGTGGTTGGAGGCAGGACAATCCTGGTGATGGGGTCAGCGGTGACTGAAGAACCCCTGTGGATGGTTGTACTTGAATGGCTTCATCCGGTTGGGCCCCCTGCAAGAGGAGATGAAAGAGCGGGGAGGTGAGGCTGCAGTATGCACTAGACCAGGGGTTCCAACCTCTCTGAGGGCCCCCAACATGCTATAAAAACTCCACAGCCACCTGTGCCACAGGAACTGCTTTTCTGCATCTAAAAGCCAGGGCTGGCATTAAGGGTTAGCAAGCAGGGCAATTGCCCAGGGCCCCATGAAGCTAAGTTACTCAGGCTTTGGCTTCAGCCTCAGGGCCCTGGGTTTCAGCCCCATGCAGTGGGACTTTGGCTGTCTGCCCTGGGCCGCAGCCAGTCTAACGGTGGCCCTGCTGGGCGAACCCCCTGAAACCTGCTCAAGACTCCCCAGAAGACCCTGGAGTCCTGGTTGAGAACCCCTGCACTAGACCTTTCAATGGAGAGGGATCTCAAGTATGGGTGCAGAGGAAACAAATCAGGAGCCTAAGGGCTGAGCCTCATTCAGAGTGTCTACTGCAGGGAGCATCAGTCTCATTGCAAGAGCCATTTGCCCCAGTGTAAAACTGCCAGGACAATTAGGCTCAAAAGCAGTAAATAGTTGCTCAAG
Source organism: Gopherus evgoodei (assembly GCF_007399415.2). Taxonomy (NCBI): domain Eukaryota; kingdom Metazoa; phylum Chordata; order Testudines; family Testudinidae; genus Gopherus; species Gopherus evgoodei. Next base: position 31,007,407 of record NC_044334.1, read on the forward strand.
TTGGCCAGGGATCTGCAGGGCAGAGAGAGACTGGGAGGATGCTCGGACTGGAACCGCAGCACTATCTGGGGGAAGCTTGCCCAGCGACTGTTCTTTGGCTGAGTATGGACGGGGGCGATTGGTGAGCATTAGTCCAGTGCTCGGAGAAAGGGATAAAATGGTGAGAGGCACCTGCCAGAGCAGGAGAACCTGCTTGTTAGAATGAGGTGCATGTGGTGGGTTCAGCAGGAGACCCCTGATCAGGGGCATGCTCCTGAGAGCCCATTTCTGGGGGGTGGGGGAGGAGCTTCTACCTAGGGGCAGGACAGACCATGGGGAGGCACCATTTAAGGTCAGTCACTTATGGTTAAGGGCCAGACCAGCAGGTGTGGATGAGCCCAGGAGGGACTTCTTGGCAAGGAGCAGCTGCCATCTGTGCCACGCCATGGCAAAGAGCTGGGACAGCTACTAGAGAACCAAGAGCCTCAGCTCACAGGTCACCACCCTGAATGGCTCTGCCCAGGATCTCGACAGCTCGGGTGCAGAATTCAATCAAGGGGGTGGCGAGGAGGACAGAAATCAGAGACAAACATCAAGGCCAAGAAAACAGAGTAAATAGCATTGGCTGATCTCACTCCTGGGTGGAAGTGTTCTACATCCCAACCGCAGCAGAGAAGCTGGAGGCAGGAGGAACCTCCTGCTCCTGGGGGTGGGGGAAGAGATCTCTCTGCAAGCAGCAAACAAGATGCTCCGAGTGATGCTCAGCTGGTATCAAGTGTAAGGTGGAAGGGAGGGGGTGAGGGAAGTGATCTGCAGAGCTGCACATTCCAGGGAACAGGGCAGCTCTAGAAACTACCTCCTTAGACGGCCTCTGATTCACTTCATATTAAATATTTACCTCCCTGGTATGTACCCCACATGGAGTCTTGCTGGCCAGAGAGCTACACATGGTCCCTGTGTGTGTCTGCATTGGCTCTAGCGCAGCCCTCTGCTCACTCCCCAAGGCCTGCTGGCAGCAGGCTGGGTCCTCACCTGACAAGACGCAGGCACATCTTCTCCTGGGGGAACTCCTTGGGCCCTTCCACGCTGGTGTCATGGGACTCTGTTTCCAGGTAGACGTCCAGCACGACACACAAGCGCTGCAGCTGATTGGTCAGAAGCTGGTAGCCAGGCTTTGGCCCGCACAGCTCCTTGTAGCACACATTGACCTCGCTCTCCATTGCCTGCAAGAGCCGGGGGTGGGGTGGGTGGGGGTGAGATCAGTCTCATGAGGAACCCTGGCCAGCTTATCACTCGTTACTTTCCCTTCCTGCGCCATGGGCAGTCACAGAATCATAGAATATCAGGGTTGGAAGGGACCTCAGGAGGTCATCTAGTCCAACCCTCTGCTCAAAGCAGGACCAATCCCCAACTAAATGATCCCAGCCAGGGCTTTGTCAAGTCTGACCTCAAAAACCTCTAAGGAAGGAGATTCCTCAACATCCCTAGGTATCCCATTCCAGTGCTTCACCGCCTTCCTAGTGAAACAGTGTTTCCTAATATCCAACCTAAACCTCCCCACTGCAACTTGAGACCATTACTCCTTGTTTTGTCATCTGCTACCACTGAGAACAGTCTAGATCCATCCTCTTTAGAACCCCCTTTCAGCTAGTTGAAAGCAGCTATCAAATCCCCCCTCATTCTTCTCTTCTGCAGACTAAACAATCCCAGTTCCCTCAGCCTCTCCTCATAAGTCATGTGCTCCAGCCCCCTAATCATTTTTGTTGCCCTCCATTGGACACTTTCCAATTTTTCCCACAGCCTTCTTGTAGTGTGGGTCCCAAAACTGGACAGTACTCCAGATGAGGCCTCACCAATGTCAAATAGAGGGGAATGACCACATCCCTCGATCTGCTGGCAATGCCCCTACTTATACAGCCCAAAATGCCGTTAGCCTTCTTGGCAACAAGGGCACACTGTTGACTCATATCCAGCTTCTCGTCCACTGTAACCCCTAGGTCCTTTTCTGCAGAACTGCTGCCTAGCCATTCGGTCCCTAGTCTGTAGCAGTGAATGGGATTCTTCCGTCCTAATTGCAGGACTCTGCACTTGTCCTTGCTGAACCTCATCAGGTTTCTTTTGGCTGAATCCTCCAATTTGTCTAGGTTTCTCTGTATCCTATCCCTACCCTCCAGCGTATCTACCACTCCTCCCAGTTTAGTGTCATCTGCAAACTTGCTGAAGGTGCAATCCACACCATCCTCCAGATCATTAATGAGGATATTGAACAAAACTGGCCCCAGGACTGACCATTGGGACACTCCATTTGATACTGGCTGCCAGCTAGACATGGAACCGTTGATCACTACCCATTGAGCCGACGATCTAGCCAGCTTTCTATCCACCTTATAGTCCATTCATCCAGCCCATACTTCTTTAACTTGCCGGCAGGAATACTGTGAGAGACCATATCAAAAGCTTTGCTAAAGTCAAGGAATAACATGTCCACAGCTTTCCCCTCATCCACAGAGCCAGTTGTTGTCTCCTCATAGAAGGCAATTAGCTTAGTCAGACATGACTTGCCCTTGGTGAATCCATACTGACTGTTCCTGATCACTTTCCTCTCCTCTAAGTGCTTCAGAATTGATTCCTTGAGGACCTGCTCCATGATCTTTCCAGGGACTGAGGTGAGGCTGACTGGCCTGTGGTTCCCCGGATCATCTTCCTTCCCTTTTTTAAAGAAGGGCACTACAGTAGCCTTTTTCCAGTCGTTCGGGACCAACCCCGTTCGCCATGAGTTTTCAAAGATAATGGCCAATGGCTCTGCAATCACGTTCGCCAACTCCTTTAGTACCCTCGGATGCAGCGCATCCAGCTCCATGGACTTGTGCTCATCCAGGTTTTCTAAATAGTCCCAAACCACTTCTTTTTCCACTGAGGGCCGGTCACCTCCTCCCCATACTGTACTGCCCAGTGCAGCAGTCTGGGAGCTGACCTTGTTCGTGAAGGCAGAGGCAAAAAAAGCATTGAGTACATTAGCAATTTCCACATCCTCTGTCACTAGGTTGCCTCCATTAGGGTAAGGGGCCCTCTACTTTCCTTGACTTTCTTCTTGTTGCTAACATACCTGAAGAAACCCTTCTTGTTACTCTTAACATCTCTTGCTAGCTGCAACTCCAAGTGTGATTTGGCCTTCCCGATTTCACTCCTGCATGCCTGAGCAATATTTTTATACTCCTCCCTGGTCATTTGTCCAATCTTCCACTTCTTGTACGCTTCTTTTTTGTGTTTAAGATCAGCAAGGACTTCACTGTTAAGCCAAGCTGCTGCCATGTTTACTATTCTTTCTACACATCGGGATGGTTTGTTCCTGCAACCTCAACAAGGATTCTTTAAAATACAGCCAGCTCTCCTCGACTCCTCTCTCCCCATGTTATTCTCCCAGGCGATCCTGCCCATCAGTTCCCTGAGGGAGTCAAAGTCTGCTTTTCTGAAGTCCAGGGTCCGTAGTCTGCTGTTCTTTCTTTCTTGTATCAGGACCCTGAACTCAACCATCTCATGGTCACTGCCTCCCTGGTTTCCATCCACTTTTGTTTCCCCTACTGATTCTTCCCTGTTTGTGAGCAGCAGGTTAAGAAGAGCTCTGTCCCTAGTTGGTTCCTGGAAATTGTCCCCTACATTTTCCAAAAACTTCCTGGATTGTCTGTGCACTGCTGTATTACTCTCCCAGCAGATATCGGGGTGACTGAAGTCCCCATGAGAACCAGGGCCTGTGATCTAGTAACTTCTGCTAGTTGCCAGAAGAAAGCCTCGTCCACCTCATCCCCCTGTTCTGGTGGTCTATAGCAGACTCCCACCACGACATCACCCTTCTTACTGACACTTCTAAACTTAATCCAGAGACTCTCAGGTTTTTCTGCAGTTTCATACCAGAGCTCTGAGCAGTCATACTGCTCTCTTACATACAGTGCAACTCCCCCACCTTTTCTGCCCTGCCTGTTCTTCCTCAACAGTTTATATCAGTGGTCCCCAACCTTTGCCAGATGACGAGCCATGGAGGAGCGTGGTGGCGGACGAGCATCTGCCGAAATTCCGCTGACAAGCAGCAACGTCAATAGGCGTCAGTGCCAAAATGCAGCTGACAAGCAGCGCCATCCAGAGGCGTCGCTGCTGAAATACCGCAAAAAATAAGCGGCATTTCCACAGCAACGCCTCTGGATAATGCAGCTTGTCAATGGCATTTCGGCAGACGCCTGTCTGCCAACCAATATGCGGATATATTTAGGTGCCCCGGCGGGAGCCATGGTGCCCACAGGCACTGCGTTGAGGACCCCTGGTTTATACCCATCCATGACAGTACTCCAGTCGTGATTTATCCCACCAGGTCTCTGTTATTCCAAATCACATCATAGTTCCTTGACTGTGCCAGGACTTCCAGTTCTCCCTGCTTGTTTCCCAGTCTTCTTGCATTTGTGTATAGGCACTTAAGATAACTCACTGATTGTCCTGCTTTTTCAATATGAGCCAGGAGTCCTCCCGTCTCGTGCTCTCCTGCTTGTGCTTCCTCCTGACATCCCACTTATCTCAGGGCTTTGGTCTCTTTCCCCCAGTGAACCTAGTTTAAAGCCCTCCTCACTAGGTTAGCCAGCCTGCTTGCGAAGTGTCTCCTCCAGGGACCCTCCCCCCCCATCTGCTGCAGGAACCTTGCTTTATGGTGAAGGGGCTGGCTCGACACCCTCGGAAACCCAAGATCTCTCCGTCCTCCCCCATCCCTCCTCAGCATGCCCGGTACAGTTGCTACCAAGATGCTTCAGCCAGGCTACCTCCCAAAAGGCGAGAGAGGAGTTCAGACCCCATGGCCCATTGACGCCCCCGGCCTCTGCCGTGCCTGCTGATCTACTCCTTCTAACAGGCCAGTGACTGGCATCACACAGCAGTGGCTCTGGCACTTCCAAACCACATTAGATCTGACCCAATGAAAGGACTCCTCTCCCCCTCCCCTCCAGTTTACCCGAATGTTGTCGTCGTTGCTATTGGTTTTCTCCCCTTTCCAGTTCAGACACAGGTTAAAGATGGGTGGCATGGAAGAGTAGCCTGGATTCAGCACAACAGCTGCTTGGAGTTTGGCTGAAATGTGCAAAGGAAGAGATCTAGGATTACACACTACCCCTGAACCTCCCCACCCCTCAGGGATGCACATGGCCCTGGCACAGCTCTCAAGCCAATGGGCAGCTCCCTACCCCTCTCATCCAGTTTGGCTTGTTCCCAGCACACTGGATCTGCTTTTTGGAATCTAGGTTGATGGCCTGGGAGGACTGTCTCCCCCAACCAGCCACTCAGTGACAGAGCCAGAGCATTCTGGAGAATGACTTCAGTACCTGTCAGGGAGGAGCCAGGGTGCCAGCCGAGCATGGGAGGAGGGCACCCATCTTTGCCAGGCCCCCAGATGGCAGACTGAAGCTGTGCGCTGGCTGAAGTCAAAGTCTAGAAGAGCCCACACCAATCACTTACTGGGGGAGCAACAGCAGATCCCCCCAGGGCCACTGTCTAGTGAAAGGGCACAGCTGTCCACAAAGGTTGAGACCCACTGATCTAACTGACCCAACAGCTTCTGTTGCTGACACCTGCTAATGACGTCTCAGCCTTTCAAGGCCCATCAAGCTTGAGGGGTGCATGTCCCACTGGCTGCTTCTGAGTGTAATGTCAGAGGGAACAAGGGAAGCCATATGCAGCACTCCCTGAAGCCAGAGACCAAAGGAAGGGAAACACACCCACCTGTTCCTCTCTCTACCAGTGCCGTGTAATAGAGGTGAGTGTCTTCAGCTAAGCCAGCCTCCACGACGTCTTTGGTGTAGGACAGCTCCTGCAGGGGGATAAACAAAGCTGTGCGCTCAGATCTGCAGCCTGGGCACCGAGGACAGGAAAGTGCAGGGTTACTGATTTGCTTCTCCCACGGGGAACGGGGAGCGTGGGGAGCTGAAGCCGGTCCCTTGCTCTGGCACTGCACCTAAGGCATCTGGACCTACCAGATAATCCTCGTAGGGGAGCGCGGCCCACTTCACCAAGCGCGACACGACCTTGGAAGGGAAGAGATGCTGGCACTCGCTGGAGACCGGCACGATGCCATGCTCTGAAAGCAACGACAAAGCCAGCTGAGCAGCACTGAACCCCACTACTGCTGTCTGGGATAATCAAGACAGAACCGGGGGGTGGGAGAGGTGGCGGGGGTGGGGAGAAGCTCAGATACAGTGAAATCTGGAGTCCATGGGCCTCTTTAGATGAAGTTGATGTCTACAGACACTGAATAGAGGGGCACGCGAGAGCATCCGGCAGCTCCCCAGCCTGTGCCATGATCCCTCCAGAGCCCACAGGCTGGGCAGGATGGGGCATGTCTGCACATGGACGGGAGAAACTTCGGCAAAGTGCAGACTGTGAGGGGAACAACTCAGCTCCCTCCACGTGCCCAACTGATTCCCAGCACGGTGTTAGAGGGCAGAGTGAACGCAGCCCAATCCAGCTGCTGGGAGCGAGCCAGCCGAAGTAAAGCCTGCCTCACACATGATCAGTAAAACTGCCAGCTACGCTCTATCTGCAGAGCCTTCACGGCTGGTGATAGCACCAAAGGCAGAAAGAAGAGCTGGACTTTCTGAAGCCAGGTGGAACTTCCAGCACTGGCCATTAGAGCAACCTTTCACTGGGTATATGGGGAGTTTGATCTGGTCACCAGGAGACAGCCATGGGGCCATCTGTACAGAGCCACTGTAAGCAGAGCTCCAAGAAGGGGGGGTCAGAGACAATCACTGCAGGGACCAGAGTCTCACTTTCCTGTTCCGAAAGCAGGAGCCGTGTACTGTGTCTGCAGAAAGGACAAGGGGGCATGGGAGTTCTGCTGGCGGAGAGCCATGGAATCCCTTCAAGGAAACATTATTGTCACCTCTTCTAAACAGGATTCAAATGGACAACCCTGCTTTGATGGCCAATGGTCTATGCTCAGGGGAGGAGGGAGATCACTGGGAGGATGCGGTGTCCTTACCAAGTGAAGCAAACTGCTTGTGGAGAGCCAGGCGGGACTGCAGCCTCATCCTGAGCAACTTCATAGTCATCTCCATGTGGCTGGCACTCAGCGAGTTATCTGCGGTCACTGTGTGCTGCGGACAGGGAGGACCGATCTAGAACCTGCATTTCCCTCCTCACCCACTAGCAGGGGCCGACAGCTGGTTGTGTTGGAATCCCTTGAGCACAGTATTCCACAGTGCCCAGCACACCGGGAAAATACATTTCCCTCTCGTTACTCTCTGGAACATGCCCATCCCCCTCCATCTAATTAGCCTGAAGGAAACGAACTCCCCCTTGGGAAGAGGAGCTCGATTTGGCTCCCACCAAACCAACAAGACTGGGCCATGGCCGAGCTAGACTGTGGAAACACCAGCCTGTCCCTGCCCCAGTTCAGCCCCTAAAGCTGCAGTTAGATTCCTGAGCTCAGGAGTGACTGCCATTTGATACTGCAGTAGCCACCAAAGCTGGCTGCACCGCGCGTTGGAGCCTAAAAGAATGGCATCCGTTGGCTTCAGCTCCCCGGGTAGAGCAGAGGGGACAGCAGCCTGGCAGAGCCTCAGGAGACATCTTCCATTGCTAGGGCTTTGCTTTCCAGAGGCTGTGCCTTAGACATACCTGAGGCTGATCTTTGGGGAAATGCAGACCACCCAGCTTCTGCACCCACACGTAGGGGTGCCCCAGATCTGTCACGTAATCACTCAGGGTCAGGATGCTTAGGAGACAAAAGGAAAATATCGCAATGCCACGCAGGATGGGGGGTCTCCCCAATGTGAGAGAGCCAGACCTGGAGTGCCTGAAACAGCAGACAGACCCATCTCCCCGACACTGACCAATAGTATGACTCCAGCTCCTGATGCAGGCATCCGAGTCCCGAACTTCAGGTATCCGAGTTCTTTTCCAAGCTAAACAAGGCTTTCATTATAGATGAGCCACTATATCACCTAGCTATTCTGGAAGCAGCAGCCCAGCCTGAGTGTAGGGTATTGCCATTTGGCCTGGTTGCCCCAGCTGTCCTGGGCTAGAAAGCTTCCCCAGAGCGCACACTGGCAAGAGAAGCCCTTTAGGTCCCACGTCATGATGGGAACGACGCAAGCACGCTGGTCGCCTGCTCTAGGCTGCCCTGCCTGACTGGCCTCCATGGGCGAAGCTGGACATGACAAAGGGCAGGGGCAGATGTACAGCCGACTCACCCAACTTTATCGAACTGGAATTGGTTGGCTGGATTTGGAGTTCTCTTCCCATGATCCCCAGGATACAGGCAGTTCAGCAGGGAGCCTGGAGACAGCAGATCTCTGGGGGACAGGGAAGCCTAAAGTCAGCCACATCATTTGCAGCTGGCAAGTGGGGGGGGGAGGGGAGGCCCTGCCGTGCAGGAACACCGCTCTTCCCTGCCCCTGCCCAGCAAAGGGGCACTGCCATGGAGAAAGCTCTCCAAGCCAGGGGGCCTGTCCACTGCCACGCGGAAGCTCACGCTATGAGGTGCACAGACAAACAGCCCCCACTTCCCATCTCATGCCTGGAGATACTTCAGAACTGGGCATTTTCTGCTGAATTAATGTCCAGGGCAGCTTTCTGCAGCTGCAGTTTCAGCCCAGTTCTCACACTAATCAAACTTGGATGGGTTCTCTGGCAGAAGGCATTATCCAGGGCTCTTGAGACAAGGTGACCTGCAGAACAAGGAGGTGGAGGGAGAGTGCCAGACACAGGCCTGGGGAAGGGAAGGAAACTATTCATCTGCAAGATGGTAATTAAATGCGACAAGCAGATGAGATGCCCCAGCTCCTCCTCTGTCTGGGTACTAACCTATTAATCTGGGCCCGCTGGCTGCAGCAGCAGACACGCGCACTCAAAGGAGAGCAGATTTGTTTTCCGAATGATCAAAACCACGGGACCATCTCCCTTTACCCTGATCCCTCAGTCTCACTGCAGGGGTAAATGAGATTAGAGAAGGACTCTGTCTCTGTACCAACAACTCAATCTGCTGCACCGTGCCCTGCCCCAACCTCCCCCAAACTGTAGCTGAGTGAACAGCTGCATCACCCTGGCAGCTGGCCAACAAAGGGCTGCGGGATGGGTCTCCCTTGCTGAAGGGAAGGACGCTGCATGAGCAATGCGGCCAACTGCTTCGTTCAGGAGGATTTTCAAGTCTACAGCTCTCCCTGCTGGTAGTCACCTCGTGCAGCGAAGGCTGAGATAAAGCCCCCAGGTCCAAGCTCTGCTGGGCTGCTCACGCTGAGGCAGGATGAGAAATGCAGGCAGCATTTCAACTGAAAGTAGCTTGCAACTTTTCAGCCGGGGAAGGGATGAGTGAGGCACATCCTGACAACAGCTTTCCCTTCTCAGTCCCACCGCTGCTTTTTAGAGGTCGGGGGAAGGAGTCCTGCTAACCACTCTGCCGTGCTCAACGCCAGTCAAGCCTGTCACCTGGGCTGGCTGGCACGGGATATTTGAGGGTCACTTTGAACAGCGAACACTGAGGATAGCAGCTCCTCTGTGGTGAGATCAATGCCAGACATATTCCATCCCCAGTGCAGGACTGAACAGATTGGCCTTGACACCTTTGTGGACTCAGCTTACCCAGCACTGATGGGCGTGGCCATCTCCGTAGCAGTGGTCACCTTGGTTTTCACCGTCATGACATTGAGGTTCATCAGGTAGTAGAAGATCAGGTGGAGCACGCTGTCATCTGTGCGGTGACATTGGTGATGGGCATGGGAAAGAAAAGCCGTTTGTGGGGATGAAGGAGCAGGGCAGAGAAGAAAGGAAGAAAATGTCAAGAGAAGCAGAAAGCCCATACCACTTTCACTGGCTCACGTGGCTGCTGACTCTGGGCAGATGTAGACACTGACACCAAATGGGGGGAACGATGTACAATTCTAAGCTAGAAATCAGGGGAAGGAAACTTGAGATAAGGAAGTCAGTGATCCAGGTTAACGGGAAGTGCAGGGGCAGCATACAATATCCCCCCCTGGGATCTGGCCAGGCCACTGGGCTTAACAACCCTTCTCTAACGAGATGTGCTGAGGATCTTGACTAAGCATAGGTGGCTCTAGGTCTCCTCTGAAAGACAGTTTGACCCTCCGGCCTCAGGCCAGAGCACTGGGGCAATGCTGTCTCAAAGCAAAGCATGGTCCTTGCTGAACTCCCAGCACCGCTTTTCCTTGGAGCTTTCCCAGCCAAGTACTGGCCAGGCTCATCCTGCTTTGCTTGTGGGACAGGACAAGATCCAGAGCCTGAGACTGGACAGCTGTAGGCCCTACATACTGCTACCCTGGGGATCCTACATATGTGAGAAGTGTGCAAGACGTGGCCAATGAACCCCTCTCTTCCTGGCCAAGCCCCATGTAGAGGCATTTCTGCTGGAAGAGGCAGAGCCAAGTGTTTCCATGTGCGCCTGGGAGCGCAGAGCTGCTAGTGCAGAGGCCAAAAGGCACAGCCAGAGGGCCCTGATTTTTGCACCAGCACCTCTATGTTCTCAGAACTGACAGATAAAACCCTGCTCCCCTGTGCCTGAGAGCAGAGAAGCAAACAAAGAACTGCCTAGGATCTACTGAGAACCAAACAGCCCGGCCCATCCAGAGGGCATGAGAATACCATACAGTGGGAAGCCAGACGAGTTCCCCTCCCCAGAACAGCTGCGCCAGGGTGCTCTGGCAACTCCACCAGTACCACAGTTCGAGTTCACTTGTCTTTGTCCCCCACCGCCTACATGGAATGGTTTCGCTCACTCTGGGCCGACCTGCCATGAAGATCATTGTTCAGTCACACGGGGGGGCTCTTGTGACTCACCCCCAGGTGGATCTTTGAAACTCGACCCTTGGGGCCACATTCTGATCTCACAGGCACAGGTGTACATCCAATGGCTCACTGAAGTCAATGGATTTACACCGAGATCAGAACCCAACTCTCAGTGTCTAATGCCCTTGTACCTTTGCACTTGAGGTCAATGGTAACAGACAGGGGGTGTCTCTTCAGCATCTCCTTGCGCTTGTCGTCCAGCTGCACGCCCAGCGTGGGGCGGCGACGCTTCTGCAGCAGGGGAGAGCAAAATCACAGTGCCTGAAAACATGTCACATTCTTCCCACCCCATGGCGATGTGCTGATGGCAAATGGGGCAAGCTTCTCTGTATTTTGCAGGCAAAACAATGCTTAGCACTTACACAGTAACTTAATTATAACTACTCCATGCAGCATCCTGGATGCCAGGTAGGGAATTTACAGATAGGGAAACTGAGGCACAAAGCTGTGACTTGTCAAGTCCACAAAGGGTAATCAGGGTCAGATCTCAGGAGCTGCTGAGTGCTCTCTCCGATAGTACGGGCAGTCGGACGTGCAGATGCTCAGTGTGCTCCTTCTGCCAAAGCACTAAGAACCTGAACCCTACGAGGAATGAGCAATGCCTAGCATACCCAGAGCCCAGTCATGCAAACCTCCTCGGAGAAGGTTTCAAAGGCCCTCAGGGCAATTCAGTGCTCAACTCCCACTGCCTTTGAAAATGGATTGAAAATGAAAAGGGCTCTGAGAACATGAACCCTCACATCCTCGCCTTGGGAGGTGTGACAAAGGGAGAATTTGGTAATATTTTTATTATTCCTCTGCATGCCTCAGTTTCCCCCGAGCTTTGCATTGCTGTGCATGGAGTATAAAGGGTTAAAAAGCATGGGGCAGAGCAGGGGACAGGAGGTGTTGGGCCATGTAACTGTCGCGGGGGGGCGTGTAAATGGGTGTGTCAGGACTGGCTGAAACTGACCCATATCAATGGAGGATCCGGAAAGGCAAAGGGAACCCCAATAGCCAGGACATTCACACCTAGCAACCCACAGCCAAGAGGAAGCAGATCCCCCCATGCAGGGAGAAGCAGAGCAAAGGCCTGGAGCTGGAGAACAAAGGGGAAAGGTGGCAGGGAGCTAAGAGCTCACATCTGGAGTCAGATGGACGCCAGGCGCTCAGGAGAAAGGGACAGATGGCAGTGCTGGCCAGGGTGAATTCTACCCCAACCTTTGCCTCTCCACACCAGGGTAGAGAAAAACTGATGAGGTTTCATTTGAAAAAAGAAAAAAAAATTAAGAAATTAGATTTTATTTGAAATCAGATTATTTTTGATGTTATTCCAATCGCAGTAAGTTTTTCTTGTAAACTGGTTTAAAAGGAATAAAAAGGAGGAGGGAGGGAGGGAATGAAATCTACTAGTTTGGAAAGTCTGAAGGAAGCCGTCACGTAGGAAACGGTCTCTCCTTTTTATGAGACTGAGGTGAGTAGGAACTTAAGTTCCCGTCGCTTTCCTATCAGCATGTTGGAAAATTTTTCCAGGCTGACCTGAAATAATCAAGTAATTCACAGACTACGATTAATCCCTATTGAGTTGTAAATGTGAAACATGTTTTGATAAGAGAAGTTTATGTATCCAAAACATTTAAAAGTTGGTTTGTATAATAAAAATAAATCTTATATTGCTGTTCTGTGTGTTTAATTCAATTCCGGTTACCACCCTAATGAAGTTTGACACAAATCAGGAGCAAAAAGCCAATTACCTAGTAAATATGCAATGTGTCAGTCACCCTTTTCTAACATACTAAACAGTTACAATTAACAAGAATTTGAAACTATTAAGCTATATAATTACTTGAATAAATGTATAGAGTTACAGCTTATCCTGCAAGATAACAAAAAGATACCAAATCTAATGCACAGGCTCTATTTAGTTGTAAATCAACGTTTTAATGGTTAGATCAACCAATAAAGTTATACTTTTCTGCATAAAAATCCTTGAAGTACAAATGGAAAAGCTGATTAAAATCAATGCTATAAATGAGGTTTTCCCCAGCTTGCCCTGCTCCATGCTAACCGAAGGACTTTCCGATTCTGGAGGCCAGGAGACTAAGAAATCGTTACCCGTGTTTGGAAAGGCTGCCGAGCGGCACTGCAGATACTCTAGGAGCAGAGTAAGTCCCTGGGGCCCAGTGCACTAAAGGGGTCACTCCCAAGGGACTGGTTACAGGCTGGGCATGGGGTGGCCAACCTGGGGCTCTAGATGTTAACATGCAGCTCTTCAGAGGTTAACATGCAGCTCCTTGTCTAGACACCGACTCCAGGGCTGGAGCTACAGGTGCCACCTTTCCAATGTGCCAGGGGGTGCTCACTGCTCAACCTCTGGCTCTGCCTCCACTCCTCCCCTTCCTGCCCCCATCCCCCAAGCCTGCCGTGGCCTCACTCTTTCCCCGCCCCGAGCCTCCTGCTCGCCACGAAACAGCTGATCGGCAGGGCTGCTGGTGGGTAGGAGGCACAGGGAGCAGGGTGGGGAAGCTGACGCTGATGTATTACTGTGGCTCTTTGGCAATGTACAGTGGTAAATTCTGGCTCCTTCTCAGGTCAGGCTGGTCACCCCTGGACTAGACCCTGTGGATCTGTGACAGATGGCATCGTCGGTCCTATTTCACGTTGAGGCCCAGAGGAGAAGTGACTTGCTCAAGGTCACACATTGGATCAGCGGCAGAGCAGGGGAGAGACTCAGCCCCCCATTCTAAGCACTATCCAATGCTTCACTGGCAGAAACAAAAGTGGGTCCACCTACGTGAGGTGAGAGTAGAGTAGAGCCCAGAATTTCAATATTGGAGCTGTGCTAGTCCCTTACCGTGGTCTGCTCCTCTTCAGCATCAGAATCACTCTCGTCATCTGCACATGCAAACACAGGGATAAGCAAGAGCCATGCGCAGGGATCCATTTGAGAGACTGTCCAAACATCGCGGTGGCCAGGAGGTACCCTGACACCGCATGCCCCAGGGACCCACTGCCCCAGCACTGCCTGGGAAGATACTAGTGCCCCACAAAGGGGCACTCAGCACAGCTGAGGCCTTTGGTGCGTTACATGCCTTTTGGTCCCTTTACAGCCTCTACAGTACCGAGGCCCCCGTGTGCCACTGGGCAGTGCTGGAGGGACTCTAACTAACACTCGGCAGCCTGCCTCTCCAGGAGGGTGAGTCGGGTGTGAGGGAGGAGCCAGGGCTATTGAAGCTATAGAGCAAGTTAAGCCCTGCCCAAGAACAACACTGCTCCTCGGGTCCTTCCACCACTCCCTGCCCCCAGTACCAGCTTTCAGCCCCCAGGCTGGGCCAAGACAGGCAGGTGGGGATACCAAGTTAACTTACCTTGGGAGTCCTCTGGTGGCTTGTAGAGGGCTTTGGCTTCTTCCACACTCCCTTCGATTGCTACAGCCAGCTTCTTATCTGTGGAGGGCAAAGCACCATTCAGTACATCTTGAGGTAGGAAGCCAGGCAGTTAAAGGGCAGGTTGCTGCTGCCGGCCACCTAGAGAGGCATCAGGCTTGGAAGCAAGGATGCCAAGGAGTTAGTCAAGTTACTTCTGTAGCCTCTTCCCCACTCGCAACAGGCAGGTTCAGTGCCTAGTGGGCAGCTGATCTGAACCTGCAGCGTCACTTGCATCTCGGCGGCACAGTGCAAGACATTTTGTTTGTAAGCATTCTCCAGAGCCGTGGCGAGATCACCCTCCCATCCAATGCTTTGTGCACCTCTCCACAGCAGTAATGACACTCAGACACTCTAGTGACATTGTGCGCAAGGGGGATCACAAATTTCCCACTCCGATTATTGTTTCACATTACCCTCCATCGATATGCCCCGTTCCCCAGATGCAGGTATCCCCTACATCGGGGCAAGATGCCAGATGGGTTGTGATTCTGCTTTTAATGGATTTTGTGTAATGCAACACCCACCAAGGCATTTTTACCAGGCGCATCGCTGTAGCAGGAAACCGCATCTGGGCTGAGGAGCCTCAGTAGAGACATCCCAAGAAGAAAGAGAGGAAAGCAGGTCAGCAGCATTTGGCATATACATCTCTGCATGTCAGCCATTGGAAGGAGTGAGTAAAAAGAACAATTCAAAGCTGATCAAAGGACATCCTTTCTCACACAACATTTAATTAAGACTATGGAACTCACTGTCACTGAAGTTGTTGAGGCCAAGAACTTGGCAAGAGTCTAAAAAAGGACAACGAGGAGTCCTTGTGGCACCTTAGAGACTAACAAATGTATTTGGGCATAAGCTTTCATGGGCTAGAACCCACTTCATCAGATGCTTGAAGTGAAAAATACAGGAGCAGGTGTAAATACATTAAAGGATGGGGATTGCTTTACCAAGTGTGAGGTCAATCTAATGAGATAAATCAATTAACAGCAGGATACCAAGGGAGGAAAAATAACTTTTGAAGAGAGTGGACCATTACAGACAGTTGACAAGAAAGCAAGCACTGGTCATGTATACAGATAACAAGAATATCCAGTTATATTAATGACAGTTTTGGGTGCTTCAGGACATAACTATTAGAGATCAGGTTGAGACTTAATATGGGGGCCCATTATCCCACATCTGGTACTGCAGGCTTCTTACGCCTTCCCCTGAAGCACCTGGTGCTGGCCATTCTCGGAGACAGGACACTGGAGTAGATTGGCCTTGGGTCCAATCTAGCCTGGCAATCCCTAGAGTCTCAGCCCCAGGAGCTCAGCTGTGGGATTGGCTTAGGAGTTTTCAGGGGGCCCATCACCACAGTGTCCAAGCACTGCACAGAGAGTTAGAGAGGGCCACACACTGGGGTTCTACGCTGTGCCCTGTCTGGGCTGTAGGAAGCTCTAAACCCGGGGGCAGGGATTTGGCTATTTTAAAAAGCACCACCTTCTGCTACAAAAGGAGGCTTCTGGCAGGTCTCAGATGCAAGGAAAGAAAGGTACTCATCCTGCCTGTGAGGAGGGCTTCAGGTTAGCTAATGGGTTGGGCTGGAAAAGGAAGGGAAGGAGGGGAGGGAGAGGGGTAGAAGGGAAAGGAAGAGTGATGCAAAGAAGTGCTATCCTCTGGCTGTGTGTGTTGAGAAGCAGATGACAGTTAAACAAGTCTCAAGGACAGTGAATTTGCTAGGCAAGGAAGGGGGCCCCTTGACTGGCAGATGAAGTTACAGGAGCACACTGAGGCACAGTCAGCAAGGACATTCGCTTGGGCTCTCCTGGGAGCTGCCAACCCATGTGCTTTGACAGAGGACTTAGAATCACAGAATATTAAGGTTGGAAGGGACCTCAGGAGGTATCTAGTCCAACTGCCTGCTCAAAGCAGGACCAATCCCCAACTAAATCATCCCAGCCAGGGCTTTGTCAAGTCTGATCTCAAAAACCTCTAAGGTAGGAGATTCCACCATCTCCCTAGGGAACCCATTCCAGTGCTTCACCACCCTCCTAGTGAAACAGTGTTTCCTAGTGTCCAACCTAAACCTCCCCCACTGCAACTTGAGACCATTGCTCCTTGTTCTGTCATCTGCTACCGCTGAGAAGTCTGGATCCATCTTCTTTGGAACCCCCTTTCAGGCAGTTGAAGGCTGCTATCAAATCCCCTCTCATTCTTCTCTTCTGCAGACTAAATAAGCCCAGTTCCCTAAGCCTCTCCTCATAAACTGAGGGGTTGGATCGCCTCCTTACTGCACACGAGCCACACAAGGGATGGGAGTCATGTCAATTTCAAGGCTCTGCCCTGGACCACGTCTCCCTGACAAGTTACAGGCTTTGTCCCACTAGAGGAAACTACGCAGGAGCTGATCTCCCAAGCCGTACTCAGCAAGCAGTACGGCCTGGGCCAGGCTGCTACATAATTTGGCGTGCGAAAAACCCACCCCTCTGAGCACTATAGCTATGTTGACCTAACCCTCGCTGCAGACACAGCTAGGCTGACAGAAGAATGCTTCCAATGCTTGGGGTGCTGACACCAATGGAAACACCCCTTCCATCATGGGAGTATGGCTGCATAGCTCCACCAACATAGCTACGCTGCTGTTGTCCCAACAGCGCAGACATGGCCTTCAACAGCCCTTTCCGAATGGTCCTGGATCACGACAGCCCAACAGGCAGGAGTGCCAAGTGCCAATGCCATACTGTGGGGGCTGCTGATGTGGCATATCTGAGTTGGGCTTCTGGCTTTAAAGCTGTCACTGCAGCAGTGTCCACAATCCCTGATCACCTTGAGTGGGCCACCAGGGATGGAAGGGGCAGAGATTTGAAAAGAGTTCTCAACAGAGGAGTGTGGAAGGGATTCAGCTGCAGCAGCCAAATGAATTAGGTTCTCAAATGATGCTGCTTCGTCAGACTGGCTCCCAGGTTGTGGCTGCTCCCAAGTGGGCTCCAAGAGCAGCAGTGAAGGAGCTACACAGGGCGTGCAGAAGCAGCAGAGGCAGAGTGGATCGGATGAAGCAGTCATCCATGAGTCTTGCAGCAGCAGGGTTTTCTGCAGGCAGCTGTGAAATTTGGTCCATGGGGGATGGACTCCCCGTTCCCCTCAGATCACAGCTTTCAATGACACAGATGAAGGTGGTCTCAACCACCTTACCCCCACTGCCCCGGCACTGATACTCACCACAGGCCTGACCATAGGCATTGGCTTGGACAAAGAGAACATAGAGAGGTGGTGGCAAGTGTCTAGCCGTCTCATACTGCTTGTGTGCCTGGTCGAAAGGCATGAAGAGATACTCTTGGACAGGGAGGGAGGCCTGGCGGGACACAAATCACACATGCACCATTAGTACTGGGATTGTTTGCACCGAGTGGTTTGTGCTCTATGCTGCAGTGCAGGACACCTGGAACCTGTGCCAGGAGCACACACAATCCTGTGGACAGAGACGATCCTTGCGGTGTTCAGCAGCAGCCACCAGAGGTAAGCGGGGGAGGACTAATGGCTCTGCAGACAGGAGAGAACCCACTTCCTTCACCCACTCTTCCCAGTCAAGCCTGATGCAAGGGGAGGAAGCTACAATTGCTCTCCACGGAAGGTCCCATCTAATGAGTCTTCTGCCAGCACCTCGGCAGGGGCCGCTGCACAATGAGATTTTACAGGAAATCCTTGCCCTGTGAGGATCTGGAAGCGCAGGTAAAGGAGCAGGAAATAGTTCCAACACCTCCGAAAAGCCTCAGTCCCCGTGCTCTGAACCTCTCTTTCTGTGGCTTTAGACAGCCTGTCCCCACACCATCTACCTCCCAACAACTGAGGGTTAGAGGGCAGAAAGGCAAGGGCCAGCACAAAGGGGCTCTGATCCACCTAGCAGGAAACACACAGACTCTCACTGCAAGCGGCCAGTCTCCCAGGCAAAGAGGAGTGCTGGGTTAAGCTCAGGAAGTACCTGCATGATGCTGTTGAGCCGGGGCTGCAGGCTGCTCAGATATTCCTTCTTCACTTCTATCTCCTTCAGGATCTTCTCCTTGTTGGCCAGACACTCCTTATATTTCTCCGCCAGCCTGCACAAGAGAAGCTCATTTACAGCACTGTGTTCACAAAGGAGACAGATGTCAGATCAGAATCTCTGCTCCCTGTTGGTGCATTTCTAAACCTCAGGATCCAGAGCTCCTGATTCCACCGTCAGGGGCTCCTGAACCAAGATAGGTCACTCTATGCTTTGAAGTCAGCTTCAGAGCCTATTTTGATCAATATCTGACCTTGCTGTCGCCTCTGAAGTGATATGATAAATGAAGAGTTCATTAAAAATCCAAGGGAAAGGGTCAACAAACAGGAAGAAACTTAGCAGAGCTGGAAAACTGGGAAAGTTGAAAAGAACTCTGAAGAGAGTTCAAGAGAGTGTGAAGCTGTTAAGAGAGAACTGTTGAGGTGAGATCTCCACATGGATCTTCTCAGAGTTGGGTTGCCTGTGGAAGCAGCCCAAACTCCATTCCAGACTAGCTGGTCCCTTCTGGCTTTGGAATCTACGAAAATAAAACTGAGGAGAAACTAGAGAAACTTGGAGAGTAAATGTGCCATTTAGTAAACATAGGAACATATTCCAAGTGCTTTTCTACTCGAAGAAATGACGACATATGAATGGCCTCTCCTTACTCCCCAGATCTGCTCCCATATTAGCATCTCAACTGCTGACTTTAGTGACAAAGCACATTCATGGTGCTTTATTGGGTCTGTTAGCCCTGCAGAGCTAAAACAGCTACAGGAAAGTCTTTTCCATCAGGTGCCATCATCAGAAGCGTTTTGTTTTTTAATTTTTATTAAGTGCCTATCAATAATAGCTGTGCAAACCCATGGAGGACAATGAGGTTTCACATATCACTAAGGTACTTATTTGACCTAAAGAACCTTTACTACTGGCTCTGATAAATGAAAGAGAGACCAGCTTGACTCTCAGAGCCCAAGAGCTGAAACCCCTCTCACCACCTTTAATTGTCAACTGAGGACAATTGCTGATCAGAAAACGGTTCTTTCGCCCCTGTGATTCTTTTCATCAAAAAACAGAATGCCTGAAAATCAAAACATTTTGATTCGGAAATGCCACTGCAGGGTCTGATGGGAGTTGTACTTTGGGTGTCCATTGCTACTATTCTGCTTGAAACAGGCTCGATTGGTCTACATGTCCCAGGATGTACCATGGTCTCCACTCTTGAAGAGGGATGGCATGTATCATAGCAGTTTTGCATCATAGCAGATGAAGTCCAGCTGGGGAGCCTGGCCCACAGAGAAGAATGAGGCAGCCAAACTACAGCTCCCCACTACACACTGCAGTAGCGTTTCAGAATGAACATATTTCAGCTTTTGAGCACTCAGTCTTTCACCCCAAACAAATGGAGGTTTCCCATGGAAAGCATAGCTGTTTTGTGAAAAATTCTGTTTTGTGGAAAACCCCATTTTCCATCAGAAAAACAGTTCTGACAGAAAGGCTAAGGCTGTTTGGAATGGAACCACTTAGAAACACGGAACCCCACAATGCCAGTTTTACACAGGCCCTCACTTAGAAACACAGCTTTAGCTAAGCAGCATAGTCATAAATATCACCTGATGTTATCGGAGGGTGTGACTGGCTGGAGAATGGCAGAAATGGAAAAACCACAAAGCTTCCAGTCAGAATTCTCAGAAATAAAACCTACTTTTAAGCTAGTTCAAGAGACTACACCCCACAAATTAGAGTGGCCAAGTGAGAGGACGCAACCATGAACACTGTAGGCACTAGGGCTAGGATTTGCACAGCTGACTAGTGATTTAACCACACCTTCCACTCACTTCTGTGGGGAAACCTCACCCTAGCTCTTCTTTGCTTTTTAAAGACGGTTTCCAACGTGCAGACATTTTTAGTGGGGCACTAAAGCAATCCTTTGGCAGGATGCTCCTCCTGAGGTTACCGATGGATGATTTCGGACTGGTGATGGCTAAGCCCGTTAAGGATGACCCTTTGGAAAGCAGAAACGGACAAAGAATTGCGTGCTCTCAGCACCACCTTGTGGTTCAACCAGCACAAATTCACAGCCATGGACTTGCCAGAAGCTCTTTACAACAGGCCGAGTGTCATGTGTCTGTGTGCTGCATGATCAACTGCACTAAAAAGACTAAGAATCCCCCATCTAGTACAGGATTGCATGTCAATTCCACAGCCAGTCTTGTGGACACTGGATTTCACAGGCACACAGCTGATCAGATCTAAGTACTGCCAACATGGCTGCATTGCTGGCCCACTCCTTGCGACAAGAATCAGCTTCCAGAGACAATGAAGTCAAGTGGCCCTATTAAAAAGCATGGCTCTATATGGGGCTGCCTGAATCAATGACATCAGAGTTATAGCCCTCATAATATACACCTCCCCTTCCTTGTTTGATCCAGGGAGCTCTTATGCTTTTAAAATGCAGAATTACACTCTTCACGCCCACTTCTGTAAAACAATGGGAGCTGTTCTTCTGGGAAGAGACCGGGGCATAGCTCTAGTCCCCTTTCATTAGTCACATGAGAGAAGACTCCCTGAACTGAGAATGAGGATCAAGACACCGTTCGGAATAAAACAGAACTACTGTACAGAAGAAACAGTTCTGAGAGACAGCCTGTCTGTATGTTACAAAGAGATCTGCCATTTGTCCTTTAGTAACTAGCTTAAACTGACTGTGTAGCCTCTCTTTTTTGTTACTGTATCGTTTGGTTATTTTCAAAGAGCATGTCCCTGGGCTGTGATGTATACATCAGCAAACGCTTGGTGCCAGGTAGAGACAGGACTGATCTGAACGGTGGCCCGCTGGCTTACCTTTTGCGCTGCTCCAGCTCCCAGTCAAGGCGGGCCAGGGTCTGTTGGTGGGGCTCATTGAGGGTGACGTCAGGCTTGCTGATTTCTGGAGGAGCCTCTTTGTAAAATTCATCCACGCTCACTAGATCAATCTCCTCATGTTTTGACCTGCAGAGATGGAGGAGAGATGAGTCTGGGGAAGGCTGGGAATCCCAGTGTAGAGCTGCACCATTACCAGCAATCTCACAACCTCAGCATTCACTGTTTCCCAATTATGAGACCCACTTTGCAATATGCATTACTACAGTTCCAGAGAGCAAAATGGCAACAGTTCAAATCTGAACAGGGCCATTCCTTTCCTGGGTGTTGGCGGCACATGTTCCCTGCCTGGCTGTGTCTCCTGGGATTTACTGAGGAGTCAGCCGAGGGGCAGTCTCCCTTTGTATCAGCTCAGAGATGTGATTGTGGAAGGTGCAGCCTCTAGAATAACTATACTGATGCAGTACAGTTAAGCATTGTAGAGACTAATCCAAAGAAAACCTCCTTAGACCAGCACGATTCCTATCAAAAACCTTCAGAGTATTTATCCTGACTGTCCTCACCCTTCCCTATGTACCAGTATCCTTCCACTCTCCCAAGGAACCTCCAGGATATCCAGATCACATGCCAGAGTCTCAGCCCTAGTATGGCTACATTCAGGATTCTTATGATCTTTCAGAGACTGGAGCTAGGGTCTCCTTGTGACTCTAGGCATGACACGCTCCCTAAGCCCCTTTGTATCTGACACATGCAACTCAAATTACAGCCTCCTTCTCTTTTGCTGTACTCACTTAAACTCCAGGCATTTGGTGATCTCCTTCTGCAGATGCATCACCTCATACAACAGGTTCTGGAGTTGCAGGTGATAGGCGTCTACTTTCTGCTTTGCCTGAAAGGAGAATGTAAGCAGGTGAGTGTAAAAATCACAGTGCAGATAAAACTGGAATTAATAGAGCAACGTGCCTAACAGATGGCAAGGTCCAAGGGCTGCCATTTGGAGATGGCAGATATTAGGGAATGGCCATGGTGAAACCCAGGAGATATCATGGACACATGGCTGGCACCCCACCACCAGCCTGTACAAAATGGCCTTGAGCTCATTACTAGTGGGGAGACCAGGGCATGCAAGGTGAGATCCAAATCAAATTGGAAGTTCTTCTAAAAGATCTGCTCTAGTTCAAAGAATTAATTCTCTGGTCTGTGTTAGATAGGTCAGACCAGATGACCACAGTGGTTCCTTCTGAATCTATAACTATTGCAAACAAAAGCTGCCAGATCAGAAGAGAAGCTGGCTTTGTAACATTATGTGCCTGCTATAAGGACAATGCTAAGGCTTTTCATTCCTGCGGGCACTACTCACTGCAAAAAAGTGTTGCAAATGGGAAACCAGTGACTGGGTTCAAGCAAGCATGCAGGTATGTAGGGTTCCAGGAGCTAGCCAGTCTGGGAAGGTTCCAAGGCAGTGGTCCCCAAACTTTTTACCTCACGCCCTCCCTTACCCGTCCGCATCTCCCCTCCGCCCCCCCCCCACTGGGAGTGGGGCCCAAAGAGGGACTGTGGCTCTGGGAGGGGCAGGGCGCAGACAGGAATAAGGGGGCAGAGGCTGGGCTGGCAGCCAGGGCCAGCAGCAGAGTTAGGTGGCACTTCCTCCCTGCCCTCTCTGGGGGCTGGCCGCACACCAGTTTGTGGAGTTGATACCCCTGTTCTAAGGAGTTAAGTGGTATCAACTCAGCTTACTTGGAGGTTTATGAGTAATTAATAAGGGTTTATCTTAAACACACTGTTTGGGATTTACCAGTTACTTCTACATTGATACACTATCAAGATGACAATTACTGGCGCTATGGTAATGGGTGAATTAGAAATACCTTGAGAGGATTTTGATCCCTGCAGAAATCTGGAATCTGAATAAGCAACTTGATTCTCCACATTAAAAATAAAAAAAAGGATTCATGGCTGAAGCAAGGGATAGGCCATGCCAAGTTGTGGGGAAGAGGCTGCAGCGATTAGCAACAACACAGCTTCTTAGCTCACTATGTGGATATTTACTTGATAAGAATTTAAGTCAATTTTTTTCAGGAACACCCATCACTGTGTCTTTATCTCCCACCCAGACCCGTGAATGGTCTGATTGTACCGAGAGCCCTGGGGCCTATAGCCAGCTCGGCTGGGTAACCTTGGGCCAGTCAATTCTCCTCCCTGTACAATGGAGAAAATGATACACCTCCATTGTAAAATGCTTTGAGATCTAGGGATGCAAAGTTCTACACAAGAGCGAGGCACTATTTTCTTCTCAGCCCTGCTGCACATCAGATCAACAGCAGCTTCTTGACTGTTAAATCATGTCTGAGAGATTAAGAGGTGCTGCTGCTTCTTCATTCATTCCAGTTATTAGATTATCTGCTTCACTTCAGTGGAGTTTCCCTGTAAGCCTCTAACTCAGAGACCACTTGGATCTAATCCAGGGTGCACTAAGGTACCAGACAGTAACACCCCCTCTCCCTCTGCCATTCCAGAAGTTCCCTAACCCCTCTGCCATTCCAGGTAGCATCCCTTTCAATCTCTGGCCTCCACTGTACCTCATGGGTCTGATCTCTCCCCTTCTTTAGTCGAATATGAGCCAAACGGTTGAGTTTCTTCAGGGTCATGAAGTGCATGCAGCTCTGGATCCGACGCTCTTCTATTGCAACAGCCTGACAAGGCGGAAGGAGAGCTGGGGTAAGGAAGTTTACTCACTAGTAACTGTTATTTGAGTAAATTTCCACTGTAGAGACACTGTTACTGTGCATGGGAGAAGTAACTAGAACAAGGAGGGATCTGCAGAGCATGGAAATAAGACACACATTTTTGGCAGTGAGGGTAATAAACTAATGGAACAATTTACGAAGGGTCAGGTGGATCACTGACAATTTTAAAATCCAGATTGGATGTTTTTCGAGAAGCTCTGCTCTAGGAATTATTTTGAAACAGGTCTTCAGCCTGTTATACAGGTGGGCAGATGGGATGATCACAATGGTCCCTTCTGGCTTTGGAACCTATGAGACAATTTTCAAAGGTGAAACACTCGTTAATATCTCTAGAACTTCCTAAGGTGCCACACATTTCCAGGTTCATTGGAAACAGACATGTAGGTTTTCTCTCCACACTCTTTCCTTAGTCCAGGAAGGGATCGGAATCACAAGATTCCTCGTGGGCTCAATACAGGGCTCTTTTTTGCTCAGGGGGCCGGTTTCATGACACTCTTCACTGGGATTTAAACCTTTCAGAGACCAAGTGTGTTTGGTTCAATCATCAAACTGCTCTGGAGGACAGGGTCAAAATTCAAAATGATCTGGACAAATTGGAGAAATGGTCTGAGGTAAACTGGATGAAGTTCAATAAAGACAAATGCAAAGTGCTCCACTTAGGAAGGAACAATCAGTTTCACACATACAGAATGGGAAGAGACTGTCTAGGAAGGAGTATGGCAGAAAGAGATCTAGGGATCATAGCGGATCACAAGCTAAATATGATTCAACAGCGTGATACTGTTGCAAAAAAAAGCAAACGTGATTCTGGCATGCATTAACAGGTGTGTTGTAAACAAGACATGAGAAGTCATTCTTCCGCTCTACTCTGCGCTGGTTAGGTCTCAACTGGAGTATTGTGTCCAGTTCTGGGCACCATATTTCAAGAAAGATGTGGACAAATTGGAGAGGGTCCAGAGAAGAGCAACAAGAATGATTAAAGGTCTTGAGAACATGACCTATGAAAAAGGTTGAAAGAATTGGGTTTATTCAGTTTGGAAAAGAGAAGACTGAGAGGGGATATGATAGCAGTTTTCAGGTATCTAAAAGGGTGCCATGAGGAGGAGGGAGAAAACTTGTTCACCTTAGCGTCTAATGATAGAACAAGAAGCAATGGGCTTAAACTGCAGCAAGGGAGATTTAGGTTGGACATTAGGAAAAAGTTCCTAACTGTCAGGGTAGTTAAACACTGGAATAAATTGCCTAGGGAGGTTGTGGAATCTCCATCTCTGGAGATATTTAAGAGTAGGTTAGATAAATGTCTATCAGGGATGGTCTAGACAGTATTTGGTCCTGCCATGAGGGCAGGGGACTGGACTCGATGACCTCTCGAGGTCCCTTCCAGTCCTAGAGTCTATGAATCTATGAATCAAACAAGCCTGACTATTACCAGTGGATCTACCCTACCCTGGAGGCACAAAGACTTCAGTCAATGACTTGCACCCTTCTTTCCATTGTATTAGGTACAGCTGCTAGCCTGACAGCCCTGGCTGAGGTCCTCTTCTCAGCCACAGAAAGCGGCAGCTGTAGTGCCAGCTTTCCCTAAGAGTATGTCTCAACTCTGAGCAGATGTGGCCATCCTGTGGGGGCAAGAGGTGAGTTAAGGTCCATGCTCTTCACTCTCTAAACAACGGTCATTAGAGTCAGCCTGCTATGTGAACACCTGCCTAGCAGGAACTTGAACGAGACCCACCAACTTGCTTCACACAGGCCCCCAAACAGGCATCAGGCTGGGGTAATCAATAACCTGGGCTGGATTCTCTCCTGTCCCCACACCGCTGTCCTGAGCTATTCAGTCCTCTGATGTTATCTGGTTTTGCTGAGACTGTAATAAGTGCCTTCCCCCTTTGTGCATCTTGCTAGGGTGCCATGTGGATTTCAAACCCACTGCTTTCCTGGAGCAGCAGAAAGGTATTTAAAAATGCTCAGGGGAAACAACTCTAGGGGCTTCTTCTTACACTGTCTTTGCTGCCTTTGCTCTTCAGATCCTGGATTTCTGCCATGAGCCTCTGAAGTTCCTGGCAGGTTTGCTTGTAGAGTTCATAGTCTTTGCTGGGATCTCGGAGTTCCACCTCCGCCTCTTCACTGTAATACTTCACATCCTGCAAAGAGCCAGAAGTACAGAGCAGCACTTAACACTCCCTCGGCCCTCTTCTGAAAAGCCTCACCCCTGAGTCTTTCAAATCCACACTCCCTCCATTCCAAGTTTAAAGCAGCTTTATGCATCCTGAGAAGATCTGACTAATTGCTGGTGTGGCAAACTCCACCAGGGATCTCAAAGTCTAGCGAGCTAGGAGTGTCTCTTACACTGTCACCAGAGATCAGTATTGGTTCCAATCCCACGTACTTTGACAATCAAGAGAGGAAAAAGAGCAGTGAGTAAAGTTCTTTTAATATCAGCCAGGATGGAAGACAGTTCGTTAGCACTAGGCTCCAGTTTAGTTGCCACCCACACCAATCCCCCCTCAATCTTTTCAGGGCCTCTTAAAACACCCCAAGATCTTTTTGGGAGCCAGTACAAACTTGTGACACAGCAAGAAAATTGCTCAGAGAGCACAAGGTGCAAACTCTGGCTCCCATGGTCATAAACCATTTTTTCTCAGGACGCTGGCAATTGCTACTGGCGATTGTTGCTAAAATTCCCATTGACTTCAGTAAGAGTAGCGTAAGGCCAACCCTGAGCGCTTTTGAAAAGCTCATCCTTATAATACAGCGTACACACACACGGGGGGGGGGGGGTGATATTTTTCTGATGTCAAGAGCTTTTAGAACAAAGCCATGAGCTGAAGGACAGACTCTTGTGCTCCTGCAGCCCTACAGGCGTCTGATCTGCATGCAGAATTGCACAGGCTTACAATCGCCCCACCCTCCCTACCTGGTCAGGGTCAGCCCTGCTCCGCTTGCTCTCCTGCGGGGCCCCGTCGGTGCGGATGACCTTGGGTTTCCTCTTCTTGCTCGAATCAGACGACATTTCTTATTTCACAGGCTCTGGAGCAGGAGAGGAATACAAAAATAGCTTGTCTCCAAAGGGGACTTCCTCAGTTCCTTTGGAACAAACTGGAGCTACTGTCAGAGCACTAGTACACCAGTGGGAGGGTAATCCAACCCCTCCCTCCCTATCCTAGTCACTACAACTCATCGCTGAGTCCTTTCACTGCCTCCCCATTTCACGGTCAAACCTCCCCTGCTCACTTCTGAGGCCCTCTAGCACTCTGCCTCATCTGCTTAACCCACCTAGCCTCATCATATCCCCACCCCCAAGGATGTGTCAATGCCTCATTTGTTTGTCTGCTTTTCCCCACAGTCATCTCTATATTGTTTTCCATGCCATGCCTTATACATGAACGCCCTTTGCTTTGGCAAGCCAGTCCCTGGCCTCATTCAAATCCCTCTGTCTCACTGCCCGCAAGGAACAGCCCCAGATGTAACCAAACTCAACCCAGCTGCTTGACCTCACCTCTGGGAGAGGTCTGTTCCCCCAGTGCTGGGGCACATCACAAGTAAAATGGCACGGTTAGCTCTTCCGGGTCCTTGTCTTTCTATCTGTCCCACGAAGAACTCAGCACACGCGTGGGGACTGCAGATAAAATCACCGTCAGCAGAGGGGATGGGAGTGAGAACCAGCCCCTCACCCCATTCCTTGTCTCTGCTCTTGGGGGTTCGCTCAGCCAGCACCCCCCATCCGCGGCCAAAACAGCAATCCGCACACGGAGCCTCCTTCCGACGGCTGGGGAAGGGGCAGCGAGAACAGCCCCCCCGGAGCAGGGCCCCAACACTGTCCTAAGGGGCCCGGTCCCAAAACACATCGCGCCCCCCGGCACCTGGAGAGAGAAACCCCGTCACACGCAGCCCCCGCCCCGCGGGGCCCCCCCATCCATCCCGAGCGGCCCCACCGAGCTCCCCGCCCCGCCCGGCCCCAGGGGCCCCGCCGCGCTCCGAGCGCGTCCCTCCCGCCCGCCCCGGTCGCTCACCGCGCTCCCGACCCGCCACCTCCAGACTCCCAGCGGAAGCGCCGAGGCAGGAGGAGACGAGTCCTCGGTCAGCGAGGGCTAGAGCGTCCGCCGAGCTATAGCGCCCTCGGGGGGCCCTTCGCGGAGCTGCAGGAAGGACAGGGCTGGACAGATCCCTCCACCCACAGCCCACCCTGACACTTGGGGGGGGGCCAAGTCCCCTGTGGGGGCCCAGAGATCCCGAGTTGCTGCCCCTCATCTGCGGCATGTGGGGGCATCTCCCCTCATCTGCTCTGTGCTTATGGGGCAGCTGGGGGCCAGGCAGCTGAGTGCCCCAAGGGCGGCTCTGCCCCACACGGAGGGTTCAAGGAGGGGGTGGGAGTTGCGGGATGGGACATGGTATCGGGGCTCAGTTGGGCAGCGCTTGGCAAGAGGAATCAGACTTGCTGAGGTCCCAGGGCCATTGGGGGGGGGGGTTCTGGCTGGTTAGCCCCCGCCCCCCAGCCCACACTGCCCAGTCCCCATCAGGCTGGAGAAGGGTCTGCACCCCCACTGACGTCTGACAGGCTGGCAATAGCACGGGTTAGAGCAGTGGTTCCTAACCTATTGATCGTTGTGGGCTGCATATGTGGCCCACAATATGTAAAATGGGCCACAGGTTGAAACCCACAGCACCCCCTCCTGCTAAAACGCCCCACAGACTCCAGGCTATGCCCAGCACCCCACACCTAAAGAGCACCCCTGGCTTGACGTGATTTCCATCTGTCATGGAGTCCCTGGGCGATGCTCTGGAACTGCTCCCCACAAAGCCGGTCAGCACTTTGGGGAGCCCCCTCCCCCCTGGAGCAGACTGTCCCCAGGGCAAGAAGCTCACACGGCTTCACCTCCTGGGTCTCTTCTTGGAGCATTCAGCATCCTCTGCCCCTCCGTGCGCTTCCCACAGCGAGTCCACCCCAGCGGGGTCCTGGGGAAGCCATCGGGTCCTGCATCCCCACTTCGCAGTCAGACGTGACTCTCAGCCAGCCAGTAACACAGAGGTTTATTAGATGACAGAAACACAGTCCAAAACAGAGCTTGTAAGTACAGGATCCCTCAGCTGGGTCCATTTGGGTGCCAAGTGAGCCAAACAACCCTGTCTGCTCTCACTTCCTGTCCCCAGCCTGTTCCAAACTGAAACCCCCTCCAGCTCCTCCTTTCTGGCCTTTGTCTCTTTCCTGGCCTAGGAGGTCACTTGATCTCTTTGTTTACCTTTAGCTATTCCCTTGCAAGGGGAAAAGGGCCCTGGCCATTTGTTGCTAGGAGACAGATTGTCAGCCATTTATACACACTGGATACTTTTAATGCATTGGAGAAACTGAGGCACCCACACAATATTCAGAGGAAACATTAAGAACAGTTCCACTATTGTCACACCATCATATTCATAGAATATCAGGGTTGCAAGGGACCTCAGGAGTATCTAATCCAACCCCCTTGCTCAAAGCAGGACCAATCCCCAACCTCCCTAAATGGTCCCTTCAAGGATTGAACTCATAACCCTGGGTTTAGCAGGCCAATGTGCAAACCGCTAAGCTATCTCCCCCACAGGTCAGTGTTTACAGTTTGGTTCATTGGCTCTCAGCCCTCCCACTATAAAAATTGTTCCAGCACCCATGCCAGAGACCTCTCCACAGAGCAGGGCCAGAAGCAGAGCCCCAGGGCCAGGGTTGGCAGCCAGGACCCCGGGTACAGGACCAGGACTGGAGTCCCACGTAAAACCTGAGGGTGCTGCAGCACCCCTGAAAACCTTATAGTTCATGCACCTTTGCTACTCAGCGCCCCCCACCCCAGCCCCTCACTGCCCAGAGCTCCCCCACAAACCTCCCCAGAGATCCACTCACCAGACAGCTGCTGGCAGGAGCACTCCAGCAAGGTTGCCTGATGCTGTTTCCCCATCAGCCAGCCCCACTTCCTGCCAGACCCAACATTTTGATTTTTTTTCTTAGCGCACAGCTGGGCTGCTGGTGTGTGCTAATCGGGCCGCATGTAGCCACGGGTTGAGAACCAGACCACAATACAATAACTGCTTCTTCCTCCCCAGCAGGCAGAGATAGCCCCTATGCTCCTGCCCATTGTTCCCAGCACCATGGGAACCGGCTTACAAGAGGATGAGAACAGTGAACGAGAAGCTGGAGGTGAGTCAGCAGTGTGCCCTTGTTGCAAAGATGGCCAACAGCGTATTAGGCTGCATTAATAGGAGCATTGGCAGCAGATTGAGGGAAGTGATTATTCCCCTCTATATTCAGTACTGGTGAGGCCACAACTGGAGTATTGCATCCAGTTCTGGGCCCCCAAATACAGAAGGAATGTGGACAAATTAGAGAGTCCAGCTGAGGGCAACGAAAAGGATTAGGGAGCTGGGGCACATGATTTATGAGGAGAGGCTGAGGGAATTGGGCTTATTTAGTCTACAGAAGAGAAGAGTGAGGGGGGATTTGATAGCCTTCAACTACCTGAAGTGGGGGTTTCCAAAGAGGATGGAGCTAGGCTATTCTCAGTGGTGGCAGATGACAGAACAAGGGTCTCAAGTTTCAGTGGGGGAGGTCTAGCTTGAATATTAGGAACCACTATTTCACTAGGAGGGTGGTGAAGCACTGGAATGGGTTACCTAGGGAGGTGGTGGAATCTCCATCCTTAGAAGTTTTAAGGCCAGCTTGACAAAGCCCTGGCTGGGATGATTTAGTTGGAGATT
The DNA here is from genome assembly GCF_007399415.2 of Gopherus evgoodei. NCBI lineage: Eukaryota > Metazoa > Chordata > Testudines > Testudinidae > Gopherus > Gopherus evgoodei. Next base: position 31,037,952 of record NC_044334.1, read on the forward strand.
GGTCCTGCTTTGAGCAGGTGGCTGGACTAGATGACCTCCTGAGATCTCTTCCAATCCTAATTTCTATGATTCTTCTCTGATCCCCAGGGCAGTTCTAACACAGCTCACTCTCACAGCACAGACAGGACCACACTGGTTTCTAACCTCATTTCCATTGCCACAGCTAAAAAATGCTGCTGTCTTGGCTTCTCCACAACACTAATCATGGCATGGGGCTACTGGCTTGTAAAGAAGTCCCCTAGCAGAATAGGTTTTGACAAGACAAATGGGGCCTTAGGTTGATTAGGGAGAGGAAAGATCACCAGGGCAGGAGGCCAGTCACCTGGCTTAAGCATAGGGCAGGGAAGCACAGGATCTGGCTTCTATTCTTGACTCTGCTGCTGACACACTGCACAACATTTCCCCTCTCTGTACCTTGGTTTCCCTCTCAGTAAAATGGGGCTAATGCCTCCTTACGGCTGCAAGGCTTCATTTATCAACATCAGTAAGACTCTTTGAGAGCCTTGGATGGAAGAGGAGAGTTGCACAAGGAACATGAAGAAGCACATACTGGATATGCAGATGGTCACCCTACACATTAGCAGTGATATGACATCCCATATACCTGTCACACTCCTGCACATTTAGCTCTGTCTTTGAACCTCAGTGGATTTCTCTACAGCCTCACATAAAGGGGCTGATTGACTCTGACCTTATGAGAACATAACTCTCAAAGCAGAACTGTCTTGAGATCCTTTCTCTGCATAGTGCCAACCTCTGCTCAGCACCCTAAGGTCGCTGAGGCAGCACTAGCCCTCTTATTAGGACAGGGGTACTTGGTGCCTTTTCCATCGTCTCATCTCCTGTAACCTCACCACAGATGGTACAAAACCCCTTCAGAGCCGCTGCCATCTAAAAAGTCTCTGTCATCCTGCCTTCTCATGTCTACTAATCTTCTCTTCCTTGTGCATCTCAATCCTGTTTAAATGGCCTTATGCCTGAAAGCTATAGAGTATCCATACAATGACTATACAACAGTGCACCAGGTACTCATCACTACCTTACACGGTTCTCAGCATGCTTTGGGATAGTTTGTACCTTGAACAAACCAGCGGGGCTCATTCTGCTGAGAAAAAATTAAGTGGTTTCTGTTGACTCTCCAAGGCAGGTGGCTCATTGCCCCGCTTGGACATGAGAGAGGTGGGAGTGGCTCTCTTGGGGACAAAGGACCTAGGCAGTCCTGAGAGAAGAACCCTAGGAACAGACAAGTCTAGGAAGAAAATCTGAGCAGATATTATGGCTTTACTAACAAAAATCAGCAACCTCCCAGGAGGGGGCAAGTTTGGACTTTACAGCCTGCTTTACGTACTATGGCTGTAGAGCAAGTTGGAGAAGACGCCTGCTCAAAGATCCCATCCCACATCAGGTTGCGTTGCACTCCACACAATGAGAGAGACCAAGGCTAGCATAGGAAATATTTAGTTACATTTGCAATCAGACACACACAAGCCCCCGCATAGAAAATGCTTCACACACAAAACAGATCTTTTTTGTTGCTTGCCACATAGCCATTAGTCATAATTAAGATAAATAATGCACAAGAGGAATTGACCTCTGTCAGAAAGGCCCGTGTAGATTGATGACCACCTCTCTTCTCGCTTTCCTCCATGCTGGGGATAGGTACAAACAGCCCTGTGACTGATGGCTGCACACACAAGGAAGGAACCGAAGTCTTCAAGAGAGAGACATGGCTCCTCTCTAAACCCTATGGGCCCAAACCTCCAATCAGATTGCATTTAGCAGGGAGACCCATTGAAGTCAAGGGCATTCTGCATTGGTGCATGGATTGGATTGCAAGACTGGGCCTTAAGATGTAAGAAAAGTGATTAAAACTGGCACCTCACTTCATGTATCTGCTCCTTGGGGCTGTATACGTGCTGGGACAAATGGACCCTCTATTCACAGAAGCTGTAGCATGGAAAGAGCTCATGGCTCTTAAATCGATCTGAACAGCACTAGACCCCGGGGCAGCAGAAGTCCTGGCTACACAGCTACTGCTACCGCTGCTGCATGTACTATTTTTGCCACAGCAGAAAAGATGCAGATGTTGACAAAGCCCAGCTTGTACTTTTCACGTCAGCTGAGCCAACGCAGCTCTGGAAGGTGGCTTCTAGTGTTAGCTAAACTCTAATTATTCACAGGGATAATGGAAAGGGGAGAAGGACTCTGCTTCATTTGCAGCTTCTGAACTAAGGGCTCAATCCTGCCTGCTGTTGTATGCCCTCCGCTCCCACCAAAGCCACCAGGATACACCACCCTGTATATCAGACCTTCCCAGTGCCACGGTGTCAGGTCAGGAGTGGGCAGATAAAAGCCTTTGGGCTTGTAAGGTCAGTTAACTGGATCTGGGAGCCATTACATGAAAGGACATGCAGGGCTCCACATCCACTTTCCAGCATACACCTCCCTGCAAAGGGAGTCTGGTGGGGTGATACAGTCTGGTTCCATCAGCAGGCAGGACTTCCTGTTCCCAAGGATACAGGTAGTGCCAAGATTCATTGGGAACAGGACGCCATATCAGGAACTGGAATTCCAACCCGGGCGAGGAAGGCGGAGTTCTCCCCTACACCAGGCTAGCCATGTGCTAACATTCATGGTAACCGACACAACCAGGCATGATGAAGGGTCCCTCCCAGTGGCATGCTGGAAAGGAGACCAGCAGCAGTCACTCCTCAGTGCTGGGAGGAACGGCATGCAGGGGAGCGGGGCTTAAAACTTCAGATGCCTGAACATTGTCTCGGCACCCAGACAGCAGTGAGCACTGGTCTAGCTAGCTTGGTGTCTGTATTAAGCTCACCACAGGGGCATAGCTCAGCTATCCTGTGCTCTATGGTCATGTCTCTCGGTCCCCAGCGGCCTCCCCAGAACAGTGTTAGGGCAAAGGGGAGTTCAGTCTCCATGGCCCATTCATATAGAGCTGGGGACCCAGAGATAGGAAACCATGTGCAGCCTTGTGCTGGTTCAGCCTACTTCATCCATCTCCCACTGGTGCTCCCGACAGAGCTGAGCAGACTGGGAATACGGAAGCACCTGGGCTAGGAGCATGGCCTCGAACTGAGAGAGACAGAAAAGGGGACAGACTCCTTCGGGGGAAATGCAGAGAAACCCCAGTGAGTCTCACTCCTGTCTGTCCGCCGACTCCTGCGCTGGAGGGATCTCACTGGAGGGGGGAGATCTTCAGGGGGATCATGATCCGAGACTCCATGTTCCGAACCAGGGGGACTGCAAAGCAAAAGGAACAAACATCACTATGCATGGGAGCCCTGGGCAGAGGGAGCTGTAAACTCTGCCTCAGCTTTGGCCCCCGAGGAGCTCCATGCCACTCCATTCTACCAGCAGGAGGCACTGCAGGGCACTGATTATAGGAGAGATCTCATTTACTCTGATTTCAGCCCCTCCCAGGAGGCACGCTGAAAAAGAGTAACGGTGGAGTACTGGCTATAGAGGAGATAGAGTGTGCCACAACAGAAGGCACATAGTCCAGCTGCTCCAGTATCCTCTTTCTGGCTGTGAGCAGCCAATACTACTTCATAGGAAAGCATATAATCCCTCACTAGGCAACACTATATCATAGGGGGCTTTTCTTCCTGACCACAGCTCACAACTGGCTTCGGCCCTGGAACATGAGGATTAGAGTTCACAGCAGCAGCCACTCCAGAGAAGCACTCACCTGTATAGTACACATTCTCATCCCAGCCTCGCTTCCTCCAGGCAGCATTCCTTGTCTCCTCTCGAGACTGTAGGTCCTTGTAGGCTGAAAGAAGAAAATGACAGGTGTGGAGGTGGGGGTATCCCCCACATTTGCTGATGTCTAGTGTTTGCTGCCAGCAGCAGCTTAGCAAGAAATCCAGGCAAAAGGGAGCAGCCCAGTCTAAGTCTTGGTGTGTCTCCATGGTGTGCTTTAATGCTATGGGTGGGAGGCTGGGAGGAGGGTCTCTGATAGGAGGGTTGTGTACATGAAAGCAGTGGGAGGTTCACTCTCCAGGACCAATTCAATCCTACCAAAGGTGCCAATCGGTGCCAGTGTTAATGGTGGGTTTTGTGATGAGGATAACTGTCCACTTCGAATTGGGCTGAGACCCACCAAACCCATTTCACATGGGTGCTCTTGCACTGGAGAAGAGATGCAGCAGTGGCAGGCTGGCCACAGACACTTTGCAGGCTGCTCAGAAGTGGTTCATGGCCATCTCAGCTGATTGCTTTTTTGCAGGAGCTAGGGGTTCTCCCCAGTCTCTTTCCATCAGATTTCCGTGTGAGTAACAGCACTCTCTTCCCTACCCTCTCAACTGGATACGGAGTTATTTTCACTCCTTGTCCTAAAGTGTTGTGTATGCTGCCAAGCATCATTAAACCAAGCTACCATGTTCCACCCCAGAGTTGGCTGCATTTTGTTGGCCCTCCCTTTGGAAGCAGTTTGCAAAACACACAGGGATCCTTCCTGATGACAGGCACAAAGGAAACGTACAATGTTCCTATTTTAAAACTCACATGCATCTGCCCTAGTCACTTGGGCTATGGTTGCCAAGCAGCAGCGGTAACTAGACCTAGTAGGAAAATTTTGGATGAAACATTTTTTCCTTAGAATTTGGACATGTTTTGCGGGACTGTGTTGATTTTGGTGGAATTCCACCAAAAACCAGAATGAACCTGATGGAACCCTGCCTGCCATTGCAAACCTGTCTGCTTTCCTGCCAGCCTGGAGGACTGATAGAAAGCCCAGAGCCTGGGGGTAGGTAGGTCTACACTGCAGTTAATCACCTCCAGGTGGCCCATGTCAGCTGACTCAGGCTATGGGGCTGTAAAATTGTGGTGTAGACGTTCAGGCTCAAGAAGGAGCCCGGGACGAGGATCTCAGAGCCTGGGCTCCAGTCCAAGCCTGAATGTTTACACTGCAGTTTTTGCAGCCCTGCAAGTCAGCTGACACAAGCCAGCCCGGGGTGGGGGGTGTTAATTGCAATGTAGACACACCCAGAGAGTTCAGATTCCCAGTTCCTCAGGAGCCTGGGTTGGCAGGGCTGTCAGGTCCCTGGCTCCCCATCAGCTCACCAGGTGGACTGCCCCAGAGCTGGGGCTCCCAGTATGGCTGGGTGGAGAATGTGTCTTTTTGTTCTGCATTTGTACCATGCCTAGCACAACGGGTTCCTGCTCCTATGTGCTCCGGTAATTCAATATCAGAACTGAGAAATACTGCGGGGTGTTTGGAACAGGAATAAAACCTCACACCCCGCCCTGAAATGGAATCCCTGCTCTCTGCCCAGCTCTCAGTGCTAGGTACAATTCAGGAGATACAAAATGTAACTGATGGGGCAGGAGCAGCTTTAAAGGCACTTGGTGATAATAAACCATCTTACAATGCTTTCAGCAGTGCAATAAGGACCAGCCTCTGAAAGCAGGCGTGAGGGTGAAAACAGGTGTTGGTGATGGCGTGTATGTGTTAGGAGGGTGTTGGGGGAGGGGATAAGGGAACAAATTTAGGGCCCAGCAATCAAACTAAATCTCCCTTTCGGAACGGCCAGGGTCAGAAGTTGATTAAGTGGCAAGAGAGGGCACATGGGCATTTCATGCTCTAGGATGCATCCTCGCAAAAGCAGGACCCTTGTGCTGAGGTGCTGGCAGAGCAAAGTTACTCACCAGCTGAAGCTCATGCCAGACAATGGCTAATAAATACTCAAGGAAAAGGAAAGCCACCTACCCCAGAGGTGATGAACGACATAGAGCTCTCCAATCTGGGAGAAGAACCCACCCACGGCTTCCTGGTTTTTCTGACGGTATTTAATGGCTCGAGCCCTAGCAAAGACATAGGAGGAGAGAAGCAATTAGGTGGTATTGCTCTGGGATGCAACCGGCATTACCAGAGGCATTTTGAAGTTTCCATAGAAGCCTAATTATCCAACCTCCTGCTATGCAAGTCTCCTTTAATGATCCCAGGCTACTGGCTAGCCAAACATACCCGAAATCACCCATGTGCAATAAGACGTGGTCATATGGATATTGCCATAGTCAGCAGCAGGGCTTGAACTAGAAGACATCAGCACAAGACACACAGGCCTCAACCCTTAGAACTACAGGAGAAACAACATCCACAGGGAAGAAGTAGCAGGCTGTTCTTGTCGCCGTAGGCCTGGCACTAAAGGGCACCATTCTCATGTATGTAGTGTGTTGTACATGCAGTCAGAACAGGCCAGGCTTTACCTGGTTCCTCCAGCTAAGAGGAAGAAATTAACAGCAAGAGAGTGAGAAAACAGAGCAAAGAAAGTAGTGAAAGTTCAACTGAGATTCAGGCGGAAGGATGGCCCAACAGACAGGGGACTTGTCTGAACTAAGCCCACGTCCAGACTAACCCGCGGCATCGGCGGGTTAAAATCGATTGCTCGGGGATCGATATATCGCGTCTAGTCTGGACGCGATGTATCGATCCCCGAGCGCACTTACATCGATTCCGGAACTCCATCAACCCGAACGGAGTTCCGGAATCGACACGGAGAGCTGCGGACATCGATGCCGCGCCGTCTGGACGGGTGAGTACCTCGATTTTAGAAATTCGACTTCAGCTACGTTATTCACGTAGCTGAAGTTGCGTATCTAAAATCGATTTTAATACCCTAGTCTGGACGTGGCCTAAGTCTCAGCAGACCTGAGTTCAATACCTGGCTCCATCACAGACTTTGGGCAAGTCACATCTTCTAGCCTGCACCTAAGATCCTGTATGATGGGGCTAATACCCCCCCTATCTGGGGGTGGGGATAAAATCCATTAATGAGTGGGTGGTGCTCAGATGCTACAAGGGTGACAAGAACAATATAAGCATCTAGCCAGAGCCTTATGCATGCCATAACTTCAATACAATAGCAGCCCCCACCTTGGTATTAGAGATGCTTGTATGTTATTTTGGATACATGTAATTAAGACATGGCCAATGCTGGCATGAAAAGACCAGACCGCTTTTGCCCAATGCAGACCCCCTTTATACGCTACTAGAGTCCATTTCCACATTGCAACAATAGTTGAGATCGTACAATGCAGCCACTCACCTCCCACTATTGGCCCAATCCTGCAGCCTTCCCTTGTGTCAGCTACCCACAATGGGACCATCACCATAGGGGCAAGGGGCCTTGTAAGTTCTTTGTAGCTATATTACAGTGGCTTCTAGAATCTCCAGCTGAGATCCAGGCCTCCGTTGGGCTAGGCGCTGTATGAACACATAGTAAGAAATACTCCCTGCCCCAGAAAGGGTCTTTTCCTAATACCCAGCCGAGGTAGGGAGGAAGCATTGTCTCCACATTACAGATGGGGAAACTGAGGCCCACAGATGTTAAGTGTCTGGCCCAAGGTCATGCAGAGAGTCTGTGACAAAGGTAGGAAATGGACCCAGCTCTCCTGACTCCCAGTGCTTTAACCACTAGGCAATCCTGAAGTCAACTGGGTTACTCAGGTGTTTAGCTGGACTGGCCTTGCAATTACTCTGATCTTCAGTACTGTTTGGGTCCAACTATACTGTGGTCTGTGTTCTCGGCCACAGAACCGTGAGCGGATGTTACCCATGGAAGGCCACTGCCTCAGCTGGAGAAGCATCCAGCATTGAGCAAAGAGGTGAAAGGAAAGCTTGGTGCAGGGGAAAGGAAAGAATTGAGGGAAAATGACCTCAGAGCACGTATACAAAGCGGGTACAGCTCCCTGCTGGGGAAACTGAAGCATGGAGAGATGAAGTAACTTGTCCAAGGTCACTCAGCAGCTTATTATGTGACCTTGAGTGAGTCACTACGGCTCCTATCACATGCCAGACTGTGACATCTTGGGGCAGGGATGTTTTAGTACAATGGGGTCCTGCTCCCTATTTGGAGCTGCCTTTGGGTTCTACCACATCACAAATAACGTACAGCATCAACAGGACTAGAACTTGGGTCTTCTGACTCTGAGCCTAGTGCTCCAACTCCCAGCATCCTGCTGCTCACATTCCCAACACAAGCGCTTAATGTGGTCTCCTTCTGCATACGGTGATGCAAGGTGCTGGCTGCTCTGCTTTGGGCCTCGCTTATGGAGCTCATGGCATTCAAGGGGCAGTTCCAGAGAGGTGAGATTTCAGTTAAAGCTGGATGGACTGGCACTACATAAGAATGGCCGTACTGGGTCAGACCAAAAGTCCATTTAGCCCAGTATCCAGTCCAATGACAGTGGCCAGTGCCAGGTGCCCCAGAGGGAATGAATAGAATAGGTAATCGTCAAATGATCCATTCCCGGTCGCTCACTCCCAGCTTCTGACAAACAGAGGCTAGGGACACCATCCCCGCCCAGCCTGGACCTATCCTCCATGAATTAATCTAATTCTTTTTTGAACCCTGTTAGGTCTTGGCTTTTACAACACCCTTTGGCAAAGAGTTCCACAGGTTGACTGTGTGTTGTGTGAAAAAATACTTCCTTTTGTTTGTTTTAAACCTGTGCCTATTAATTTCATTTGGTGACTCCTAGTTCTTGTGTTGTAAGAAGTAAATAACACTTCCTTATTTACTTTCTCCACATCAGCCATGATTTTATAGACCTCTAGCATATCTCCTCTTACTTGTCTTTTCTAGGCTGAAAAGTCTCAGTCTTATTAATCTCTCCTTTTACAGAAGCTGTTCCATACCCCTAATCACTTGTGTTGCCCTTTTCTGAACCTTTTCCAATTCCAATAAATTTTTTTTGAGATGGGGTGACCAGATCTGCATTCAGTATTCAAGATGTGGATGTACCATGGGTTTATATGGAGGCAATCTGATATTTCCGTCTTATTATCTATCCCGTTCTTAATGATGCCCAACATTCTGTTGGCTTGACTGTCGCTGCACACTGAGTGGATGTTTTCAGGGAACTATCCACGACTCCAAGATCTCTTTCTTGAGTGGTAACAGCTAATTCATACTCCATCATTTTATATGTATAGCTGGGATTATGTTTTCCAATGTGCATTACTTTGCATTCGTCAACACTGAATTTCATCTGCCATTTTGTTGCCCAGTCACCCAGTTTTGAGAGATTCTTTTGTAACTCTTCACAGTCTGCGTGGGACTTAACTATCTTAAATAGTTTTGTATCATCTGCCACCTCACAGTTCACCTTTTTCCAGATCATTTATGGATCCCTGTCCAGCCAGAGACCCCTGCACGGCTGGGCTCTGTTCCCACTCTGCACAGCACTAGGATTGCTAGTCAGGAATACAAAGAGGCTTGAAGGTTCAATGCTTACCAGTTATTCCCCCACTCGATCATGGTCCCTGGCTGGAAAGAAAGAGAAGGAATTAAAACCATGTCACGACTGCATTTATCCTCTGTAAGCTGGGGATCAAGGTCATTCTCAGGCTCTGCTTGCCCACCTGGGCCAGACAGGAATCCCACACCATCACCCACCCTGTATGGTAGGGCAGAGCTGACTAGCTGTATTAACTGAGGTGCTCACTCCCCCAAAACATCAGGCACAGGCCACTGCCAGACCAGGATAGCAGATCAAATGGTCTGAGCCAGGTGGGCCCACTTAGCTCCTCACCCTGTGCTCTAGACCAGTGGTTCTTAACCTGGGGTGCACACACCCCCTGGGGATGCAAGATGCCCTTTCAGCAGGTATGGTACGTAGAAGAGAAAGAAATCTTAGAAGAATTCTTGTTCTGTGAACCACTGCAACTAACTACAAAAGGAATCGATGGGTCAATCTCATCAGCCCTCTTTTTGAAGCACAAGATAACGCCTGACATGTGTGGATCAATTTACACCAATGGTGCCCCTGCCATGCTATGAAAAAATTCAGGATTTGTTGCCTATGTAAAGAAAGAAGTACCTCATATCACGATCACACATTGTATGTTGCACTGTCATGCACCTGCCGCGAAGACTTTGCCTACAAGATTGAAGGATACTTTGTCTACTGTGGTGAGCACAGGAAACTTCATCCAGGATGTGCTCTAAATCATCGCCTTGTCTGTGCTTTTTGTGACGAAATTGGTGCTGAGCACACTGTCCTCCTTTTCCATACAGAAGTGAGGTGGCTTTCCCGTGGCGGAATGCTTACTCGTATTTTTGAAATGCACGAAGAAATAAGTCAGTTTCTTTGTAACCAAAGCAGTAATTTAGTTGATGACTTCGAAAATAGAGAGTTCATCCTTTGCCTAGAGTACATGGCAGATGTATTCATACACTTAAATGAACTCAACACATCTGATGTGCTCAACTAGCACTGTTTCCACAACTGGCGAAGACAGAGCTGGAGATCCTTGTGCCATTTGCGACTACACACTTGTGTGAGATAGGATTTTCATCACTCTTACACATCAAAACAAAGGCCAGAAACCACCTAAATGCAAGTGATAACATGCATGTGGCTATTTCAAAAAGAAGTTCCTCGTTTCTCGAACATCATTGAACAAAAGCAACAGCAGAAGAGTCACTGAGCCGGTGAACTTTAAAAAAGTGTGTAATTTTTCAAGTATTCTTAATTTTACTGTGAAATTAAAATATATAATTCGATCTCTTTCGTTCTATAGTTATGATATACCTAGATTTAAAGAACTGACCTACTTCAACGATTTTTGCTAAAGGGTGCGAGAACATATTCTGAGCACCAAAAGGGTGCAGGCTGCAGTACAGGTTAAGAACCACTGCTCTAGACTATTGCTGTTGCATATGTGGGGGTCCTTGAAGGCGCTTTGAGGGAAAACATTCTTGTCTGTACCAGTCATTTATCAGATGGAGGAGCAGTGTCCCCCATTGATTTAGTTCCTGAAACTGTCTGGAAGACAAGGATTAGTTCCCAGGGTTTGGGGTTCCCAGAACCCTGCTCTGAGCAAGGGACCTGCCTGTGGACAGGTCTAAAGGCCGTGCTGCTTCATTGCTCTACTGTCCTTAGCCCAGTAATGGTCGCTGCTCCCCCACGAGGCTCCGGAAGGAGCAATTTACCTTTAGCTTGTACGTTCTCAGCTCGTAGAGGTTGGGCCCGACTCGGGGCAAAGGCTCATTCCAGAAACTGAATTCCAGGAGTAACTGGTTCCTGCGAGACAGCAGCATCGTACTTCTCTCCTTGCGGAACTCCAGGTACTCCTGCAAAGAACAACAGCTGAGGGATGCCGCTGCCCCCAGGGGCTGGGAGCACGAATCCCAGCGATGACGCACCAGGGTTCCACTGTGCCCAGGGGCTCGGGGGGCAAACTGCCTGGAGCACCTGCATGGGGAAGAAGGGGATGCAGAGGGCTGCCGGCTGGAGGAGGGGCATGGTGCACATGGCAGGGAGACTGCAATCACCTGACATGGGGTCAGTGCATATGCAGCGCCTTGGGGGGGCGTACGACAGAGCTGAGGTGGAATTATGCTTAGGAGGAGCTATGGTGAAGTGTGCGATACCTTGTTCTGTTTCAGTTTGTTCATACAGTCCATGAGTGCCGGGTACCCGCCGGAGAAACGCCAGAGGTGCACTGCAACGAGAGAGTCAGGCCTGGCTGGGAGTCCTTGTGATGCGAACACGAGTGGTCAGCGACTGTCCAGGGACCCAAGCACTCCACCCAAGCTGCCCCATGCTCCAGGGCTAATTCCCCCTGTCTTGCAAACTCCACCCTGTCTCAGCCAAGGGCAGAGGCGGCCAGGCCAGAGCCAGGTGACCTGCCCAGCAGGATCGAAGGAAGTCAGTACATACACACCACAACTCATGGCTCTCTCTCCACAGCTAGGCCTCCTTTCTGGGCTAGTGTGGAGTAGTGCTGCAGCCCTGACCTTTGCTGCCAATTTCACCCTCCTTGGCCCATCACTGATTCGCTACCCCATGCTGGGCAAGGAGAATTTTCTGCATGACTTTGCTTTGTTTTTTCTGAGTTCATCTGTGCTATCGACCCCAGGCACAAGAGGGGCTGATGGGAGCTGTGGAGAGGGGGTGCTGGGTTAGCTTCTCCTTCTTTACAGCCAGAGACCTAGGTTCAAGTCCCAAGTGACAATAAGTGAGCTGGACCAAAATGCGAGTTTGCTCACATCAGAAAACCACCCATATGATTTGACATGACTGACAGCGTCTGCTCAAGATAGAGCCTGGCAGTACACGAGCACTAATGACATACATATGTAGATAAAACAGTTACTTTCAGCAGATCCTGATACCTCACATGGCCTGCTTTACCTGCAATATCACAATATATATACACATAAGGAATAGGGAGGGTTACAGGGCGAGGTGCTCCCCCAAGGTACAGCATGTCACACTGACCACGTGCATCTGGGCAGGACTGGGGCCTAGGGTATGTTTGACCATCTTCAAGTGTGGCTTTTCTCTCACTAGGTACCTATATGGGGGCGGGGGGGGGGGGTACAGGCTCTGGGAGGGGGTCGGGGGTGCAGCGCTTAGCTTGAGCTCCAAGGCGGGGCAGGCTGGGGGGCCTCCACGCACTGCTGCCCCAGGCACCGCCCCTGCAGCGTCCTATTGGCTGCCGGGGTGCTGGAGGCGGGGGCAGCGTGTGGAGGCACAGCCCCACTCCTGGGCCACAGGGAGGGCCCGGCAGCCCCTGGAGCGAGCAGGCAGAAGCCTTTTAGCTCCGCTGCGCTGCTAGTGGTGAGTAGGGCCTCGGGCCATGTAAATCGCCCAGGGGATGTGGGGTGGGGGGAGTGCCCAGGGGCGGCAGGCGGGCCAAGGGAGAGACCCTGCCCCAAAACTGCTGGAGCCCCACAGGCCACATTGGGGAGGTTCTCAGGCCGCAGTGGCCCACGAGCCGGGAGTTTGAGACCCCTGGTTTAATTTGAACCCCCCTCTCACTTGCATTTCAGTCTGTTTCCACCAGAAGGCAGGACAGCCACAGAGAGAAGTACAGGCTGTGCATCTGAGGCCAGCTCTGGGCAATGAATAGTTCAGGTCTCCATCCCGCATCCCGAGTCAATGAGCCCAGCCCTTGGTAGGACAGGGAACACGTTTCCTGAGCTGCCTGCTTCCTGCAACCTTTCAGGCTGCACCTTGGGCCACCAAAGGCTGTGCAATGCCCACATCATGAGCCCACGAGTCCTGCCCAGCAGCCACCTGCTCACCTGCCTGGTCCTGCTCTCCGTACCACGTGTTCCAGTTCCCAACCAGGTCACAAGGGTAATCGGTGTCTGAGTGCAGCTTGGGCAGCACCTCCTCCCTGCAGAGGATGCAGAAGGGTCACGGGGAAATGCCTATGGGTGGCTCGGACTGCCCTGCAGAAGAGCTGCATTTAAGGTCCTTCCTCCTGCTGCCCAGGCTATGAGGGACCAGGCAGATGGGGAAGCAGGAGGCAGAGACCTGAAGCTGGCAGTGGGAAAGGTTGAAATCTCTCCTCACCCCTCCAGCTAATGGGGGGCTGCACCAGCTGACACTCCAAGGCAGAGATACCAGTGCAGGCTGGGGCCTGGGGTCAGTGTGAGAGAACACAGGGCTCTGGCAGTGACTAAACACTCCCCCCACCCCTTACAGGGGGTAACGGGCTGGTCCTGGCCAAGACTCCACCCATGCCCGCCCAACTCACCCTTCCAACCCAACACGGAATGTCTTGGGCATGAACTGGAGCAAAGTGCTGGTTGCAAGGGATGAGCTGCACCATGTGCAACATAGTGAGTCAACTCAAGCTGACACACTCATGCTTCCTTGAGCAATACTGAAAGCCAAGGCCCTGGAGACAGCAGGAGGGATGCACTGGCCTCATAGGACATAAGAACGGCCAGACTGGGTCAGACTGAAAGGTCCTTCTAGCCCAGGACCCTGCCTTCTGACAGTGGCCAATGCCAGGTGCCCCAGAGGGAATGAACGGAGCAGGAAATCATCCAGTGATCATCCCAAACAGAGGCTAGGGACAATTCAGAGTCTGTGAACCTGGGTTTCACGGGACAGGGAAGAAAGATGGGACAGAAGGGGGAGCAGGAGCAGTGGCTGGGGAATGAACAGGGAGCTGCAGAAGGAAGCTTAGAGGCAGAGCTGAGGCTCTCACATCAGCCTGCTGAGGGTCTCAAAACACTTTGGAAACACATAGGAGTGAGACCCTGCAGCACAGCGAGGGGTGAGTCAGAATCCCTTCCCCTATTTTACAGACAGGGAAATTGAGGCACAGAAAGGGGAAGTGATTTGCCTAAGGTCACACAGAACCCAGGAGTCCTGACTCCCAGTCCTGTGCCTTACCCACAAAGCCCTGCTCCTCCCTACACAGGGGCCCGTACAAGGAACAACTCCAACAGTCAACCCCGCTAGAACCTGTTGCCCCACAGGCTCCCGTCACTGCAGAGGTGCGGGTGGGGGCGACACTCACGTCAGGCTGTTGTAAGCGTCCAGGCATTCGGGCTTCACATTGTGAACTGCAGCAAGGAAACAGACAGGAAAAGTCACGTCAGCAGGGCAGAAATTCAGCCTCAAGCCGCAGGGAACACAAGGGCAGGGCTAAGAGCAGCCAGCCATCTTCCTGGGCTGCGCAAAGTGACATGCGGGCATCTGGCCTCCATGCAGCTCTCACTCTCCGAGCAGTAACACTGCTTTCACGTACCCCAACTCCCTCCTGCCCCACACCATGATTCTCTGCACAACCCTGGTTCTAATGCACAGCAGGGTCAGGCACTGGAGACCAGGAACCAGCCTCTGACATGGCACGACTGCCAGTCTCAGCTTCAAGAACACCAGGAAGCGAACAGCAGGGGGCGCTGCAGGGCACATCGGGGAGATGGGCAGGACTGGACAGCAGGGGCATGCAGGGCAGCGAGGTGCGTGAGCAGAACCCTGTCTGCGCGTGCACCCAAGTGCTGTATCCCCGAGAAGGTTATTAACCTCCTGGCAGGCCCATCCCCGGCCAGCTGGGTGATTTGCCAATCAGATTCCCCTCTCCTACTGTCCCCAACTCAGAGGGCAGACGAGCCTCCACACCCACGCAGGGCCAGCTTTAAGCACACAAAAAGTAAACATCTGCTTGGGGCCCTGCAGCTCACTGCATGGCCCAGGGAGGGGTAGGGGGAGGAGTGGAGATGGAGGCACTCCCCCAGCAGGATTGGCATGGGGGGGGGCCTCCAGATCCACCGCCAGCAGGTAGGAGCCCCACAAATGACAAGGCTACCCCCGAACACTGACCGCCCTCCCTGATGCTGGCGTGTAGATTGCAGTGGCCTGGAGCCAAGGGAAGGACAAGGAGAGGGGCAGCTCACACTGGATCTTGTACAGGTTGCTGGTTTCTTTCTTCGACAAGAGTGTGGAATGAGCATCCGTTCGGGGATCCACTTTGTGGACAAAGAGTGAGCGGAACCAGCTGCCCTCGCTGTCCCTGGAGTATCCCCTGGAAGAAGGCGCAGAGGTCAGCAAAGGCAGAGATGGGCCGAGGCGTAGGAGGGAGTGAATACAGGGCTGCAGTCAGGTCCTCTCTCTCTGGCACCCACAGGCTGTCAACAGCAACAGGAGGTATCTGCCATGCACTGCTGGGTTCCCTAGCGGTCTGAAGTCCCTGCCCAGAAAGAGGTCCTGGAGGACTGACTTACACTCTGCCAGGAGCAATGTCCCAGTAGCCAGGAGCAGGTAACTGAACAAGGCCAGATGAGGAAGAAAATCCGTAACACAGCCACCTAACTGAACTAGTCTTGTTACCTGTGTAAGGAACCAGCCCTCTGAGAACACCTAAATCCTCAGGGGATCAGAGCGCAGGGCACAGGCAGTGAGCAACACAGACCCCTCCTCCAAACTGCTCTCCCCCAGGCGTTCAGGAATTCGAATCCCCCACCCCCACTGGATCAGGCTGGCTAGTGCAGCACCTTCAGGGCACGCTGGCCTATTTGTCAACACAAGGTTTTGCCAGAGGGGGCAGGGTTCTGGGCTCTGTTCAAGGGGAGATGTGCCACTGAGGCAGCTTGCTGCATTAGTCCGGGGGTTTTAATTGGATCCACTTGCTTAGAGAGGAGGACAAGCACATTTTATCAACCAAAAATAGGCACACATTGACTGCCACAGGCTCAAAAATACTTGCATGTAAAACACAGGAAGCAACATTTCTTCAAGGAATCCTTGGTAATTAACAACTGAGGTCCTAATACCAAAGAACAGGGATTAAAGAACACCCCAGAGTTTCAGAACTCCGCTCCCCAGAGCCAAGAGGAAGGGCGGCATCCCAGCCAAGGGGAATGCACAGCACTGCAGTGCATGGGCTTGGCTGTGCAGCTCCTTTTCAGAGTCTGCCAGCAGAGGCCCTGCAGACACGGTTTGGGTGCCTGTCCAATCTGTGGCTCTTCAGGAAAAGGAGCAGGGTTTAAATGTGGCACAGCGTACAGAAGCCTGTGCCAGGGACCCTTGTCAGGCTGCCTCCTGTTTAAGCCCCACTAACGCAGGATGCGCCACCTTCGGTCCAAGACCTTCTAGAGGTGGCCTCTCCAAACTCTTCACCTGCACGTGCAAAGTAAGAGGCTGTGTCCAGGGCTGAAATCACAAGGGGGTGAAAGGTGCACACAGGTGGGACAGCGACACTCCTCTCAAAGTCTGCCTCTAATCCCAGCAATTCATCACTGGTAAAACAAATCAACAGTGCAGTAGTGACAGCGACATTTATAGTGTTGTTGGGCTTCAGTACTAACGACCAAGGAAGCATCTTTCTCTCAGAGCTATTGTTGCAGGCTGGCTGCAGACTCAGGAAGACAGTGCTGCATCAGGACATCTTTGGAAAGTCATCTTTACCAGGGCCATCCAGAGAATTAGGGGGCTTGGGGTCTGCGAACTGCTGCGGAAGACCTGGCACTTTCGCGGTGGGTCCCAGAGCGGAAGGACCTCCCGCCGCCGAAGACCTGAAATGAAAGAAGCTCCGGGGCCAGGGCCCCACGAGAGTTTTCTAGGGCCCCCAGAGTGAGTGAAGGACCCCACTGTGGAGGCCCCTGCAGGGCCCAGGGCAAATTGCCCCACTTGTCCCCCTCTCTGGGTGGCCCTGATCTTCACAACCATAAGGGCTGGAAACATCCTGGAGGTGCCAGAGTAGTATTGCCATGGTGTACTGATGCAGATACAGATCCATCTCCCCAGCTCTGTCCCTCCCATGAAAATCAGCAGAGATACAACATCCACAATTTGTGCCTGGCAAGACCTTTGCCCAATGCTACAATCTCTAGTAACGCATTAACAACAGAGAGAAAGATAAACAACCCTCCTCCTGGCTTCAAACAAGCCTGCCAGATGCTTCCTGAACGTTTCAAACCTTCACTGGGCCCCCTGCATCCTTCCATCCTCCGAATCCTAATAATCCAGAGCAGCCGGGAGTGACCCCCCCGGGGGCCTGAGTTGCCCATCAGTCCCTTGGCACATCATTGTTACAAAGAGCTTTGAAATCGGGCTGGATGGGCAGGATTGTTTGCCATCAACCTGGGGGCTCTATTCTGCTGCAGATCTGTTATGCCCAGGTTAGGATCTTGGGGTTGCAGGCCTTTCTCCTCTTACTCCTTTGAGCTCAGTGCAATTACTCCAGACTTGGAGGGCAGAATCAGGTCCCTTGGTAAATGACCCCCCGTGATTGCAAGTCAGCTCCTAGGGGTGCCCCCATCTCTCCTGCTCCCCTCAGTCGTACAAAACTCACGGAAGTGGATTCATTCTCTCTCCTAACAATACAGTACCCTGGGACAAGAGCACATGGCATGGCATGGCATGCCCTGCCCTGCCTTCTGGGCCCAACCGTGGCTGCCTGAGCATTGGAGAAGGGACCACTTGCAGCTAATTGTTGGCCTTTCAAGCCTTGCGCCTGCCCTTCCCCAGACATTCAAACAGCTGCCCTCAACCCCCCAATTCCCTTGCCAAACTTAGGGTGGGGATTTTGCAAACTCAGACACTAAAGTGCCTACGGTAACCAGAGAATAAGGCTCCCAAGCCAAGAGCAAAAGTGACAGTGATGGAAGGGAGAGACAATAGGGGTGCAGAGGTCCATGCCGGGAGGGGATAAGAGGGAGGGAGATGATGACATGGGGAGAGGTGACAAAAGGGCCCACAGTGGCCCTAATGAAGGGAGGGGTAAGGGGATGATGGGGAGCACACAGTGTCCCAGATGTGCAGAGGCCCTTGGCAGAGGTGATGGGTGGAAAGGGACACAGATGGAGGGCACTGGAAGGGGTGGCACAGGGGCCAGAAGCAATGGGGGTATGAGGGACAGGGATGGAGAGGATGGACACTTTGGGGGGCAGAGGCCAAACATAATGGGGCATGTGGGAACAGGAGACGGACGCTTTGGGAGCAAAGGCCTGGGGTAATGAGGGTATGAGGGTGCATGGGATGAACACTTTGGGGCACAGGGGCCTGAGATAATAAGGATACAGGGCCCTAGGGATGGTTGGGGCACAGGAACCGAAGGTGATGGGGGCAGGGGATGGACACGTTGGAGGACGGTCCTGGGGTAATGGAGGCGCAGGGGATGGACGCATTGGGGGACAGGGGCCTGGGGTAATGGGTGTATGGTGAAGAGGGGATGGGCACATTGGGGCTGGAGGTGATTGTGGTACAGGGGCACCGGGGATGGACACGTCAGGGCCTAGGGGCTGGATGTGTCAGGGCACAGAAGTGATGGGGTTACGGGACTCCATAGACAAACATCAGGGCACAGGAGCTGGAGGTGACGGGAGCCCAGGGGACGGACGCGTCAGGGCGCAGGGGACGAGGGCCCAGGGAAAGGACGCGTCAGGGCGCAGGGGTGATGGGGGTACAGGACTCCGCGGACGGACACGTCGGGGTGCAGGGGCCGGAGGGGCCAGGGGCCCAGGGGATGGATGCATTGGGGCGCAGGGGACCAGGGACACAGGGGATGGACACATCAGGGTAGAGGGGACAGGGACCCGGGGGCTGGACACGTCAGGGCGCAGGGGACGGGGCCCAGGGGACAGACACGTCGGGGGCGCCGGGGTGATGGGGGTACAGGACTCCGCGGATGGACGCGTCGGGGCGCAGGGGCCGGGGGTGACGAGGACCCAGGGGACGGACGCGGCGGGGCGCAGGGGCCGGGGGTGACGAGGACCCAGGGGACGGACGCGTCGGGGCGCAGGGGGTCCGGGACTCCGCGGACGGACGCGTCGGGGACCCGGTTGAGAGGGGCGATGCCGGGGTCGCGGCCGCAGGGGAGCCGGGGCTCACCGGGCTCCGCTCAGGGCCAGGCAGGGTCCCCGCAGCAGTCGCCGCAGCGCCGGGCTCTCGCACACCCGCGTCGCCATCATCGCGCTGCGGAGGCTCCGCCGCAGCCCGGCGGTGCGCGGGCGGTGGGGCCCGGGAGGCGGAGGCGGAGGCGGGGCCCGGGCAGGGGCAGGCTCAGCGCGCGGCGTCCAGCGCTGCCGGGGCCGCCTCCCTCGCGCCCCAGTCCGCTGCCGCCGGGCCCCACAAAAACCCCCTGAGCCTTCCCCGCCCCACCCCTTTCCCGGCCCGCCCCCAACATCCTAGCCCCGCCCCTTCTCCAGGCCCCGCCCCCGCTCTCTGCATTCCCTCTCCCTGGGGGGTTCACTCATGTCACTGGGTTGGGGCGCAGGCTTGCCGGGGCGTAGGCTTGCCTGGCCTGGCATGTGGCGAGGCGCCCTGCCTGGCCTGGCACCACGCTGCGCCCTGGAAGTGGCCAGCAGGTCTGGCTCCTGTGCAGAGGGGCGCCGGACGGCTCTGCATGCTGCTCTCACCCCCAGGCACTGCCGCTGCAGCTACCATTGGCCAACGGGAGTGGGGAGCCCCCCCCCTCATTTCTGGGGCACAGTGCCGTGCCAGGGCAGGTAGGGACTAGCCTGCCTTCGCTCCACAACCCTGCCGACTGGACTTTTAATGGCCCGGTTGGTGGTGCTGACTGGAGCCTCCGGGCCATAGGCACCAACTCCGTGGGTGGTCTGGGGCTGGAGCATCCACCGAAAAAATTGGTGGACCCACTGGTAACTCCCCATGGCCTCATCCCACCCCCCTGCTCCAGCTCACCTTCACCCCCGCATCCACCTCCTCCCCCAGTGCGCTGTCCTGTCCTGCTTCTCCCCCTTTCCTCCCAGTGCTTGCGCTGTGAAACAGCTGATTCGGGGCAGGGGCCGGGGGAGGAGGGGGAACGTGGCTGCGCTGGGGGAAGAGCTGGGGCCGGGGCAGGGATTTGGGGAAGGGATCCAATAGGAGCAGGGAGAGGGGGCAGAGTTAGGGTGGGGACTTTGAGGATGGGGTTGGAATGGGGTCAGGGCCAGGGGCGAGGATGGGGTGGAGTTGGGGAGGGGCCAGGGGCGGGGAAAGGGGCGGGGGGGCAGGCACCCATCAGTGCCAGAGAAAGTTGATGCCTATGCACCAGGGTCCCTTTTCAACCAGGCGTTCCAGTCAAAAACTGGACACCTGGCAACCCTACTCCCCATTCCCCTCCCAGACACTCCCTGTCCCTAGCAGCCTTCTGCCCCCACTTCTCCCCTCCCTGTCTGGGGAATACGAACCCGTGGCTCACTGGGGCTTTCTTATCCTGCCTCTTGTCCCTCTCCTCCCACTCCTGGACCATCCTAGCTGCTTACCAGCACCCCTGGCTCAGCTCTCTACTCTCATCCCAGGCACAGGCAGCTCCTCCTGATCCCAGCTGCTCCATTCATGCCTATTGCCTACCCTATACTCACACAGTGTGGGCCAAATTTGAGAGAGTGGTGTTGCAACCTAGTCCATGGAACTGCTGCACCACTCAGGTTTGGCCCAGCCCCCTCCTCTGTCATGATGGAGGGGCAGGCAGGCCAAACCTCAGTGGTGCTGTGACCCCTGCATGCTCAGTCGCAATGTCACTCAAATTTGGCCCAGCCTCCCCACCATCTGATGGAGGTGAGAGGGCCACATTTGAGTGAGTGGCATTGCAACCCCGTGCACCAGGTGGAGTGCTGGAGTGACACTCCATCTGATGGGCCCCCATAACCTCATGGGCCCTGGTGCACCTGCACCACCTGAACCATTGCAGCTATGCCATTGGCTGTTTCCCATCACAGTGGTGAGTGAAGCCATCCTGGATTTAAAGTGCATCATGTGCTGGGGGATCTTCATTGACAGGTTCTTTATTAATATCAGCTATTGGTAGAAGTAGTGAAGACCTCCATACCTTTTTTCACCATATACATATTGACAAGTTTCCAGGCCCACATTTTGGTTTATTCCACCCTCTGATCTCAGTTTTGGACATGTACACTTTTGGTGCAGTAGCCTATTTGAAATATTTAATTTTTTTATGGGGAGCATTAGGAGTGCTTGTATGTGGGTTTTTTCACATTTAGAGACATTTTAAAGGTTAGAAGAAAAGAGAATTTTTTTCAGAAGAAACCAGGCCTTTTACACATTTGAAATAAAGTTTTTTAAACAGAGGAATAATGTGATAAGACAGAAATGTTATGAGGTCTTTAGAAAGAAAAATAACATTTTATGAATTCAAGTAGTTTTGAAATAAAATCTGAAAAATAATTGTCTTTTGAAATAAATATTAGTTACAGAACATTTGAGACAAGAACGTGGGGTGGGGTCAAACAAGACACACAATGAGAGAGACTGTAGAACTGACAACCAGCAAAAGCATTTCAAATTGTCACAGAAAGAGAAAATTAACTCAGAGGCTGCAGAGAATGTTTTAAAACTCCAGGAAAGGAAGAAAGCCTGGGTCACTGGCCAAAGAGCAGAGAAAAGAGACAAGCAGCTCACCACTGCAGCTGTTACTAGTCAAATCCCAGTAATTCCAGAACAGTCAGCCTTGGACAAGCCATCAGAAGCTACACTTTCAAAACATAATAGAATTGTATTTTTCTGAACAAATCATAATGTCCCAAGAGGTGTGGCTTTCGACCACTATCAGTTTAAAAAATGCATCTCTTTAAATAAATGATAAAAAGACAAAGACTGTACATAACATAATGTAAGTTTTTGTAGAAATACACCAGTCTTTTAAAAAGTGTTAACTTGCTTTTCAAAGTTTTGCCTAAAGGAAAACTGCTGTAAAATCATCTTACTTGTACACTGTAAGAAAGCTTTAGATGTACACACTTTATACAAAACATACACAGGCTAACTTAAAAGAAAAACCAACTTGCGTAAAACATAACACTTTTTAGCGGAGATAAGATTGCTATTTCTCCCACATCAATTTTTTTTTTAAAGTTAGGAAAGAAAACTGTAAATGCCATGAAACCAGCTTTAACAAATAAACTTGTAAAACACCACTCAAAAGGACCATGCATATAGATTTCTTTATTTACAAAATTTATGTAAATTTAACAAACATCTTTATAAGTTTTTAGTTTTGTACCAGGAATTAAACTACCTCTTTTTACATAAACCTTTACCCTTTGTCTTTAAAATGGTCGAAAGATCCTCATGAATTGTGTCAATTTCCCTTATTCCACTTACTTAAAGACTATCAGAAATATGCTACTTTACATTTGTTGGAAGTTAGCACCTATTGACTTTAGCTGCAAGAAAGCCTTTTAATTTAAACTTTATAACACTGGTTTACAGGATATTATTTGTCATGTGTGAAGATTTTTGGAGGGAATATAATATTTCCATCATTTACAATACAAGTTTAAAAAGGCAGGCTATATTTCTGTAACTGCATAGAAGAGGGAGATACACTGCCCCCTCTCACCCTTGTTATCTGAAGCTGTTAACTTTTGCAACAATATATTTTTATTAGCAATAAAGCTATATTAGCATGCTGTTCTACTGGAGTTAAACATGAGACTAAGAAGCAGCATTTTGCAACCAAGAGAGACCGCTTTGTCAGGGACGGCTTTAGGAAGTGCGGGGCCCAATTCAAACATTTTCGGTGGGGCCCTGGCAGGGATGACTGGAAAAAAAAGCCTTTCATTTCTTTCATGTATTATTTACTTTCCATAACTATATAAATAATAAAATTATAAATTATGTACATTGCATCATATATGCTGTTGATTGGTTATTAATGACTGCTGTTTCACATGTGTGGGTCCCAGCTGCTCCCTGCCCACCTCATTGAAGCAGGTGTGCAGGGTTACTGTCCTGGAACTGCAGGGCAGCAGTGGACATGGGGCTGGCTGGAGGCAGGGCAAGGGGTGTGGGGCTGGTTGGAGATAGGGGGTGTGTGGGGCGGGCTGGCTTCAGGCAGGGCTGCGGGGGGATGCAGCAGGGGTTGGCAGGGCTGGAGACAGAGGCAGAGACTAGCTGGCTTCAGGCAGGGGGGTGCAGCAGGGGTTGGCTGGAGACAGGCAGGGTGTGCAGGGCTGGTGCGGGCAGCAGTGTGTGTGAGGCTGGCTGGCTTTGGACAGGGCCAAGGGAGTGTGGCAGGGGTTGACTGGAGACACGGCAGGGGGTTTGACAGGGACTGGCTGTGGGCACGGGGTGCAGGGCTGGTGTGGGCAAGGCAGAGGGTGCAGCAGAGGCAGCTGGAGCCCCAGCCCTTTAAATAGCCCCCAAGCTCCCTGCTATCCCAGGGCTTTGGGGGCTATTTAAAGGGCCCGGGGCTCCCCAGCTTCTGCCCTGCCCTGGACCTTTTAAATAGCCGCGGGAGCCCTGGGGAATGCATGGGGGTGGCGGGGCTCTGGAGGCTATTTAAAGGCCCGGAGCTCCAGCCAGGAGACCAGGGCCTCGGGGCTTGCCGCGCTCCGGCCGGGGCTCCAGCCGGGAGAGCGGGGCTTGCCGCTCTCCGGCCGGGACTCCAGCCGGGGCCGTGGGGCTTTCCGCACTCCGGCCGGGGCTCCAGCCGGGAGAGCGGGGCTTGCTGCGCTCCGGCCGGGACTCCAGCCGGGGCCGTGGGGCTTGCCACTCTCCTGCCTGCGCTTCGCTCAAGGGAGTGGGACCACGGAAGACCCCTGAGCAGATCGCAGCCAGGGACCCGGGGTAAGTTTAAAAAAAAAAAAAAGTCTAAGGCGCGGGGCCCTCTTAGGCACGGGGCCCGATTCCTGGGAATTGGGTGAATCGGCCTAAAGCCGGCCCTGCGCTTTGTCATAACCCAGTCAGAAATATTTCAGTACTTTCTCCTTTAAACAAAGCATAGTAAGAAAAAACCCTGTAAAAATATTTTTCAGGAGTGTAAATTGTGAAGAAATCAGTTCCTGGGGATTGTAATATCTCCATTTATAAACATGTTATCATTTTAAAAGACGGAAATCATTGTTTTCTAAAGACTTTAGTGACAGAAAAAAATAAGGTCATATCAATATACAATGCACATTTACAATAAAAATTTATTTAACTTGGGATTTTTAATTAATTAAGGATTTAATATAAAATATTCATTTACAGAGCAGTTTTTAAACTTTTTTTTATTGTAAAAGAGAGGCTATACTTTTGTAACTGCATGAAAGACAGAGAGAAAGATTGGCCTTTCTTACCCTTGTTATCTGAAGAAATGCATCTCCCTCCTCCTTTTTGCTAAAATGACTGTTGTCAGTGAAAGAATATTTTACTTTAAAGACTTTCTAAATGTTAAAGCACAGAGGAAAATATTACTATAGATAATACATATTCTCATATGTTTCAATAAAAAAAAGTTTAAAAAGAAGTATACATGTGTTGGCATGAAAGATTGGGAGATGAACATGGAACATGGATCTTCAACTGTGTTTCCCCACACCCCTCCTCCCTTTTTTAAAAATGGTTCAATTTTGCAACAAAAGACTTTGTTAGAAATAAAGCTATGGTTTTAAACAACACTAAGAAGCAGTTTTTTGAAACGGAGACATTCTTTTGTTTGCTGAGTTGCTGGATTTACTTAAATAATTATCATCCGTGGATGAGACGATGCGTGGATGAGACGATGGTGTAGAGAGGAGGGGTTTAGATTTATTAGGAACTGGGGAAACTTTTGGGATGGGGGGAGCCTATACAGGAGGGATGGGCTCCCCCTAAACCAAAGTGGAATCAGACTGCTGGCATTTAACGTTGAAAAGGTTGCAGAGCAGTTTTTAAACTAGCAGATGGGGGAAAGCCGATTGATGCAGAGGAGCACATGGATCGGACAGAGACTTCTCTTAGGGGAGAGTCTATTGATAGAGATTCTCTAGGTTTTAGTGAGGAGGAGAGGATGGAAGAGGATAAAGTAGGGGCCAGATGAGACAAGAAACATTCACATAAAAAAGAATCCGACACATCAGAAAAGGGCAGACAAATAAACAGTGACACGTTTTTAAAGTGCTTGTACACAAATGCTAGAAGTCTAAATAATAAGCTGGGTGAACTAGAGTGCCTCATGATAAAGGAGGATATTGACATAATAGGTATTACAGAAACCTGGTGGACTGAGAGCAATCAATGGGACACAATCATTCCGGGGTACAAAATATATCGGAAGGACAGAACAGGTCATGTGGGGCGGGGTGGGGCGGGTGTGGGGGGAGGAGGGAGTGTCACTATATGTGAAAGAAAATGTAGAATCAAATGAAGTAAAAATCTTAAGTGAATCCACATGTTCCATAGAATCTCTGTGGATAGAAATGTCATGCTCTAATAAGAATATAACATTAGGCATCTATTATCAACCGCCTGACCAGGACAGTGATAGTGACCATGAAATGCTAAGGGAGATTAGAGAGGCTATCAAAATAAAGAACTCAATAATGGTGGGGGATTTCAATTATCCCCATATTGACTGGGAATATGTCACCTCAGGACGAAATGCAGACACAAAGTTTCTTGATACTTTAAATGACTGCTTCTGGGAGCAGCTGGTACAGGAACCCACAAGGGGAGAGGCTGTTCTTGATTTAGTCCTGAGTGGAGCACAGGATCCGGTCCAAAAGGTAACTATAACAGGACCCCTTGGAAATGGTGACCATAATATAATAACATTTAACATTCCTGTGGTGGGAAGAACATCTCAACAGCCCAACACTGTGGCATTTAACTTCAGAAAGGGGAACTATGCAAAAATATGGGGGGTTAGTTAAACAGAAATTAAAAGGTACAGTGACTAGAGTGAAATCCCTGCAAGCTGCATGGACACTTTTTAAAGACACCATAATAGAGGCCCAACTTCAATGTATACCCCAAATTAAAAAACACAGCAAAAGAACTATAAAAGAGCCACCGTAGCTTAACAACCATGTAAAAGAAGCAGTGGGAGGTAAGGCATCTTTTAAAAAGTGGAAGTTAAATCCTAGTGAGGTAAATAGAAAGGAGCATAAACACTGTCAAATTAAGTGTAAAAATGTAATAAGAAAAGCCAAAAAATGGCTAGCCAAAAACTCCAAAGGTAATAACAAAATGTTTTTTAAGTACATCAGAAGCAGAAAGCCTGCTAAACAACCAGTGGGGCCTCTGGATGATCGAGATACAAAAGGAGCACTCAAAGACAATAAAGTCATTGCAGAGAAACTAAATTAATTCTTTGCTTCAGTCTTCACGGCTGAGGATGTTAGGGAGATTCTCAAACCTGAGCCAGCTTTTGTAGGTGACAAATCTGAGGAATTGTCACAGACTGAAGTGTCATTAGAGGAGGTTTTGGAATTAATTGATAAACTTAACATTAACAAGTCACCGGGACCAGATGAAATTCACCCAAGAGTTCTGAAAGAACTCAAATGTGAAATTGTTGAACTACTAACTGTGGTTTGTAACCTGTCAGCTTCTGTACTCAATGACTGGAAGATAGCTAATGTAATGCCAATATTTAAAAAGGACTCTATACGTGATCCCAGCATTTACAGACTGGTAAGTTTAACATCAGTACCAGGCAAATTAGTTGAAACAACCGTAAAGAATAAAATTGTCATAAAAGAACATATATTGTTGGGCAAAAGTCAACATGGTTTCTGTAAAGGGAAATCATGTCTTACTAATCTATTAGAGTTCTTTGAAGGGATCAACATGTGGAAAAGGGAGATCCAGTGGACATAGTGTACTTAGATTTCCAGAAAGCCTTTGACAAGGTCCCTCACCTTAGGCTCTTACCTAAATTAAGTTGTCATGGGATAAGAGGGAAGGTCCTTTCATGGATTGAGAACTGGTTAAAAGACACGGAACAAAGGGTAGGAATAAATGGTAAATTTTCAGAATGGAGAGGGGTAACCAGTGGTGTTCCCCAAGGGTCAGTCCTAGGACCAATCCTATTAAATGTATTCATAAATGATCTGGAGAAAGGGGTAACCAGTGAGGTGGAAAAGTTTGCAGATGATACTAAACTGCTCAAGATAGTCAAGACCAAAGCAGACTGTGAAGAACTTCAAAAAGATCTCACAAAACTAAGTGATTGGGCAAAAAAATGGAAAATGATATTTAATGTGGATAATTGTAAAGTAATGCACATTGGGAAAAATAACCCCAACTATACATACAATATGATGGGGGCTAATTTAGCTACAACTGATCAGGAAAGAGATCTTGGAGTCGTCATGGATAGTTCTCTGAAGACGTCCACACACTGTGCAGCGGCGGTAAAAAAGCAAACAGGATGTTAGGAATCATTAAAAAGATAGAGAATAAGACAGAGAATATCTTATTGCCCTTATATAAGTCCATGGTACGCCCACATCTTGAATACTGCCTACAGATGTGGTCTCCTCACCTCAGAAAAGATATACCGACACTAGAAAAGGTTCAGAGAAGGGCAACTAAAATGATTAGGGGTTTGGAACGGGTCCCATATGAGGAAAGATTAAAGATGCCAGGACTTTTCAGCTTGAAAAAGAGGAGACTAAGGAGGGATATGACAGAGGTATATAAAATCATGAGTGGTGTGGAGAAAACGAATAAGGAAAAGTTATTTACTTGTTCCCATAATATAAGAATTAGGGGCCATCAAATGAAATTAATGGGCAGCAGGTTTAAAACAAATAAAAGGAAGTTCTTCACACAGCGCACAGTCAACTTGTGGAACTCCTTGCCTGAGGAGGTTGTGAAGACTAGGACTATAACAGCGTTTAAAAGAGAACTGGTAAATTCAAGGAGGTTAGGTCCATTAATGCTATTAGCCAGAAAGGGTAAAGAATGGTGTCCCTAGCCTCTGTTTGCCAGAGGGTGGAGATGGACGGCAGGAGAGAGATCACTTGATTATTACCCAGGACCGGATCTAGGCACCAGCACTCCAAGCATGTGCTTGGGGCAGCACTTTCCAAGGGGCGCACTCTGCCCCCCTCCTTTCCTTTTTTTTGCTTGTGGCAGCACTTTCCAAGGGGCGCACTCTGCCCCCCTCCTTTCCTTTTTTTTGCTTGTGGCAGCAAAAAGCCAGGAGCCGGCCCTGGCCAGAGCCCTGCCACTGGAGAGCCAGAGCATCGTCCCCTGGAGCCAAGCCTGGGCTGCGAAAAGGGCTCCTGGAGTGTGTGAGGAGCCAGGGAGGGAGGGAAGCGGGGCCCAGGATGCAGGGAGGAAGGAGGGATCCTGCTGCCCCCATCGCTGCTGCTCTGAGTCTCCCCAGGGTGGCGTGGTGTTTTCCCACCTGAGTGGGCTGTTCAGGGCACCGCCGGGCTGGGCAGGGGTCGTGGATCCCAGCTCATGCGCTGATGGGGCAAGTAGCTGGGCAGTTCGAGCTGCCAGGGAGCTGCCGCCTCTTCTTCCTGCTCCCGGACCCAGACCACCATGCACATCCCCAGCCTCAGCCCCGCGCTGCCTGCCCCAGGCCCCCACTGTGCCAGGGGTGGGGAGAGGCAGAGCCCGGCTCTGAGCCGGGGGACCCCCGCGGCTCAAGTACCTGTGGGTCAGTGTCTGTCCTCTCGGCTCTGCCTGCACGGGGCTGGGGAAGCAGCTATCAGTGCCTGCCCCTCTCAGCCCTTCCACCCTCCATCCCACTCACAGCATCTTCACTGGTACCTTCCCCCATTGCTCCTGCGCCGCACCCCTCCCCTTGTACCCTCCCCCAGCCCTCTTCACCCGCACCTCCCCCTTCCCCTGCACTCTTCTCCAGCAACCCTCCTGATACCCCCTCTCCTCCTCCGCCCTCCTTCGCGAGCACATCACACCCCGCTTCTCTGCCAGTGTAGAGCCCCCAAGCACCCCACACCTGCTCCGCTGTCTGAACCCCCTTTACTAGATCCCCAGCCCTTTCCAGGTACAAGGTTTGAGGGTTAGTCCCTGTACCTGCCATGGGCATGTGGAGCACTAAAGATGGGGTTGCGGGGGACGGGGACGTGAGATTTATACTAAAGTGAAATAAAAATAGGAGAAACGGTTTGATCCCCACTGCAAGTGTAAATGTGGGTTGCTGTGGTGAACGAGGATGTCACGTCTGGGGCGGGGGAGCCCAGGGCTGGGGAGGCAGTGGGGGCGGATGGGGAGGGCACTTGCGGGGAGGGGAGAGCCCAGGGTTGGGGTGGCGGACAGCCAAACATTTTTTTGCTTGGAGTGGCAAAAAGCCTAGGTTTTGTGAGTGTAGAAAGTTAGCGAACCTATCTAGGGAGAGAGGCCAATAGACTTTAAAACATTGGCCCTATGCTCCTGGCTAAGTGAGTATTACACGATCGTTGTATGAAAGAGGATGAACCATTGGAACAGGCCTGTCAGTTTAAGGCTGGAAGTGCCTAATTTTACCCCATGAAGAGGCTGACTCTGAGAGCCTGACATTATAAGCACACAGGAGAACTTATTACTGATTGCATAGAGTTAACTAAAGTTGCCTTCTCATCATACGTTATTTCATAGCTGTGGAGAACCTGATGGCTTTGATGGCCCTAGGAAAAATAAACTTCACAACTATATGTACTTTTTATTGGCAGTCTACCTCCTTGTGATCTCATGACTGGAATAGTTTACAAAGTAAACATTCTTAAGTCTGGAAAGAGAACTTCGAGCCTGTTCTACACAATTTGGTTTATTAGACAAGTTGGTAGGTTTGTTGCCCTGATATTTAACCATGACTAAAAAGAAGCCATATGATACAAAGAAAAAGTACAGCATCTTCCTCCTTATTGGTACATGGTGGCTTATTTCAGTTTCCCTGGGCACCTTACCAGTCCTCAGAGGGAACTTATTAATAACTTGTCAGACTGCTCAACAATGTTGCCTCATTATTCTCAGAAATATATTGCATTTTACACAAATATCTTTATAACCATTTTGGGGACAAATGTTATCCTTTGTGCATGTATTTATATACCAGTATTGTCCTGTAGCCACAATGTCCCTAAGCATCACAACTCAGAGATCTAAACCACTGCTTAGGATATTTGTGATTATAGTTGGTGTATTTATTGCTTGTTGGGGTGTGTGTGTGTGTTTTGTTGTTGTTGTTGTTGTTTGTTTGCTTATAGATGTAGCCTGAAAAGTAAAAGTGCAATTTTAATAAAGTTGACTGGTTTTGCGCTGAATTCCAGCATTTACACTGTGGCTAGTGGAGAAATGTGGCAGGTTTTCTTTTGCCTTGTTTGTGGCTGTCTAGTGAAGACCAGCGTGGTCAGACCTTTGCCTATCCAGCCTAGTGCAGATTACAGTCAGACAGTCTATGGCTTTTCAGGATACACACAGGGATTTTTATCAGGGAAAATCATTAACCACTTATTGTCGAGTACATTTTTATCACATAACTTGTTTTGGTTTGGGTTTGAATTCTGTAAGAGATCTGGCCCTCTCAGGAAAGTATAAAATATAAAAATGATGCAAACCTAATGGTGCAACAGCACCCATCCTCCTATGTCCTTAAAGAGATGTTCCTCCTTACTGAGGGATGGAGACCAGCGGATGTTTGAAATGTTAACCCTAAACTATGGACTAAGTGTATTGCACAGCCATTGTATAAAAGAGGATGAGCCATTTAAACAGGCCTGTTGATTAAAATTGGAAGGGCCTAAAAGTCCCTTAACTGAGGCCTTGCCAACACCAGCAGTCAAGTGACTCACAAAGAGAAAGTATACAGGTTGTGGAAGTAGAGAAAGAACTGACAGGGATTTGGAGGGGATCTTAATGCATGACAGTCTCTGTTAGCAAGAATCGGGCTAGCTGTAACCCTACTAACGTGAGATTTGTAGAAGTGAGGATTGTGTGAGGCGAGTGGGTAAGAACTGTGTGAGAAGTTGTTGCGACCTTGTGTCGATAATGAGGAATGTAGACTGGCGTCTAAATAGAAGTGAGAAAAATAAGATATCAAAATGGCCTCTGTCTAAACAAAATGCAGCTGTTGCTTATTATTGTATGTAACAAAAAGTATAAAAGCTGCTGTAATTGTTTACCTGGAGAGAGACCTGCCTAGGACTGGGGCAACCCTGTGTTCAAGGGCACTCCCTCCCTCTATATAATTGTAAAGAGAAAATAAAGTATCTGACTCTGCTGCACCCAACCAAAAAGTGAGAACTGAGTTTTTCTCCAACAAAGTGTAGTTGTGGGAATTGAAGAAACAAATATACCGTTGAGATACATGGTGTTTGAGATCAGTCATGGGAGCAGGGCACCAGGGGCAGCTGGTGAAGAACATGATCAGCAGGACAATGTGGAGGAGAAGCATGAGGTCAGACCACTGGCCCAAGTCTTGTTTGTGACTCAGGACCCAAATGATTCAAAGGGAGAGTTATACAGAGAAGTCACAGGTACATTGTATGTAGGAATATTTAAGACAGGGATAGTCAATGGCAGACTGTGGGCCAAATCCGGAGTGCCAAATGGACTGTGAAATCTTTGTATTTACTTATCATTATCATTATTATTTTATTATTGCAGTGTGGAAAATGTTTTTCTGGAGTCTGGACCTTGACTATACCATGACCAAGAAATTTGGACCTTGACAAAAAATTGACTCCCTCCCTCACCCCCCAGTCAAGGGATTTGGAGGGGACCTGGCATGGTAGCTCAATTGGTTAGAGCTTTTTGGATTGAGCCCATACAGAGGCAATTTGTGTTTTTTAAAAGCCAGGCACTGAAGGGGTCTCTTGACACACAAAGTAAAAGGTTTGAAAAGCACATTATAAAAAGGTGCTTTACATGTATTTCTCATCTTACATTTTCCAGCAGCTGAGTGACGGGTCTTCAGAGAATTTGGACACTGGCAGCTCCACAGGAGCAAATGGATTGAGTCTGATCTGTTTTTACCCAACAGGATGCCAAAAGAGGAGACCATTCAAAGCTGAGAAATAAAGATCATTTTCCACACTGGACATTTTTCTTTCTGGATTAAAAGTGGGTTGGATTTTAGGCAGGGTTACAATTATACAATCAACCCAAAGGAGAGGGAATGCAGATTCCTAGAGCGAGAAAGCATCTGGCAGTAGAAAAAGAAAAGACAGATGGGAAAAGGAGCAAGGGGTCCCTGGGCTCATATAAAGGAGAAGCATGATACAGAAGTGAGGTCAATGGGACTAGAGAGGAAGGCTGGTCTGATGGTTAGAGCTCTGACCTAGCACTGAGACGTGAGTTCAAGTCATTGCTCTGCCATGGACTTCCTAGATGACCTTAGTCTTTCTGTGCCTCAGTTTCTGCTCTGTACAATTGGGATAACAGAACTGCCCCGTTTCACCGGGATGTCCTGAGGATACAGGCTTGCAGGCTACAGTTATGGGAACACATCTGTACCTATCATAGGCCACTCACAAGGGTAAAATTACACAACAGCTTAAGGTGTTAGCAGAATCAGGCCTTTATATTCACTGAAGTCAAGAGGACTACCTGTGTGCTTAATGTTAAGCATGTGCTTATGTGTTTGCAGCAGCAGAGTCTTGGACTGAAAGCTCCTTGGGGGTAGGCTCTGTGGGTGAAATCCTAGTGCCAGTGAACCCAAAGGCAAAAGTCCCATTGATTTCACTGGGGGCAGAATTTCCCCCATGTCATCTTCTGTGTATGGTGCTGTGCTGAATGTAGGATCAGTGCTTAAAAAGAATAATGGCCGGAAAGCTAAACTGACCAGTTGAGTTCACTGCCCAGGCTGAACGAAACTTCAACAAATTGACAGGCCAAATGGGGAAAAGGAAAAGTGCTGTGATACATGCTTTCAGCTGGACTAGCCAAAGGGTTGCTTAGTAAAAGGCAAGGTCATTTGGGGGCAAAAGAGTGAGTTTAATATCATTATCCCTTTAAATAAAAACCTAATCTTTCCCTTATTTCTTTTCTAAGATGGCTCATTGGAGATCTTCAAACATTCCTTGCAAAGTCCTTTGGAAATGGAAAGAAGATTGCTGTGACTGCTGCTGCTACTGATTGGCTAAAAGCTGCACCCACAATGTGTGCTAAACCAGCCTCCTGTCTGCGCTATCCTCCTTGCCCCTTCTCCCTGCTGCCTATTTGTTTTTTAGTCTCCAACTGTCTTGTCTCTTTGATCCCCATCCTATAAAGAGAACCACATCTGCGAGTCCCCATCCCTGCATGGAGTCTCATTGGTTTCTCTGGTGCAGAGGTTTGTTCATGCAGTCCTCTTGGCAGGATCAGGGCCTTAGACTGTAACCTCTCTGGGGCACACACTAGGTGTGTCATTTACTAGGTCTTTGTACAGTGCCTAGCACGCCTGGGGCCCAGATTTGCTTGAGCCCTTTAGATGCTATCACAACATAAACAGAATAAATAAATCAAGACCAGGGGCGGCTCTAGGTATTTTGCCGCCCCAAGCACGGCAGGGAGGCTGCCTTTGGCGGCTTGCCTGCGGGAGGTCCCTAGTCCCACGGATTCAGCGGCACGCCTGCAGGAGGTGCCCCGAAGCCTGGGGACCAGCGGACCCTCCGCAGGCATGCCGCCGAAGGCACTCTGCCTGCTGCCCTCGCAGCAACCAGCAGAGTGCCCCCCATGGCTTGCTGCCCCAGGCACACGCTTGGCGTGCTGGCGCCTGGAGCTGCCCCTGATCAAGACCAATAAATGAATTATCTACAATGAGTTGGTTTCTCTTTGTTATTCATCCTTTTGATGTATAAAGAGAGCCTGAAAAGGAATTTCTATTGTTTACTGTATAAATTAATGTCTTTTCTAGTCTTTTTTCTGGGAAAACTCTATAGATGTCTTAGGACTCTGACATCACAACTACATGGGCAGTGAAACCTGAGTAGCTGAGACAGAAAGTGATTGTAATTCACACTGTTGAAAACTGTTTAACATCTATTTACTCAAATGCTCAGTAAGCAGTTGAGAGAAAAGCTCTTGTTGTTAAAGATTCAACAATGACCCTTTCAAAAAAATGTCTTCTAGCTAAATTAGGAGACACCAGACTTGATATTCCTGCTATTTCAGAGGATATGTCTACACTACGGGATTATTCCGATTTTACAGAAACTGTTTTTTATAAACAGATTGTATAAAGTTGAGAGCACGCAACCACACTAAGCACATTAATTTGGTGGTGTGTGTCCATGTTCCAAGGCTAGCGTCGATTTCCAGAGCATTGTACTGTGGGTAGCTATCCCATTGCTATCCCATAGTTCCCGCAGTCTCCCCTGCCCATTGGAATTCTGAGTTGAGATCCCAGTGCCTGATGGGGCAAAAAACATTGTCGTGGGTGGTTCTGGGTACAGCCTCACCCCTCCATCTGTGAAAGCAGCAGCAGCAAACCGTTTCGCACCTTTTTTCCTGGGTGAACTGTGCAGAAGCCATACCATGGCAAGCATGGAGCCTGCTCAGCTCAAGACAGCAGTCATGGACATTGTAAAGACCTTGCGCATTCTTGTGCAGTCTATGCTGAACCAGGACCTGCAAAACCTGGAGGAGGAGGTGGCTGCGGCACAGCGGCAACGAGAGTGATGAGGATATGGACACAGAATTCTTTCAAACCATGGACCCCGGCGTGTTGGAGATCATGCTGGTAATGGGGCAGGTTCTAGCCATTGAACGCCAATTTTGGGCCCGGGAAACAAGCACAGACTGGTGGGACCGCATAGTGTTGCGGGTGTGGGACAATTCCCAGTGGCTGTGAAACTTTTGCTTGCGTAAGGGCACTTTCATGGAACCTTGTGATTTGTTTTCCCCTGCCCCGAAGCGCCAGAATACCAAGATGAGAGCAGCACTCACAGCTGAGAAGCGAGTGGCGATAGCCCTCTGGAAGCTTGCAACGCCAGACAGCTACCAGTCAGTCGGGAATCAATTTGGAGTGGGCAAATCTTCTGTGGGGGCTGCTGTGATGCAAGTAGCCAAAGCAATCACTAAGCTGCTGCTAACAAAGGTAGTGACTCTGGGAAACGTGCAGGTCATAGTGGATGGCTTTGCTGCAATGGGATTCCCTAACTGTGGGGGGGAGATAGATGGAACCCATATCCCTATCTTGGCACCGGAGCACCAGAGCAGCCAGTACATAAACCGCAAGGGGTACTGTTCAATGGTGCTGCAAGCACTGGTGGATCACAAGGGACGTTTCACCAACATCCACGTAGGATGGCCGGGAAGGGTCCATGACGCTTCCGTTTTCAGGAACACTACTCTGTTTAAACAGCTGCAGCAAGGGAATTACTTCCCAGACCAGAAAATAACTGTTGGGGATGTTGAAAATGCCTATAGTTATCCTAGGGGACTCAGCCTACCCCTAATGCCATGGCTCATGAAGCCATACACAGGCAGCCTGGACAGTAGTCAGGAGCTGTTCAACTACAGGCTGAGCAAGTGCAGGGTGGTGGTAGAATGTGCATTTGGCCGTTTAAAGGGACGCTGGCTCACATTACTGACTCGCTCAGACCTCAGCCAAACCAATATCCCCATTGTTATTGCTGCTTGCTGTGTGCTACACAAACTCTGTGAGAGTAAGGGGGAGACCTTTATGGCAGGGTGGGAGGCTGAGGCAAATCGCCTGGCTGCTGATTACGCACAGCCAGACACCAGGGCAATTAGAAGAGCACACCAGGAAGCGCTGTGCATCAGAGAAGCTTTGAAAACCAGTTTCATCACTGGCCAGGGTACGGTGTGACTGTTGTGCTTGTTTCTCCTTGATGAAAACCCACCCCTTGATTGACTCATTGCCTGTAAGCCACCCACTCTCCCCCTTCGTTCACAGGTTGCTTTCTAAGGAAATCAAGTCACTATCATTTAAAAATCATGTATTCTTTATTAATTGATTATAAAAAGAGGGAGAGAACTGACAAGGTAGCCTGGGTCGGATTTGAGAGGAGGATAGGAGGGAAGGAAAAGGTCACTAACAAATTTCAAAATAATGACAGCCTTTTGGTTAGGCTGTCCACTGGGGTGGAGTGGGCGGGTGCACGGAGCCTCCCCCCACGCATTCTTACACGTCTGGTGGGTGAGGAGGCTAGGGAACATGGTGAGGGGGGAGGGGGGTTATACAGGGGCTGCAGCAGTGCTCTGTGATCCTGCTGCCGTTCCTGAAGCTTCACCAGACGCCGGAGCATGTCAGTTTGATCATGCAACAGCCCCAGCATTGCATCCTGCCACCGCTGATCTTCCTGCCGACACCTCTGATCTTCCTGCCCCCACCTCTCATCTCAAGCGTCTCTCCTGTCCTCACGTTCATCCCTCCTATCCTCACGTTCACTGGCATCTTTCATGAACCATCCACTCATTCAGATGAGCTTTTTCATTGTGGGTCACTTTCATGATTTCCGAGAACATTTCATCTCGTGTCTTTTTTTTCCGCCGCCTTATCCGAGATAGCATTCGGGATGGAGTAGGGAGGCTTGAAAAATTTGCAGCTGCAGAAGGGAGGGAAAAAAGGGAGAGAAGTATTTAAAAAGATACATTTTATAGAACAATGTCATAAACAGATAAGCAAGAGTTAATAGAACAAAAATGCTTCATATCTCTTTTGCCTGGAAAGGATTAACAAGAACAGTGAGCCTGGCAATCACCTGACCAGAGGACCAATCAGGGGACAGGATACTTTCAAATCTTGAGGGAGGGAAGTTTGTGTGTGTGCTGTTAGTTTTTTGTTGTTGTTCACTCTGGGGGCTCAAAGGGACCGGACGTGCAACCAGGTTTCTCTCCAATCTCTCCAGTACAGGCTCTTATAAGTTCAGAATAGTGAGTACTAGTTAGATAAAGTGAGTTAGGCTTATGTTTGTTTTCTTTATTTGCAAATGTGTATTTGGCTGGAAGGAGTTCAAATTTGTATTTTGCTGAAAGAATTTTAATTTGTACTTGTATACTTCGGCTGGGAGGGTATTCCCAGTATCTATAGCTGAAAGACCCTGTAACATATTCCATCTTAAATTTACAAAGATAATTTTTACTGTTTTTCCCTCTTTATTAAAAGCTTTTCTTGTTTAAGAACCTAATTGTTTTTTTATTCTGGTGAGACCCCAGGGGACGGCGTCTGGATTCACCAGGGAATTGGTGGGGAGAAAGGAGGGAAGGGGGAGAGAGAGGCTAAATTCTCTCTGTGTTAGGATTACTGTCTCTCTCAGGGAGAATCTGGGAGGGGAAGAGAGAAGGAGGGGAGAAGATGAATTTTCCTCTCTGTTTCAAGATTCAAGGAGTTTGAATCACACAGTGATCTTCCAGGGTAACCCAGGGAGGGGAAGCCTGGGAGAAGCAATGGTGAGGGAAAGGGTTTACTTTCCTTGTGTTAAGATCCAGAGGGTCTGGGTCTTGGGGGTCCCCGGGCAAGCTTTTGGGGGGACCAGAGTGTACCAGGCACTGGAATTCTTGGTTGGTGGCAGCGCTACAGGTTCTACGCTGGTAATTAAGCCTAGAGGAATTCATGCTGGTACCCCAACTTTTGGACGCTAAGGTTCAGAGTGGGGAATTATACCATGACAAATGGTTACACTCTTTCACGGTGCACATGTGATTTCCGTACAAGGTCGCATTTTGCATCTTGATATTGAGTGCCTGTGGCTTTGATGTTAGAGATCACAGATGCAGGTTCGGGCAACAGAATTCAGCTTGCAGGCGGCCATGGTAAGCCATTGTCTTTCGGTTTCTGCAGCCTTCATATATCCAGCGCCCTCCTTTCCCACATATCAAGCAAAGCCCGTTGAATGCTGCGGCTTTCCTGTTAACGTGCAGCAGCAGAAACCAAACTCCTCCCACCCATCCAATTCTCTGGGATGATCGCTTTACTCCTCCCTCACCACATGGCTGGTATCAGGGAAGATCCCTGCTAGCCAAACACAAAAATGCTCAGCGCCAATCACCCCCCCGCCCGCTCCTCCCCCTGCTTGGCTAACTCCAGGGAAGGATTTTTTTTCAGTCACAGGCAAACAGCCCAGTAGGAATGGCCACCTCTGTCCCCTTAATTTAATTCCTGTATTTCAACCAGGTTACCATGAACGATATCACTCTCTTGAGGATAACACAGCGAGATAAAGAATGGATGTTGCTTGAATGCTAGCAAACACCGAGCTCATACGCTGCCAGGCTCTGTCATGCAATGATACCAGATTACTTGCTACATGCATGGCGTGGTCAAGTGTCCTACCATGGAGGACAGAATAAGGCTGCGCTGCCCAGAAACCTTCTGCAAAGGCTTTCAGAGTACCTCCAGGACAGCTTCATGGAGATGTCCCTGGAGGATTTCCACTCCATCCCCAGACACGTTAACAGACTTTTCCAGTAGCTGTACTGGCCGAGAATGCATCCCAAGTCCTCAGGGCAAAGTAATCATTAAAAAACGCTTGCTTTTAAACCATGTTTTATATTTGCAAAGGTACACTCAACAGAGGTCGCTTCCATGGCTTCATTGTCTGGGCTAGTGGCTTGGGAGGGCTGGGAGGGTACTTCTGTCAGGCTGAGAAAAAGCTCCCGGCTGTTGGGTTGAACAGTGTGCTGTGTGCTCTCTGCAAGTGCATCCTCCTCTTCCTCCTCATCTTCCCTGTCCGCAGAATCCTCAGCCATGGCTGAGATTACCACCCCCACCTCGGAATCCACAGTCAGGGGTGGGGTAGTGGTGGTGGACCCCACTAGAATTGCATGCAGCTCAGCGTAGAAGTGGCATGTTTTCGGCCCTGCCCCGGACCTTCCGTTTGCTTCTTTGGTTTTCTGGTAGGCTTGTCTGAGCTCCTTAACTTTCACACGGCACTGCACTGAGTCCCTGGTGTGGCCTTTCTCCATCATGGCCTTGGAGATTTTTTCAAATGTTTTTTCATTTTGTCTTTTGGAATGGAGTTCTGTTAGCATGGAATCCTCTCCCCATACAGTGATCAGATCCAGTACCTCTCGTGCGGTCCATGCTGAAGCTCTTTTTCGATTCTCAGGAGACTGCATAGTTACCTGTGCTGATGAGCTCTGCATGGTCACCTGTGCTGATCAGCTCTCCATGCTGGCCAAACAGGAAATGAAATTCAAAAGTTCGCGGGGCTTTTCCTGTCTACCTGGCCACTGCATCCGAG
Source organism: Gopherus evgoodei (assembly GCF_007399415.2). Lineage (NCBI taxonomy): Eukaryota > Metazoa > Chordata > Testudines > Testudinidae > Gopherus > Gopherus evgoodei. The sequence continues at coordinate 31,077,023 of NC_044334.1, forward strand.
TTCAGATTGCTGTCCAGAGTGGTCACAATGATGCACTGTGAGATAGCGCCCGGAGGCCAATACCATCGATTTGCAGCCACACTAAACCTAATCCGACATGGCAATACCAATTTCAGTGCTACTCCCCTTGTCAGGGAGGAGTACAGAAATCGGTTTTAAGAGCCCTTTATATTGATAAAATGGCTTCGTTGTGTTGACAGGTGCAGGGTTACATCAGTTTAAAGCTGCTAAATTCAGTATAAATGCGTAGTGTAGACCAGGCCTAAGGTATAAAAATGAGGTGCGGGGGAGGGGGGGGACGGACTTAAAAAAACCTTCTATCCATTGAAAAGGAGCAAACATAGCATGGAAATGTTTTCCTTCTTGCAGGTCACCTCTACGCTAATCCTGTATGGCCTGAAGGAGACATGATTTACAATAATGCTTAATATATATTTGGTGTGGTTCCACTCTCCTTAGGATAAAGCAAAAGAGCTTGGCAGACAGCCAGGATGAGGCATTGTTTCCTGCATTCTTCATTAAAAAAAAAACAAAAAAAACCCTCTTCTAAGCCCACAAGCCACCTGTAGCCAGGGCTCCCCTTCTGTGTCACAGGAACTGCTTAACCTGTTACCATAGGGCTGATTTCAATGTTACAAATGGAAGATCCGGCGTCATCCCTCATACCCTGCACACCAAGGTTGAGGAGGGGGAGGTGAGTTATGAAAGCATTTAATAGCTTTTACTTTCCTCGGGTTTCTAAACAATTCAGGGTGACAATTCAGAGGCCACACAGCAAGCTGGAGGTGTGAGAAAGCCCATGCATGCGGAGCAGTACCACGCTTGCTGGGTTTTAGTAAAGCTTCCACTACAGCTAATAGATTCAGTAGCCTTAGGCAAGCCCGGGCTGGGATTGGATTTCCTTGCCAGCAGAAGCACGTGCCAGTCTGGACCGAGTGCTTTTTGCTTCATGTCCCACTCTGCCCCAGGCACTGAGATAGGTCAGCCAGCCTGTGCAGGGGAGAGATTGCAGTGTGTAAATCCACTGGGGCAGGGACCATCTCTTTGTCCTGCATTTGTACATAACCTAGCACCATGAAGGCCTGGGCCGTGACAGGGGCTGCCAAGTGCTACTGAAATACAAACAAGTTAGAACTTTAAGTGGCCAGGACAGTGGTTCAGAGCAGCAACTTACGATGAATTGTCAGGCTGTGCTGAATAGGAGTCAGTACTGTCTGTGTATTTTTCACAGTGAAGGCAATACAATCTAGTGGCCTGGGGAGAACTATCAGCCCATTTACAGCTGGGGAAACTAAAGGATGAGACTGGGCTGTATAGGGCTGACTCTGGTGGGGGCAGGGGGGATTGAGTAAAATGCCTGACTGGGGGAGGACAAGTAGGGCTGGGGATTGATCTTTGCAGCGGGAGAGGGCAGCAGGAGCTAGGCAGGGGTGACTGAGCAGAAATGCTGGGGCTCCAGAAAAGGGTGTTGCTGAACTGGCCAAGCGAAATGGCCAAGTAAAGCCCCACATTCAATTAACAGTCACTTCTCTTGGGGTCCATAATGGGAACATGGGGCATCTGTTACTTGGGGGCTGCGTGCTGTCATGCATATGAAAGCAGAGCAGTACACCCAGCCAGGCCCCTTGCCCCCACTCCAGCTAGCTCCCCCACTGGGTCCCATGCCCCCCTCCAGCCAGCTGCCCTCCTTCTCACCCAGGGTACTTGCCTCTACTCTGGCCAGGCCCTAGCCAGGCCCCCAACCCCAGTACCACCAGACCACCCTCCATTGGCCCCTGGCCCCCTCACCAGCCAGTTAGGGTTACCAACTTTGAAAACCGAACACCCTTGCCCCACTCCTGCTCCGCCCCTTCCCTGAGGCCCTGCCCCCACCCACTCCATTTGCCCCTCCATCCCTCGCATGCTCTCCCCCACCCTTGCTCACCTGCTCATTTTCAACAGGCTGGGACAGGGGGTTGAGGTGAAGGAGGGGATGAGGGCTCCAGCTGGGGGTGTGGGCTCTGGGATGGGGCCGGGGAGGAGGGGTTTGGCCTGCAGGAGGGGGCTCTGGGTTGGGGGTGTGGACTCTGGAGTGGGGCCATAAATGAGGGGCTCAGGGTGCAGGAGGAGTCTCCTGGCTAGGGTAGGGGGTGCAGGAGTGGGTGAGGGCTCTTACTGGGGGTGCGGGCTCTGGCGTGGGGCCAGGGATTAAGGTTTGGGGTGCAGGAGGCAGCTCTGGGCTAAGCCTGAGGGGTTCAGAGTGTGAGAAGGGGCAAAGGTGCCAACTTCTGCTGCGCCAGTGGGTGCTCGACCCCCCTCTGCCCCTGGCCCCACCCTGACTCCACCCCTGCCCTGCCCCCTCCCACCTCTGCCCATCCCTCATTCCTACCCCTTCCCCAAATTCCCCGCCCCAACTCTGCCCCATCCCTGCCCCTATTCCAACCCCTTTCCCAAATCCCCAGTCTGGCCCTGCCTCCTCCCTTGAGCATGCCATGTTCCCTTCCTCCCCGCTCCCTGGTGCTTACCTCAGGTGGCTCCCGGAAGAGGCTGGCATGTCCCGCCGGCTCCAAGGCCAAGAGGCAGCCAGGTGGCTTCACGTGCTGCCCTCACCCGCAGGTATTACCTCTGCAGCTCCCATTGGCCATGGTTCCTGGCCAATGGGACGAGCGGAGCCAGCACTCATGGTGGGGGCAGTGCACGGAGCCCCCTTGGCCATGCCTGCGCCTAAGAGCCAGAGGGACATGCCAGCTGCTTCTGGGAGGCACGTGGAGCCAGGGCAGGCATGGAGCCTACATTAGCCCCGCTGGGGACAGCAAACTGGAATTTTAATTGCCTGGTCAGCAGTGCTGACCGGAGCCGCCAGGGTCATAAGAACATAAGAACAGCTGTACTGGGTCAGCCCAAAGGTCCATCCAGCCCAGAACCCTGTCTACCAACAGTGGCCAATGCCAAGTGCCCCAGAGGGAGTGAACCTAACAGGTAATGATCAAGTGATCTCTCTCCTGCCATTCATCTCCATCCTCTGACAAACAGAGGCTAGGGACACCATTCCTTACCCATCCTGGCTAATAGCATTAATGGACTTAACCTGTATTAATTTATCAATTTCTCTTTTAAACTGGTCCTTTTTCAACTGGGCCATTCTGGTTGAAAACCAGATGCCTGGCAACCTTACAGCCAGCCCCAGTCCCTCACCTCCGTTTGCCTTTAAAATACTGCAGAGCTCGACCTACAGGAGCAACACAGTGTGTGACTCTCTAGTTCAGAAATAACAGTCCAGAGTGACTTACCCACCACCATGGTGCATGGCAGCGGTGGGGTCAGGATTAGAACCCAAGATCTGCTGTCTCCCATCCCCCTGCTGAGTTCTCCAGACCTGGCAGAAGGACCCCCCTGCACACACACATCTGAAGCAATGAGGGTGTTCTTCACATTCTGTCCCTCATCAAATGCAGCGTGGCCCACGACAATGCTCAGCTGAAGCTGTAGGTGCTGCAGCACAGGCCATGCACGCCCACAAGCTTCACTGGAGAACACCGTAGGCTGCATGTTTGGCCACCCCCGAAAAATGGAATCACAGAAACGGTGCTTTGCCCTCCTCTACCTTCCTGCTTTATGTGACATGTTCCCCTAGATGGGGCATCAGGTGCAGTGATTGGCTCTGGGACTTCAGTGCGTGAAGCTCTCTTGCCTGGGTAAAGAACATAGACTAACCCTGCTCCTGTCCTGAAGGGCTTAAAACAGCCCTAGAAGAGGGCTGTGGCGGGGAACCAGTAAGCCTGGGCCGTGAGCTAAAGGCTGGGCCAATTGGGGAAGCAGCTGCAGCTAGGCCACACCCCTGTCAGGCCACAGCTGGCCCTATAAAAGGCCCGTGAGCCAGGAGCTGACAGAGTCCCCCTGGCAATAGAGAGAAGGATGTGGAGTGGGGCCAGCTCCAGCTCCAGCTCCAGCTCCAGCTCCAGCTCCAGCTCCAGCTCCAGCTCCAGCTCCAGCTCCAGCTCCAGCTCCAGCTCCAGCTCCAGCTCCAGCTCCAGCTCCAAGAACCCCCTGGCTGCAGGCCTTGATAAAGGCCAGAACAGGTACTGGGGCTACAGAGGGGTAATCTGGGGTAGGGAAAGGCAGCAGGTCCAAACCTCTGTTTGCCAGTGATGAATGGTGTGTACACTGCAGTCTGCCCCAGTGAGTGGGGGCTAGATGGTGACTGGCAGTAGCCATATACTGAGGTGAGGTGGGGAGAGGGGGTTCCCCTGGGAGGGGAGACCCAGAGACTGGGGGTGGTACTGGGGAAAGGGGCACTGGGGTCCAGGAAGGACACTAGCCAACAGAGGCTGCTTTGGAGGCTGGTGAGCTAATTCCCTGGATGTCCAGTGAGAGGCACCATGCTGGTGAGTTGCCACAATGCTCCAAGGCTGAAGTGGACTCATGAACCCCTATATGTGGTGTGACACTCCCAAGAGCACCATCCCCAAATTGGTTGTGAGTTCTAAACTTTGATTGCACCAAGTACAAACTCCTCAGGCACCTTCACAGCCTGAACACGGAGTCACAGACAGTCCCTATGGGTGCTCTGGTCTGTCTTGCCACCCAGGTGAGTGTAGCTCTGTGATAGACAGCCCCTTACACCAAGAAGAATCACAGCAATATTCAGTAAAAGCAGCAAAGAGTCCTGTGGCACTTTATAGACTAACAGACGCATTGGAGCATGAGCTTTCATGGGTGAATATCCACTTTGTTGGATGCAAGTTACTCCTAATCCTAAAGGACCAATCACTTACCTCTGGCCAGTTACTCTTTAGGTCTCATCCAAAGACAATGTTTGTAGCTGACCCTATAATAAACTACATGAAGTTTTATCAAGCAGGAAAAGGACATGGGAGAGTTATTTACAAGGCTAAAGCAAGTGAACATAGACACACAAATGGGTTACAAGCTCATGTTTCAAAAGGTAATATAGGCTTCTCTCATCAGCAAGCTGTAATTGTCCTTTAGGGCTAACCCAGGCTAAGTTGCTGGGGAGCTCTTGCTTATGCCTAGAAACACCTTGTCCTCCAAGCAGCACAGAGGTGCTAGGTCCTTTGCCTTAGGGTTTTTATCCCTCTCCTGCCATGTGCTCTGAGCTTTTAAAAGTGATGAGGTCATGGCCCCCAACCTGCCCCCATTCCAATGCCCCTGTGACCAGGGTGCTGGAACAGTTTGTATAGTGGCAGTGCTAAGAGCCATTGAAACAAACTGTAAACTTGGATATGATGGAAATCACTTCTCGACAGGGGATGCTGCAGCACCCCCAGTGCACCAAGTTCCAGCACCAATTCCTGGGACTACCCACTATAGGGAGACAGAGAGATCCACTGTGGAAGTGTGGGCAACACAGTTTTTAATTCAATAAGCCTCACAACCCTTCTATCCTGTGAGTTAGGGAAGGATCAGGATCCCTATTTTACAGATAAGGAAACTGACACACATAGCTCATTGCATTCCAGTGCCAGAGCTGAGCTCGGCACAGGGCCGAAAAGGCTGGGCCTCCTTTGTGCCTTGCCTGTCCTGAGCCAGCTGTGGGCTTCTTTATCTCCCAGAGCTGATCAGAGCAGCCCAACTTGCCTCCTGGCTGCCTAGGGTCCATATGACTGTTCCAACAGCTTGGAATAACTAGAGTGCAATTGCACTCTAGCCTCAGCCCCGTTTCTGCTCTGTGCCATCAGGGAATCCCTACATAGGGGAAATTCCGTAGGGCCCAGATCCATCAGCTTAGTGACCCTTTATGCTAGGAAACCCACAGCACAGGGGTGAACTAAAGAGACCCACTGAAATTAAATACCCTGTCTAAGAACTCATGGTGAGCGTGGCAGAAGTTGGAATAGAATCCATGAGTCTGTAGACACTACTCTTGCTACATGTAAAATTTCTAGGAGCTCAGGTTTGCCAGCCACCTTCTGGAGTTTGCTCTGCTAGTGCTAGCCTGTGAGGAGGCTTGGCAAAATTCAATTTCAATTTTTTTCAATAATTTCAACTGATATCACTTCTCAGCCTTTTGGCTAAAATCAAGTGTAAACATTTTGATGGATAATATCAATGTTTATTTATAAGCATTTACTTTTAAATTGTTGTCTATTTACATTTTCCCGGTTGTGCAAAATTATGGATTTTAAGCATATTTTTCAGTTATTGATCCATCAAGATGTTTACAGTTGCAGGAAATTCTGGGCAGGGCAGGTGAGACAATAATTATTTAATGGCAAGAGACGATGAGATTCAGAATGTTAAAGCTCTATGACTGTTAAAGCACCACTTGGCAACATCACATGTCAAAACAGACAAAGTATCCTTAACTCAAGTTCTGACAAGTTCTGAGGCAGCATTTTTCTTCTTTTGCCTATCTGCCAGTTTGATTATTACTGATGGGGATGTTTTTGCATGGGTCTGTGTGCGTACGTGGTGAAATTGATGTTTACTGATAAAAATCGAATCCTTCCAAGGCTACGTGTAAAGAGTGTTTTCACTGTGCTGTGCAACATCATAGTGTCTTGCACGGCTGTCCTCCTGGTGTGATGCTGACGTGACGATGACAGATAGTGCTATCCTATCAGTCTGCCGTGGCGGGGGCAAACATGACCGTGCACAGATTTCTGAGGCCCCCCCCACACCCCATGTACAGAGGTGCTGGAACTGCGGATGCTGAGGATGCTGCTGCATCCCCTGACTTGAAGTAGTAATAACAAACACCAGATAGGTGGTTTCCATCATCAACACCCCCCACTATAAGAACTGTTTCAGCCCCCCTGCCCTGCCCACGTGTTCTGCTGTGACGTTTCCTCCCGGTTCGCTGGCACAGAGGGGACCCCCGGGCGTGAGGCTGAGCAGGGTGAGGGCTACCACTAGGGGGAGCCAGAGCCCGTGCTTCGCCTTCCCGCCAGGGGCCTGCCGTGCTCAGCAGTCTCTCAACCAACCCTGCTGGGAAGGCGGGACCTATGGAAACCAAACCCGACAGAATGGCAGCGCCAAAAGCCAGTCAAATTGTAGATAACTCCGAAATCTAGGCGGGAGGAACATCCTGTTGGTTAAGATGCCCCTCCGGGAGGCGGAGGGAAGGGCAGTGTCCCGCCCCTGGCGAGCTACTGGGCCAATGGCGGAGCGCGGTGCGGCTAGGCTGCGCTGGCAAAGGCAGGTAGCGCTGCTTCCTGCGGCCCCCACCCCCCGGCAGGGCCCGATCCCCGAGCGGCCCCCGGAGCGGTGGAGGCCGCCCCACCCCGCAGGCCAGGGCCCCGACCTGCCCCGGAGCGCCCCCCCCGGCTAGGTCCGGCCGGCCCCTAGGCCAGGTGTCTGCAGGCGGGAGTGCCGGGGTGAGCCGCGGGCCCGGCGTCAGGCCGATGCGACGCCCCTGCCCCCCGCTGCAGGCCGGGGGGGCGGGCTGACCTGCCCGGGCCCGGTATTGCACCCGGCGGGCGTCGGGCCTTCCCGGAGCCTGGCTGGGGCGGGGGCGTTCCCGCGTCTCGCCATGGCCGGGGCCATCGCCTCTCGGATGAGCTTCAGCTCGCTGAAGAGAAAACAGCCCAAGACCTTCACGGTGCGGATCATGACCATGGACGCCGAGATGGAGTTCAGCTGCGAGGTAAGCGCCGGGCGGCTGCTCCCGAGCCGCGCGGGGACGGGCCAGTCCCGCCGCGGGGCTGGGGGGGCCCCGGGGACACTGCCCGCCGGGGGGGTGGGGGGAGGCCAAGTGTAGCTGCCCAGGGCGGAATGTGATCAGCGCGCCAGGGCTGGCACACCTTGTGAAAAGCTTGGGGTGAACTGTAATGAACAAAACCGGGCCTGAGATCATCTCAAACATAGTACTTCCCGCGCCGCGAATGGCCCCTTGCGTCCTGCTGGGGGCTCTGGCCTGTTGGTAAATCAGAGAAACGTGCTCCCCACTGAATCCACTTTCTGCTGTCCCCCCTCCCCACCGATATTCCCTTCTGCCCGTGGTGGGGACCTGCTAGCTAAATATTGTACAGATCCTCTGTTGCGAGATGAATGTGCTTGTAGCCCGAAGATGTGCGGTTTCAGTTTGAATGTCCTTGGATCTACTCACGGCCACCTGCATCTGTTCTGGTTAGGAAGTTCTATGCTAAATGGTGCCGTTTTTCATATGCCTGCATTGTACAGGCACTGGAAGACTACAAGGAGGACCTCTAGGAATCCATTGTTAAGCTAGCAACCAAGTATAACGACTTACCCAAAATATGTGTAGGGAGAGAAACTGTATGAATATAAAGAACTTGTGTGTTAGTGCAGGAGGTTCCTTGGTGCTGTGCTGTGATTCACCAGAGGGGATGCAGTTGTGTCGTCTTGTGGGAGGCTCCAGGGTACTGTGCCATAATATAGAAGAGAGGAAGTCGTGTCTTTGCACAGAAGGTTCCTCAATGCAATTGTCTTGTGACTGCCAACCTCTACCAGAATGGTACAGCGCATCCTTGAGCAAAGGAATTGGGGGTGGGGTCAAAAAATAATTGCTCTGATTATATTGCAAAATAACAAAATTGGCTCTGGGTCATCCCCTATGATGATGGTAAATTAGATACTTTCCACTCCCTTGTAGCCCCTAAGAAAGAACGGCTTGCGGGTACACTCTGTACAATAGGTAAGCAAAAAGCTGTAAACAAATAACTATTAAGTTACAGTGAGGTTTCTGAATGACTTGAAATATCTTTTGGGGATGCTGAAGGATAAACTTTGAATGCCTTTGGCCTTTCGTACCCTTTGTTATCACCCCCAGCAACATCACTACTTTAGTCTGCTCTAGGAGTGCTGTCTTAGTCATTTGTATTTTCATATCAATCTGCTTTGATCTTACTAACTGGCAGACAGCAAATTCCAGAGATCAAATTTTGCAAGGAGCATAGGAGACCTAGTGATTTGCCATTGTAAGTTGGCATTACAGCTATCTGGTGCTAGCTGTCTGAGTGATGCAGTTCGAAATAGAAGCAGGATGAAGTATCCAAGGGGGTGGGGGGAGGGCAGTAATAGAGACTGAGCATAGGCTGTGAGATGGCTTGAGTGTCTTCACAACATGATGTGGCCCTGATCCTGGGTTGGGCCTGTGGGCACTAATGTAGTGTAAGTAACTTGTTCCTAGGCAAAATATGTCACTAAACTGGAGTCCTAAGAATGTATAGTATCCAGGCACTTGCTATCTGGAGAATGATGCAAACAACGTGAGGGAGGATTTGGAGGGGTCCATCAGATAAATCCAGAAGCATTGTTCTGATGAGAGGTCTCCACCCCTCAACTACTGGAAGGTGTGGGTGCTGAGAATCCTGGCAGGTTGTCGTCTCCAGACGTGATTTGGGCCTCCAATTAGTCTACAGCTAGAAGGTGTCAAATTACACTTGAAGTTTTCTCCCAATACTCATGTCAGGGTTGCTGATGTGATGGCCACTCTACTGCTTGCTCTCTCTAGGTACTCCTAGCACACGGTCTCTGTAGTTTAAGTGCTTAGCCTTAATTATACTAGCCTCTGAGAATAAGCAATGATTTAGTCACAGAATCCGTGACTTCCAATGACCTCCATGCCTTCAGCCTGTGGTGGTCAGGAGCTGCAGGGTCCCCTGCTGCCCACAGGGGCAGGGAGCGGCAGGGTACTCCCACTGCCTCTGATGGCCCCACAGAGCTCCAAGCTGCTGCAAGCAGCAGGGTACCCTGCAGCTCCCGTCTGCCACAGGATACCCCATAGCTCCTGGTCACTGCTGGCTTCAGGTGGTGTGGGGACCCACAGACCCCCATTTTCTCACGGATATTTTTAGTAAAAGTCATGGACAGGTCATGGCTTCTGTGAAATTTTCCTTTTTGCCTGTGACCTGTTCGTGACTTTTATGAAAAATAGCTTCCTCCAAGGCAGTATATTATAATTAAGGCTAAGATTGTGTCAGATATCAGTGACCCTCCTCAGTCTGAGCGATTGAGAGAGGAATGGCGCTACTTAAAATTCTTGGCTTTTTTTTTTTAACACCCTCTCCTGTTTAACTCAAATACTTGACAACAGTTAGAAAGAAGAACAGGAGTACTTGTGGTGCCACAAGTACTTCTGTTCTTTTTGCTGATGGAGAGTAACACAGTTGCTACTCTGAAATCAGTTAGAAAGAAAAAAATCTCTGTTAAAAATTCAACTCTTCTGCCCCTTCAGTTAAGGTCTGAGAAAGCTTTGTGTTCTCTGGTCCTCCAAGGAGACCTTCAGAAAAGGAAAGAAGACTTGATATTACTGATTTCTAAGGAGTAGTAGCTCCCCCAGTTAAAAAAGGCCACTTTTCAGGCTTTTATGCCCACCCTGAACAGAGAGGGCGTAAACCCGGTTTTGGTTCCTGTTTGTGAGTGACCTTTAAGAATAAGGAATGTTAATATTCAATACCCACACCCTGGCCTAATTTAACTAAAAAACAATTGAATGGATTCTCTCCATATGTTCTTAAATAAATACATCTTGTTTCAGCTAAGATCAAGCATGGAAAACTTGAGCCCAAAACGAGAGTTTTTCAGTAAGTGGGGGCAAAAAGAGTTGTTTGTAACTCATTTATTTTGCACTTGCTACTTACTGAGCAACCGGTGAATTGGCTTTTGTGGAGCTTGAATTATACTGGTTGGTGTAGTTTAAATCTAAGCTCCTAGAATGGCTGACCAAATGCTGTCTGTGACAAGGATAAACAAAGCCTTCAAATCTTATATGGCTTATTGGGCCTCTCTAGTAGTTGAAAATTGTTCAAGAAGATGTGTAGGCTAAAGGGATTTTGTTGTGGCTTTCTCTTCCTTTTCCATCTGTTGTTTCTTCAATATTTCATTTTTCTATCTTATAATAGATTATAAACACTGTTTTTCTTTGTGGTTGATATTTAACCCTCATGAGCCTAACTCATATTGCTGTGTTTTGTAATGATCCGGTGGACTTCTAAATTGGGTAATGGATAATAGGAAGCTGATGTAAAAAGGTTGTGCCTTTTTAAATGGAGAGCAACAAGTAGTTTAAAAAGAGTCATGGGTCTCCTGTAACTCCATTGAGTCCAATGCAATTATGCCGGGGTGAGTTTGGCCTTGTATGTTTTTATCATTTGTAAAATGTCATTAATGGCTCTGGATAATGAAATCCTCAATCCCCAGAAGAGGTAGAGACAATAGAGCATAGCAGTGCAACTGCATATCTCAGGGCATGTCTGCACTACAATATTAGGTTGATTTTATAGACATCGATCTTTAGTAACCGATTTTATACAGTTGCTCGTGCGTGTCCCCACTAAGCGCATTAGGTTGGTGGAGTGCGTTCTCAGTACTGTGGTTAGCATCGATTCACAGAGTGGTGAATTGTGGGTAGCTATCCCACAGTCCTACTGCCCATTGGAATTCTGGATTAAGCTCCCAATACCTGATGGGGCAAAATCATTGTTGCGGATGATTTTTGGGTACATGTCATCAGTCTCCTTACCTCCCTCCCTCCCTCCTTGAAAGCAATGGCAAATAATCATTTTGTGCCTTTTTTCCTGGGTTATCCGTGCAGATGCCATAGCACAGCAAGCATGGAGCCCGCTCAGCTGCACACTGCTTTTGTGACTGTTGTAAATACCTTGCGCGTTATCCTGCAGTATGTGTAGAGCCTATCTAGGAGCTGCCAGCACGAGGCAGATTGTGAGGAGGACATGGACACAGACGTTCCTGAAAGCATTGGATGGGGCAATTGGGATATCCTGGTGGCACTGGGGCATGTTGATTCTGGGCCCAGCAAACAAGCAGAAACTGGTGGGACCGCATAGTGTTGCAAGTATGGGGAGATTCCCGGTGGCTGTGAAACTTTCACATGCATAAGGCCACTTTCATGGAACTTTGTGAATTGCTTTCCCCCTCTCTGAAGCTCAAGAATACCAAGATGAGACCTGCCCCAACAGTTGAGAAGCAAGTGGCGATAGCCCTGTGGAAGCTTGCAATGCCTGACTGCTACCGGTCAGTTGATAATCAGTTCGGAGTGGGCACATCTACGGTGGGGGCTGCTGTGATCCAAGTAGCCAGGGAAATCGGTACCCTTCTGCTAAGGAAAGCTACAAGAAGGAACTTTCTTCCCAGACCAGAAAATTACTGTTGAGGATGTTGAAATGGCAATAGTTATCCTTGGGGACCCAGCCTACCCCTTGCTCCCATGGCTTATGAAGCCATAGACAGACAGCCTGGACAGCAGTAAGGAGCAGTTCAACTGTAGGCTGAGCAACTGCAGAATGGTGGTAGCATGTGCCTTTGGATGTTTAAAGGGGTGCAGGCGCAGCTTGCTGAGTAGGTCAGACCTCAGCGAAAGCAACATTCCTATTGTTACTGCTGCTTGCTATGTGCTTCATAATATCTGTGAGAGTAAGGTGGAGATGTTTATGGCAGGATGGGAGGTTGAGGCAGATCACTTGGTGGTCAATTTTGAACAGCCAGACACCAGGGCAGTTAGAAAAGCACACTGAGGCACGCTGTGCATCGGAGAGGCTTTGAAAAACCATTTCATGACTGACCAGGCTACGGTGTGACAGTTGTGTGCATTTGTCCTTGATGCAAAGCTGCACCCTTTGGTGAATGTACTTAGAATCATAGACTTTAAGGTCAGAAGGGACCATTATGATCATCTAGTCTGACCTCCTGCATGACACAGGCCACAGAATCTCACCCATCCATTCCTGTATCAAACCTGTGTGTGAGCCTTGTAGTCCTCAAATCATGGTTTAAAGACTTTAAGGTGCAGAGAACCTTCCAGCAAGTGACCCATGCCCGACGTTGCAGTGGAAGGCGAAACCCCCCCAGGGCTTCTGCCAGTCTGCCCTGGAGGAAAATTCCTTCCCAACCCCAAATATGGCGATCAGCTAAACCCGGAGCATGTGGGCAAGACTCACCAGCCAGCAGCCAGGAAAGAATTCTCTGTAGTAACTCAGATCCCATCCCATCTAATATCTCATCACAAGCCATTGGACATATTTACCGCTAATAGTCAAAGATGAATTAATTTCCAAAATTAGGCTATCCCATCATACCATCCCCTCCATAAACTTACCAAGCTTAGTCTTGAAGCCAGATATGTCTTTTGCCTCCACTATTCCCCTTGGAAGGCTGTTCCAGAACTTCACTCCTCTGATGGTTAGAAATCTTCGTCTAATTTCAAGTCTAAACTTCCTGATTACCAGTTTATATCCATTTGTTCTTGTATCCACATTGGTACTGAGCTTAAATTCCTCTCCCTCCCTGGTATTTATTCCTCTAATATATTTATAGAGAGCAAGCATATCTCCCCTCAGCCTTCTTTTGATTAGACTGAACAAGCCAAGCTCTTTGATAAGACAGGTTTTTCATTCCTCGGATCATCCTAGTAGCCCTTCTCTGAACCTCTTCCAGTTTGAATTCATCCTTCTTAAACATGGGAGACGAGAACTGCGTACAGTATTCCAGATGAGGTCTCACCAGTACCTTGTATAACGGTACTAACACCTCCTTATCTCTACTGGAAATACCTCGCCTGGTGCATCCCAAGACCGCATTAGATTTTTTCACAGCCATATCACATTGGCGGCTCATAGTCATCCTGTGATCAACCAATACTCCGAGGTCCTTCTCCTCCTCTGTTACTTCCAACTGATGCCTCCCCAGCTTATAACAATAATTCTTGTTATTAATCCCTAAATGAATGACCTTGCACTTTTCACTATTAAATTTCATCCTATTACTATTACTCCAGTGTACAAGGTCATCCAGATCTTCCTGTAGGATATCCCGGTCCTTCTCTGTATTGGCAATACCTCCCAGCTTTGTGTCATCTGCATACTTTATTAGCACATTCCCACTTTTTGTGCCAAGGTCAATAATGATTGGTCCCAAAATCGATCCCTGAGGGACTGCACTAGTAACCTCCCTCCCTGACAATTCACCTTTCAGTAAGATCGGTTGTAGTCTCCTCTTTAACCAGGTCCTTATCCACCTTTCAGTTTTCATATCGATCTCCATCTTTTCCAATTTAGCTAATAATTCCCCATGTGAAACTGTATCAAATGCCTTACTGAAATGGAGGTAAATTGGATCCACTGCATTTCTTTTCTCTAGAAAATCTATTACCTTCTCAAAGAAGGAGATCAGGTTGGTTTGGCACGATCTACCTTTTGTAAAAACATGTTCCATTCCTTGTAGGCTTTCTGCTTTTTCTTTATCACCTCTCTGAGATGCTTGGTCTACAATTCCTGCCTATTAATTTTTTCACCTATCTTGGGATGCGGGCTTCTGATAGTTTCTGCAACTTTGACTTGAAGTAATTCCAGGCTTCCTCCACCTTAGATCCCTAAGTTCTTCAGTCCAATCCATTTCCCTAACTAATTTCCTTAGTTCTTTAAAGTTAGCCCTTTTGAAATAAAAAACCCTAGTTCCAGATCTATTTTTGTTTATCCTTCTATTTAGTTTAAACTGAATTAGCTCATGATCACTCGAACCAAGCTTGTCCCCTACAGCCATTTCTTCTATGAGGTCCTCACTACTCACCAAAACCAAATCTAAAATGGCATCCCCTCTTGTTGGTTCAGCAACTACTTGGTGAAGGAATCCATCAGCTATTGCATCTAGGAAAATCTGAGCCCTATTATTATTATTATTATTTTATTTATTACTAGCATTTGTTCTCCAGTCTATATCTGGGAAGTTAGTCTCCCGTGATCACACAATTCCCATTAGTATTTACTTTGTTAAAAAAGTCTCTATCCATATCCAGATCAGATTCTGGAGGTTTGTAGCACACCCCAAGCACTATCTCAGGGGAGACTCTAGTAACTTTCTTCCTCAATGTGATTTTTTTGCCCAGACAGACTGTTTTATCCATTCTATCCCTTCTTAATCCCTTCCCTGTAAAACAATCCCCCTCCCCCTTTTGACCACAGCTGGCTCAGAAAATAATGTCCCTATTGTTCTGAATCCATTCATTCTTTATTTATTAAAAAATACATGAGATCACTGACAATGCTGATTAGTAAAAGGAAGCCTAGGTGTACAAAAGGTTTGATAATGGGTGGGGTGGGGGAGGAGGGAAGGGTTAGGATTAGGGTTAGGGCTTCGAATGACAGCCTTCTGTTGCTTGAGCCAGCCCCTGGAGTTGAGTGGCAGGGTGCCTGGAGCCTCCCCCTCTTCTTGGGCATCTGGTTGAGGAGGATATGGAACTTGGCAAGGGGGGTAGGTGGTTATACAGGATGCAGTGGGGTTCTGTACTCTAGTTGCCTTTCCTGCAGCTCCGCCAGATGCCTCATCATGTCCATTTGCTCCCCCATTAGCCTCAGCATCTCCTCCTGCGTGTTCTGATCACACTCGCTGTATGCTTTCCTGGCCTCTGCCACCGAATGCCTCCATGCATTCAGCTGTGCCCAAGCAGTGCGAGAAGATTGCATGAGCTCTGAAAACATGTCATTGCCAGTGCGGTTTTTTTCACCTTCTAATCTGCGATAACTTCAGGAGTGGAGTTGATGCGGGGAGCATAGAAGCATTTGCAACTGCAGGGGAGGAAAAAGGAGAGTAGACTTTACAGAAGATACATTTCTGAGAACAAAAGGGAGACTCTTTCACAGTGAATCAAGCAATTCACAGCAGACAGCACGTGTTTTAGGTACAGGGTCACATTTTGCCTTTCATATTGAGGGCTTGCTGGTATGATGACATATCACACACGGCTAGGTGACAGAATTCAGTTTGCAGGCAGCCATGGTAAGCCAAAGGTTATGTGGGGTTGGCTTCTTCCACGTTCATGACATGTGAGAATGGTTTCAAACTGCAGCGCCCTCTTTTCCCATAGCAACCAATGCCGGTTGTGTTTGCCTTTTAAAAGGAGAGGTTGCAGTTTTGGGGTGGATGTGCAGCACACCCCTTCCCCTTCCCTCCATGGGGCTATTCTCCAGGTTAATCCCTTTTAACCAAGTGCAAACAGCCTAGCACGCCCAGGGTCTAATGTGTCAGGGATCAGCAAACAGAGGGATTACTATTCCCTTACAAAACTGCCCCTGTTTCAACCAGGTGACCATAAATGATATCACTGTCCTGAGACTGACACAGAAAGATAAAGACTGAATGTTGCATGAATGTGACCAAAACCCAGGACCATTGACTGTCATGTTTTGTGCTGCAGTGATTTCGGACCAGTTGCTACTGGCATGGCATGGTAAAGTGTCCTGCCTTGGAGGATGATATAAGGCAGCCCTCCCCAGAAACTCTCTGCAAAGGCTTTCAGAGCACCTCCAGGAGAGCTCCATGGAGATGTCCCTGGAGGATTCCCGCTCCATCCCCAGACATGTTTAACAGACTTTTCCAGTAGCTGTACTGGCCCCGAATGCATCCCAATTGCTCAGGGCAAATCAGATATTAAACACAATTGCTTTTAACCCCTGTAATGTCGTTACAAATGTGCACTCACCAGAGGTGCCTTCTCCGCCTTCAGGGTCCGGGAGCAATAGGTCCTGGGAGGGGTATTGGCTCCAGGTTGAGGAGAAGGTTCCGGCTGCCGGGGAGAACAGATTCTCCACTTGCCTGCTGTGCATTCTCCTCCTCCTTTTCCTCATCCACAAAATCCTCATCCTTGTTGCATGAGGCTGCCACCTTGCAGGTGTCCACAGAGAGTGTTGGGGTACTAGTAGGGTTCCCCCCTAGAACGGCACGCAGTTGATCATAGAAATGGCATGTTTGGGGCTCTGATCTGGAGCAACCGTTTACCACCTGAACTCCTTAATTTTCATGTGGCACTGCCATGCATTCCTGATGTAGCCTCTGTCCACCATGCTCTGTGCAATTTTGGCATATATATTTCAGCATTTCTTCTACTGGATCAGAGTTCTGCCTGCACAGTCTTCTCCCCATACTGCTGTCAGATCTAGTGTCTCCCATTTGCTCCATGCTGGAGCTCATTTGTGATTCTGGGACTGCATGGTCACCTGTGCTGCTGAGCTCGCCACGCAGACCAAACAGGAAATGAAATTCAGAAGTTCCCCGTGCTTTTCCTGTGTTCCTGGCGAGTGCCTCGGAGTTGAAAGTGCTGTCCAGAGTGGTCACATTGGAGCATTCTGGGGTAGCTCCCGTAGGCCCATACCATTGAATTGCACTGCGTCTACAGTACTCCAAATTAGACCCAGGAAGTCAATTTTAGCGCTACTCCCCTCTTCGGGGAGCAGTAAAGTGGTCGATTTTAAGGGCCCTTTAGGTCGGCAGAACGAGGTTGGTTGTGTAGACTTAACATGGCTAAATTCTACCTAACCTCGAAGTGTAGACCAGGCCTCAGAATTGCTCAGGAGGACACCTCTTTCCTTTCCAGGGACGGAGGGGGAGTTGTCTTGTACAAGACAATTGTTCTCTCCCTGTAAGAATGTCAGTTAATAATATATGTAGTGGCTTTCTATGGCGTGAAAACTACTCACTTCCTATAGGCTGTACAGTATTTGTCAGATAACAAAGTGGGTTGGATTTGAACTGCTAAGTCTTACATCTTCAAATGACTCCTCAGGGAGGCTTCTGCTAAAGAAGCCCTTTTTTTATCACTGCAGATGAACTTCCACAGCCTCTCCTGAAAGCACACAGAGAAACTGACAAGAATTGTCAGTGTATTCTCTGTCAGTGCTGTTATAAAAGCAGAACCTGCAGGAACTCTGCTGCGATCCTTTGCTGCTGCTGTTAGGGAGCCTTATCTTTGTGGGGAAGGAAGGAATGAAGGGAGGTGACTTGTGGCCTGGTGGCAGCACATCAGGGCTTGCATTCCACCATCGTCCCTTGCCTTCCATACTAGAAGCAATGTTGGAGGGATTATATTTAGCTGGAGGGGATTTGATAACCACCCACCAGACAAAAGACAGTCTGCTGCAATTTGAGCCTTTGATGATGTGGATCCTGGAATGAACCCTGAAAAGAGCATTGGGACATGAGGTGAAAGAATGATATGCAGCTACTAACTGCCATGTATTTGTCCTGGAAACAATCCCCCTTCTTCCCCCGCCCCGTGTGTGCGCACACAGACATGCAGAGCTCTAATGAAGAGTCTGTCTTCAGGTTGGAAGGATGGTCATACCCCAAAGGGGCAAGACTTTGTGGTGAGGGGATGAAGCTGCCAGTGAAGCGGCTTCCTAGAGATTTGTTCTCTTGGGAGAAATGTAGGATGCAGATTTATTCCTGCTCTTTCCATTCACTTGTCATCTGTGCACAAAGCAACTTTTCCTTTGTATTGGCTGGAAGAGCTAATGGCCAGTTAGTCCCATGCAGGGGGAGAGCTGCTACAGTGTTCCTGCTATGGCTGGCAGTACAGGGACTCTTCTCCCTGATGAGCCATGGCAGGTCTATTGGGTGGAGAAGGCAGGGAATTACTACGTCCGGCCTTCTGCCCCTCCTGCATTTGCTTGCCCCTCCCCATGTCTTTCAGACACTGCTGTTCACTCCCAAGGCTTCTGCCCAGCCATTGGGGACCCCATTGCTATTGAGGCTGTGAAATATTGGAAAGGATTAGTTTGTTAGTAATTGCCTAGATTTGGGCAGATAATGCATTTTAATTCTGTTTTTACTTCCTCCCCACTTCAAACCCCTTGGTATCCCCACAACCTCCTGCCCAGTCTCCTGATATCCACCTGCCCGCCACCATCTGCTCCTCTGCCTCCCTCCCCGTCTGCCCTTCACTGCATGCTGCTTCTCTGTCTCCATCCTCATCCATTGTTCTGCTGCCACTGCTTCCACCACGTGTGTAAGTGAATTGGCTGTGTGTGTTGGCAGCTGTATGGTGATGTGAAGTGAAGGGTTTGAGGGGATCTGGTAGTTATGATGCTGGCTGGTAGAGCATGTGTTTGAGGTTGTGCCGTATGTTACGTAGCTCTAATTGGTGGCTTAGGTGCTTTGTATTGTTGCTGGGAAATGAACTTCAACAAACTTAACTCTTATTTTAAAAGGTCTTTTTTGTGGGAATAATATAATTATTTGCACTTCTCTAGTGCCTTTAATCCAAAAATCTCAAAGCCTTTAACAAATGTAAATGAATCAAGTTCCCCCAACCCCTGTGGGTGTGACATTCCCCAAGGTACAGTCTGGGCTGTTGACCATCGGTGTCTCTTTAAGTCTCTAGCCAGGGGTGCCTTTTACACTGCTTTGTAGTCAGAACAGCCACTCCTGACTTGCTTGCGCAGCCTTCAGCATGCAAATTCACTCCCAGCAAAATACATGAGCATGCTGAGGAGTTACTCATGAATTACATACAGGGTGACACCTGCAAATTCTTACTCTCAGCCTTGTCCCCCAGAAATGTGTGTCTTGTGCTGCTCAGTACCTTTCTGAACAGTATACGCCCATAGAAAGTCCATCACTTCATCAAAGGAAAATGGATGTTTCCCACATACTCTAATCCAAACATACTGGATAAAATAAATCAATAAGATAAATTTATTAAGAGACAGATTTTAAGAGATTACAAGTGATGATGCATAAAAGTCAGGATTGGTTACAAAAGAAGTGAGTAATGCACAAGCTAGTATTTAACAAGCTTAAATGAACTTAAAAGCAAAAGTTTTGTCTCAACATACACTGTAGTAAATTCCACAGGCTAGGTCTCCTTCCAGTCTAGGACCACTCCCCTTTACTTCAGTTCTTTCAGGGTGGTTAATATCGTGAGCAGAGAGATGGGGGGAGAAGACATGAAGTCAAGTGTTTTCCTCTCGCTTTATAACAATTTCTTGTGCTAGAAACATCCTTGCTCAGTCATGCTGACACGCAGGGTCAAGCAGGACATGAAGTTTGAATGGTCCCTGAAGTGGAAATTTCTTGTTTATACTTTCCTGTTGCTGAAGAATTGCTGCTTAAGCCATGATAGCTTATTAACACCTGGCTGGAGTGCTAGTGTGTCTTTGGGTATGTCTACACTACGAAATTACTCTGATTTTATAGAATTTGATTTTTGGCAACAGATTGTATAAAGTCGAGTGCATGTGTCCACACTAAGCACATTAATTTGGTGGTGTGCATCCATAGTACCGAGGCTAGTATCGACTTCTGGAGTGTTGCACTGTGTGTAGCTATCCCATAGTTCCCACAGTCTCCCCCGCCCATTGGAATTCTGGGTTGAGATCCCAATGCCTGATGGGGCAAAAAACATTGTCGCGGATGGTTCTGGGAACGTGTCATCAGGCCCCTCTCTCCCTTCCTCCCTCCATGAAAGTAACGGCAGACAATCGTTTCATGCCTTTTTTCCTGGGTTACCTGTACAGACACCATACCATGGCAAGCATGGAGCCTGCTCAGCTGACCATCCCCTTATGTCTCCTGGGTGCTAGCAGATATGGGACTGCATTGCTAAATAGCAGCAGCTCATTGCCTTTTGGCAGCAGACGGTGCATTATGCCTGGTAGCCATCGTCATCGTACTCCTGGGTGCTCTTTTAGCCGACCTCGGTGAGCTCGGTCAGGGGTGCCTTGGCAGACATGGGAGTGAGTCAGCCAGGTCATTCCCATTTTCTGCTGAGCAGCCAGGAGATGACAATGGCTAGCAGTCGTACTGCACTGTCTGCTGCCAGCCTAAGATGTAAAAGATAGATGGAGTGGATCAAAACAAGAAATTGACCAATTTGTGTTGTATTCATTTGCTCCCCCCTCCCTCCCTGCCATGAATTCAACGGCCTGCTAAACCCAGGGTTTTCAGTTCAATCCTTGAGGGAGCCATACTGTGTGACAGTTGTTTGTGTTTCTCCTTGATGCAAAACCACCCCCTTTGTTGATTTGAATTCCCTGTAAGCCATGTCGTCAGTCGCCCCTCCCTCCGTCAGAGCAACGGCGACAATTGTTTCGTGCCATTTTTCAGTGCAGACACCATACCATGGCAACTATGGAGCCTGCTCATCTCAACGTAGCAGTCATCAACATTGTAAACAACTTGCACATTATTGTGCAGTTTTTGCAGAACCAGAACATGAAAAACTAGGTGAGGAGGAGGCAACAGCAGTGCGGTGATGAGCGATGAAGACATGGACACAGAATTCTCTCAAACTGCGGGCTCCAGCGCTTTGGAGATCATGGTGTTAGTGGGGCAGGTTCATGCTGTGGAATACCGATTCTGGGCCCGGGAAACAAGCACAGACTGGTGGGACCGCATAGTGTTGCATGTGTGGGATGATTCCCAGTGGCTGTGAAACTTTCGCGTGTGTAAGGGCACTTTAATGGAATTTTGTGGCTTGCTTTCCCCTGCCCTGAAGCGCCAGAATGCCAAGATGAGAACAGCCCTAACAGTTGCAAGCTTCCACAGAGTTATCTCCATTCGCTTCTCAACGCCAGACAGCTACCAGTCAGTCAGGAATCAAATTGGAGTGGGCAGATCTACTGTGGGGGCTGTTGTGATGCAAGTAGCCAAAGCAATCACTGAGCTGCTGCTACGAAAGGTTGTGACTCTGGGAAATGTGCAGGTCATAGTGGATGGCTTTGCTGCAATGGGATTCCCTAACTGTGTGGGGGAGATAGGGGTATGGGTTCCATCTATCTTGGCAGTGGAGCACCAGGGCAGCCAGTACATAAAGCGCAAGGGGTACTGTTCAATGGTGCTGCAAGCACTGGTGGATCACAAGGGACGTTTCACCAACATCCACGTGGGATGGCTGGGAAGGGTTCATGATGCTCGCGTCTTCAGGAACACTACTCTGTTTAAACGGCTGCAGCAAGGGATTTACTTCCCAGACCAGAAAATACAGCTGGGGATGTTGACATCATATAGTGTGGCAAGTACCTGTTTCTCCTCTGCTGGCTCAGTCCCTTTTTTCCCTGGAGACACAGGCTTGGGCAGAGTAAAGTCCTTCCCGGTTGCGCAGGGTATGGCTGATCCTTTTCTCAGTCAGTCCCTTGCTCTGTTTTTCTCCCCTTCTGGGAAGAGTACAAGTCTTCCTGGCTGGAAGAA
Source organism: Gopherus evgoodei (assembly GCF_007399415.2). Lineage (NCBI taxonomy): Eukaryota > Metazoa > Chordata > Testudines > Testudinidae > Gopherus > Gopherus evgoodei. Next base: position 31,098,902 of record NC_044334.1, read on the forward strand.
TTCGGAGTCTTGCTGCACCTACTCACTGGCAGCTTCTCTCACTCCCCCCCCCCCTCCCCCCGCTTCCCTGCCAGGGAGGGTTTAAAAAGGTCTCCAGCAATTTGGGCCAGTTGAACCTAATTAGTTCCCTGGCAACCCCTGTTCCAGCTGACCCTTATTCCTCCATGGCTATCTCCGCTCAGTGAATAGGGAGAGGCCTTTTAGCCCCTCTGGGACTAATTACTATCCTTCTTTTGGTAGCTATTTGTCCTGGGTTTGTCACAATAGTTATCCTTGGGGACCCGGCCTACCCCTTAATGCCTTCGCTCATGAAGCCATACACATGCAGCCTGGACAGTAGTTAGGAGCTGTTCAACTATAGGCTGAGCAAGTGCAGAATGGTGGTAGAATGTGCATTTGGACGTTTAAAGGGTTGCTGGCACACTTTACTGACTCGCTCAGACCTCAGTGAAAGCAATATTCCTATTGTTATTGCAGCTTGCTATGTGCTCCACAATCTCTGTGAGAGTAAGGAGGAGACATTTCTGGTGGGGTGGGAGGTTGAGGCAAATCGCCTGGCCGCTGATTACACACAGCCAGACACCAGGGCGATTAGAAGAGCACACCAGGAAGTGCTGTGCATCAGAGATGCTTTGAAAACCAGTTTCCCTCCTACCCCCTCCAATCACAGCTTGTTTGTGAAGGGAATAATCACTGTTTAAAAACCATGTACTCTTTGTAGGGGGAGGAATAGCTCAGTGGTTTGAGCATTTGCCTGCTAAACCCAGGGTTATGAGTTCAGTCCTTGAGGGAACCACTTAGGGATCTGGGCAAAAATCAGTACTTGGTCCTGCTAGTGAAGGTAGGGGGCTGGACCCAATGACCTTTCAAGGTCCCTTCCAGTTTTAGGAGATAGGTATATCTCCAATTTTTTTTGGGGGTGGGGTGGGGTGGGGTGGGGAGGGATAGGTCAGTGGCTTGAGCATTGGCCTGCTAAACCTAGGGTTGTGAGTTCAATCCTTGAGGGGGCCATTTAAGGAGTTGGGGATTGGTCCTGCTTTGAGCAGGGGGTTGGACTAGATGACCTCCTGAGGTCCCTTCCAACCTTGATATTCTATGATTCTATGAATTGATTGTAAAAATAGGGAGAGAACTGACAAGGTACCCTGAGTGGGGTATGGGAGGAGGAGAGGAAGGAAGGAAAAGGCCACTTCAGAACTTGCTGAATGGCAGCCTTCTGTTGCTTGGGCTGTCCACTGGGGTGGAGTGGCAGGGTGCATGGAGCCTCCCCCCCCAAATTCTTGGGCATCTGGGTGAGGAGGCTATGGAACTTGGGGAGGGTGGTTAAACAGGGGCTGCAGTGGCACTCTGTGATCCTGCTGCCATTCCTGAAGCTCTGCCAGATGCTGGCGCATGTCCATTTGATCCCGCAGTAGCCCAAGCGTTGAATCCTGCCTACTCTGATCTTCCTACCGCCACCCCTCATCTTGATTGTCCCTCCTGTCCTCACGTTCATCCTTCCTGTCCTCATGTTCATTGGCCACTTTCCTGTACTGTGATATGTCCTTCCACACATTCAGATGAGCTCTTTCATTGCAGGTCGACTGCATGATCTCAGAGAACATTTAATTGTGCGTGCATTTTTTTCGCTGCCTTATCTGAGATAGCCTTCATGATGGCAGAGGGAGGCTTGAAAAATTTGCAGCTGCGGGAGGGGAAAAAAAGACATTTTACAGAACAATGGGTATACTCTTTCATGGTGAACAACACTATTCACATTACACGGCACATGTGATTTCAGTACAAGGTCACATTTTGCATCTTATATTGAGTGCCTGCGGCTTTGGTGTTAGAGATCACAGACGCAGGACCGGGCAATAGAATTTGGCTTGCAGGCGGCCATGGTAAGACATAGTCTTTCGGCTTTTGCAACGTTCATAAAAGCAGCGCCCTCCTTTCTCATATCAAGAAAAGCCTGTTGGGTGCTGCGGTTTTCGTGTTAACGTGCAGCAACAGAAACCAAACTACCCCCCCCCCCAATCCAATTCTCAGGGATGATCGCTTTACCCCTCCCCCCACCGCATGGCTGGTATCAGGGAAGATCCCTGCTAGCCAAATGCGAACAGCCCAGTGCAAATGCCCACTCCCCCCTCCATTGCTTGGCTAACTGTGGGGAGGATTTCTTTTCAGCCACAGGCAAACAGCCCAGTAGGAACAGCCACTTCTGAATGTCTCCTTAATTTAATTCCCGTATTTCAACCAGGTTACCGTGAACGATATCATTCTCCTGAGGATAACACAGCGAAATAAAGAACGGATGTTGCTTGAATGCCAGCAAACACCGGGACCATACGCTGCCAGGCTTTGTCATGCAGTGATACCAAATTACTTGCTACTAGCATGGCGTGGTCAAGTGTCCCACCATGGAGGATGGAATAAGACTGCTCTCCCCAGAAACCTTCTGCAAAGGCTTTTCGAGTACCTCCAGGAGAGCTTCATGGAGATGTCCCTGGAGGATTTCTGCTCCATCCCCAGACATGTTAACAGACTTTTCCATTAGCTGTACTGGCCGCAAATGCATCCCAAGTCCGCAGGGCAAATTAATCATTTAAAAAATGCTTGCTTTCAAACCATGTACCACTTGGGAGGGTATTTCAGTCAAGGTGAGAAAGAGATCCTGGCTGTTGGGGAGAACGGTGTGCTGTGTGCTCTCCTCAAGGTTGTCATCCTCTTCCTCATCTTCCCCTTCCGCAAAATCCTTAGGCATAGCTGAGAGTACTCCCTCATCAGAATCGATGGTCAGGGGTGCGGTAGTGGTGGCGGCCCCCTCTAGAATTGCATGCAGCTCAGCATAGAAGTGGCATGTCTGCGGCTCTGCCCTGGAGCGTCCATTTGATTCTTTGGTTTTCTGGTAGGCTTGTCTGAGCGCCTTAACTTTCACGTGGCACTGTAGTGAGTCCCTATTGTGTCCTCTCTCCATCATGCCCTTGGAGACTTTCAAATGTATTGGCATTCCGTCTTTTGGAACGTAGTTTGGATAGCATGTAATCGTCTCCCCATACAGCGATCAGATCCAGTACCTCCCGTACGGTCCATACTGGAGCTCTTTTTCGATTCTCGGACTGCATGGTCACCTGTGGCGATGAGCTCAACTGGCCAAACAGGAAATGAGATTCAGAAGTTCACCGGGCTTTTCCTGTACAGCTGGCCAGTGCATCTGAATTGAAAGTGCTGTCCAGAGCAGTCACAATGGTGCACTGTGGAATAGCTCCCGGAGGCCAATACCATCAAATTGCGTCCACACTAACCCTAATTCAAACCGGCGATGTAGATTTCAGCGCTAATCCCGTTGTCGGGGAGGAGTACAGAAATCGATTTTAAGAGCCTTTTATGTTAAAGTAAATGGCTTTGTTGTGTGGACGGGTGCAGGGTTTATTTGATTTAATGCTGCGAAATTTGACCTAAACTCATAGTGTAGACCAAGCCTTTATTTCTGAACACTTGTTTGAGCCTGCTTTTCTTAAACTTGGAGCATGGTACAGCAATGATGCGTAGTAGAATCTTATAACCCACATATAATGTTGATACATTCAGAGTGGTGGCCGTGTTAGTCTGTATCAGCAAAGACAAGGAGTCCTTGTGGCACCTTAGAGAGTAACAGAATTATTTGGGACAAGCTTTCGTGGGCTAAAACCTACTTCATCTGAATAAATTTGTTAATCTCTAAGGTGCCACAAGGACTCCTTGTTATTGATGTTGATCCATGTATTTTACCAGGGCAACAATGTTCAGCAGATGGAGTTTTCAAATGATACCTCACAGGGCATACTTTGATATTTTTTTTTACAAGGCTCTCTCATGGGCTCCTCCTCTCATTTTGTACTAAACCTCACAGAGCACTAGTTTTGGTTTGTTTAAATATATTTTGTTTTAAATCTGCCCCTCAGCAATTCCCAGATGTATATTTTGGGAGATTAAACCTCCTTTGCATCTGTCTACAGTGCAACTAACATCTCTAAATTAAACCCAAATCTATAATAATTCCTAGAAATGGAAGTTTAATGTCTTTTTACACTGTACAACTTCATAAACACAGTTAGGATTTTATTTTAAAGCTTTTAATTTGTTTAGGGAAATATTAAAGGTACAAACCCACCCTCTCTCCCTGTTTTCTGCTTTCATTATGGCCATTGAAGTGTGAAGTTTAATTAATCAGCAGCATATTAAGGGTGGAGACCTAGGGCTGGTTTACACCAGAAAATCAGATCAACTCAGCTGTGTTGCTCGGGGTATGAAAAATCTGCACCCTGAGCATTATAGTTAAGCCAGCCTAAGCCTCCTTGTAGACAGGACTAGATTGATGGAAGCATTCTTCTGTTGACTTACCTCAGGGATCGGCAACCTTTGGCACTCGGCCCATCAGGGAAAGCTGCTGGTGGGCAGAGGTGGTTTGCTTACCTGCAGTGTCTGCAGGTTTGGCCGATTGCAGCTCCCACTGGCGGTGGTTCACTGTTCAGGCCAGTGGGGGCTGCAGGAAGCGGTGTGGGCCAGGCCACCTCTTCCCACAGTCCCCATTGGCCTGGAACGGGAAACGGCAGCCAGTGGGAGCTGCAGTTGGCCGAACCTGCAGACGCCAAAGGTTGCCAATCCCTGACCTAGCTATTGCCTCTCGGGGAGGTGGATTTACTACAGTGATGGGAGAACCCCTCCTGTCACAGTAGAAAGTGTCTACACTGAAGCGCTACTACAGTGCAGCTGCAGTGGTTTAAGTGGACATACCCTACTTGCATAGCTCTTAGTATCACTGCATTATGGAAAAGCTGGGTTTGCCCCACCTCCCTGAGAACTAGACCACAGATGTTTTATAATATTGACAGATGGCTTTGTACAGGTAACCTGCTTGGAGATCAACATAGACCTTCTTTCAGCAAGATTATCTTATTTAAATGTTCCAGAACAGTTAGCACTGTGTCACGATTAAGGTTAAGATTTTTGTCATGGTTATTTTTAGTAAAAGTTACGGACAGGTCACGGGCAACTGTGATCTGTCTGTGACTTTTACTAAAAATAATGGGGGAGGGGCTGACGGGGAGAGGGCTGAAGCCTGAGCCGCATGAAGGCCGGGAAAAAGTTCAAGCTCTACTGTGGGAGAAGGGAGTCCAGCACCCGCTCTGCAGCATCTGACAGCGCCGGTGCCTGTGCCACAACCCCAGTGGCTCAGAGCTCTGGGGTCCCCCTGCTGCCCACAGCAGCTGAGTGCTCCGGCTCCCGCCACCGCCTGTGGTGGCTCAGAGCTCCAGGGTCCCCACTGACTGATACTTTCAGCCCCACTGCTCCTGGTGCTGAAATGGAAAATGTCACAGAGGACTCTGGAACTCTCAGAATTCGTCACATCCGTGACATAATCTTATCCTTAGTCATGATGTAAGCTGTTAAAGTAATCTAGCAACAGTAACGCAGTTCTGTCAGTAGGTGAAACTTTCAGATGAGGTACTGTAATATCCTTGATTTCTGCTGCTGTATCTGAACTCCTGTCCCTGTGTGCCATTGTGAGATGATCAAATTCATTTAGGAAGGAAATTGCATCTTTCCATGCTTTTTTTTTTTTTGTTCTTTCTCTCCATGAATTAAGGGTAGGTTGGTCTCTTAACTCCCTCTGATTTTGTGGCTGGCCAGGGACCCCATATCTTTTGTTCTTCACTTGTGTGTCTCCTTCCCTACCCCACTTTCTCCTTTTCTTTGCAGAGTTCCACATCCGGTAGGGTGACTGTCCTCCTAGTAGGGTGGGTTCTCCATTCAACCCCTTCTATAAGGCCTGGGATCTTAGATCCAAAACTCCTCTTCAAATTCTTACTCTGCGGAGATTTAGCTGCTACCCCAGCTGGTTCCCTGACCTTAATACAGTGAAACCTCGCTATAATGCGATGTTTGGGGTCCAAAAACTTCCATCATGATAAATGTGGGGTTGCGGTATAGCATGGTTTCAAGCCAGTCAGTGGTCCCCCAAGGCGGTGCATTGATGTGCGCTGCCTAGTGCCCAGCACGGGAGAGGAGCCGCAGCCCTCCACCTGCCAGGGACAGAACTCCGAGGCTGTGAGTGCCAGTGCTCTCTGTCCCCAGCAGGTGCGGGGCCGCGGCCTCTCTCCCCTGCCATGGTGTTGGGGACCACTGGTACTATGCCTTAAAGAGGAGCCAACCTATGATCACATTATATGCAATTTCATGTTATGGTAGGTTGTATGATTGAGAGATTTGACTGTACTTTGACAGCAGGAGCTTTGTGGGTCTTATATTAAAAGTGAAATGAAAAGGTTTGCAACCAATATAGAGAAATAATTTAAGCTCCCAAACCACCAAGATGCAAGTTTAGACTAAATGTATTTGTCTAAACTTTCATCCTGGTCTGGGGCTTAAACTAATTCTTTATTGGTTGGAAAGCTATTCAGTTGACTTTTCAGTAGATGGGGGCCCAATGCTGACATGGTATGGTATTTGTGGTAAGATTCCTTATCAGGATGTTGAGCACTACTTAGCTAAGCCATGACACCTATGTTTCAACCCAGTAGTAAACCAGGGTTCTCTTTCTGGCAAGTTGTGGGGCCAAATTGACTTCTTGAGTGTTGCACAGGAAGCGATGAGGCTGTAAAACAAGGCAGAATTTCATAGAATCAGAACGTCAGGGTTGGAAGTTACCTCAGGAGATCATCTAGCCCAACTCCCTGCTCAAAGCAGGACTATTCTCCAGACAGATTTTTGCCCCAGATCCCTAAATGGTCCCCTCAAGGATTGAACTCGCAACCCTGGGTTTAGCAGGCCAATGCTCAAACCACTGAGCTATCCCTCCCCCCAATTTGATTCTAGTGCTAAAAAGTGATGGCAGATGAGTAAATGGGAGATGAGTGAACTTCCCCTTCTTTTGCACAATACTCAAAGTTGTGTACATCCCTCCCCACCTGTAGATAAATACCAAATGACAGCAGTTTGACAGTGGTGTAACAATACCAATAGTAACAATGAACTGTCTTAATGCAGCTGAGCTTCAACAAATAGCTGGCAAGTTAACAGCTCAGGGAAAAACATATGGTTGTCAGCAGCAGTAAATTTTCTCTTTAAAAGGTAGGAGAGGGGGAAAAAAACCAAACCCTTCCCTGACTGCAAAGTGTATTTCAGTGAAGTAACTGAAATGCCAACTGCCAAATCAATGTGTGATTGCTCAGTGCTCTTATAACGTTCTGAGACTGTTCGGGAGGTGGGTGCCAATTGGAAGCTGCATTTCCTGTATTAAAAAAAATAATAAAAAATAAAATCAGCAGAGTGGAGGGTCCTATTTTAATTTGAACTTTCTGGTGATGCAAAGAGGTGTGCACACCAAAAAAGAACGCAATGCCAATTGAATTCTAACAGGTTGTGTGACTTGGGAATTAGCTTACCCGAGACATCTGCCTTGCCTGTGGTATAATTCAGCTTTGCTTCCCCCTTCTTATAATATTTAAGTCATTCACGTGAGACATATTCTGTGGTCTGTGTACCTTCCTTTGTACTGTCCCCTATGAATGGACAGCCCTCTCTGATCCTGTATGTCCCATAACCATCTTCTCTCAATTTTTTTTTCAAATCCTACCTTTCCTACCACAGTCTAATTCCCTATAAACCATGACAGTTTCTGTGGCTCTGACAGATTGTTGTTATTTTTAAGATAAACATTCTTTTTTGAGGTCGAAATTCATCTATCTGGTTGTGTGTGTATTTTTAATACTATATAATGCTCTTGTTTTGCTTGCAGTGCCATCCTACAGGCAGCAGCCTAGGAGATTCAGGGGAGGTCTACACTATAGCTGGGATCGATGCTCTGAGATCAATTCACCGGGGGTCGATTTAGCGGGTCTAGTGAAGACCCGCCAGATCGATGACAGATTGCTTTCCAGTCGACCCCTGTACTCTGTCCCAGCCAAGAAGAGTAAGGTAAGTCGACGGGAGAGTTTCTCCTGTAGACTCCCCCGCGGTACTCTATCTAAGGTACGCCGACTCCAGCTATGTTATTCGTGTATCTGGAGTTGGGTAGCATAGGTTGATTTACCGCGGTAGTGTACATGTAGCCTCAGTCTGGGCAATTTGGACAAGGAACTAACTTTTTACCAATGGCTTATCTCGCTTCTGGAAAGCACTGCATCACAACTAACAAACAGCATTTCTCCAAAAGCTGTCTATCATTTTATTATTTGTATTATTGTAGTGGCTAGAAGTTCCAGGCATGGGTCAGGCCCTCATGGTGCTAGACGTACAGACACCGAGCAAAAAGACTGTCCCTGCCCCGAAGAACTTATAATCAAAGTATAAGACAAGACGTATGAGATGTCTTAGTAATCTAAGTTCTGTTTCACAGTGTATAACAATGTCTCATTGTTTTTGTGCTCCCCAGTCTGTCTGTATCTGTATTAATATTAAAATATGTGTAAATGCCCAGTACACTTTCATGCTCAATATGAATAATATAGAGAAGCAGAACCTTTTTGTGGCTACAGTGCAACATAAATCTGCAACAGTAGTACCACAAATACTGGGGAATGGATTGCAGAGATCCTATGAAGTTTAAGAGCGTTCCACTCTTAGTGCTTTAAATAAATCAAAATATGCTGGGCTTTCTCTGAAAATGCAATCATTCCGCCCCCCAAAAATCAACAACTGATACCTCCCCCACAAATACAGTTGGTAACAGAAGAGCCCCATCTCCCGAAAAGCTGCATTCCTTCCAAACATTTCTGCCCTCTCCTAAAGCCCAAGAACATTGATGGGTTTTGCAGAGTGCCTATCAGGTGTGTAATTCCCTACCCAAATTTGCTCAATTGACGTTACCCTTCTTAGTTGTATGGTGAGGCGCCTTCAGCTCAAGTGTGTCTGCTGGTCTCAACTGTGGCAGTATAGTGCATGGAGATTTCTTGGAAAGGCAGGTGCCAATCTGTTATGGCCTTTGTAGGCAAAAATTGTGATACCAGTTCTTCTGTCATACACCTTTTGTCAGTCAGTCAGGAGTAACTCCTGAACTCAGTACAGTAGTAGAGGGTTTCTTGACCATTTCAGGTTGGCGATCCCTTATTCAAACTCAGAAATTTTCAGGATACCCTTACAATTGCTACAAATATAAGAATAAAATTGTAACCATCTTATTGTTGGTAAGCTTATATAATGTGTGTATATAGCAGTTGCAGGAGAATACTTGACCTGGAAATCAACTATAACTACATTTGACCTCACCAACTTTGAAGGTTTTGGCCCTTGTGAAGTTATTCCAGAAATTTTTTCTTTGCTTTAGAACTGTAATAACATCTTCAGTGCCTTGCAACCCCCTCCTATTCCCTTTTGCGACCTACCCCCAGGGATTGTGACCCATTGATTATGAAACGTGGCAATAGTGTATCAGTGTTAGTGAAGGATTGGGTGCTTTCTTCTTAAACTCCACCCAGAAACCAGTTGGCAGCCAGTGCAGATCGTAGAGTACCGGTATAATGTTTGCAGTGAAGAACCCCACTTAACAAGCAGGTAGTTGCATCCTGCACCTGTTTCTGTCTCCAAATGGATTTCAGGTGTCTCTCCTTGTAGAGCACATTATTGTACTCTAATCTCAAGGTGACAGAGGCACAGATTGCAGAACTGAGATGTGGATCTGGCAGGTGCATAACCTCCTGGACACATCCAGGGTGGGAGAGAGCCATCCCAGTTACTGTTGCTATCTGATTATCTCACTTCCAAATTACAAACTCAAGTGTTTAAATGATGGTAAATACCCTCAGGCTAGGAGGTCTATTTATAATTTTCAACATCTCTTCTGGCTATTTTCCCCCTAAGGTACCCACTGTTACCTGGATAGAGCTTCCACCCCCCACCCCTCCCCAGATCCCAGGCAGACACTGAGATACACGCTCAACTGCACCATCTGGGTTGATGTGCCTTAGTGCATTTTCAACCTCCTTGGTGGTTAACTGAAATAGAGTTTAATTAAAATCTCATTATCAAGTTGTCCTACAACATTAGTAAATAAAAATAACTTTAACAGCTGCCTCTTGTGACTTAGTAAGTGGCAGTTTCAAGGATTTGACATCTGTTCATTAAAAAAGAATTTGAAAAATATTGAATATTTTTTATTTCCTGTCTGCTCTCAGAAGGTTTTAAATCCAGCTATATTGTGGTCTTTTTTTCCTACTGCTGCTATCGTTTAAAATTCCCAATGAGAGGGGGAGTACACCCCATAGCAAGCTGCCGTGGGTATGCCTCGTTTGGATTTATAAGATGCCTTGGGAGTCATTTGGACATCTCCCTTATGGGTCAGGGGGTGGATGTGTCTGTCTCTCTTGTTACAACCTGTTTGATGCACCCTCCATTTTACTACCTCTTATTTGATGCACCTTGCTGTTTTAAAAAGCACAGCTAGCAATGTTCAGCCAGTCTTTTTCTCCACTTCAGCCTACTTACTCCTATTTCCATTACTTTCAGTTTTGCTAGTGAAACCTGCTTACCTCCCCTCCCCATGTCACTTCTATTTTATTCTGCTCCCTACACCTGGATCATCCTCCTTATTCCAGCATGATAGGTGCCCATCTTCTTTTCATTCAAATCTGTCCTCAAAGCTCACTTCATCCACAAAACCTATAAACACAAGTGTGTCATGTTAAGAGTTAGTGCTGTTCTCTGGGACTCTGTTTCACTCGTCTGTGTCTGATCTTTGTCTTTTTAGACTGTACGCTCACCGAGCCAGGACTGTGTCCTCTAGGAGTGGTACAGGGCTCAGTAGAATCTGTGCTTGAATAAATAATAGTGACCTGCTTGACTGAGGATCCATTTTCTTCTTTAGTCACTAAGCAAAGTAGTAAACACAAATGTTTGTTCTACGGGCTCAAATAATCTCTTCAAGGTCACACTTTCAATTGACAGTTTGACCCCTATGATTTGATTCTAACAAGTGACTGAATAAATAGTTCCTTCTTATATAACAGGTCTTATCCCTGTTTCATATATGGGGCCATGCCGGCTTGCTTTAGTCACAAAAGTAACATTTGACTCCTGTTCAGTCTACTGAGCCAACACAGCTGCAAGGGAGCGAGCTGGATTCTGTTGTGGCTCTTGTGCTCTTGGTTAAACCTGTGCAATCCCAGTGGTGTTGCACAAGTGTGACTGAGAGCCGAATTTGGCCTGCAGAACTGTTTTCCTAATGAAGCCCCAGAAGGTCAGAACTCAGCTTGACTCTTGGGTGGCAGAGTTTGCAGGGCTAGTAGTTAGACAACCCAGTTTTCCTTGTAAATTTAATCTGGAGTCATTAAAACAAAAAACACGGAACAGCACGATGCCTGCCTTACTATCATTTTGCAGAGTAGATCCATATGTGAACTTTCTCTCACAGCAACTGGATCTTCTCCTTGTATGTTTTTTCACTAAAATGTGGCCTCCCTACCATTTACCCTGCAGTATTTATGGAAGCTCAGCCAACCTCTCTGCTCATATTTGCAGCTACTGTGTAGGCTGTAATTGCCTAAGAAGCAGTTGTGACACTTATAGTAAGGATGCAATACCACAATAAATTGTATTAATAGATATCAGAGGGGTAGCTGTGTAGATTGGATCTGTAAAAAGCGACAGAGTCATGTGGCACCTTAGACTAACATAAGTATTGGAGCATAAGCTTTTGTGGGTGAATACCCACCTTGTCAGACGCATGGGACGTATTATCAGTGATGCTTTGGCTGCCTGCCAATTGCATAATGACTCCTGGTGCAGGTTAATAGGTAACGGACCCCCTGTTAATAGATCCCAAATCTGATCATGTGAATAACCAATGCTGGATGTACTGTATTCCAGCAACCAGCTGCTGAGTTTTTAAGTGCTTAGTGCTGTTTGTTTAACACACTCTTTGCTGATAAATTACAAGCACTCTGCACTTAGTAAAGAAAATAAATTCCAGCCCCACTAAATAACAGCTTTGCAGCACTTAGCCCTGTTTATAGAGTAGTTCATCCACTATTCCCCCAAGACTCGCAAATATAGCTAACAAATCATGTGAAGATAAAGTCAGTGGGGTAATATGAGACCACAAATGCAAGATCGTTCTTTTTGAAGGCTCTGGCTCAACAGTGACATTGAAGGAGCATGGTGGCCCCAAACCTTGTTGTGCCTGGACTGTAGCAGAGCCATTGCTGTTAGTTTAAGGTCACTCATCTAATGTAGTTTTCATTTAGGGATTTAGCTTTTATTACAGGAACCATTCTAGTTCACGGCCGAGGTGGAGAATGTTCATTATAAACCTTGCTTTCAGGCACTCGAACTTTCTAAAAGATGATCCTTTATGCTAAACAGGCCCATGATTAATATAAGTGGGGGGGATGGTGGTGTAAAGCACAGGTCAGAGAGTCAAGAAGTCTTGAGTTTTATTCCTGGCTGTATGTCAGGCTCTCTGTGTAACCAGGCTAAGTCATTTTGCCTCTCTGTGCCTTTTTATGTTCTTTGCTTGTAAATTGGGGATTACTGATACTTGCCTATCTAATAGGGTGCTGAGTGTTTAGATTAGGAATGTCTGTAAAACACTTGGAGTTCATGCTGTCTAAAATGCAAAGTGTTATAAGTAGAGCACAGTGTTTGTCATGGAGGTTGCAGGAAGTCACAGATTCCATGACTTCCTGCAACCTCTGACTTCTGTAGCGGCCAGTGTGACTGACCCCAGGGCCAGCTGCTTGGGTGGCCCTGGGAACAGCCACAAGGCTGCTGCTGAAGCGGCTCTGCAGTAAGCCTCTCCGGGGGCCCCGCAGCCAGCCACACCAGCTGCTGCTGGAGTGGCCCTGGCCCCCAGGCCAGCTGTACTGGCTGCTTCTGTGGTTGTCCTGGACAGGTTTAGCTCCATTAATTTATTTTATAACTATCTCCTAGAACTGGAAGGGACCCGGAAGGGTCATCGAGTCCAGCCCCCTGCCTTCACTAGCAGGACTAAGTACTGATTTGCCCCAGATCCCTAAGTGGCCCCCTCAAGGATTGAACTCACAACCCTGGGTTTAGCAGGCCAATGCTCAAACCACCCCCACCCCTAAGATTCAGTCAGGGATATTTATATCAGGTCACAGGCTGTGATTTTTTTGTTTCTTGCCTGTAACCTGTCCATGACTTTTTAGTAAAAACACCCATGATTAAATCATAGCCTTAATTATAAATACAAAGATGTGGAACTCAATCATGTACGTTGAAATAAACTGGATTCCTATTCAACTTCTATTTTCAGTTAAAGTGTGTGTGTGGGGGGAGTATGGTAATATGATGTGGTTGGGATTTTAACACCACAGTAAAACGTACGGTTCCCACAGCAACCATAACTGTCATTACATGTGTGCGTTAAGGCCTAAAACTTAATAGCATAAACAGTCATTCAAAATACTTTATACACAAAGGGCTAAATTACATTTGTGGAGAGAAACCACAGATCTCAGTTTAAATGCTGACCACTGGTATTTGAAACTAACCATAGACCTCTTTCTGGGGAGGAGTGAATCTTTGAATTTCCTTACTTGTGGTAGTTAACTCAGTGTTTGTTGTGGAGAATTTTAACATAGGTTTTCGCACAAAGTTATGTAACTGCAGATCATTTGTAGTCTGCAGGCTGGTTTAAACTCCAGCTGGAGTGCCTCAGTGTAGTTTGCAGTCTAAAGCACAGCTGGAGCTTCAAAACATTGATTCCATAGAGTACAAATTGCATCTGTGGATGAAAGCCTCCCAATGGCAGTGCGCAGTAACCTGAATTTGAGAACGCTTTCTTTTCCATCTGTGGTGGATAAATGTCTGCACGTAAACATTAATTGGCCCTTTAAAACAATAGCCATAAAAATGGCCTTTTAAAAAATTGCTGATGCTGTTTTACCCAAAGCAATTTAGTCCTAGTTAGGAAATAACCTCTTGCTAAAAATGTTGGCAACCCAAATCTGTGTTCTGAATTTTAGAAGTGCAAAATAGCATCTTAAATCTTTTATTCTCTCTGTATTTTACTTAAAACCCCAGATTAAACTCCCCTTGAAAAAACTGGCCAGAAAAAACTCCCTCCCAGGCTGAGCCCTCATACACCAAGTTGTATCCCATTGCGGGGGTTGCGTTTGAGCCCCTGGAATTAGGGCATGGATAGGCAACCTATGGCACAGGTGCCGAAGGCGGCACTTGAGCTGATTTTCAGTGGCACTTGCATTGCTCAGGTCCGGCCACCGGTCTGGGGGCTCTGCATTTTAATTTAATTTTAAATGAAGCTTCTTAAACATTTTAAAACCCTTATTTACTTTACATACAACAATAGTTTAATTATATATTATAGACTTATGGAAAGAGACCGTCTGAAAACGTTAGTATTACTGGCACACGAAACCTTAAATCAGAGTGAATAAATGAAGACTTGGCACACCGCTTCTGAAAGGTTGCCGACCCCGAATTAGGGCCTTCTAATGGCAACACTGGAAAATCAACCCTGGATGTTTTCAACCTCACTGTGTCTTATGTGAATCCAGAGATGCTCTCTGACATTTGATTTGTTTTTATTTGAGCATCTGCATTCTTCTGTTCTTCCGAATGCTGTGGTAACATTTGTGCGTGGGTTGGGTGGAGGAAGGAGTTCTGATCTGCTCCTTTTGACTCAAAACGGCTGTGGAGTAATGAAAGGGACTACATATTCCTTGACTGCATTACCCACAGGGTGGCAGTGTGTGACAGCAGCTGGTACTGGTGAAGCACTTTCTCTGTTCTTTAGCATTAATATTGAAGCTGTCCAGGTGGTACTAAGATTGAGCAGCAGTGACAGGGAGGGGTGCTGAGATTCTTCTGCCCATGGGCTTTGGGAAAATGGCCCTATGTCCCTGCCCAGCAGTGTTTCCATCCATGCAAATGGAAAAGTGAAGTGGCTTTGGAATATAGGATCTCCTGTTTTATATCCCTCTTTATCCCTCCCCCCCCCCCGCTCCCTCCTCTTTCATTTTTTAAAATCAAACTTTAGCAAGGCCTAGGCAACGGTGAAACTGTGGAAGATCATGACCTGTGGCCTGGACCAGTTTTCTCAGCTCCATCAGTTACTTTTTATTACCAAATGTCTCCAGTGTAAAGTATGGTTGTATTCTGTGTAAAAATAGCCCTTTGTTATACCACAGCTGCGCCTTGTGTGTGTCTAGAACAGAGCTGCAAACTTCAGTGATAAAAATGAGGCTTTTGTTACTTTTTATGCCTGTCAGTCCTGCACAGCTAATGGCTCTGGGAGAATAAGATGGTCTGTTCTTGTTTGTGCATCATCGTTAGAAATTGTTTAAGTTCTGGTTGCAGGGCCAAATTCTGCTCTGCGACATCTGTGAAACCTGACAGAAGATATTGAAGTGAGTCTAGGGATAGCTGGGAACAGGATTTGAAGACATTGAGGTTGCACATGTGCAATTAAGGGCAGAATTTTGCACACTGAATATTGACTGCTGATGGTGATGTAGGCATCAAAAAAACTCAGATTTTTCAGATCCCAGGTGAGGTTTGGTGCATTGGCAGTAAGAGAAACTGACTTCATTCTTCTAAACCGAACCAATTTGGTAAGGTTTCACTGAGACATGCTCAATATGGGACCGCCATAAAGGCATGTTTGTAGTCTGTTTCCAGAGTAAAATCACCCTTCCATGCAGTGCTGGGTAAATTGCTGATCTGCTGTCTGCATTCTGTGGGAGGATTTAATGTATAGTGTGATTGCAAAAGGATAACATTGGCATTCCTAGTGCTGTATCTTTATTACCAGGCATGACAGTGGGAGTAGTGGGGGAGGCCAAGCACACATGCAGGAGAAAGTGCATTTGATGTGGCTGAATGGAAAAGTAGAGGGTGGAGCTATATATAATTGAATTTTTAAAATGCCATTTGCTCTTTGCTCTCTTGCTGCAGGTGAAGTGGAAAGGAAAGGATTTGTTTGACTTGGTGTGCAGGACCTTAGGACTCCGAGAAACCTGGTTCTTTGGACTTCAGTACACAATCAAGGATACCGTGGCCTGGCTCAAAATGGACAAGAAGGTTGGAATAGGACTTTTTTTTTGGGAGGGTGGGGGGGGAAATGTGTGTGGTGGGTGGAAGGGTAGATCTTTCCCTGGCTGTCCATGCATGAAACTCAGAGATGCATCAGAGGGAATTCTGAGGGTGCACCAGAAGCAGAACTAGGCTTTGGCTGATCTATAGATACATTAGTCAGGAGATCCTATTACAAGATGATTGTCCTCCAGCACAGCTAATGTTAGGTCGGACCTTCAGTCTATCCCTGAACCATCACAAAGCCTTAGACCAGGGGTCGGCAACCTTTCAGAAGCGGTGTGCCAAGTCTTCATTTATTCATTCTGCTTTAAGGTTTCGCGTGCCAGTAATACATTTTAACGTTTTCAGAAGGTCTCTTTCCGTAAGTCTATAATATATAAATAAACTATTGTTGTATGTAAAGTAAATAAGGTTTTTAAAATGTTTAAGAAGCTTCATTTAAAATTAAATTAAAATGCAGAGCCCCCCGGACCGATGGCCAGGACCTGAGCAATGCAAGTGCCACTGAAAATCAGCTCAAGTGCCGCCTTCGGCACCCGTTCCATAGGTTGCCTACCACTGCCTTACACTATACGTACAAAGTCACTTCTACGCTATAAAACTAGTGTGTTAGCTGTTTCAAGGGACAGCCATGTTGTAACCATACTCCCAAGATGATTGTAATGTAAATAGAGTCTAATATCCTATTTGGAGAGTCCCCATGTGTACATGAATGGCAGACCCTTTAGAGATGGTAGCTTTCCAGAATATTCTGTGCAAATAGTAGAAAAGTGAGGTTGAAGTTTGACATTTCTTTACTAACAGTCTGCCAGTGTTTGAGGTATGGAAGTACCTAGGAAGGAGAGACAATAGTGAACGTATATGGGAGATAAAGTTAAGGAAAAGAATACTTCCTGAGAATGTGATCCTCTTGGTTGTTGCATAATCTCCTAATGGAACCACATTTCCTTTGCTTGTATGATTTAAAACTGAACTGGACAAACCACTAGAAAATGTACAATAGGGAATAATCCTGTATGCCCGCTCCTCCCACCACCTAGGTATTCTTCCTTCTGGTGTCTGAGAGGAAACTTCTTGAGCAGTATTGAAACAAGGGTCTGGTTGAGCCTCTGTTTCAAAACACAAGATATTTAGTTCAGTGAACAGAAGTTAGGATTGTATCTCTCTCTGCCTAAGAAAAAATATGGAAGCAAATTCCAGGCTCACCAGTTGTCTTTGTAGCAGGAAACTGCATATTTTGAAGAAAGATTTATGTGTGTTGGTAGAACCCTGTATGTGCTCAGCAGGGAAGAAGAAAAATGAATCCTCTGCCTCCTGAAAAATTGTACTCCATGACATGCAGGATGATTTATTTCTGCTTTGAGTTTGTTTTATAAATATGTAGAAATTGCAAACTTCTTACAAGCCTGTGAGGCAATGTTTCCTGAACTTCCCAGATTTCATCATATTGACCAGGTGACCAGAAAATCTGGAAAGGGGGGTGCTGCAGTTTGAGGGGAAGTAGAAGTTTAGCACCTGTGTCTAGGCTATAAGAGGCAATGGTGTTGGAGGGGTTGCAGTCACTGATTGTCAAATCCTGCAGGTTCTGGATCATGATGTTCCAACAGAGGAGCCGGTCACATTTCACTTCCTTGCCAAATTTTACCCTGAGAATGCGGAGGAGGAGCTGGTTCAGGAGATCACACAGCACTTGTTCTTTCTGCAGGTATGCACTTCAGCAATTGGTTGTCCTTCCCAAGGGCTGGGGAATGTGGTGGGTGGTAGGGCTGTAGATATGTTTCTTAATGTTGACTGGCTCTGGCCATCCCAGCATGGCTTCTCTTCTTTAAGTTCAAACCCACTCCGAAATGAGCAACTTCAACAAGCACATGGTGTTCTAAAAATAGAGAAAAGATGGTTTGTGTAAACCTAGTAGCATTCAACCTAATCGGTCTATAAATCTGGGAGCAGGAGATGACTAGCAACATTAATAGGGGGAGAGTATATCTCTGTGAGAGAGGGGCAGTTTCAGGAGCTGAGCAAAGTGCAGGAGGCGTCACACCCTTGCAGCCAGTGCAAATGTCATGTATCAAGATATGCTGCTAGCTGTTTATAATGCATGGCTAGCATTTTCATTGTATAAAACACAGGTACATCTTCCTGAAGGAGAGCAGGACGAGTCCAGCCCTTGCCATATTCAGGGTACACTGTAGAACTCTCCTCTTCACCAAAGTAGGCCCCAAATTACTGGAGCAGAGGAAAATCCCAGAAGCCCAATGGAATCAGAAGCTGATGGCTAAGATGGAGTTGGATGGAGAACTAAATGTTCCAACTAACATATTGTCGTTTGCAAACTGTGATAACCATACCTAGCTCTTGTTCAGCACTTTTCATCCAGTAGATCTCAAAGTATTTGACAAAGGAGGTCAGTCACTATCACTGTCTTTTTACAGATAGGGAAACCGAGGCACAGAGCCAAAGTGGGTTGCCCAAGGTCACCCAGCAGGCCAGAGCTGGGAATAGAACCCAGATTTCTTGAGAGCCACTCCACTGTGCTGTCCACTAGGCTACATTTATAGTAATAGGCTCTTTAGCTTTAAGGATTTGTAGAGAGAAGGAAAATGCCATGCAACTTTGTTTTGGGGAAATCTGCGCTGATGCTGTTGCAGTGGCAGCTCTCTACTTCAGGTGATTAAGGTACTTTCATAAGAAGTCCCATTTTTCAGGCAAGGATGATTTCTGAAATAACTACCTTTTGGGCTGCAACATTCCAGGTTTATTCTCAGCCCATAAGTGGACTTGTGTGTATGTGTGAGAGACTTACCGGACTAGGAAAATTACAGTGATGTCTAGTGGTTACAGTAGGATTCCTTGGTTCTATTCCCAGCTGTTTTTTTCCTTGGACAAGTCATGTAGGCTTAAACTTTCAAGTGACTGCTGATTTTTCTATTTTGGGTGCCTCAAGTTGAAGAAGGAAGTTGGATTTTCCAGTGTCCCAAGTTAAAGCACCCCAAATTAGTAGATGCTTGGCTATTTAGCCCCAAAACTGAAGCCATCCAGATCAGTGAACACTTGCAAATGTAGGCTTCAATCCTCACTGTGCTGTTTTTTGTCCCTCTGTAAAATGGGTGTAAAAGCTACCTCAATGGGTTGTTGTGAGACTTAATGTTCATGAAGTACTCTGTGCCCTTATATAGTACCTTTACTCTAGGGAGCAGAGCATTAGTGTTAATTTTCAGGCCCTTTTTGTTGCTCAGATACCTCACATAGGTATTTTAAAATTATTTTAAAACGACAAACTTGCCACAGATTTAATCCTGGGTGAGGAAAAGTGCCTTTGATGTAATTTAAGAGTTAAAGCAGTGGAAAACTGCATCTCGCAAGTGCAGCATGTGACTTCTTACTAAAGTGCAAAGTGAAGTTACTGTAGCTGATTGTGTGTCAGTGTGACAATCCAGTTAAAGCTCGCGTTGAAATAAAATGAACTTTTTTTCCTTTGGAAAATTAGTGTTTAATTAAAAAAAATAATCAAATGCATGAAAGTCCGGAAATGCAGAGTAGTGGTCCTCAGTAGCTGTAATTTGGCCCTCGTGGGAGTGTGTGCAGTACTGTGCATGCCACTAAAAGTACTGTCACAAGGCGACTCACAACTCTGATAATGGTCAGTGGTATTTGAGGGTGGTTGGCACCTCCTGGATGAAGACCAGGGTTTCCAATAATCCAGTAGCCAATAATTAATCGGAATCCAGTAGCTATTTATTAATCAGTAGCCAATCATTAATACAGATAGAATTTATGAAGGAATTTAAAAAAATGTAGAAAAGTCAGTGATTTAATGTATTGGAAGATGAGACATTAAAACAGTGCATGATGGAAATAGGTATCAGTCATGGTTACCAGAATCCAGAGGAGCAACACTACAGCAATGACAAACTAATCACAGTCTTGTCTAGGTCCTGATAATTGCTTATCCCTTGCCAATATTTATAGTAAGGTTGGTTACAATCCCATTAGTTCCTCTTTCCATATCAAGGATGAAAATACATACTTGTCAGGTACATTTCATACATTTTCAAGCACAGCTGTTTGGTTACTCATTACTTTTATATTTTATATATTCCTGTCGGTTGTGGTTTAAGACATTACTTGCTCGGTCACAAAAGCAGGACACTGTGTTAAAAATCAGAGGGGTAGCCGTGTTAGTCTGGATCTGTAAAAGCAGAAAAGAATCCTGTGGCACCTTATAGCCTAACAGACGTTTTGGAGCATGAGCTTCTTCAGATGCATGTCGTGGTATTCACCCACCAAAACTCATGCTCCAAAACGTCTGTTAGTCTATAAGGTGCCACAGGATTCTTTGCTGCTTTTACTGTGTTAAAAGGTCACTATATCTTAAGTTTAGCAAGCTTGTATTTTCCCTTCTTAGCATGACCATAGAACAGTGGTCCCCAACCTTTTTTGTCTGGCGGGTGCCAGACGACGAGCCACAGAGGACTGTGGTGGCGGACAAGCATCCGCCAAAATGCCACCGACAAGTGGCAATGTCAATAGACATCACCGCCAAAATGCTGCTGACAAGCAGTGTCATCCAGAGGCGTCGCCGCCGAAATACCGCAGAAAATCTGTGGCATTTAGGCAGCGATGCCTCTGCATGACGCTGCTTGTCAGCAGCATTTCGGCAGATGCTCGTCTGCCGGTCAGTACATGGACGCACTTAGACGCCGCCCACGGGCACTGCGTTGGGGACCCCTGCCATAAAGGATTATATTAGTCTAGGTCATGAGCAAGCTATAGGCCTTGTAAAAGTCTGGTTTGTAGTTGAGCACTGACTGAGCACTAAAGCAATCACAGTTATTCCCGTATATAATAATAAAAAATCCTTCATATGCTCAAAGAGAAGGAGCTGCAGATGCTGTACAAGTCATTGTTTTGAAGTGTGTGTGTGTGTGTGTGTGTGTGTGTTTAGACTAACAAAGGGATAGGTTTATTTTTTGCTCAGTAGTTTTGCATGTGGAACTAAAGTTCTTCTCATGAATCCAGAGGTGGATTAAAGTTTCCCAGGGCCCTGGGCCACAGCAGGTAGGGGGCCTCTCCCCACCCCTTCCACTTATGGCCCCACCCCTTTCTGCCCCTTCCCTGGGACCCCACCCCTGTTCCATCCAGGGGTCCCCTCCCATTCTGCCAGCCCCACAGCCCATTTGCTCCTTTCTGGTTGCCCCCATCGCCTGGTGACCCCAAGACAGGAGAAGCTCTGTCCCCATGCCACAGCTTCCCCAGCCACCCCTGCTCTTCTTCAGGGGACCAGGGTAGGGATGCTGGAGTTTCTCCTGCCCTGCCCGCCCGGCGCTTCTGCTGGAGAGTGAGATTGGGGGGTGGGGGGCTTCCCCTGGTGCCCACAGCTTCTGGGACAGGGTTGGGGCACTGGAGGCTTCCTCTGCCAGGGACAGGGTCGAGTGTTTTGGGGGGGGGGGGCCTTCCCCCTCCGAGGGGCTTCTGCCGGGGGTGAGGTCGGGGGGTTGCTGGGGTCAGGAGATCCCAATCCCATGTCTTCTGCTGGGGGCAGGGGCTGCTGGGGAGGCTTCCCCCATCTCATGGCTTCTGCCGGGACAGGGTAGGGGTGTGTGCTGCGGGGGGCTCCCGCTGTGCTTGTGCTGGGGACCTGGTCAGGGGTTGCAAGGGCTTCATCTGCCAGATGGCAGAAACCGGGGCCCCCGGGCCCTGTGGGTCCAGTGGCTAATCCGCCACTGCACGAATCCATCTGAAACAGTGGCTTGTGGAAACCTGATCCTGTTCCCCAAGGAGTGCCAGAGTTTGCATCAGCCAGACTTGTGCCCTGTCTGAGGAAAATCTTTAACTGGCTGGTTGGCAGCCCTAGTTAAAACAAACTGCAGCCATCTGCTGTGATGGTTGCGCCTTGCATAGCTCCACTAAAGCAATGTTATATCTCCTTTGCTCAGGTAAAGAAACAGATTTTAGATGAGAAGATCTACTGTCCTCCTGAGGCATCTGTGCTGCTGGCCTCCTATGCCGTCCAAGCCAAGGTAGGCACAGGTGAATGATGGGAAATCTCCCATGAGCCCATTGATGTCCAAGTGATTGGTTTTATGTCCTCATGCCTTTTGAGGTGTCAGATGCTCAGTGATAGACCTTCATCTGCTGAGGAACTGGAGCTGTGCTAAATTTGTGCAGACTTGAGTGAATGGCAGGAATGCCGGCTTCATTGCCTTCTCTGTGCTAGTGACCCTTTGGTCCTTTAGGATAGACCCTGCATCCCTATTAGGAATTTGCAGCGAGGGCAGAGCTTATAAACTACAGTACCCACACCAGCTGGTGTTGCTACAGGATCGGATAAATCGTCATACCGCACCCCTGCTCTCGGCAGAAGCCATTCTACTGCCTGTTCTTTCACCTTTCAACTCTTCTTTCTGCCAAAGACCTTCCAGCTGGACTGCCACCATGGTATTCAAATAAAACCCTCCATTTCTGGCACCAAGCCTTGCTTCAGTCCATCTTATGTTTGTTAGTGCAGATTTGCTGGGGTGAGGGAAATATGGTGAGGTGTTTTTCTTTCCCCTCTTCCTTTCTCTTAGACATCAGGTCATGGCTTCTCTTGTTACAGCTGGCCTAGCCAGATCACAGGTTCAGCAGTCATTGGGTTTTCTCCCTTTGAGCCAAATTCTTGTCTTGCATGATAAACCTGAATTGTGCTGGGGACCCATATGAAAGTGGCTAGCCGGGAGGAGAAGGGATCACAGAGTCAGAACTCAGAGCAGCCACACTGTCATTATTGAAACCTGCAGGCTATAGTCATAGTTACAGCTTTCTACATGCCTGTTGATCAGAGCTTTTGGCCAAAGGAATGGCCTGCCCCCCACCCCCCATGTATGAGAAAGTGAATGTGGAGCAGTGCTTAGTGATACACTGGGCATAGAGACATCCTGCTTCTCTCAAGCCATCCATGATGTTCCTCTTCTTTATGAACTGCAGTTGCAGAAGGGGGAATTTGTCTCACCATCTTTGTAGAGCCAACACTTACCCCCTTGTCTTTTCCTACCTGTCTGGCACTTCGCCTGTTGTGTCATCCTACCCCTTTGTTCAGACTACGTACCTCATTAGTGTTACCTCTGCATAGTTGGGTGGCACTTGACATAAGTATATATTGGTAAAAGTTTGGACTTATTAAAAAAAAGTGCAGGGCTTTTGGGTTTTATTTGTTTTATAACTAAACATTTTGTCTCTGTTTTTAACAAAGTGTTATAATTTTATTTAGAGCAGTTACTAGCCAGGAAAATATATCTTTTTAAAATATTTATTTGCTAAGAAGCATTGTACTGAGTATTCATTCAGCACCCTTGTATTCAAGAGCATGAGCGAACATTTGGTTTGATTTCGCTCATTTCCTGTTTCATACAGAATATACATGCAGGCTGTGTCTATACTACAGCTTATGTTGAGATAATTTGTCATTCAGAGGGGTGAATAAACTGCCCCCCGAGTGACATAAATTACATGGACATAAGCGCTTGTGTGGACAGTGCTGTGTTGGCAGGAGAGCTTCTCCCACCGACATAGCTATCGCCGCTTGCAAAGGTGGGTTTATTATGCCGATGGGAGAGCTCTCTCTCCCATTGGAATAGAGTGTCTTCACCAGATGCGCTGCAGCAGTGCAGCATGTATGTATGTGTAGACAAGCCCACAGTGACTCTTCCAATCACAAAAATAGTAGAACTGTTGAGTAAACACTCTGTGCTGTTAGTTTCCCAGCCACTTCAGCTACAGTTCACGTGCTCAATGCCAGGCTGAAGTTAAGTAAGACATATGTGGTCTTTTCACTGTACCATCTCTCCTGCCCCAGCCACTTCTGCAGTTCCTCTGTTGACCACATGCTTATTAACACACTTTTGAATTGTGCTTGATGTTTAGTTGTTTGTAAAGTGCAGCATGGTTTTAAGCAGGGTTTCCTACCTGTGAGCTGTGATATTCTATGGAATCACAAGAGGGCAGCAAAAAATCCCCCTTGATTTTCAACATCTTAATCCCAGGGCTTCCATGACTGCTTCCTCTAGTGACCTCACCACTGTCATCTACTGGCTGAGCATTCCTGCAGTTGGGCTGGTGCTGGTCAGAGCTAGGAAGAGAGAAATTTTTGACTGCTGGTCTCTCACCTGATAAACTGTGGGACAGTGGCCTCTAGAGGTAGGGATGAAGCCACTAAAAGAGGCATTTCCCTAATGATCCGCTGTTTGTTGTAAGCAAGTGCTTAACAGTAGTGCAAACTGATGCATTTACATTTGATTTCACTGATTGACAAGTGCATATTTGTGTTACTGTTTTACCTTTATCTATAATAACAATGTAACCATCAGGGACATAAAATATGTCTTTAATTCCAAGAATGAACAAAGTAGTATTACAAATACTGTGAATTTTTCCCTCCAGTGTTGCTTTCAAATCACCTCCACCATTTTCAAATGTTGGTATAGTCTTCAGTTTCAAATAGTAAGCATTAGGACAGAATCTACTGGAAAAATACATCCCTGCTGAAAACAACAAAATCAGAGATTTTCCTATTTTTTTTCAATGTGATTCATTCAGACTCTAAGCCCGTTCAGCCTCTCTGATGTTGTAGGATTCCTGCAAGAGTTATTTTTTCCCTATTTGTTTTTATTTTTTCCTAAATAAATAATGCGTTGCATTTATATTCAAAATATTAATGTACACAGATTTATACAGTACGGTATAAACCAGATGTCTGAGTGATACAAAGACAATCTCAGAGTATAAACACAAATATTAATCATATAGTTCAATTAACAAGAACTAAACTGCCATGACAGTTTTTGAGTTATAATTGAATTGGAAGATTTTTTTAATGTTTGCCAAATCATTTGAACCAATATATCCTGCAGTATTTCGGCCATTTGTTGATTTTCATTTTTGAATAATTAATGTTCTCATCCAGAATTGCTCCCTGCACACACATTCCTTTGGATGTGGTGACATCCTTGACCGTACTAAAATCACATAATCCACGCACAGTCTTAGGTCCCCATGATAGATCACAACCTAAAATAATCATATTAATACTATTTATCATTTTTTTCCAGCCAGAAATAATTTATTTTCTGCCTGTCCAAGTTCATGGAGTTGTGTTGTCTCCCAGCTCCTGCATTTTTATTATTATTTCCCAGTTTGACGTGTTCAGTAGATCCGTATATGTAGCCTGTTTTTGAGAAGCACTGAGCACCTGCAGCTATGATTGAAGCCAGTGGGGAGTTGCCAGGTGCTCAGCACCTCTCAGGATCAGGCCAGTGGTATCTTTGTTGTATTAATTCATGTCTGTGTTGGCTCTAAATCAGTAATTCCATCCTTAATCTCCAATTGTGTGAGATGTTGACCATTTTGCTGTTGAGGGGTTATATGTACAGATTGTTGATTCTGAACTCTGGTGTTTGTTAGTATATGTCATCGCAGCTCAGGCATTAAATGGAGGCTGATTTGGAATGTCTCTTGTCTTCCTATTGTTGCTGTTTTTTATTATTTGTCTCTCTTGTAACAATTGCTACTGTTTGTTTTTTTCCAAGCAAGAAAGAGAGATGAAGGACATTTTCATCATGAAATGACTGACTTAGGGAAATGGTATCCTGTCTTTAATTGGATGATGCTGTATTGTGACTCTTGCATTGAGAGATGAATTAAAATCAAAGTATTTCCTGTACATATCACTTGTAAATCATCTCCTTTCAGTCAACTGACTCATTTCAGGCACTGTGACTTGGCCATTACGTGCCCTGCGAACTGTGCAGGAGGAATGTTGTTTCTCTCACACTGCAGAGATATTCAGCGTTTGAATCTTTAACTGATGCACTTTATATCTGAAGTGGTGGTTTTGCCAACTTCATTTTATATGAAGCTTGAAATAATTTATAATCTAAACTAGTGTGAATAATTGGGCACACTTTTCAAAAAAGAATAGTAAATTCGGTCAGAAAATAAGTAAGAGAACTTCTGGCAGTGGGACAAACTGTCTGAGAAGTGTCCCCAACTGTCCATTGAAATTTCTCTTTTAAAAAATTGTTCCTAATGTTAAATTTATTAAATAGGACACTGAGAGGTGACTGAAAGGGGGTGCCAGCTGCATCAAATGACTTGCTGCTCTTGGTCCATGCCACAAAAACCATTGATGCAACTGGACCCCTTGTGGACAGCCTCAGCTTAGAGGTCAAAGTCTGAATAGCTATGAAGAGCAAACTCCCCTCTTGCTGCTAGAAGGGGACCCAGGAGAACAGGGCTGAGGCCCATTGGTGGGAGTTGTTGAGGGGTGTTTGCTGTACTACTGTCCAGCTATTCTGGAGATGAAAGAAGGTAGTTGGTCTCCAGGCCTGCACCATACAGCAGCACTAACATCACAAAGAAAACATATGGGGCTGACACACTGGCCAATGTGTATTGTGTACTCTACTCTCACACAGTGGTTATTTTAAGGGTGTGTGATATTGAGTTCAAGTTCAAGAGTGTAGATGGTTTCTATCTTATCTTCAGACATAATTTCTGTGTGTTGTCGCCATCTCAAATATGCAGTGTTTGCGTTTCTTTTCAGTATGGTGATTACGATCCCACTGTTCATCAACGTGGCTTCTTAGCACAAGAGGAGTTACTTCCAAAACGGGTAAGGAGTTCAACCAGGCAGAATCCTAAATTTGTGGCAGGGTCTCTAGAACTTACTGGCATCTGCTGTAGAATATTCCTGTAGGACTACCTACAAAAGCCACAATGGTAAATTATTTTCTCCTGATCAAAGTTCCCTTATTGAGGCAAGTGATACAATGTGCCATGTCCTTTAGCCACAAATGGTCACCTGGTAAAGCTGTACCACAACAGCAGCCTGCTGTTGACACAACTTATACTGGCAGAAGGTATAGAAACACCACCCCCTCACCGAATGACATTAGCTATGCCAGCAGAAGAACTAATCTGTTGGCATAGAATCATAGAATACCAGGGTTGGAAGGGACCTCAGGAGGTCATGTAGTCCAACCCCCTACTCAAAGCAGGACTAATCTCCAGACAGATTTTTGCCCCAGATCCCTAAGTAGCCCCCTCAAGGATTGAACTCACAACCCTGGGTTTAGCAGGCCAATGCTCAAACCACTGAGCTATCCCTCCCCCTGCGTCTACACTGCAGGATTTGCTGGCATAGCTCTGGGTATGCTTGTGTTGCAGCGGGGAGCAAGCCTCCCAGCCTGTGTGGCCAGACTCTTGCTAGCGGGGCTTGAGTTGGAGCACTAAAAGTAGCAGTGTGGAGATTGTGGCTTGGGCTCTCAAGCCCACGTGACCATCGAGGCTTGAGAGCCTGAGCTCCAGTCCAAGCCACAGCATCCATGCTGCTGTTTTTAGCATGCTAGCATGAGCCCCACTAGGAAAAGTCTATCTCCCCAGGCAGGGAGGCTCCCTCCCAGCTGCAGTGTAGCTGTACTCTCTGTGGCTAGCAGGGGGACGTAGCTATACCCACAGAACTTTGTCGTGTAAACCTGGCCATACTGAATGAGGAAACCTTAATCTGTACCTAGAATATTTTAATAAATATGGAAGTGAATGTTTTCTGCCCACTGGCTTTTGCCAGAATAGCAGCTGTATTCTGCAGGTGTCCTGGTGTTGGCTTGGGGATGGCTGGAGTGTGGTGTGCTCAGAAAGGCTAACTGAGAGCTGATTAATGAGAGCATAGGGTTGATCTTAGCTTAGTCACGAGGGAGTTGGAAAGGCATATGAACTGGAGATTAGATGTTAGGGTTGGGATGGTGTATGTGAGGGGACAAGAAGGGCATTTTGAGCTTGAGGCTCCCTGTTTCTGGCTTATTCTTTAGGTGATGAGTCAAAGCCACAGGTAGGACACTGTGAGTTGAGGATTTCTCTGCCTGTCTTTCTTAGGTAATTAACCTGTACCAGATGACTCCAGAAATGTGGGAAGAAAGAATAACAGCCTGGTATGCAGAACATAGAGGCAGAGCAAGGTGAGTGTCTATTAAGTTGGGCAATTGACTGATGTGAATTCTCTAGCCCCTCTGTGAGCAGTCAGAGAGTGAATAGGGTCTCCAAGATCCCTAGCAGGCTATGGATGAGTTCTGCTAAAAGAGCACTTCTGGTAGGTCAAGCTCAGGTCTCTGCCAAATTCACAGCCATGAAAAATGCATCACGGACCGTGAAATATGATCTCTTCCCCTTCCCACCCTCATGAAATCGTGTCTTTTGTGTGCTTTTACCCTATACTGTATTATTCACTGTACAAGTGCTGGAGAAACTAACTAGGGGCCGTGCTCCTCTTGACCTGCTGCTTACAAACAGGTAAGAATTGGTAGAGGAAGTAGAAGTGGCAGCCTAGGCAGCCGTGACCATGAGATGGTTGAGTTCAGGAGCCTAACAAAAGGAAGAAAAGAGAGTAGCAAAATACGGACCCTGGACTTCAGAAAAGCAGACTTAGACTGCCTTTGGGAACTGATGAGCAGGATCCCCTGGGAAGCTAATATGAGGGGGCAAGGAGTCCAGGAGAGCTGGCTGTATTTTAAAGAAGCCTTATTGTGGGCACAGGAACAAACCATCTTGATGTGCAGAAAGAATAGCAAATATGGCAGGTGACCAGCTTGGCTTAACAGAGAAATCTACAGTGAGATTAAACACACAAAGGAAGCTTACAAGAAGTGGAAACTTGTACAGATGACTAGGAAGGAGTATAAAAATATTGCTCGAGCATTCAGGGGTGTAA
This sequence comes from Gopherus evgoodei, assembly GCF_007399415.2. Lineage (NCBI taxonomy): Eukaryota > Metazoa > Chordata > Testudines > Testudinidae > Gopherus > Gopherus evgoodei. The sequence continues at coordinate 31,127,679 of NC_044334.1, forward strand.
TCAGGAAGGCCAAAGCACAACTGAAGTTGCAGCTAGCAAGGGATGTGAAGGGTAACAAAGGTTTCTACAGGTATGTTAGCAGCAAGAAGGTGGTCAGGGAAAGTGTGGAACCCTTACTGAATGAGGGAGGCAACATAGTGACAGAGGATGTGGAAAAAGTGAAGTACTCAGTGCTTTTTTTTGCCTCGGTCTTCAGAGACAAGGTCAGCTCCCAGAGTGCTGCACTGGGCAGAACAGCATGGGGTGGAGGTGAGCAGTCTTCAGTGGGGAAAGAACAGGTTAAGGACTATTTAGAAAAGCTGAACAGGCACAGGTCTGTGGGTCCAGATCTAATGGTGCTGAGGGAGTTGCTGATGTGATTTGCAGAGCCTATGGCCATTATCTTTGAAAATTCATGGCGATTGGGAGAGGTCCTGGACGATTGGAAAAAGGCAAATATAGTGCCCATCTTTTAAAAAGGGAAGAAAGAGAACCCAGAGAACTACAGACCTGTCAAGCCTCATTTCAGTCCCTGGCAAAATCATGGAGCAGGTCCTCAAGGAATCCATTTTGCAGCACTTGGACAAGAGGAAGGTGATCAGGAACAGTCAACATGGATTCACCAAGGGCAGGTCATGTCTGACCAACCCGATTGCCTGCTATGATGAGATAACTGGCTCTGTTGCTATGGGGAAAAGCAGTGGATGTAATATATCTTGACTTTAGCAAAGCTTTTGATACGGTCTCCCACAGTATTCTTGCCAGCAAGTTAAAGTAGTGTGAATTTAGATGAATGGACTATAAGGTGGATAGAAAGCTGGCTAGATTGTCGGGCTCAATGAGTAGTGATCAACAGCTTGACATCTAGTTGCAGCCGGTATCAAGCAGAGTGCCCCAGGGGTTGATCCTGGGGCTAGTTTTGTTCAACATCTTTAATGATCAGGATGATGGGATGAATTGCACTCTTAGCAAGTTCGCAGATGACACTAAGATTGGGGGAGAGGTGTAGATACACTGGAGGGTAGGGATAGGATCCACAGTGACCTAGACAAATTGGAGGATTGGGCCAAAAGAAATCTGATGAGGTTCAACAAGGACAAGTGCAGAGTCCTCCACTTAGGACGGAAGAATCCCATGCACTGCTACAGGCTGGGGACCGACTGGCTAAGCAGCAGTTCTGCAGAAAAGGACCTGGGGATTACAGTGAACAAGAAGCTGGGTATGAGTCAACAGTGTGCCCTTGTTGCCAAGAAGGCCAATGTCATATTGGGCTGTATTAGCAGGAGCCTTGCCAGCAGATCGAGGGAAGTGATTATTCCCCTCCTGTTTGGCACTAGTGAGGCCACACCTGGAGTACTGCGTCCAGCTTTGCTCTCCGCACTACAAAGGGATGCGAGTCCAGCGGAGGGCAACGGAAATGATTAGGGGGAGGGGGCACATGATTTATGAGGAGAGGCTGAGGGAACTGGGATTATTTAGTCTACAGAAGAGTGAGGGGGGATTTGATAGCAGCCTTCAACTACCTGAAGGGGGATTTCAAAGAGGATGCAACGATGCTTTTCTTAGTGATGGCAGATGACAGAACAAGGAGCAATGGTCTCAAGTTGCAGTGGGGGAGGTCTCGGCTGGATATTAGGAAACACTATTTCACTAGGAGGGTGGAGAAGCACAGGAATGAGTTACCTAGGGAGGTGGTGGAATCTCCATCTTTAGAGGTTTTTAAGGCCCAGCTTGACAAAGCTCTGGCTGGGATGATTTAGTTGGGGTTAGTCCTGCTTTGGGCAGAGGGTTGGACTAGATGACCTCTTGAGGTCCCTTCCAATCCTAATATTCTGTGATTTCATGGGGGAAACCAGCGTTTTTCAGATTGAGCGTCCTGACCCAAAAGGGAGTTGCACGGGGGGTCATGAGGTTATTTTAGGCAGGGGTCACAGTATTGCCACCCTGGCTTCTGTGTTGCCTTCAGAGCTGGGTGGCCAGAAAATGGTGGCTGTTGGCCCGGCGCTGAGCTCTGAAAGCAGCACTCTACAAGTAGCAGCACAGAAGTCAGGATGACATGGTATGGTATTGCCGCCCTTACTTCTGTGCTGCCGCTTCCGAGCGGGGCGGCTGGAGAGTGGTGCCTGCTGACTGAGGGCTCGGCTCTGCACGCAGCAACACAGAAGTAAAGGTGGCAATAGCACACCATCCCATCCTTACTTCTGTGCTGCTGCTGGCACAGCTCTGCCTTCAGAGCTGGGCTCCTGGCCAGCAGCCGCTGCTCTCCAGCTGCCCTGCTCTGAAGGCAGCACTGTCACCAGCAGCAGTGCAGAAATAAGGGTAGAATTACAAACCCCCCCCCCCCCCACAATAACTTTTTGAGGCACCCTCACAACTCCTTTTTGCTTCAGGATCCCTACAATTCCAGCACAATGAAATTTCCCATTTAAATAGCTGAAAACATGAAATTTATTATTTTTAAAATCCTATGATTGTGAATTTGACCAAAATGGACCGTGAATTTGTTAGGGATCTATTCATGCTGGATAGTGAAAAGGAAGAGACTATGGAAGAATGATCTGAATTACAAATACTGTATTGTGGGCAGGGATAAAAGTATGAACAGTGGTGTTCTGGATCAGCCCTTTGGACCTGAAGTCAATTTAGCAAGGCAACCTCCCTCTTTCTAGGCTGCCAGCACAATGGAGATAATGCTCACAACAAAGAACGTGTCTACACAGTTTTTTGGCATTACAACTCTCTCAGCTAGATTGTTTGTTTTCTACCAAAATTGTTAAATCAGTACACCCTTAGTGTGGATACAGTTACATCTGTACAAGGCACCTACATAGCAATATAGATTATACCCTTTCCCCTACCAGAATAAGATATACCAGCGTACGCACCATTATATCAATAGAACTGCAGCAACGTGAGAGTGTTTGTACCATTGAAGTTATGAGTATGGCTAGTGTGGTACAATTTTGTAAGTAGACAAGTCCTAAAGGAGCAGTTGGAGAGAGCTTTTACCACTCCCAGTGCCCCCTGCTGGCCTGTCATAATGGTATGTTGAGATTTTAGTGGAGGCTCTGGAATGCCACTGCAGCAGGGCCATGCGTGTGGTAGGGTGTGGCATCACTCCTGCTGCTGAGCCACTGAAATGGCTTGAGATGGGAGTGATGCTCAATGGGCAGGAGAGAGAAATAAGAGTCTGGATTCGTGAGATTTCACTCACTTAATGATTCCTTGTACCACAAGCTAGTATGGGTAGTTATACCCTTACTGGACAATACACTTCTTCTTGGGGGTGAGCAAAAAGCAAGAGATGTCTGAAACACACGGCTGAGTATGTTCAAGGGATTGGGGTAGAGACGAGGCCTGAAACGTTGCATCCTCTGTGCTGTCATTAATAGGCATTAGGATGCAGGTAAGCTGCAAACTGGGATTTACTGGGGATCTTTATCGATTCTGCTAGTAAACAGGGACTTGACCCTTTCAATAGAGACAGTCCTGGCTCCAGTGCATTACATGCCTGCAAGGCTTAGAAGGCACCTGTTTCCTGCCCCCCCCCCCCCTTCCTGTCTGTAACTTTGGCCTGTATTTACCTGACAGAGATGAAGCTGAAATGGAATATTTGAAGATCGCTCAGGATTTGGAGATGTATGGAGTAAACTACTTTGCAATTAGGGTGAGTTCAGAGTTTGGGTCATGTTTTCAAGGCATCTTGAGTCCATTGTGTGTCTGGGGCAGGAGAAGAGGCATTTGAGAGGGATAATCCTAGTGTTAAAGGTCCCCTTGTCAACTTGTCTTGAGCCTACTGTGTGGAATTCAATGCTGCCTGCACTCCCGCAGTATTTTACCTGTGGGCGGGGGCAGGGAGGAGAAGGCAGTGGATAAGCTGCTGCCAGAAGCCTCCCAAAAGGATGAGTGAATGAGTCACTACTGCAGTGCATTATGCCTGGGAAGCAGGATCCCCTCTGGGATAGTTGGTGCTGCATCCCTGGTCAAGGCTGGATGAAACTAGTAGAATGTAACCATTTGTGTCAGATCCTCCTTAAATTTTCCTGCTTCAGATAGAAATGGTGTGTTCTGCTCTGTTCTTCCCTCCTGTAGAATAAGAAGGGCACTGAGCTGTTGCTTGGGGTTGATGCACTGGGGCTTCACATCTACGACCCAGAAAACCGACTGACCCCCAAAATCTCTTTTCCATGGAATGAGATCCGGAATATCTCTTACAGTGATAAGGAGGTAGGGCACCTTTTTATCCTATGTATAAATACCAATAGGAATGCAATAACAGATCAGAGAGACTTCTCTTATCTCCTGTTTCACGTGCACTTGCTCTCTCAGTCATACCAAAGCTGTCTGTCTTTCCAATAGAACCCTTAATACCCAGGCTTTTGTATGTTTTTTGAAAGCAGGCATTCCAGAGCTCAGCCCAGGAGCTATTTTTTTTTAGAGCTCTCTGTTTAACCATTTTAAAAAGAAAAATTACCCCTAGTGTGCACAGCTCAGCCAGCTGAAAGCTCAGAAGATGAGAATCTTGTCTTACTATGAATATGCCCTGGCATCGGGAAGTATAATTAAATGCATTCCTGGTAAGAAATGCTTTTGGCTCTCACTGCTTCATTATAGTACTCTGAGCTTCCGAATTTTCAGACTGCCAGGCTCAGTGCAACAGATTGAATCTTTTCTTGGTGTCAAGTAGTGTAGGCCCAACACCTATGGTCGATTTTTGATTATGTGAATAGGAATCAGGGTCAGTGCTACCATTTAGGCCAACTAGGCGGTTGCCTAGGGCACCAACATTTGGGGGCGCCAAAAAGTGGTGTCCCCAATTTTTTTTAAAGCCTTTCAGCGGCTGCTGCGCTGGGAGGGAGAGGGAGTCTGAGCCGCCGGCAGGCAGGCAGCCCAGGGCTTCCCCTGGGTCAGTGCACCGCTGCCGACAGGCAGCCCAGGGGTTCCCACAGCATGGCTTCTGGAGCAGAGGTGAGCTGGGATGGGTAGGTGCTGGATGGCTCCCCGGGGAGGGCGGGGGCTGCCATGGGGGGGCTTCTCAGGGCGGGGGGGGGGGCGCCTCAGGGCAGAGATGCCGCAGGGCTGGGGGGTGTAGGGCGCAAGATGGCAGTTTTGCCTAGGGCGCGAAACTTCCTTGCACTGGCCGTGTAGGAATGACTTCCTGAATAGTTGTAATCCAAACACCAGCACCACTAAGACTAGAATAAGGGCTTGGCTACACTTGCAAGTTACAGCGCAATAAAGGAACCATGGGCTCCCTAGCTCATTCCCCATCCACACTGGCAAGGCACGTAGAGCTCTCTGACTCCGCAGCTATAGCGCTGCTGGTACTCCACCTTGGTGAGTGGAATAACGTTTGCGGCGTCCCCCTGGAGCACTGTGGTGCCAGTGTGGATGACCTGTCCTGTTAATTCGCTCTGATCAGCCTCCAGAAGTGTCCCACAATGCCTGTTTTAGCCACTCTGGTCATCACTTTGAACTCTACTGCCCTGCCCTCAGGTGACCAACCATCAGACCTGCTCTTTAAATTCTGTGGGAATTTTGAAAATCCCCTTCCTGTTTGCTCAGCCACATGTGGAGTGCTCTCAGCGAATCTTTCCAGGTGACCATGCCTCCACGTGCCAGGTGATCCCCAAGTGGAGCAATGGTGAGGTGCTGGACCTCATCAGTGTTTTGAGGAGAGGAAGCTGTCCAGTCCCAGCTGCGCTATAGCGGAATTACAATACCTTTGGGCAGATATCAAGGGACATGATAGAAAGAGCCATGACTGGGATGCTCTGCAGTGCAAGGCTAAAGTAAAGAAGCTGTGGAATGCCTACCGCAAAGCCTGTGAGGCAAACAAGTGCTCCCATGCTGCCCCCGTGACCACCTGTTTCTACAAAGAGCTGAACGTGATACTTGGGGGCGACCCGACCTCCACTCTGAGTACCACCATGGACACTTCAGAGCCCAGTTCAACAAGGCAGGAGGAGGAGGAGGAGGAGCAAAGCGGGAGCAAGTGTGCTGAGGCAGAGGAAAGCACCCCAGAATCCCTAGATGCATGCAGCCAGGAGCTGTTCTCAAGCCAGGAGGAAGGTAGCCAGTCACGGCAGCCGGTGCTTGGGGAAGGACAAACACCAGAAGAGATTCCTGGTAAGCAGCTTTTTATTTTGGGAAGGAAGTTACAAGGTGGAGGCTCTTGGGGCGAGGCGGATTAGGTCTGCATGCATGCCTAGACAGGGTGCTGATGTGCTCTCACATCACGGTAATCGGCCTCAGTGATTTCTTCAAAGGTCTCATCCAAAACTTGGGCAATCCACTTGTGCAGGTTTCTCGGGAGAGCCACTGTGGTCCTTGTCCCAGTAAGGCGAACTTGTCTGTGCCGCTGTGCTGTGAAGGGGGGAGACCATTGCTGCACACAGGCAAACTGCATATGGGCTGGGACAGAAGCTGCATTGCAGTAGAAGACCCTCCCTTGCTTCCTGGAAAATGTGAAGACAGTGTTCAGTATAGGGGCCCCCTGCTGCTGTTGGCTCTCCCCATGGCACAGAAACCCGGAGAACAGTACAGCCATGAAACAATAAGTCATGCTTGACCCTGTGCTTACCATTTTGGGGCTCCCATGGATTTGTGTGTGCTTGCTTTGGGATGGGCAAATCATGCTATTGCGTAGACTGTTCTTGCCCTTAAGTACAGAGGAATCATTGCTCTGTCAGGTGTGAACAATGCTGCCTCTGTAAAGTGTTACATTTTGCCTTTACAGATGCAACCTTGAGATCTCAGCTGTCCATGTTATCACTGGCCAAAAGACTCCGAAGAATCAGAAAGAGGCCACGTAGAAGCAAGGAAGACATGTTGCATGAAGTAATGCAGCATTCAAGTAATGAAAATCAAAAAGTGCAGGAGTGGCTGGAGAGTGAAAGGAGGATTCACCAGCAGAACGAGGAGTGCTGGCATAAAAGTGTGCTGCTCTGGCAGAAAAGCATGGATCGGCTGATAAGCATAATGGAGTACCAAGCAGACTCTATCCAGGCACCCGTAGCCATGCAGGCAGAACACTACTGCGCCCCCTACTTCCCCCCACAGCCCTTGTCCCAAACTTTCCCTTGTGCCCCCATTTCACCTCCAACCCACTTTCCCCAACATCTGGGGTTCTTACTGTCACCAGCTGCCTCCAACACCTGTAGCTTCACGACCCAGACCTGAAAACTATGACCCTTACCCACTGCACTCAACCCCCATCACCATGCAGTACAGCCATCCTGAAGTGCAGCACTCATTGCACAGCACTCCAGACAGGACATATGCAAATCTGTGATCGTACCGTTCCCCACTCCATCCCCTTGCCTTTTCTGTTTCCCAAGCAGTTTTGTTTCTTTTTAATAAATAAATGGATTTTTTGACTTTGAAAACATTCATTATTATTGCATAAAGTAAAAGATGCAGTAAGTAAAAGGTTTCTAGCCCAGGAAAGAAACAGGCACTGCAAGTCAGCGTAGCAAACACAGATTCCTACTAACATTGGAACCACTGTACTTCACTCCCGTGCAGGGCACCAGACATTACTGGTGGCTTTCAGCCTCAAATTGCTCCCTCAAGGTATCCCTAATCCTTGTTGTCCCGCGCTGGGCCCCTCTAATAGCCCTGCTCTCTGGCTGTTTAGATTCAGCCTCCAGATGTGTGCGTGAGTAAATCGTTCACCCTTCCCTTCACAAATGTTATGGAGGGTACAGCACGTGGATATAACCGCGGGGATGCTGTCATCGGCCAGGTCCAGCTTCCTATGCAGAGAGAGCCAGTGGCCCTTTAAACAGCTAGAAGCACACTCCACAGTCATTCTGCACCAGCTCAGCCTGTTGAACCACTCCTTGCTACTGTCAAGGCTCCCTATGTAGGGTTTCATGAGCCACGGCATTAAAGGGTAAGTGAGGTCTCCAAGGATGAATGATTTCCCCTACAGTGATCTTCTGGTCTGGGAAAAAAGTACCAGCTTGCAGCTTCCAGAACAGGCCAAAAGATGCGTGTGTCATGCACCGTTCCGGGCCAGCCTGCGTTAATATTAATGAAATGCCCATGGTGATCCACAAGTGCTTGGAGAACCATAGAGAAATACCCCTTCTGATTAATGAACTCAGAGGCTAGGTGGGCTGGTGCCAGAATTGGAATATGCATGACATCTATTGCCCCTCCACAGTTAGGGAAACCCATTTGTACAAAGCCATCCACAATGTCCTGCATTTTACCCAGAGTCACGGTTCTTCTGAGCACGATGCGATTAATGGCCCTGCAAACTTGCATCAACACGATTTCAACGATTGACTTTCCTACTCCAAACTGGTTAGCGACCGATCGGTAGCTGTCTGGAGTTGCCAGCTTCCAGATTGCAATAGCCACCCGCTTCTCCACCGTCAGGGCAGCTCTCAATCTCACATCCTTGCGCCGCAGGGTGGGGGCGAACTCCTCACATTGTCTCATGAAAGTAGCCTTTTCTCATCCGAAAACTGCAGCCACTGCTCATCATCCCAGACTTGCATGACGATTTGATCCCACCACTCAGTGCTTGTTTCTCAAGCCCAAAGGTGGCGTTTCACGTTGCTGATCACGTCCATGAATGCCACAAGCAGTCGTGTCGTATGTGTTACTCGAGTCGAAATCCTCGTCGGAGCCCTCACTGTCACTTTGGATCCTAAGAAATAACTCGACTACCAAACGTGACGTGCTGGCAAGACTCGACAGCATACTCAGCAGTTCAGGCTGTATTCCCACAGACCAAAAAGGAAGACCGAGCACACAGTACAAAAAACATTGAAAGATGGTGCCAAACGTGGATGGAAGCACAGGGAATGCTGGGATGCGAACCGATATGTCATGGGGTGTTGGGACAGGACACAGAATGCCCTGCTCCCTTCCCATAAGCCACAGCGCCAGAATGGGAAGAGGTGCTCTGTGGGATGGCTGTCCATAATGCACCGCTTCCAATGCTGCTGCAACTGCCACAAATGTGGCCACACCAGTGCACAAGCAGCTGTCAGTGTGGTCACACGCTCTCCGAAGGTGGATTTAAGTCTCAGCACTCTACATCTGCAAGTGTAGCCAGGCCGTAAGGAGGTAAAACTGACTATAGAAAGTGAAAATGGCCAATTCCCTGTTCAGCCTCAGGTAATTGCACAAAGGAAACTAGCTACCTTCAGGATAGGTAAACAAATTAGCTGTTTAATTTCTGTTTTATTTTTAATTTAAAGATATTTGAGGGCAAAAAGCTATAGATTTCTCACTTCAGCTGAGTTTATGCGTGATTTTCTTAAGTGATAAGCGCATAATTTAATCTCTTTTTTTTTTAAGAATTAAAATTAAAGCTCTCCATAATGTAGAACAACAGCCCAAGCACAACAGTTTTTTTTCTTTTCCCAAGACTCTTTTCTGCCCATACCCAGGTCAGTTCAGTGCAAGCTCCCTGATCATGCGTTACTCTAGGACTCTGAGGCTGAAGCAGCTGCAAGTAGGCCTTGGCTTAATAGATCTTTCTCCTGGGGGAAGGCACTGTCATCTTCTATTATGTCAACAATCCTTGTAATAAAATGACCACAAACTGATCTGACATGATAGTAAGCAGGCTTAATAGCAGTGAATGACAGCTATATTGACACAGTGGAGGTATTTAATCTATTTTAACAATGATCAACTGTGTATGTGGAACTGATATTACTCTGGAACCTGGAGTAGAGGGTGGGCCTGGGTTTCCCCCAAACCTCCCAACTCCTGATCTAACAGAGGAGGTTCCACCAGAGGGGAAGGTCTCTGGGCTGTTCCCTGACCCACATGGTGGATCAGCAGAAACTGTGGGGATTGTTCTTACTCTTTTTTTCCCCATACTGGCCAGTGATGAGGTTATCTGAGCGAATAGCAGATTTGAGCCATGAAAGTGGCCAAACCGAGGGCTACTGAGAATCTCTGAGGCAAGCAAAATCCACCAATAAGCGCAGGACCCACCAAGGTAGAGGAGGAACTTTATCACTAATATATCTATAAATAAAAAACATAGACTCTGTTGGAGTTAAAATCCAAATAAATTTATGCACATCAGCCTATGTGAAAGACTGTTTGCCAACGCCGTTTACCTAGAGCAGCACCGGGGTGGCAGTGGCACACACCAGGGCCAGGGCAGGCTCTCTGTATGCCTGCCCTGGCCCCATGCTGTGCTGCTCCAGGAAGCGCTGTGGCACCTGGGGGAGGAGGGGCAGAGGGCTCCACATGCGCTGCCCTTGCTGCCCCTCCAGGTACATCCCCTGAAGCTCCCATTGGCCACGGTTCCCTGTTCCCAGCCAATGGGAGCCTTCGGGGGATGTACCAGGGCTGCAGGGAAGTGGCGGTGGCTGTTTCTGAGAGATGTGGGGACCGCGGTGCTACGGGAGGCAATCCCACGGGCCGGGTCCAAAGCCCTGATGGGCTGGATCCGGCCCATGTGTTGTTGTTTGCCCACCCCTGCTCTACTCTGATGGGTCACAATTGTTTTTAATCCTCCCTGTTCCTAGTTCCCCATAGCCTGCTGGACAGAAGCACCTCGTCTTTGGTTGGAAGGGTGGGTAAACAACCCCATCCAAGACCTGTGAGTTGGTCATCAGAGAGCACTTGCTGAGCAGACAGGAATCACTCTCTCCTCTTGCAGCTTAAGGACATTGCTTCTGCAAGCACTTGAGCTTTCATGATGAGGAACAGCAGTTCTTGATTGCTTTTGATCCTAGCTGGCCTGTTTGGCAGGAAGCCAGGAGGACTGCTCTCAGGCTTGTTTATCCAGTACTCCATTGACCTGCTCTTAGCCAGCATGCTGTGAAATTCTTTCTGCTACCCTGTTTTGTTCTAGGCTCTGAGTTTGATAACTTTTTTTTTCTTTTTCTCTCTTTTCAGTTTACAATAAAGCCACTGGACAAAAAGATCGATGTTTTTAAATTCAATTCATCAAAGCTGCGTGTGAATAAGCTGGTAAGTTCACAGGCACAGTGATTTTATTGTCTGCAGCAGTGGCTCTTGAGGAAGTCTCTATAGAAAATGTGAGGCAATGTTCTTTCAGGGTTTTCCTTATTCACATATCTTGACTACTGTCAGAGGTAACACACCTGACTTGAGGGACTGCAGGTCTGATCCAATGTTTTGGATCCAATCAAGAATGTATGGCCTCTGAGAGAGAGTGGGGGAAGAGTCAAGCTCCTTCATGGAATTTCTCCCCATCTCTTCCATTGATCCCCTTTTTTGAGCCTTTTGGTTACATCTGCCCTGCACTGTAAATAAAACATTCTTCTCATCTCCTTCATTCCCCGAATGTCTTTTTGCTTCTCCTGGGCTTCCCCTGCTACTCTGCTGATTTGTTTCAGGATGATTGCAGTGTCTAATAGAAAACACTAACTGGTCTGTGCTCACTTAGTAGTGAGCTTCTATCGGGACACATCCCTTGAGTCATGACAAGTGGTTGTCTGAAAAGAGGAGGTTAACTCGGATCCACTGCATTCATCTTACATATGGCCATTTATGCAAGATGAGAAAAAGAAGTTACTCACTTTAGACATTTGTGTCTGTTTTGACTCTGAAGTTTACAGCCGGAAAACCACATCATAAATATAAAAGCAGCAAAGAATCCTGTGGCACCTTATAGACTAACAGACGTTTTGGAGCATGAGCTTTTGTGGGTGAATACCCACTTCCTCAGATGCATGTATCTGAGGAAGTGGGTATTCACCCACGAAAGCTCATGCTCCAAAACGTCTGTTAGTCTATAAGGTGCCACAGGATTCTTTGCTGCTTTTACAGATCCAGACTAACACGGCTACCCCTCTGATACTTGACATCATAAATCTAGAGCCAGATTTTCGAAATTGGTCGGTAGCCAACAGTGCTTGTTGAGGCATCCAGACTAGTGACCAGACTTTCAACAGCACTCTGCATCAGGAGAACAATAAGAGCTGCTGGCTCTTGAAAGTCTGACCCAGAATCTGTAATACCCATTACTCTGCTGCTCTCTCTAGAGGAGTATATTTTGGGTTCTTTTGTGGGTAGGCAGAGGGATTTCTGTCCTGACTCTGCCAACATAGTCTGCCCTCCACCTAGTCTCAGGAAAGGTACTGTTACCTTAGCAAGGCAGGGCCTAATCCTTGGGCCTTATACTTACTGGACTCTCCTCAGTCTCACAATGGTATAGCTCCACTGACTTCACAGTACTGAGATGAGTCTGAGGGAGGTTATAGAGGTTTCACCTACCCCTTAGCTTTTTCCTCCCATTCTTCCCGCCACTGTCAGTTTCAGATCCTCCTCCTCCTCTGCCCCAAGGACTAGAATCAACTGCATTACTCTACAAGCTGTGCAACAGGCATGGCTGAAGGCTTCCAAGGCTGTGATCCTGCCCCAGGCTGGGCAGAGTAAGTGGGTTGAATGCTGTGCATCGGGTAGCCTTTTTGTCTTTTCATCCCCCCCTCCTTCCCGAAACTGAAGCTATATTTCTTACGGCACTGTAAACCTCATCCCATAGTGCTCCTTGAACCTGTATGAGGGTTGTGATCCAGCACATAGGAAAATGCATTGAGATGTAGAAGACCTGGGTTCCATTCCTGAGGGTAACTCACTCCACCTTTCTGAGCCTTGGTTTCCCCATCTGTAAAATGGGGATAATGATACTTTGTAAAGTGCTTTCAGATCTATGGATGAAGGTGCTATATGAGCACTAAGTATTAACTCTGGTCTATGTGGTGGCATACAGATCATGTCATCCAAGTATGTCTGTATGTTCATTTCTTTCCTTTCTTCCCCCTTATCTTTGGTTGGGACAGATTCTTCAGCTGTGTATTGGAAACCATGATCTGTTCATGAGGAGGAGGAAGGCAGACTCACTGGAGGTCCAGCAGATGAAAGCACAGGCCAGGGAGGAGAAGGCCAGAAAGCAGGTGAGAGAGACACCTTGTAGTACAACCCAGCTGTGAGCCAAAATCAGAAATATAACTATACTAGGAGGGAACAGAATATTACAAACCACCAGCACTAGGTACGCAAGGCAGGCCCTGCTGAACTGCTCATCTCTCGTAGCCTGCCCTGTTATTACCTGTAGTTCTTACTCTTCGATATATGGACTGATGGCAAAATGGTTGACAGGTCACCAGACTACAGGCTTGGGGGTATAAGTGGGTGGGGAAAAGGATAACCTGTGCGCATGGTACATATGTTTGCATCCATCCCTACCTAGTCCTGTTGCAGGAAAGTTGTACTGTCTTGAGGAAGTTGATTGTAATTAAGGCAGGAGTTGTGCTTTGCCATTGCACTGTGCTCTCATTTCCTAATTAGATGGTGATGGAATGAGTGCTGGCATTTTGGGGCCTGCAGCCTGCATGCTGATTTGATCCTGGCCTCTATCCGCCACAGGTCAGGCAGCAGGAACGACATGTCACAGGCAGCAGCTTGTAGCCAATGAGCATATATCAGCAAATTGGATTGTATAAATCATTGTTTTCTGTTCATAGATCTTTTCTACTCATTGAAACCCACACAGCTAATCTGAGTGCTGCTGCTTAGAATATAAATGCTCATTTCTGAATAAGCCACTAGATAGCAGCAGTATCAGCCAGCTGTACCAAGAGACTTTAAATGCAGATGTACTGCTCTTGGGCTAGGTCTACACTGGGCAGGGGAGTCGACCTAAGATATGAATAGTGTAGCTGAAGTTGGCGTATCTTTGGTCGATTTACCTGGCCGTGAGGACGGCGGCAAGTCAACTACTACTGCTCCCCTGTCAACTTTGCTTCCACTGCTCACCACAGTGGAGTTCCGGAGTTGATGGCAGAGCTATCGGGGATCGATTTTATCGTGTCTACACCAGACGCGATAAATCAATCCCCAATAGATGGATTACTACCTGCCGATCTGGCAGGTACTGTAGACGTACCCTTGGATTCAGACATATCTGCTGAGATTTATTGCACAGGATTGGGGGTTAGAACTGAGTCCCTTGCCCAACCAGGAGACCTGTGTCCAGTTCTCCTTTTTTCAGCTTCCTATGTTCAGAGAGGCTCAGAGCATGGCAAGGGCAGCACTCTCGTCTTTGGTTGGGAGGAGAGACTACTTGCATCTAACCTAGGTGCCTCTGGCCAGTATAGGAATGGTGTTGGCAGACTAAAAGGAACCCCAAGCAGTCCTCCTGGAGGTTGAGGATGATGAGTGACCTGGAATCTTCAGGAGTTAGCGGGGAAGAGGGCACTGTTTGGAATTTGATGGGCTCTTTGAGGGATATGAAGGACCTGTCTAAATGAAGCCAGGAAGAACTGAGAAGCCTGAGTGACTGCCTGGTAGGGGTCTAGGGGCTTTGGAAGAGTTACTAGGGAAGTGACCACCTGTCTCTGGAGGTAGGGGATGGGTACACATTTATCACTGAATTTGAGATGAAATGGTTAGAGCTTTGCAAGCAGGCACAGAGGAGGAGGAATAATACCTGGCTCATATCTAGCGCTTTTAATCCAGAGATCTCAAAGTGCTTTGCAGAGGAGGTCAGGCTCACTATCTTGATTTACAGAGGGAAAGTGACTTGCCCAAGGCCGCCCAGCAGGCCAGTGGCAGAGCTGTTAATTTAAACCCAGGTCACCTCAGGCACAGTCCAGTGCCCTCGCCACTAGGCTGTATAAGAAGTGTGGAGATTTGCTGCCCTCCCTTGGATTAACCCCCTTATTGTATCTCGCTGCCTACACTCCAGGGTTACTGTGTGAACTGGCTCTGAGCAGCCTTCTCACATCATGAGCCCTGAATGGGATCCCGACCATAACAAGTGATGATTGATGAAGGGTACTTTAGTAGAGAGAAGCACCACCATTAAAGCAATGGGTGTCCTGCTTTCAGAACATGGCCGGTGCCTGAGGATCACAGGGAGATGGCTTACCTCCTTGTTCAGCCCATTAAACTTAGCATGTGGCCTGAGTAATGCAGTGATCTATACATGTACCCTGGGTATTTATAATGGGCCCATCTCTGTGAGATCTGGGTGCTGAGAGGTGGTGAATTAGCTGGTTTTGCAGTTCCCTTCCACCGCTTGGTTAGCAAAGGTTGCAAGTTGTACAGTGTGCAGCTGCTGCTTAAGATACTGAATGCGGGGTGCTTTCAGAGGCAGTGTATGTGCTGCACATTCTCCTGGGAGGAGGTGGAAGGGATTCCACTAGATTAGGCTGTATCAGAGAGAGCCTGACTGGCTGTTTCTCACATGGAGAAGTCCTGTGACTTGCACACTGTGAGAGGAGGCAGCTTGACTTGGATAGGAATCTTATTGTTGGTGATCATATGCTTTCTGGCCTACCCATTAATGAATGGAATGGGGAAGAATTTCCAGTGCATTAGGCTTAATCTTCTGTTGCATCTGATGGAAAATAACAAAGGTCCGTGTTGTTTGAACTTGTGGCTCCCAGTGCTGTCATCCTGGGATCACAAAATGCTTCACATGCATTAATAGGCCTGTCCCCTTTTGGTAGTGAAATATCCCTAGTTGACAAATGGGTAAATTGAAACAGACGGAGGAGATCTTACTCATCCGAGTGCTCTCCAGCTAGTAGACAATATTCCCATCCTGTCCACGAAATGCACCATATCTAGGGAATTGTAACAGGGCTGAGGGAGACTCCATCCAGTGCAAGGTGAGTGCATTCCGTCTTTCTTAGGGCTGGGGTGGGACGTACGTAACCTACATCTGTGCCTCTTCAGCCTGAGTCAATATACTTGCCCTTCTTAGCAGGGCAATGAGGCCTTAAGGCAAAAGTCAATGTACTTGCCTCTAATAGCTGGGCAGTGCTGCCCAATGGCCAGTGTCAATAATTTGCCTCAGAGGAGCAGTAAGGCCTAGTGGCTAGAGTCCACAGGTGCACCTCTCTTAGTAGGGCAGTAAGGTCTAATGGCCAAAGTCAGTAAATTCATCCCTGGTAGCAAGGTGGTGAGGCCCAGCTGTCTGTCAGGAAGGGGGCCGCCACGTGCACAAAGGGGTCTGGGCCCTCCCTCTCCATTGGACACCAGTCCAGGGTCCTGGGAGTGCTGGAATGCAGTTCTGACTGAAACACACTGACTCAAAATTCAGGGTCACTAACAGGGCCACTATCTAGTTGCGCTGGGCTGCTTCCTACCGTATTTCCCGCTGCTGCAGTCTGGGCATCTCAGCTGTCTCTGGGTTCCCTGGTCTGCACTGTCCCCAGCAACTCCAGACTCTGCAGGGCCTCCGTGGGTAGCTTGGCGTCTGCCTGGGTTGCGGCATCTCTAGCTCCATGACCTCAGGCTTCAGCTAATCCTTTGCTGGAGCTGGTGGCATCCTTCCTCCCTGGCAGCAACTCCCAGCAGCAACTGAGCTGAGCTTCTCCCTTTTTTACTAGTGCATTTGGAGCATGCCCAGTAGAGTTGAGGGGGCTTGGTTAACACAATGTAATGTTAACCCTTGCCTGTCTAGTGTGAGGCGAGTGTGCCCTGTCGCAGGAATACACTGAATGTTGGTTATTCTAATATTTGTTATTTCCTTTCCTTCCTCTCCTCTCATCTCCCTAGATGGAAAGACAGCGGCTGGCTCGAGAGAAGCAGATGAGGGAAGAGGCAGAGCGAACAAGGGATGAACTGGAGAGGAGGTTGTTGCAGTTAAAGGAGGAGGCGACAATGGCCAATGAGGCTCTGGTATGTCTTTGTGATGGTTGTTCTCCAGTCACTCCAGACGTTCGTGACTTCCTTTGTTGAAGTCAGCAGACATACAGTGTGCATTCTGAGGCTATTTGTAAGCCCCGGTTTGTGAACAGTGATTAAAAAGACAGATGGGTCAGTTGAATGGTGTGGTGCAAGGGCCCTGCTATGACACAGTCTCAGTGGAGGATTAACTGGAAGCAGAGAGCCTGAGAATCAGTGTCTTGGTTGAAAGCTTATTGCAGTGGCCAGGGCACTGCAAGGATTGTGGAAATGGGAATTTGAGCACATGTGGGTCATAGTATAAAGGTGGGGCAGGGGACCTATGGTCCCTACCATAGGGATTTTGAACATGTCAGAGTGGGGCCCTTGTGTATGCTGACACTGCTGTATGTGTTGGTTCCCAGATGAGATCTGAAGAGACAGCAGACTTGCTGGCTGAAAAAGCCCAGATCACAGAAGAGGAAGCCAAGCTGCTGGCTCAGAAAGCAGCTGAGGCGGAGCAGGAGATGCAGCGGATCAAAGCCACGGCAATCCGGACAGAGGAAGAGAAACGGTTGATGGAACAGAAGGTCGTGGAGGCAGAAATGTTGGCATTGAAGATGGCAGAAGAATCGGAGAGAAGGTCAGAGGGAGGAACCCTACACCTGCTTCCATGCTCCACTTTCCAGATCTGCCAATGAGTTTAGCTGAGACAGTATTCTGGGGTCACACCTTTATACGGGCCTTCTAAACTGTGTGCAGTGAGCTCTTGGTATTCCAGACACGTGTGAAGGCTAGATGACCACAAAACTCAGCTGGTTTCTTTCTTTAGGCAGTTATGTTTTCAAAATTAGGCTGCTTCTGAATGGTAAACTGATGCGAATAAACATATTGGGTCTCCCTAATTTTTGTGTATTTGAGCCTGATGCTGGAGAATTCTTATAGGAGAGAGACAGTGAGGAGAGAGTGACCAGGAGAGGGAATTTCAGCTACTGGCTTTGGTGAGTGGCTGGAATGTAGTCTTCCTTTCAAACTGTCCATAGGACTCTTCTTCCCTGGCTCATCTTGGAGCACTAACTAGAATGTACAGCCATTGGCTCAGATTATCAAGGAGCTGTAGGATCAGCCACAGAAACACCTGCCGTGTTCTCTAAAGTATTTGGCTCCATTAATTAATAACACTTTAGTTTTGCTTCTAGATATTAATCTCAATTCATCATTCTCTCCCTTGCTCCGGCATTGCACTCCCAGATCTCTCACCTTCCTGACTAGTCATGAGACTTCTGTTGCATGTTGGGCCTGGGGACCCTTTGCACCAGAGACCCTGTTGCATGTTATGCCTGGTGTTCACAGCCTTGGTATGCCAGAGCTCTTGTCACGTGTTGCATTAATTAGTGGGTGAATTAGTGTTATTTTTAACTTCCTCCCTGTTATCACTTATGAGTGCACTGGGCTTCAGCCCTCTCACTTGTTCAATAACTTTATTCCCAGTCATCCCTTCTCTATCTTGAGCTCCCTTTAAATTCTGATTCAGCAAAGAAGGCTTCCCTCTCTCTCTCATCTCTCCTTTTGCTTTCTACCCAGGGAGTGTTCTCAGGAGCTGCCATACATCAAGGATAAATGGTAGTATGAGAACCCTTGGGCCCTGAGATTGACATGTTAAAGTCCATATAGGACTTGTTGGGCATTTTTCTTCTGTTCCTTTTAGACAAACAACCCTCAGTAGATGATTAATATTCAGAAGACCAAAGATTCTGCTCCCCAAGCCAAAGCTTCCTACCTCTGCTCTGATTTTGGTCACTCACTGTGTTCTCAAGTTGTCCTCCCCACTCCAACAGCTTGACCTGATTCTCCAGGTGTCAGTCTTTTTACAAATGCTAACACAACATCCATATTTTAGAGCACTTTGTGACTTGAATTTTCTGCGGCTGCTTTGTTTGTGTTCTCCACTGCCCTGCAGGCCTGAGACCTGATCAGCCCCTCTCCAATCCCCTATTAAACCAGCCTTGGATGAAACGCGATGTTCACCACTAAAATTGGGGGGGGCACCCTTAAACTTAGAGTGCCCTAAATTGAGTGGGTAACAGCCCCACGTGCAGTATCAGATCCTATCAAGAAGGAGAAGACCTGGTAGGTCATCTAACCCAGTGATTCTCAAACTAGGACTGCCGCTTGTTCAGGGAAAGCCTTTGGCAGGCCAGGCAGGTCTGTTTACCTGCCATGTCCGCAGGTTCGGCCGATCGCTGCTCCCAGTGGTCACGGTTCACTGCTCCAGGCCAATGGGGGCAGTGGGAAGTGGCGGCCAGTACGTCCTTCGGCCCACGCCGCTTCCTGCAGCTCCCATTTGGTTGGAGTGGCGAACCGCGGCCAGCAAGAGCTGCGATCAGCCGAACCTGTGGACATGGCAGGTAAACAAACTGACCTGGCCCACCAGGGGCTTTCCCTGAATAAGTGGTGGCCCTAGTTTTAGAATCACTGATCTAGCCAGTCTTCTCCATCCTTGACAGTCGGTGCAGGTTTGTTTTCTTCAGTATTTGTCCAGTCTAGTTGGAAGGTCTCAAGTGATTGGGTTTCCGCCATTTCCCTTTTGGAAATTATTCTGCAGCTTAATAGAACTCATTGCCTGATAAATCCCAAACTCCCTTCACCCACACTTTGGTGCTGCTCTATTTCTCCTTCTCTGACTTTCATCCCATTCCATTCCTTCCCTGTCCATCTCTGATCTGATGTTTGTTACTGTACGTAGGGCAAAGGAGGCTGATCAGCTAAAGCAGGACCTTCAGGAGGCTCGAGAGTCCGAGCGGAGAGCAAAGCAGAAGCTCTTGGAGATCACCAGCAAGTCATCATACACGGTAAGAGTGTTTTATATTACAGCTCCATTTTTAACCAGGAAGAGGGCAGCCTCCACTTGAGGGCTTTAAAAGAAGTTGGGCTGTTTTCCATAGTGCCACCTCCTAATCAGAGGGGTTATGAGATTACTTTGTTGTGGAACTCAGTTAGGGTAATTGCAAACGGTTTCCTGTGCTCCTCAGCCAAGTCCAGATCTGGTGGTCTGCAGTTTAGCAGAGAACAGACTGCTTCACTGTGTCTCCCATCTACCCTTTTGCCTAATACAAGAACAATGAGGTACAAATGAAATTGAAAAGACAACAGATTTAAACCCAATAAAAATTGTGTTTTGTTAACCTGTGGAGACAAATATAAAGTATTGAGGCCAAGGGCTTAGTGGCATTCAAAAATAGGATTAAACACTTGTGTGAATAAAGGCATCCTCTGTTTCCTTAGATCAGATAAAAATTGATCAGAACCTATAAACGCATTAACCCAACCTCCCTTCCTGTGTTCGGGAAGAGACTTACCCTGTGAGAGATTACTCTATAACTGCTAGTAAGAGGATTGCACACCTTCCTTTGGGGGATCTGGTACTGGTTGCCATTGAAGATCAAATACTGGGCTAAATGAAAGTTGTTCTGATCCAATCTGGCAATTCCTTCCTTCCTGGCTTTGCTTCTTTTGCTGTGAATTTTATTGGGACCTGTGAATGCCATCAAGTAGTCTCCACCCCGCAGCATACACCTGGTGGCCTTGCTATCCATCCTGTTGTTCGTTACTCCCAAGAGGTGGGAGACTGTGGCGTGAAGGAGTGTGAATAATCTTCACAGATGCATCCCATCTGGAGCAATTACCAAACCTTTCACCATTTCAATTTTTCTTTGAAATGCCATCACCTCAAGTAAGTGTTTAAACAAGCCGCATGAAGGTGGTTAGAAGTAAATGGCTTCTCGTCCACATTCTCCAAAGCTATCTGCGAATGATCAGAAACTTTTAAGAGATTGCAGTGATTGAATGTCTGAGATTTCCAGACTTAGGGCCCCTCCACTGAGGGCTAGCCGCTTCTGTGCTTCATAAGCCTACTCTTTGAACACACCTAGCTTTACTGCCTTAAGGACTAACAGGCTGCTGGGGTCCAGTAATTCTTATGATGACTTTGTCATACACAGATGGAGGATTGTGGTTTGGAAGCCAAATGGTCATATCAGCCAAGTACCAACAGCTGTGAGGAGCTTGCAGCTCCAAGCTCTCTCAGGCTGGTGGGTCTGTCCTTTGTTAAACCCACAAAGCAGAGACTAGCGAGTTCTCTCCTCTCCTGCACACACTCTTCTGTCTCATTCTGTGCCAATCAGCAGCCAGTGCAGATCTATTTTGCCTATAGAATGGAAGTATAATTAAGGGAAAGATTGTTGGACAGAATCAAGCTTGACTCCACCCCTTTCCTGTCCTAGAGGCATTGCATAGAGAATTGTTTTTCCTGCTGTATATTATGTTGCCTTCCTCCCATATCTCCTCCTTTCTTTAGAGACAGGGGACCTTCTCCCACCAGAGCACCCAGTATGGAGAAAGAATCATAGAATATTAGGGTTGGAAGGGACCTCAGGATGTCATCTAGTCCAACCCCCTGCTCAAAGCAGGACCAATTCCCAACCTTCTTTTTTGCCCCAGATCCCTAAATGGCCCTCTTAAGGATTGAACCCACATCCTTGGGTTTAGCAGGCCAGTGCTCAAACTACTGAGCTATCCTTCCTCCCTCTCTCATCCCCAGTTACATTGCAGAGGCTCCCTGTGGATTTGCTGGTGCTCCCGCTTCTGCCCTTCGGGTTAACTCTGCAGGTACCAAGACATCACACCAGCAAAAAGGCTGCTATTTTCCAAGGTGCCAAATGTCAGTAGTATGCGAGTATGGCTATTGTAGTTTCATCAGCACAGTAATACTTATTTTTAAATCTCTCTCTCCTGTCCTTCCGTTGCTATGCCTGTCTCTCTTGCTTTTCCCATGCGGTCTCTCTCTTTCTGCTCTGCTCTGCTGCATGTGTGTTCCAGGGCAGTCAAGTGAAATGTACTGAAATCCTGTTCTTGCACATTGCTTCAAAGAGCTGGCTTCTGGTAAGTCCTCCTTCTCTGCTAACACGCAGAGGGACCCAGCTGGGCAAGAGCCATCAAGGAAAGAGAATAAGAACATAGTGGCTTAAGGGGGATCAGAAGACGTGACCCTCAGGTGAAGGCAGCTGTCTAATACACAGTACAGTACCCAGACTTCCTCCCTCTGTTAACCAATCTGTCCCACTGAATGTGTTTTTTCTTGTCTCATTCCTGTATTTTGGTTACTCAGTCCCTCAACTCCAGAGCAGGCAGGATCTGATCCCTCTATGCTGTCTAAGCAGCAGATGGCTAAGCTACAGAAAGGACAAAGACTTACTATTTTCGTAACTCAGTCTTCCACCAAACTGGTAGCAAATATGCTTTATAAAAGGTGCTAAGTTGTTCTCAGAGCTCTTGAAGCCCATGACCAGCCTGCTTCTGAGGGGTTTTTTTATGTTACCAAGCAGGGAGAATTAGGCTTATTTAGGACCAGTGTGTGAATTTGAGTCTCAGATCAGCAGGGATAGGAGGCATCTTTGCACCACTCTTCAGTGACTCAGTTTGGGCTGATTGGCTCCAAAGAGAGCGTTATCAAGTTCCCATCAGTGGGAAGGAGAGAGATCTTTACACAGCTGAGGGGGGGAACACCCTTGAGGCTCTGAGAAGAGCATGATGGTGCCTTTACAATCAATGACATCCCGCTTTTCAGATGCTACTCTTGATCTTGGCTGTCAGCAGCTACCTCCACTCCCTCTCCTTCCTTAATGATCTATCCCAGCCCTTTGGTTTTTTTCCATTCATGGTACCTCTTGTATCTCATTATTTCAATGTGCCCTCAGCCTATTTCACTGCTCTTAGATACTGCACACTCCAGGCAGTTCTAAATATTGTCTGCCTTTCTTTGATCCTGTTAGCATAACCAGTTCTCCTGTGCTTGTCCTAAATTTTCCAGCTGGCAAGGACAAAAGAAGATGGCAACTTACAGGCCATGACTATGATGTGACTTTGTTTTCATTCCTTCTGCCAATCGGTGTCTTCCATGCCTTCAGGCACTTAAACCTTACCTCTTGGTGATGGCTGCTACAAGCAGACTGTTTGCCTATATTTGTTAAGTGCAAGAGACTGGTAGTGCAGCATTAAGATTGTACAGTTAAAATCACTTCAAGGGAGGAAATGCAAACGTTCTTCGAGTGATTTCCCTGTGGGTGCTCCACTTCAGGTGTCAGCGAGGCCTGGCGCCGTCAATCGGAGATTTTCAGCAGCAGCATCTGTCAGGGCCATGCGTGCGTAGTAGTCATCTCGTGGCGCTACTGGCACCTTGACTAGTGTGTGACCTGACCCCCTCAGTTCCTTCTTAACCGTCCTCAGCCTGAGACAGAGCTCTGGGGAAGTGTTCCAATGTCATCTTCTACAAGAAACAGTTTAAATAAGTTAGTTGTATACTTCATAAGAGGTTGGTTAGTTTAAAAAAAAAAAAAAATTTTTTTTCTCTCTTCATCGTTGTTCCCCCGGAAACACTCAACTGCCTCAACGATGCCTGATTCATCAGGCTTTAGGAGATATGACCCCTGCTGTGAAGCGATGCCAGTCTCCAGTGGACGCTCCTTGTTTTTTTCGATGCCTTGATGAGTGGCACATCCCTCAAAAGTTTGCTCACTTTAGTAGTCTTAAAGTGAGAACCAGGCATGAACATGATTTCCACCTCAAACTGATTCTTATGGAGAAATCGCTCTAACCGAACCGGGACAACAGACCTCCCCGTCCACTTTGGAATCAACTGAAGATAAGGCTCAATCCTTGACAGGTTTGAAGAAAAGAGTATCGACCTCTCCACAGAGAGAATCACAAAAAAAGATACTGTCTTCTGTCAGGTCGCTGTCGTTGGTGCTGACCGCCATGGGTGAGCACCTTTGAGGCACAGGGCACCTCCAGCACCATCTGTATCAAGACCTCTGCTGAGCCTAAAGTGAGAGACATGGCGTCAAGGTATAAACATAGACATGGCTCCTCCATGGCACCGACCACAATGGTGCAAGAAACTGCACAGAGACCCTTACTGACAGTCATGCAGCCACTGATGGACAAAGTCAAGATGGTGCCGCCTGCATCAGCTAAATGAAGCCGCAAAACACTGCCTCACTTTACGGCTCCATCTGAGACTACATCATTGGTTCCACCAGTACTGCAAGCAATGGCACCACAATAATTTCTCAAACAGACATTTCAGTCTCTTCAGTACTGATGGCTCTGCAGAATGCATTGCCACAGACCAGCCTACATCTCTTATTGCATCATCAATGCTTAGTGACGAAGAGAATGAGGAAGAGGAGGAGGATGCGTTTTAATCACAGCATTCCTCCTCTGAGGAACGCAGACTCCCGGGGGGACCCTTTACGGTTTAAAACCCAGTGTAGGCAGGCAGTCCATCCATGGTATAGACAACCTTGGATGTCAAGTATCAGGGGGTAGCAGTGTTAGTCTGGATCTGTAAAAGCAGCAAAGAGTCCTGTGGCATCTTATAGACTAACAGACGTATTGGAGCATGAGCTTTTGTGGATGAATACGAAACCCTGGATGTGTCCACCTATGCCAGTCCTCATGCAGTGGCCACTCTGGGCCCCATAGGCAGCATACAGGGCTCATTCTTATCTCCTAGAGGCGAACTCAGATCATCTCCACCATCCTCCAGTCCACAAATCTTAGTAGCCCAGGAGGACACAGGAGAGGAAGAGGAGAATGCTGAATAAGAGCCCACATCACCAGCTCACAATTCCTCTTAATCATCAGATGACGCCATTATGCCACCACCTCCTACCATAGCATATGATTTCAAACAGTTTCAAGAACTGTTCAAAAGAATTCTGTTGAACCAGGACAGCCCCCTGGAGGAGGTCCAGGACACACAATACAAACTTTTACAGATTTTACAAACCTCGTCCACCTCTAAGATAGCCTTGGTGATAAATGATGCCAGCCTGGAACCAGCAGAGAAGTTATGGCAAACACTAGCTACCATCCCACCAACATGCAAGAGGGGAGACAAGAAATATTATGTGCCTACCAAAGGAATGGATTTCCTCTTCACCTGCCCACCACCCAACACTCTAGTAGTTGAGACAGCTAACTAACATGGCAAGCATCCACATTACAGGTCCACTCCTCTGGACAAGGACTGCATGAGGCTCAACCTCTTCGGGAAGAAAGTGTATTCCTCAGCAACTTTGCAGTTCACAGAGCTAATTACAGTGCTCTCCTACAAAGTACAACCATAATAATTACGGCAAATTGTATGAATTTACCAACAATCTGCTGGAAGAGAAGTGGGGCCAATTTAGAGCCGTATTGATGGAAGGACAACTGGTAACCAGAATGGTCTTGCAAGCATCCCTGGGTGTCACTGACACAGCAGCACAAGCAACAGCTATAGTGGTTGTCATGCATAGGTTATTACAGCTACAATCTTCAGGAATTCCGAAAGAGTTGCAAGTGAAAGTAGTAGAACTCTCTTTCGATAGGGAAAAACTGTTTTCCACCTAAACCAATGAGGTCTTGAGCAACTCTCCGCACACTAGGTACTTACACACCTCTCATCAAACGGAAGTGCTACCAGCCATACCCACGACATAGAGGCACATCGTTCCAGAGACCCTATGAGATGCAAAGACAGAGATGGAGACCATCTCATCACAGCCAACAGCGAACAAACAGTTTTGAAAGATTGGTCCAGGGTCTGAATGATCTCCCCCACCAGACAGCACCACTGACAAATATTTCTCGCTTATTTGGCCATCGACTGCGACCATTCATGGGCAACAATCACCACGGACTGTTGGGTCTTAGAGGTCATAAGATTGGCTATGCTATCTCCTTTACCTCTTGCCCACCCACCTTACCCCCGTCCCCATCCCTCTTCAGGTACCCTTCTCACAAGCACCTGCTGTAACAGGAAGTAAACAATCTTCTACAACTTGGTGCTGTGGAACTAGTACTCCTGCAATGCAGGGGGAAAGGCTTCTACTCCCACTACTTCTTAACCCAGAAGAAAAACTGGGGATGCAGAGATCTCAGGAAGCTCAACCAGTTCGTCCAATCCCAGAGATTCAAGATGGTCACACTAAGTACGATAATACCTGCCCTGGAATGTGGGCACTGGTTTTCAGCCCTCGCCCTACTAGACGTATATTTCCACATTACCATCACCCCAAGCTCATAGACGATTCCTGCAATTCACAGTAGAAAGCAACCACTACCAATATAGGGTTCTACCCTTTGTCCACTGCACCATAACTCTTCTCTAAAACTCTCAGGGTAGTCGCAGCACACCTTCGCAAACAAGGAACAATGATTTTCCTGTACCTAAACAATTGTCCCCTGAAAGGCCCTACCCAGATAGCAGCGACAGAGATCACCCAGAGAGCCCTCACACTCTTCCAGAACCTAAGTCTATAAATAGACATACAAAAGTCAACCCTTGTGTCCGTGCAGCGTCGGGGTGCACCTTGACTCCATACAGGCCAGAGCGGCACTACTGATGAACATGCGTTGCAATGATCAACCTCATCTTGGTAGTCAACACCAGTCCATGAATCATGGCACGGAACCTGCCTGCAATCGTTAAGTCATAGCAGTTACAACCTTCATATTAAGCCACCCAAGACTACACATGCACTGCCTTCAAGGGTGTCTGAGTTCGGTGTACACACCCAATAAACACAGCCTAAACATAAACCTACCACCACCACCAAAGGTACTGGAATCTCTACAGTGGTGGACAAGACCAGAGAATGTGTGCACAGGGATCCCCTTTCATCAGGCTCTGCCATAGATGATAATCACAACAGACGCCTCATCTGTTAGGCTTGGGCACCCTCCTGTACCACCATGCAATTTAAGGCAGATGGTCACATGTGGAGACCCAACTCCATATCAACCTGCTGGAACTGCAAGCAGTACACAATGCCTGTCTCTGCAGCCTACCACTCCTAAAGAACGGACTAGTACCAGTGATGACCAATAACATTGCATGCATGTTTTATGTTAATCAACAAGGAGGGGCAAGTTTCCATTCACTGTACAATGAGGCCATGAAATTATGGAACTAGTGCATCCATCACCACATAAATATCTTGGCCTCCTACCTCCCTAGATGTCAGAACGTGACAGCAGACACTCTACACAGACAGTTCTCTCAAGACCATGAATGGGAAATGAACCACACAGTCCTAGAATTCATATTGCAACAATGAGCCGTCGCTCCCATCGATTTATTTGCAACGTCACTATGCCTCAAGCAGAAGAGTGGACACTTGTGAGCAGGATTGGGACATTAGTCATTAGGGGATGCCTTCCTCATCACATGAGATGCAGCACTTCTATATGCATTCCCACTGATTCCACTGCCTTCTAGGGTGAGACACAAGATATGTGCCAACAAGGCCAAAGTCATACTGGTAGCCCTAATCTGGCCTAGTATCCTGACCTGATGCACATGGCAGTATATGTCCCACGAACTTTCCCATCAAGGGTGGACCTTCTTTCTCAGGACAACGGAAGTGCGCCAACCTGCATGGGACCTAAACCTGGTTCTTAAACACCTCACCAGACCCCCATTCGAACCTCTGGCTATTTGCTTCTTGCTCCATCTATCGATGAAGGTGGCATTATTGGTTGCAATCAGCTCCGCCAGACGAGTAAATGAAATAGGAGCACTAATGGCCAGTCCCCGATACACTGTATTTTTTTAAGGACAAGGTCATATTGAGACCTCATCCAAAATTCCCCCCTAAAATATCATCCTTCCATCTAAACCAGCCTATTCACCGTCCCACATTTTATCCCATTGTATGTGGGAGCGCACAAGAGACTATTTTGCACTTTCTAGACGTTAGACGTGTAATAGGTTTTACCTGGACAGAACAAAGCCTTTCCGAAAATCCTTAAGGCTTTTTGTCTCCACAACAGAGTGATCCAAGGACTCCGCTATATCTACACAGAGACGCTCTACATGGATCTCCAAGTGCATCCAACTCTGTTATCAACTGAATAAAACAGAATTGCCAAGAGGGCTCAGATCTCACTCTACCCGACATCAGTAGCTTTCCTGAACAATGGACCAATCCCAGATATCTGCAGAGCTGCTACTTGGGCCTCTGAACATATGTTCATCAACCACTATGCAATTACCCAAGACTCATGATCAGACTCCATACTAGGCCTAACTGTGTTTTCCATGCAACTCCAAAGTCCCCCCCGCCTCCACCCTCCATCATAGCGGGGCACAGCTCTGCAATCACCTGAAGTGGCGCACCCACACGGACAGCGCTCAAAGAAGAAGAGAAGGTTACTCACCTTGTGGAATAACGGAGTGCTCCACTACCCACCCTCCTCCCCTCTACTTCGGAGTTCACAGTAAGGACTCTACAGTAGAGAAGGACTTGAGGGAGTCTGGTTGTACGCACACTAGTCAAGGCACCAATGGCGTCGCAAGATGCCTACTGTGCCCATATTTCCCTGGTGGACACTGATACCGAAAATCTCCGATTGACAGCACCGGGATGCACCGACACCTGAAGTGGTGCACCCACACGGATACACATCTTGAACAACCTCAGTTACCACACAAGGTGAGTAACCTTCTCTTAAGATACCTCAGTTTAGTAATCACAATTTGCCATGGGAATTTCTCACCTCTTGTTACAAGTTTATTTTAGGATTACTGAAAATGAGAGAAGTGAGATGGGAAAATATTTCCCCCAGATTTGAAGTTGGTGTACGTGAGAGCACTTTGTGTATAATTGGTTTCACTGTTCTTTGCTCTCTCTGTGGTCTCCGGTGCATATGATCAGTTAGTCTATTCTTCACCTGCTTAGGTGGCTCTTCCATACAGCAACAGTGAAGAGAGGGAGGAATGTAGTTGTATAACTGCAGAAAGTTGGCATGGGAACTCAGCAGATGTAATATCCGAAACTACTGTTAAAATCTGTAAAACTTGAAATCTAGTAATTTTTTAACCAGTGATTTAAAGGGCAGAAAGGGAACCATATTGATCATCCAGTCTGACTTCCTGCATAGGCCAGA
Organism: Gopherus evgoodei; assembly: GCF_007399415.2. NCBI lineage: Eukaryota > Metazoa > Chordata > Testudines > Testudinidae > Gopherus > Gopherus evgoodei. The sequence continues at coordinate 31,156,278 of NC_044334.1, forward strand.
AAACTTCATACAGGTAAAGCTGTCCAAAGTGCCTCAGTCCCACTGAAAGTCCATGAGATTCAGGGTCTGTCTACACTGCAGTCAGGAGGTGAGACTGCAGCAAGGGTAGACATGCCCAAGCTAGCTTTGATCTAGATAGCTGGAATAACAATAGTGCTGAAGCTGCGGCAGCATGGGCTGAACAGCGCTGCCCGAGCAGCTAGCCCATGCTGCCATGGCTTCACTGCTATTGTTCAAGCTAGCTAGATCTCAGCTAGCTCGGGTATGTCTACGAGTGCAGCAGTCACACCTTTGGTTGCAATGTAGACGCGCCCTTAGGCTCTTCAGTCACTTAGGAACTTTAGTCTGTTTTACCTCTCTCTGAGATTCTGATATTTAAAGTCACAGGTGTCCCTTTGAAGAGTCTCACAGCAATATTAACTTGGCTGCGTTGCACACAAACAGCAGCAGGATAAACTCTGTGTTGGCAAAGAAACAGGAGTAGGAAATGGTATTTACGTATTATGCACAAAGTGGGTAAATTAACATAATCCTTGCGCCAGGGCAAGCATCTAGCTTCAGCTGCCTTGTTCTCACAGCTTTTGCTTGTTCAGAATGTTCCCATTTCAGCGTCAGTTCTGCAGGACAAATGAAATGATGTCCTGCTGGATTTGTTCATTGCAAGCGAGGGACAAGCCCCTACTGCAAGTGAAGTTTATGCCTATGGCAAGGGAGGGAGACTTATTGTGCGGAGTAAATCCATTGCTATCCCAATCAGAGCTGCTGCTGCCAGCCTTGGACTAGCTACAACAGTCCTTGGATTATCTTAATCTAGGGAGCAAGGGAGCTCAGCACAGCATTCTAGTCTGTGAAATCCGCAGATAGTTCCTGCCTTCGGTCCCAGAGTCAATACACACAAAGCATGGCCTTATTCTTCTTTGAGTGATTGCTCATATGCATTCCAGTTAGGTGTGTGCGCACCGCGTTCACGTTCGTCGGAGAAACTTTTGCCTTAGCAACACTCGGCGGGTCAGCTGGGCGCCCCCTGGAGTGGCGCCCCTATGGCGCCTAATATATACCCCGGCCGACCCAGCCACCCTTCAGTTCCTTCTTACCACCCGTGTCGGTCGTTGGAACAGTGGAGTGCAGCTTCGCTGACCTCCACACTCCCTAGCTACTCGTAGTCTCTTCTAGTTATATTCGTAGTATAGTTCATTAGAGTTAGTTGTAGTTCATAGTTATAGTTGTTAATTAGTAAGTATTGCGGGGTTTGGGGGATAGCCCCTTCCCTGCACGGAGCTCATGCCTGGCTCACCGGGTTTCAAGCAGTGTTCGGCCTGTCATAGGCCGATGCCGACAGGAGATCCACACGATTCCTGTCTGAAGTGCTTAGGGGAATCCCAATTTGCAAGGCTTTTAAGCCAAGGACAAAAAAGGAGCGGGACATTAGATTGAAGCAGCTCCTGATGGAAGCGGCTCTGACACCGTCGCCCTCGGCACCGAGCACGAGCCAGTCGGTGAGCAAAGGCACCCCTACAGCACCGGGCGTCGCCGGTACGCCTAAGGATTCCCGGCACCGGCCACCGCTGGCACCGAAATCCACCCCACGCCGCTCCCTCTCCCCGAGGTCGAAGACGGCGAAGGGTCAGATGACAACGCCAGTGTTGCAGCCAGAGACTGCATCTAAGGCTGACCGTCTGGCACCGATAACTGCTGCGGCACAGCCACGAGGGCAGTTGAGTCTGGCACCGGACAGCTCCCCGGCACCGGCCGTGGTAGAGCTCACCTTACCATCGACTCCGGAGACTTTCTCGGCGGCGAGGGACTTGATTGCCATAACTGAAGTGGCACCGCCCCTAGCCCCGGCACCGCCGGTGCGGGTATTGCAGTCCCTGGGCAAGCCGACCCTGACCAGACCGCCGTCGATCAGCGTAGGGGACCGGCACCGATCAAGATCACGGTCCCGCCGCCGCTCTGAGTCGAGACATCGCTCTCGGTCTCGGCACCGGTCCTCGCCACGGCGCTGGTCGGGCTCTCGGCACCGGTCAGTCTCTCGATCACCAGCACGCTACTTGCGGTACCGCTCCAGCTCCCGGCACCATACCAGGCACCGTACCTCCCGGAGCAGATCAGGGCGTAGAGACTCAAGATCCCGGTTGACCTCCCGGTGCCGGGCCGGTCGCAGGTCCCGGTCTCGCTCTCGGTACCACTATGAGTACTGGCACCGGTCCCCACGATCAAGAGGTGCAAGATCGGTCAGGACTTCAGCTCCAGGTTTTTCTGCTCCACCTTGGCCATCCAGACACACGTCCACATCCTCCCAGGCGGACAGCTACTACGACCGGGACCAGGATACAGAGGTACCGGTGGGGGTGTTCCAGTACTCTCGGCCGCAGGACATGGGATCTCAGCAGTGGTCCTTCTGGACACCCTGGGTGTACCACCAAGCCCAGGGTGCTCCTCTGGTCCAGACACGCTCTGCTGCCTCAGAACATCGGGCACCAGAGGCCACCGTTTCCCGCCCCCCCACGGTTGAGTCAGAAGAGCAAGTCACACATCCTCTGGACTTCCCGGGGCAGCTGGAGCAGGAACCATCCCAGGAGCAGGAGGCCATCGAAGACCCCTTCGTTCCTGGGGTATCCTCCTATTCCTCACCGGATGAGGCTGTGGCAGGGACCTCATCATCAGGGCCCCCGCCAATAGACCTCAGGGCCTCTCAGGACCTCCTGCGCAGAGTGGCCCTCAACATCAACCTCCCAGTGGAGGTGGTCTCGGAAGTCGAGGATCCCGTGGTGAGCATTCTCACCGCTGATGCTCCCACCCAGGTCGCACTGCCGTTCATTAAGACCATCCAGGCCACTGCCGACACCCTCTGGCAGTCTCCAACCTCCATTCCACTGACGGCTAAGGGAGTTGAGAGAAAGTACATGGTACCCTCTCGGGGGTACGAGTACTTGTACGTCCATCCTCCTCCCTCCTCCTTAGTTGTCCAGTCGGTCAACGAAAGGGAACGACATGGCCAGAAGGCACCAGCCCCGAAGTCCAAAGAGGCCAGACGAATGGATCTCCTGGGTCGTAAGGTGTACTCAGCGGGGGCCCTACAGCTCCGTGTGGCCAATGAACAGGCTCTACTGAGCCGATATAACTATAATACTTGGGCTGAAGTGGGTAGGTTCTCCGAGCTGCTACCCCGGACTCACGCCAGGAGTTCAGTGCGTTCCTGGAGGAGGGAAAGAAAGTGGCCAGGACCTCTCTCCAGGCCTCCCTGGTCGCGGCCGACTCGGCAGCCAGAACCTTGGCCTCGGGGATTACCATGAGGCGCATCTCCTGGCTCCAGGTCTCTAACCTGCCTCCGGAACTGCAGTACACCATCCAGGATTTACCCTTTGATGGCAAGGGTTTGTTCTCGGAGAAGACCGATCCCAGGCTGCAGAGCCTGAAGGATAACAGAGTCGTCATGCGCTCGCTGGGGATGCATACCCCCGTAACCCAGCGTAGACCCTGCAGGCCCCAAACTCACCGCCCGTATTTTCCACCTCGCCAGAGGTAGGACCTCAATAGAAGGTGCGGGCTGGGAGGCCGCAGACGCCAGTCCGGTTTCCAATGAGGCCAAAACCAGGGACCCTCTAAGGCACCACCAGGCCCCAAGGCTTACCAGCCTCAGAACAGGATCCTCTCCCTCCCTTCTCTAACCGCCTCTCCCACTTCCTCCTGGCGTGGTCCCAATTAACATCAGACCTTTGGGTTCTGCGCACAGTGAAGCAGGGATACCACCTCCAATTTGCTTCATCACCACCCTCCCGCCCCCCTTCCCGGTCCCTCTTCAGGGACCCCTCTCAGGAGCAAGCCCTCCTACAGGAGGTCCAATCTCTCCTCGCTGCAGGAGCTATAGAGGAGGCATTAGACGAGAGGGGGAAGGGGTTTTACTCCCGCTATTTTCTGATCTCCCAAGTCCAAGGGAGGCCTCAGATCTATCCTAGACCTGCGGGGCCTCAACAAATGGATGCTCAAGTTGAAGTTCTGCATGGTCTCCCTGGGAACGATTATCCCATCCCTGGATCCTGGAGACTGGTATGCCGCCCTCGACATGAAGGATGCGTACTTCCACATTGCCATCTTTCCACCGCACAGGAAGTACCTTCGCTTTATGGCCCACCACCAGCACTTCCAATTCACAGTCCTCCTCTTCGGCCTCTCCACGGCCCCGAGGGTGTTCACGAAGTGTATGGCCGTCGTTGCCGCCCACCTCCGCCGGCAACAGATACATGTGTTCCCGTATCTGGACGACTGGCTCCTCAAGGGGTCCTCTCAGTCTCAGGTACGGCAGCACGTCAATGTAGTTACGGCCCTATTCTCCCGGTTGGAACTACTTCTCAACACCTAGAAGTCCACCCTGGTCCCCACGCAGAGGCTGGACTTCATAGGGGCAACGCTGGACTCCACTCAAGCCAGGGCCTACTTGCCTTAGCCCCGCTTCCAAGCGATCGTATCGATCATACGAAGCTTACAGGCCTCCCCGATCACCTCAGCTCGCACCTGTCTTGGACTCCTGGGACATATGGCCGCATGTACTTATGTGACAAAGTATGCCAGGCTCTGCATGAGACCCTTCCAAACGTGGCTCCATTCGGTCTTCTGCCCGGGAAGGGACCCTATAGACGTCCTGGTGACAGTTCCCCCCAGCCCCCTCCGCTCCCTCGATTGGTGGCTAACTCCATCCCTGGTATGCACAGGGATGCCGTTCCATCCACAGCCGCCGTTGATGAACTTAATGATGGATGCATCATCCCTTGGTTGGGGAGCCCACCTAGGTCACCTGCGTACCCAGGGCCTTTGGTCGTCCCAGGAGCTGACACTCCATATAAACGTCCGTGAGTTGAGGGCAGTCCGCCTTGCTTGCCAGGCGTTTCAACTGCATCTGCATGGCCGTTGTGTTTCGGTGTTCATGGACAACACAACAGCCATGTACTACATCAACAAGCAAGGAGGGACCCGCTTGTCTCCCCTGTGTCAGGAGGCCATTCGACTCTGGGACTTCTGTATAGCCCAGTCAATAGATCTGGTGGCGTCCTTTCTTCCAGGGGTCTGGAATGCTTTGGCGGATCGGCTCAGCCGGTCCTTTCTATGTCACGAGTGGTCAATAAGACCGGACATCATCCATTCACTCTTCTGGAGGTGAGGATTTCCCCGCATAGACCTGTTCGCCTCCTGCTCGAACAGGAAGTGCCAGGAGTTCTGCTCTTTTCAGGGTCTCTCCCCGGGGTAGATCACGGACGCATTCCTTCTGTCGTGTAGGCACCACCTGTTGTATGCCTTCCCTCCGTTTCCCCTGGTTCACAAGGTCCTGTTGAAACTCCGCAGGGACAAAGCGCATCTGATCCTGATCGCACCTGTGTGGCCCAGACAGCACTGGTTCACCACCCTGCTAGATCTGTCCGTAGACACCCCAGTTCTCCTCCCTCTCCTCCCGGACCTGATCACACAAGACCATGGCAGGCTTCGTCACCCAGACCTGCGAGCTCTCCACCTCACGGCGTGGCTCCTGCGTGGCTAAACGCAGCAGAGTTGAGCTGTTCCGCGCCGGTTCAGCATGTTCTCCTCAGCAGCAGGCAGCCTTCCACCTGCTTCACGTACTTGGCAAAGTGGAAACGCTTCTCTTGCTGGTGCGCAACACAGGGCGTTACTCCTTCGGATGCCTCGATCCCCACGGTCCTAGACTACCTCTGGTACCTTAAGCAGCAGGGCCTGGCGACATCCTCTCTGAAGGTGAACTTAGCGGCCATATCCACTTTCCGGCCAGGTGAGGGCAGCCACTCCGTGTTCTCCCACCCCTTGGTGTCTCGGTTCATTAAGGGCCTAGAGCGTCTCTATCCCCCCATACGTCGCCCTGCCCCTACCTGGGATCTTAACTTGGTCCTAACCAGGCTCATGCTCCCGCCATTTGAGCCACTAGCGACTTGCTCGCTCCTGTACCTATCGTGGAAAACAGTGTTCTTGGTGGCCATTACATCGGCCAGGCGGGTCTCCGAACTAAGAGCTCTCACGGTGGACCCCCCATACACTGTTTTCCATAAAGACAAGGTACAGCTGCTCCCTCATCCGGCATTCCTCTCTAAGGTTGTGTCTGCCTTCCACACCAACCAGGACATCTTCCTCCTGGTCTTCTTTCCAAAGCCCCACTCTTCTCTGCGGGAGCAGCAGCTATACTCCGATGTGCGCAGGGCACTCGCCTTCTACATTGAGCATACAAAGCCGTTCTGAAAGTCTCCCCAACTGTTTGTGGCGGTCGCGGAACGGATGAAAGGCCAGCCAGTCTCCTCCCAGAGGATCTCCTCCTGGGTGACTGCATGCATCCGTGCATGCTATGACGTAGTTCATGTCCCTTCGGGCCACCTTACGGCGCACTCTACTAGAGCTCAAGCATCATCAACTGCCTTCCTGGCGCGCGTGCCTATCCAGGAGATATGCCGTGCAGCGACCTGGTCATCAGTCCACACCTTCACTTCGCACTACGCGCTGGTCCAGCAATCTAGAGATGATGCAGTCTTTGGCGCAGCGGTTCTGCATACCACCACATCTCACTCCGACCCCTCCGCCTAGGTAAGGCTTGGGAATCACCTAACTGGAATGGATATGAGCAATCACTCGAAGAAGAAGAGACGGTTATTCACCTTTGTAACTATTGTTCTTCGAGATGTGTTGCTCATATCCATTCCAAACCCACCCTCCTTCTCCACTGTTGGAGTAGCCGGCAAGAAGGAACTGAAGGGTGGCCGGGTTGGCCAGGGTATATATCTGGCACCATAGCGGCGCCACTCCAGAGGGCGCCCAGCCAATCCGCCGAGTGTTGCTAGGGTAAAAGTTTCTCCGAACGTGCACGTGGCGCGCACACACCTAACTGGAATGGATATGAGCAACACATCTCGAAGAACAACAGTTACAAAGGTGAGTAACCGTCTTTTCTTGAAAGTTATTGTCAAACCTCCCACCAGCCCATAGTCCTTTTGCTGTGATCCCCCAAGCCAAGCCAAGTAAAGCTGGGGCAGGTTAGCCTTTGGCTAGAAGACCTTAAAGGAATAGTGTGTGCAGGAATTAGTGTTGGTGATTTTAGTACATGGCGCTTTTCTCTTTGAATCAATAATAAGCCGGTTCCTAGCATAATACTAGAGGGTGCTGTGTGAGATAAGGTGCCATCTTTCAGATGAAGCTTAAAATGGATGTTCTGACCAATCGTGGCAATTGACTATACCATGGAACTTTGCAGGGGTCAGGATGTGTTGGTCAGAGTCTGAGGTCCTGACCGGTTTCTGATTTGGGGTAATTCCATTCTGCCACCCTTTTCTTTGCTCTTCCAATTGAATATAGGATTCTTCTATCATAGAGGGTTTTGTACTAACACCCTTCGCTTCCTGTCCTTAACTGGTATGCAGTTTTACTGTTAAATAGCTGCCAAGATTCACCCTAGAGGAAGCTGAATTCCAGCAATGTCTTTAGTGATCCTTGTGTATATATATTAAATAAAAATAATACCTAACTTTTAAATAGTGCTCTTCTTCAATAGATCTCAAAGGTCAGTAATATTATCCTCATTTTACAGATGGGGAAACTGAGGTACAGAAGCAAAGTGACTTGCAAAGAGGCAAGTGAGTTGCCCAGGGTCACTCAGCAGGTCAATGGCAGCGCTGGTAATAGAACCCAGGTTCTGAGTCCCAGCTCAGTTCTCTATGCACTGGGCCATACTGTCTCTCCTAAACTGCTTAAAGTGTTAGAAATCCTTCAGTTTGAAAGGCACTATGTTTAATGTAAGTAGTTATCTTTTATTTCCACTGTGGCATATACTAGGTTCTTCCGATGGTTTTGATAATGAAGGTATGAATCACATTGTCCCAGCAATACTCTCCGACCCCTGTACACAGTAAATGAGATACTTTCTTGATCAATGTCGTTAGAGGCAGCATAACATCTTTGAAAAGGGATGCAGTGAATTAGCACATAGCCAGCATTGTCCATGCAGTCAGAGAGCCAGGTCTTCACTAAAGCACCACTAAGCAGCTTCTTGCATTACAGGGTCAGCCATTGTCTTGTCTCTTTAGCTTCCTGCTACAGAACGTTCACAGATAGCAGTGGCCATGTGACCAAAGATGATTAATCTGTGCTCTGTCTTTAGCAGCCCATGAACTCAGGTATGACAGCGCTGCCTGCCGACCTGCCAAGCTTCAGCCTCATCAGTGAGAGCCTCTCCTTTGACTTCAAGGATACAGACATGAAGAGACTTTCCATGGAAATAGAGAAAGAGAAGTATGTAGCTTGCTTCCATAGTCTGTGTGCACATGTCAGATTAGTTCCTTGTATAGCACAACTGCAATGAATGGAGTTATTCCTGGTGAATTTGGCCTATTGTTCTGAAATGGTAGATCTCAGATTGGTGACAGTGTTTGGCAAAATGGGAAGGCCTCTACATTTCAGCCTGCTTGAGCAGACCAGCTGAGTCCCTGCCAGGCATGTGGTAATGTGGTATAGTTGTTAAGAAATTTAGTCTTCTGTCCCCCAGGATGGGTTCTCTGTTGCCCTGGTGGAATCTTGATCTCATTGAGGCCTGGGCCACACTACGCTGTTAAACCGATTTTAACAGCATTAAATCGATTTAACGCTGCACCCGTCCACACTACACTGCTCTTTATATCGATTTAAAGGGCTCTTTAAATCGATTTCTGTACTCCTACAAAACGAGAGGAGTAACGCTAAAATCGATATTACTATGTCGATTTAGGGTTAGTGTGGACGCAAATTGACATTATTGGCCTCATTCTTTTACAGTAGCTACGCACAGTGCACTGCTCCAGAAATCGACGCTAGCCTCGGACCACGGATGCACACCACCGAATTAATGTGCCTAGTGTGGACGCACACAATCAACTTTATAATATCTGTTTTATAAAATCAGTTTTAGCTAATTTGAATTTATCCTATAGTGTAGACGTACCCTGAGACCAAGAGCTGAGCAGGATTCAAAACAGGCTTGAATAATGAGACCTGTTCAGTTACTATGTTAAAAACAGACAGGATATTCACTCATCTGCTGTGGACGTGAGCTAGCCACTAACTTCTTGGGATTTGAATTAAACTTCCCTTATAGTCCAATTAGTCCGTAATTATCCATTCTGAGATTTCTTGCACCTTTTTCTCAATCATCTGGTGTTGACCACTGTTGGGGTGAGAGATTCAACTAACTAGACCACACTCTGATACGGTATGGCAGTTCCTGTGTTTTTACCATATGTGAGAAACTGAGATGCAGAGATGTTAAATGATTTGCCCGAGGCCACAGAGGAGAGGATTAGAGCTGGGATAAGATCTCAGGAGTTTCCAATTCCCAGTCCAGTGCTTAAATCACTGGATCACATCATCTCTCTCTAACCACACAGCTCAAGTGAGAAGAACAAAAATATTCTATCTGTGTTGATCCACTGCAGGCATGTCTGTACTCCAAGTGCTTGGGTGCAGTTCGTAACAGGGCCTTACGCGTAGCAGGGCAACCTGGGATGTGCTGGTATTTTGCAACCTCTGCATGCTTTGCCATGTGTTTATTGCTTTGGTCTCGGTACTGAGTCAGTCTTGGCTGCCCATAGTGTGCTACGCAATGTATAATGGGAGACAGTTAAGGCCAAAGTGATGAACCATTTTAGGTGCATCAGTACTTGACACCTTAAAGGAGACCTATTTTTGAGACAGTGCTGAGCCCCCACCCTCTAAAAATAAGGACCCTTTATGACATCTCGAGGCACCCAGAATCACTAGTCACTCTTGGGAAATCTGGCCTAGATGAATTGAGAATTTCATGCATTTTGGTAGACTGGGTTTATAAATACACTGTGGAGTAGAACAACATTGTTAAAACCAGTAGCTCTCATTGGAATTGCAGAGGACTAACCAGCATCATGCTGCAGTTACTAGCAGAGATGGGGAGGTATATAAACATAATCTGGGCATGCTAGACTGGCTATTTTTTCATACCTGCATGACACAGTTTTGCTCTTGAATTGGCTATCTGGCATCTGTTTTTAATAAGGAACAAACTGCTCAGTGTAGTTCACTGTACAGCTTACATTAGTGTAGTCAGTTTCATGCTCTAGACATGATGAAATTAAAAGCCCCTATCAGTTGTCATGGAACCGCATAACCACAAGGCTGTGTATTGTGTGTGCCAGAGTGGAGTACATGGAGAAGAGCAAGCACCTGCAGGAGCAACTAAATGAGTTGAAGACTGAGATTGAGGCGCTGAAACTGAAGGAGAGGGAGACAGCGCTGGATATACTGCACAACGAGAATGCCGACCGAGGCAACAGCAAGCACAACACCATTAAAAAGGTACCCAGGTTCCTGCCTTGCTCCTGATGAAAAACAGGGCTTAGACTCTGCTCAAGGAGTTGTCATAATATTTTGATTTAGGTGCTTGTCCATGAATGCTTAATCCAGACCAAGATTTACAGAGACTCTGTGCAATAACTCTAGGTAGCTCAGACTGGTGTGTCTGTTGGTTGACTTACCCTTGTAGTGAAGACAAGCCCTAAGTTACGCTACTCCAGTTACATGAAGAACGTAGCTCAGGGGTAGGCCACCTATGGCACAAGTGCCGAAGGCGGCACGCGAGCTGATTTTCAGTGACATTCACACTGCCTGGGTCCTGGCCACTGCATTTTAATTTAATTTTAAATGAAGCTTCTTAAACATTTTTAAAACCTTATTTACTTTCCATACAACAATAGTTCAGTTATAGATTATAGACTTTTATAGAAAGAGACCTTCTGAAAACGTTAAAATGTATTACTGGCACGCAAAACCTTAAATTAGAATGAATAAATGAAGACTCGGCACACCACTTCAGAAAGGTTGCTGACCCCTGATTGTAGCTGGAGTCGGCATAGCTTAGGTCGACTTACTCCAGTGTCTTCACTGTGCTGCATTGATGGCAGACGCTCTCCAGTCGACTTACCTTACACTTCACAGAGAGTAGTAGTACTGGGGTCAACTAGAGAGTGCTCTGCTGTTGATTTAGCAGGTCTTCACTAGATTCGCTAAATCGATCCCAGTGTGGATCTTCCCTTAGTGAAGACCAGCCCTTAGTTTGGGAACTAGAGAATCAGGAAAAATCATAAGGGTCTCTCTTTGGCCATCACAGCTGACTCCTGTCTATTCCATAATGTGAGAGACATTACACTATACATTCCTGAGTTATGGGTCCTAGGTGGAGAAGGCCCCCTCTAGCCTGGATCAAGGCAGCCAGCAGTCTCAACCCCTCCCATCTCACTTACCATAGAAAGACAGAAGGGGACAGGTGGGTGCATCAGGTTGACTGGTCCTAAATCTTGTAAAGCTTTAAATACTGATAGTAAGATTCTTGAATTGCACCTATTGCATGAAGTAATTGTTCATTACCCCTTGTTTCAAGTCACTATCTGGATCCGGATAGTACTTGTACTTGGCCAAAGGATTTAAAATGACTGTACCTTACTGGCATCAGCATTAAGCAAATGAAAAGGTCCTAACAAAACTTATCCTTTTTAAAAAACTGATCCAGTTTCTTCTGTTGCTGAGAAACTCTGCTACTCAATCCCCCTCAACCCAGGAAATTTTAACAAGGATCTGATTTGGAAATCCAAGCATAAGGAGTGTTTTTTAGCCAGGCTTTCTTACAAAAGTTTCCTTCCTTTTGAAAGGTCTAGAACTCCTAAGATATGTGCCGGGGCTACAATGTAAGGGGGACAATGCCAGTGATAAAAGTCACACTTTAAAAATTATATCTTTCCTGTGTTACTAATCCCATCAGAGTATTAAAACAAAACATTTCAAAGTTCTGATTTGCTCTGCCTTTCACCATGGAGAGTTTGATTTTACTGTCCCAACTGAACTTGGAACAAAGAGTAAAATAATCTAGTCAGTTTCAGTTCCTAGTTCTCCTGTTCTAGCCCTATGCTGCCTGCGTTTCCAGTTGGGAGAGCGAGAGAGATACTGATACTTAAGTGCACACAGAGCTTGTGTTTTTAGAGTCTGGAAGCCTCTTTGTTCATATTAGGCTTTGATAAAGCTCTCCGTTTACATGCTGGAGAATCCCCTTTTAAGCTGAAAATGCTACATTTGTCCTCTATACAAATCTTAAAAGCTGTTGGCAGAGAGGAGAGTGAGTCCCATTTGTCTCATTGAGGAAGGTGATTAGGCATTCGTGAATCGTGGGTGAATCATCATTGCAATCAGGACTGTCTACTCAGTCTTTGTTCACTAGCTGAAGCTTGAATCTTGTCCTCTCTGCTCACCTTCTTAAGTATTTTCCAAGGGGGGAAGCAACAGAGAAGCTGTGGCAGCACTAGGCCATGTTGCCTAGTGGATAAAACACTGGACTAGGTCTCAGAAAACTGAGGTTCTGTTCCCATGGCAGCTGCTGCCCTTGGGCAAGTCACTTCACTTTTGCTCAGTTTCCCCATCTGTAAAATGGGGCTAATGCTACTGACCCACATTTTAAAGAGCTTTTGAGATCTACCAACGAACAGCATTATCTAAGAGCTAGGGATTATTGTTTATTATCTCAAGCAATGGAGCAAAGATTTTTAAAAATTGAGTCTGTTAGGAGGAGTTAAAATAAAAACTCAGACAACTTGCTTCGTGCCATCTGGTTATGAGGAGGGCTTTAATCTTTACAGCTATGACAGAAGGGGAGATTTGAGACACCTGAAAGAGCAAATTATATCAATAGTTTTTCCCTACTTAACTAATAACCCCCTCACATCTCCTGGACACTGCTAAACACTCCAGCCTGACGGGCAAACTGTACAGATTGCACAAATGACTTGGCATTGCTCAAATCACAGAGGAATTTGTTTTGTTTTTTGTTTTTGTTCATTTTACTTTGCTGGTTTAGCCTCAAGCCCAGGGCAGAAGACCTATCTGCATATGAGACTTCAAAGTAGGTTATTCCAAGGTACTCTGTGTGTGGTGATGGGATCGCCATCTGTAATACTAACCTATGCATGAGCTTGCCTGTGAAACACGCTGCTATAGCCAACTGTCAGTGCTGCAGCCCCCAAAGTGCACCATGAGCCTGAGCCCCCCAGCAGCATGCTTTGCAAGTGTGAGATCCAGTGCCATGGCCCACCCCACCCTTACATGGAGCAGAAGAGCATGTACTAGACAGCAGGATTGTTCTGTCTCATCTTGTCTGTGGGATTCACAGCTTTTGTCTATTCGCTTCTGTCCGAAGTCCTCTGTCTTGGTGGTGTCCTCCTTGATGAAAGCTGAACTGGGACAGTAAGTGGGGAGCAGTACCCCCTTTTTTTTTGCTCCACCGGCAGCATTCAGCGCCCCCCCCCCCCAATGTCCCGATATTTTCTTCCTCTCATCTGGTTACTCTAGGAGTGGACTAAATGTGGAATGCCTCACATGCCTGATCCCACTTCACTGCGTGTGGGTAGAAATCTACCAGAGAAATGGATGCCCTTTGCAGACTCTGCAGGGTGTTGCAAAGTAAAGTAGAAGTTGCTTCCTCCTCCATTTGCTGCAGATGAAAATTCATGAGTTTAAAAACAAAAAAAAACAAAAAAACCCTCAACTTAAATTCACTCTTGATGCTGCCGCTTTTGCTTCAAAACTGCCTTGCGGAAGCCATAGCTCTGTCTTAGAGCAGAGCAGCTGGTGAATGTAGAGTCAGCATCTCTCGGCTGAGAGCTGCTTATTCAAGAGAAATGTCAGGGGAAACAGCTGAAGCCAGCCAGTATCTGGAAGCATCAACCAGGCAGGCGTGCAGCTAAAGCTAGTCCTATGAGACTAACACAGTTAGAATTGTTCCGCCACAACTGATACCCAGAGACTGGTATTCTCAGTTTTAAGCGCCACGTTCTCGCTCCTTGTCTGCAGTCCTGTAGAATCCTGGAAATGGAAAAGACCTTTTAAGTTCCATCTTGCCCAGCCCCATGGGAGCACAGTTGTTCCCTATAATCTGTTCTCCAGGGCACTATCCAGTCCATTTTTAAATGACTCTGGTAATGGTGCTTCCACCACTTCCTCTGGGAAGTTGTTTTATTGATGGAATGTTAGCTGAGCAGCAAGACTGCCTCAATCTCTTTCATAGCGATGCCTCCATTTCACAATATTAGTACCATGGCCAGACTAGGACTCTTTCTTTATTGCCCTAATATCTAGGGGCCAAATTCTGCTCTGTAACAGGTGCACAACTCCACTGAAGTCAACGGGAGCAGAATGTGACCATTGCAGCCTAAACTAATGCTACCATCCCTCAAATTTTGTTTTTCTCATCTTTCATCCCTCTGCTGCAATGCTGTTGCCCTACTCCCTATCCCCGAGTGTACTAATGCCTCCTGCTCAGTTAACACCATGTCTGTTATCTACAATATGTGCTTTTCTCTAAAGACTTAGCCTCTTGGATAGGCTCAGTCTGTAGTGGCATGTGTGCAGTTTACTGACTTGTGTGCCTTTGTGAAGACCCTTTTAATACCACCTTTGAAGCTGTCTGAGGTATCTCTCTTTACCATAACAAAGAGAAAGCAGGTGTATCCTGATCTTCAGACACCGGAGGGCTACAGTAGGCGCTGATCGTAGCATTGAAAGAAGAAACTCTGAGACTGCCTGCCACACTAGCAGCCCCTCTCAAATGCAAGCAGAAAGCTTCTTGGCAAACTTATTTTGAAATGCACTGTTCTGTAGTGTAGTGGGGATCAGGTTGGCCTTACACATGAAAGGCCCCTGATTCAAAAACAGGAAGAGAAGCTTCAGTCTTGGGAGGCAGTGCTGCTGTGGATAGAGCACTGGTCTTGGAATCAGGAGATCTGGCTTTTTTTGGCTTAGGCAAGTGACTCCACTGCTTTGTGTCTCAGTTTCCCCCTCTGTAAAATGGGGATAATGGTTCTTTTCAGAGTGCTTAGAGTTGTACGGATGTGTTGGAGCTAAGTATTTGAAATTTGATTTTATCATTGTATTTTAGTTCATTTCCTATTTAATGATACACTATTACTAAAACTGGGGGAAAAGAAAGATGCCCAGAATTTCACCTTTCTGGATGTTCAGTTTGCTGTATTTTATTTTTCAAATTGATCAGTGTTTTTCAGGATCTATTTCTGAATCAAAGATGTTTGCTCTGTTTGAAAAGTAGCAGAAGTCAGTGTAGACAAAAATATTAGTGCTTCTTTTATTAAATAATCTGCAACTCCAGTCTTAGGTGTGTGAGTGGCATCTGTAGGCTGACAGTGTGGAGAGCATTCTGTTCAGTTAGAGCTCACCATAGGGATGACGTGATACAGGTTAAAGTGTTAGCCATAGACTGTTCACTCCTGGATCCTGGATCTGCATTGTTAATGGAGTGGTCTGGATGGTCCCATCTCTTAATCTGCAGTTATTTTTAAGAAACCTAGTGTCATCTTGTAATCCAGTTGTGGGCACAACACTGGGATAAAATGAAGCACTGATAGCTCTTGAAAGAAATAATCCATCAACTGTAAGAAATTCTGGGTCTGGAAGGGGAGCCCCTCCTGTAATTAAACCTGATTCACAGCAAATGTTGTTTTTGTGACCTCTGGGCTTTCGTTGCCTGCCTTTGAAGATGCCTGCTAAATTTTTCATGTTTAATTATGTGGTTAACATGCTAATTCCTTTTTATGAGCTCTGTGGGCACAGCACAAGCACTTCATCTGGAAACTGATTTCATTCCCATGTACCTTGTTCTCTCTCTGATGCCGATCGGCTCTACTAGCTCCAGCTGGCTCAGCTTCAGGAGGTGTTTGCTTCTTAGACTGCTGTGGAATAAAAAACTCAAGGCATTTTCTCTTCTCCACACTCTTTGACTTAAGGGGCCCCTCTCAGGACAACAAAGCTCTGCTTAATGTCAACAGGATTGAACAGAATTTATTGAGGTGTCACTTTTTTCCCCACTTGCTTTTCTCTTGCCTGGATTTCTCCATCTATCACAATGACCCCCTGGGAAGTACCCAGTCTGGGAGCTAGGCATTGTCTGTTCCTAGAGCAGTAGTCTTGTTGTTAGTCAGTGATTTGGTAGTTCTGCAAATGGGATTAGTCTCGTAGTGTCAGAATCTCTTTTCATGCAGCTGCCATGTCTTCCAGTGTCCAGGGTTTCCATTCAGTGATTGCACTTTGACTTACACCTTGCTTCATTTTCCAATGGGATCCTCAGGTGGAACTTGGAGATCCCATGACACTCTGAGGAGAGGAGAAGGGATGTAATTTCTTTCGATCAGGTTCACATTCTTTTGCTCAGTAAAAGCTGATCATGATGTCCATGGCTGAGTGTAAGCTATTACAACTGTGTAATGGTTGTTTTGTACCAGCCCAGTCAACAGCTGATTCATTCCTTTGTAGAGGTGCTCTGAAGGTTTGTCTTCCATTTGTGAAAAGCCCTCTCTGTGTTGTCAACTGGAGTTTTGGTAGCCCTCTTCAATCATCAATTATTTACCATCAATAGGCTGGCCTTGCTTACTTTGTGTCTTTGGGTTGGGGATGGTAGCCCTGCTGCATAGCTCCAAGTATAACATGTTCTGCTAGTTTGGATATCTGGAAGCTGACTGGATATTGAGGAATGGAAGGGGCAAGTCAGATTCAGAATCAGGGGTCAAACTTATAGATTCAGCTTACTTTTGTGTATTCCTCTTGACATTCACCTGCCAGAGCCCTCACGTTGACACTGGTAATGTGCATGTTAACAATGGAGTCTTATGGGGCAGTGCACCCTGGCACCTTCAAACACACCTTCTGGCAACAAAAAGAGGAGTGTGTGACTGCAGGGTAACGTCCCTGTAAGAGCAATCCCTACTTCACACTACCGTCTCCTGAGGACTAAAATGGCAGATAAGGTGCAAGCTGGGCAAGTCAAAGGAGTGCAGCTGAAAATCAGGCCTGTGGAGCATATCTAGGGGTCCCATAAAGCCATATCTGCACTAACCTTTTATTTCCCATCCTGGCTACCTGATGCAGCTTCATTGGTGTATTTGTATAGACAAGGCACCAGCTTTAACAGCCATGTGCTCTAGACCTCCTCTGAGTCAGAGTGAAACTGACTAGAACAGAGGTGGGCAAATGGCCTGTGGGACTGTCCTGCCCGGCCCCTGAGCTCCTGGCCCAGGAGGCTCATCCTTGGCCCTTCCCTGCTGTCCCTCCTCCCCCACAGCCTCAGCTCACTCACTCTGACATTGGCGCAATGCTCTGGGTGGTGGGGCTGTGAGCTCCTGGGGCAGCCTGACCCAGTGCTCTGTGCAGCGTGGTGGCGGCATGGCCTGGCTGCAGCCAGGCGGCGCGGCTGCGGCACTGCCAGCCACTGGCGCTCCAGGCAGTGGGCATGGAGGCATAGAGCAGGGGGCATTGGATAGAGGGCAGGGGAGTTCGGGGTGGTGGTCTGGGGGTGGGGCTGTGGATAGGAGTCGGGGGGGAAATAGGGGGTTGAATGGGGACAGGTGTCCTGGGGGACAGTCAGGAAGGAGGTGGGGTTGGATGGGGTGGCAGAGGGCAGTCGGGGCAGGGGTTCTGGGGTCAGTCGGGACAGGGATAAGGGATGGTTGGATGGGGCTGGGGTCCCGGGGGGTGGGGCTTCCAGGCAAGAGAGGAGGGGTTGGATGGGGCAGCGGGGATCCAGGGGCAATCAGGAGACAGATAGCGGGGTGTGTGGATGGGGCAGGGGTCCAGGGGGTGTTGTCAGGGAATGGGGGGGTTGGATGGGGCAGGGGTCCTGGGTGGACAGATAGGAGGTGGGGGCCAGGCCACAACCCCCTCCCCTAACCGGCCCTCCATAAAATTTCTGAAACCTGATGCGGCCCTCGGGCCAAAAGGTTTGCCCACCCCTGGACTAGAAACATAAAGGAAAAAGACTAGCTTTTTTTTTTTTTTTTTGTTCACACTGAAATGTAACAAGTAAAAATCAGGGCTGTCATCTTGCCAGTGTTTGGAAGGTATCACCTGCAAATTGATTTTCATCTGCTCCCATTCAACACATTCCTCACCCATGCTGGGAGGACACGGAGGACCTGTGCTCTGGCCCCAGTCTTGAGGAGAGTAAAGGTGGTGTGGGAGCAATAGAAATAGAGAGATTGTCAAGGGGAGTAGAAAATTGGGTATGGGGGGAGAGGAAAAATGATGGGAGTCTTTAAAATAGAGAAGGAAAGTTAAAGCATCCAGCGAGAAGTGGAGACTAAGAAGGGCAGATGTGGGAGTGGAATGGGAAGGCAAGGGGGGGGAGAGAGAGAGTGCTAGCTGTGTACAGTGTTTTGAATTTATGATTTAATAGAGAATGTAGCTCTACCAACAGTCTGAAGATGTGCCATGCCACGCTTTGAATAGGGTGCTGGGGGTAAGACCTGCCTCTCTTGGGGGGTATAGGTCACTCGCCCCTTGAGGCTGGCAGGGATGCAAAAGCCATGAAATGAGAATTCTCTGTTGCAGTCATTTTGAGGTGGTGCTTGTAGCACAGGTAAGGAAATTGCTATTTAAAACCGGGCTGTTAATATGAGCATCCCATAAATCAGAAGCCTCCCCTGTCCCCTCTTTTGTACCCCTGAGCGAAAAGGGAATGTTTATCACGTGTGTCCAGGCTTTTATTTTTCCCCCTGAGCTTCTTGGTGGGTTTGTGGCATCCCTGTGCTGTAAACAAACTCCATGCCTGGAGGCTCGAGCTCCTGCCCTAAAAGATTAGCATTTTATTCCCAGTACCTCCTCCCCTCCTCCTTCTAACCCTTCATCTCCAGTACATTGAGGAGGGTGTGTAAATGGATTTGGTGATCTCATTTCAATGCCACATGATTTTGCTGTGCCAGCAGAAGTTCTGCGCATGGAGTTATTGGGTTAGCTGCTATAAAATGGGTTTGGATGTGAGGGACTTATTGTTTGATTTAAAATCAAATAAAGAATCTGGAACCCCTGGCTTAAGGGTAGATGGTTTGCAAAGGCCCAGCAAAGAGAGACAGGGAATGAATCTCCATGTTCTCTTTTCCTTCTCTTGATGCATTTTAGCTCTAGCTGCCTAATTGCCGTTCCTCTCTCCCTCTACATTTTCTTTGATGGCTCTAGTAGTACGTTGTGGAGTCCACCCCCCCCCACCCCCTTCCTGCAAGAAGGAGATTATCATAATACTGCCTTGTAAATCAATTTTCTCTCTGCGCTGACGAAAATGTAATTTGCTCTTAATCACTCGACTTTGGCTGCACAATCTTATATTACACATAGATATTTATTTATTCTTGCTTCCCTGGGGGGAAATGGAATCGGTGTGTGGAATGCTTTAGGAGGGCAGCAGAGAGAGCTTGTAGCTGATCCAGGGCCAGGCTTTCCAGACAGGAGGTGCTGGAGTTGTTGCTAACAGCTAAACTAGTACCAGCCAGGAGGCACTGAGGGGAAGTGATGAGGCGCCTCTCAGTTTTCGTTGCCAGTTTTAGGGGTGCTATAGGGAATGGTGTAAAAATAGCGTCAGCTGTTCCCATCCCAGCCTCTGCCTATGGGCAGCAGTGTAGGGATACTGGCCATAGGGAGTACTGCAGTCTCCTACTTTTATAGGACCATGGTGCAGGGCAGGTAAGAGTGAACCTAGTGGGTCCCAGAATAGGGAGTGGGGTTTCCCAGATATCTGGTGCCTCTCTCTTTTGCAGCAGAAATGAAATGAAAACAAGCTTGGTTCAAGGAATCCCACTGCACCTCCCACTTACATAAGTCCTCTGGCCAGCCAGCAGTGCTCAGTATGAGGAGTCAGGCTTGTTTCTTCTCTGCAGAAGCTGGGGACAGAGCCTTCTCTGGCTCTGACCTTTTTTTTAATTGAGTGGGTGTGTCAGGCTTTGTCATGCCACTTGCAGTCTGGATGCAATTGCTACGTGCGACTCCAGAGTGAGTGTGCAGCTCTCTGGGCAGCATGCAGCACAGTGGCTGTCAAAAGCAGGAGGCAGGCTGATTGGCGAAACACCTCCTGGGATCAGAGCTTACCTGAGCTTTTCTTGCTGATGCCAGAGGTGGGGGAGGGGAGCCAACCAAACACAGCCCTTCTGTAATTCCTCCACAGCGGAAGAACAGTAATAAATATATTTACAAGCTCTTCAAAAAGCTTTCTGTCCAGGAGCAGGATGTCGTCACTGACGG
The DNA here is from genome assembly GCF_007399415.2 of Gopherus evgoodei. Lineage (NCBI taxonomy): Eukaryota > Metazoa > Chordata > Testudines > Testudinidae > Gopherus > Gopherus evgoodei. The sequence continues at coordinate 31,176,384 of NC_044334.1, forward strand.
AAAGTAACAGTCTGCTCAGTCAAGAGCAAACTTAAATTCCTTCTGTGTTGTTGACATGACAGATTTTAATCAGATGTGAGAGGGCAGCTGGTTGAGAGATGTGGGTTAGCCCCAGGAAATGGTGGAAGCTACTCCCAATTTGTGAGAGCCTGCTGATGGCTGTCAAGAGTTGTCCCCACACCTAGAGTAATAGGGGTGGAGCAACCTTGCGCTGCTATCTGGATTCCTGGAGTGGAATCGCAGCCGGGGTCTTTAGCTGGCTAATGGGATGGTGAACCCTCACTGCCTGGAATAACCCACCTCCTATTAGTATGGGGCCCTCTAGGTTACACCAAGTAGGAGGATTAGTTTGAAGCTTCCCAACTGCTGCATGTGGGCATAAGATAGGGTCAGGAAAGAATTTTTCTCTATGGAATTATGAGAAGGTTTATGGCTTTCTCAGAACACCCAGCGTTAACCATTGACCCGAACAGTGCCCCAATTGGTCTGTTCTAGTACAGCCAATTCAGTGTATATGTGGGCTCTCTGGCCAGATTTGACTGTTATACTGGTGCAAGTTCCACAGAAATCAGCTGGGCCACTTGAATGTAACCAGGCAAAACTTGGCTCTCCTTGCTCAGTGCTGTACTTTGATGTATGGCCTGTATCTCCTGGCCATTGTGGCCATTATGCTAGAACCTGCAATAGCTAACCCAACCCAGGAGGTTACAGGACACTTGCATTCTGTTTCAAGGTCTCCCATTGGCTCACTTTGTGACCTTGAGCCAGTCACCTCATTGCTCTGTGCCTCAGTTTCCTTATATATTAAATGGGGAGAGCAATGCAGGTCTGCTCAGGAGAAGTGATGTGATATCTACAGAACAAAAGCATTAATCAAGCACTGAGTGGGGTTAATGCCTAGAAGGATAGAACAGAGCTAGATTTCTTTTTTTCTCCTTGCATCTATGTAGGATCCACTCATTGCTATGCTTTCCTATGCCCTGTCCAGATTTGCAGCAGCATTTACCCAGACTTGTGCAGCCTTCAGCTCTGAGGCTGCTGCAAAAAGAGTGATTATGTTGGTTTAAAGCGTTACTAGAAACACAGAGGAGGACGGGAATTGATGGAAAAGCCCACATACATCAGAAGGTATCAACAAGAGTGCAGAGTTGAATGAAAATAGGTCAGAATCTCCCTCTTAAACCTGAGGGAAACATTCTATATTTCCCTTCACTTTAGATCAGTGTTCTTAACTGGCCCTTGTCACTGAAGTGTCTGAGCACGAAGTTCATGGTGGTCTCTCTGAGTAGCACCTTTCAGTCACAATCATCTTCCTATAGGCCAGGGTTTCTTTGTGTGTCTCGATCCAATTAAGGGGTTCCAATATTTCCTCTTTAATTGAGCAGGTACCTTGATGGCCACACCAAGCAAAGGATTTGCAAGTGACTGTGGGATTGGAAGCTCATGGGAACTTTTACCCCTAGGCCATTCCTGTTCTCCCAGCCATGAGCCTAATCGGAAGGGATGATGAATTGCTTCAAGCTGAGTTAACCCTTTGCTAGACCAAGATGCTCAGAGGCAGTGGCATGTCTTCTCTTGCTCATACTCAGCTGAGGGGGAAAACCAGCAAACCATAGAGAGTGATTGTCTGATCAGGGCATGGTGGTAGGAGGAGAGAGAGGCTCCTCTCTTTGGAGCGGGGAGCTACTTCAGCAAAAACAAATACATCAAATGGACTCTGCAGATACACAAGGCATCTAGTTTTGACTAACCCTTCTGCAACTCCCCAGTGGAGAGTGTTTTCCTGAAATAATTTCCCTGCTTTTTCTTACTGCTCAGCTGACCCCTCTCTTCTTCACCCCTGCTCGCTGCCAGTAGAATTTGGACTAGAATGATTCAGAGGGAGTATTATGGCAGCAGAGGCTTTGCTTCAAGGGAAGGAAGAACCCAGTGAACTAAACTGGCATTAGGGGGGGTTATATTTGCTTTTGCAAGCTGATCCCTCTTGTTGGCATATTGCAGTGTCTAGCCATAACCGAGCATCCATCTGTGAAGGTTGTCCACTGTTGTAAACAACATTTCTTCATGAAATTGGCCTAGAGCAGGTATTCTGCTGCCCTCCTGCTTCTCCCAATGCCGAGCATTACCCTTAACCCTCTTTTATTGTAGTGATTGGCTAATGGCACTACGCGATCGCAAGAGACCAGGTTTAGTTCTTGCTGGATATCAGTGAGAATGTTTCTCCTGTGGAGCTGTGTGCCTTTTCCTCTTCCTGCCTCATGCAAATTAATTACAACATTTGATCCTGCAGGTGTCTTGAGGAGGGCCAGGGCTTTGCAAGGGAAGTGGCTTGCCAGTGGAATGAGTCTGTCTTCTCCCTAGTGTGTGGATGAGACATCAGTAAATCCATCTGAGTCTAAACCATTGAGCACTGGATTCTGTGGACTCCCTGCGTCAGCTGCTTTGGTCCCTCCCCAACTCATTTACTGATTCAGTTGCTGTTAGAAGGTGGCAATTGTCCTAGGGCACTTGTTTCTGTAACTGTATTTAAGTATAGTGACTTACTTGTGGGGCCCTGGTGTTTCCTTTATCTTCCTGCTCAGGGTCTTGTTTCCAAAGAAGACTGAGTGGTGGTTCTTGCTGGGGTATTATTTTATAAATACCCTCTATGGCAGCATAAATAATCTGCTGCTGCTTCCCAGACAGAGATGAGACACATTCCCTGCCCTGCAATGGAGAAAGTGCTCTCAGAGGTGCTGCATGTCCTCTGCTCCTCCTGCCTTCAGTAGGAGTCAAAGATGCTCAGCTCTTTGCAGGATCTGGCCCTAAATAAGAGCAGGCAGCTCTCAGGTGAGGGATTTGTTGAGGAGGAAGGTGAGCATGGGTTTGAAGAAGGAGCCTGCCACCGGAGGCAGATGTGGCTCGCAGCTATAGTAAGCAGTTACAAGAGGGCTGGCTTTCAGAGGGGCTTGAGATCTGGAGCTTCACTAGGAGATAGAGCTCTGTCCCTCTTAAAATCAGGCCGTGGATCTGTGCATTGCAGAGGTGATGAAGAGGGAGTACTTGACAGTCTCCACCTGAACACACAATTCCCTAGTTTTGGGGTAGCAGGACTGAACTACACTAAACTTCTTGCTTGGGATCAGCAAATAATACATAGTATTGGACTCTTCTCAGCATAGCTGGTTGGACCTTGGCTTTGGGAGCACCGTTATCAAGAGGAGAATGCACTGACTAAACCATCCCCAAACAACACACAGAACCCAGCATGAGCGGCAGCAGGTTCGAACACTGGCACCATGAGTCACTTTGTCTGGCCTGCCGCCTTCTGAACTCCCTATAGACCTCAACCGGTCACGCATTCAGCTGACTGCCTGCTGTTCCTGCCTCTCATGTTTTAGTGAATGGGGAGTGTTCCCACCAGACTTTCAGCAGAGAGCCTCCAAGTTCCCGTGTAAACAGGAGGGGGAGGAAAGTGGTTCAAACTGTGGTGAATTTTAATTGTTCATCCCCACCCTTGCAGTGAGGCGGCTCCTTGGACAGGGCTTTCAGCACTCGGTGATCCAGGTTTGTAAAGTATCTGCAGCCTGCTGAGCATACAGGGAGCCAATCCTGCTCCTTTTCACTCGATGCAAAACTCCTAGTGACTTCCTTAGAAGCAGGATCTGACCCATCGCAGGGCCCCATTTTCTCCATGATATAACAAACCTAAATGCTACAGCAATGTTAATTACATTAATTTATTCTGTTGCCATGCAGCATCCTTCTCTTCAGATGAGACTTGTCAAAAAACACAGAGTGTAACTCTCAGTATCTACTAGGTCTGCTAAAACCTGCTGCTCGTCCTAGCCTGCTGCTCCCCTCCTGTATCCGCTGCCCAGGTATCGCTGCTGGAGACCCTCCGCCACATTACCCCTGGGAAAGGAGGGGGGCTGAGTCAGGCTAGGGTGTCAGTGGACATTTAGGGAACTGGAGAGAGGAGCCAATGAGGCTGGCTTCCCTTTTACACCAAAGTGAGAGGGTGTCTCTAACTGGAGCCTCAGTAGTATCAGGCAGGGTAGGCCAAGGAAGCGGGTCTAAAATCCATGCAGCTGTTCTGAAAGGCTGTTTGTAAACAGCAGTTTGGCACCGCCCCGTTCCCAGCAACGCTGGCCACTCCTGACCTGACTCCAGCTCTGGCTCCTACTGCTCCCTGACTGCGAGACCTGAGCCGGCATCTTTACTGGCTCCTCTCCCTGAGCCCCAGCCTTTTCCACTGCCAGGCTCCCAGGAACAGTGCACGGACATGTCCCCCACCCCACACACACCTCTTGCAGGGATGTCTAGCAATGGCTGGGGTAGGCTGCAGGTCCCCAGCTAGCAGGCCAGTGGCTGAAGAAATGGGGACAAAAAAAAATCTTTCCTCTTTCTGTGCAGCACAATGGAAACAGAGGCTGATCATGGAGCTAATATCCCCAGTCAGAGAGGTGCTGCAAGGCATAGACCATGGTGGGCTCCCATGGTTGCAGCACAATGGAGAAGTCTGCTGAATATTTAAGAACTTGCTAAAATACCAAAGTCCACAACCAGCCTGCCTGGGATTGCATAGCAGTGCATGGGGCAGGTCATGTGCTGATGTGGGAGAGGGAAGGGCTATGCAGACTCATGGTCTCAGCGTGGTAGCTTAGAATCTCTCAGACCATTCTCTGCCGCTCACAAAGTGAGGTGGCCTGGAGAGAATTTGGGCCCTTGTTGGGGAGGTGAAGAAGGCCCAAGCCGGGAGCTTTCATCAGTTGTCTAGGTGGGAGAGAGTAAGTCTCATTGATGGGCTTATCTTCTGAGATGTTCCTCCAATGGCGCTTCATTTAAATGCTCTTCCTGTACCTCCTCCCTCCTGCTATCTTGGCTAGATGGAATCTTGGCTCCAGGATACTCTCTGGGCTGAATGATGGGGAATTCCTGCCCCTCTCCTTCCCCTGGCTGCTACAGCAGGTATCTCATTGTAGCTCCACAACTGATAGTGGCCAAGTGAGACTAGACTCTACCCAAGTCTCACCAACCAGCTTCCGGGGGAATCCAGTTCCATCACCTGACTTAGAGGAACAGCCATGATAAACAGCTGATCTAAGCAATTCTGAACTATAGTGCTGATTGAAAACATCCCCCCATCTCGATGAATATGCCTCATACAAATCTTATTTAACCTTTTTATTACTGACCTTGGCACAAAAAGTGGGAATGTGCTAATAAAGTTTGCGGATGACACAAAGCTGGGAGGTATTGCTAACACAGAGAAGGATTGGGATATCCTACAGGTAGGTCTGGATGACCTTGTAAACTGGAGTAATAGTAATAGGATGAAATTTAATAGTGAAAATTGCAAGGTCATGCATTTAGGGATTAATAACAAGAATTTTAGTTATAAATTGGGGACACATCAGTTGGAAGTAACAGAGGAGGAGAAGGACCTCGGAGTATTGGTTGATCACAGGATGACTGAGTCGCCAATGTGATAAGGTCGTTAAAAAGGCTAATGCAGTTTTAGGATGCACCAGGCGAGGTATTTCCAGCAAAGATAAGGAGATGTTAGTACCGTTGTACCAGGCACTGGTGAGACCTCATCTGGGATACTGTGTGCAGTTCTGGTCTCCCATGTTTAAGAAGGATGAATTCAAACTGGAACAGGTTCAAAGATGGGCTACTAGGATGATCCGAGGAATGGAAAACCTGTCTTATGAAAGGAGACTCAAAGAGCTTGGCTTGTTTAGCCTAACCAAAAGAAGATTGAGCGGGGATATGATTGCTCTTTATAAATATATCAGAGGGATTAATATCAGGGAGGGAAAGGAATTATTTAAGCTTAGTACCAATGTGGACACAAGAACAAATGGATATAAACTGGACACTAGGAGGTTTAGACTTGAAATTAGACGAAGGTTTCTAACCATTAGAGGAGTGAAGTTCTGGAACAGCCTTCCAAGGGAAGTAGTGGGGGCAAAAGACATATCTGGCTTTAAGACTAAGTTTACGGAGGGGATGGTATGATGGGATAGCCTAATTTTGGCAATTAATTTAGCAATTGATCATTGGTTATCACAGGTAAGTATGCCCAGTGGTCTGGGATGGGATGTTTGGTGGGTTGGGATCTGAGTTACTACAGAGAATTCTTTCCTGGGTGCTGGCTGGTGAGTCTTGTCCACATGCTCAGGGTTTAGCTGATTGCCATATTTGGGGTTGGGAAGGAATTTTCCTCCAGGGCAGATTGGCAGAGGCCCTGAAGGTTTTTCGCCTTCCTCTGCAGCGTGGGGCACGGGTCACTTGCTGGAGGATTGTCTGCAGGTTGAGGTCTTCAAACCACAATTTGAGGACTTCAATAACTCAGACATAGGTTAGGAGTTTATTATAGAAGTGGATGGGTGAGATTCTGTGGCCTGCACTGTGCAGGAGGTCAGACTAGATGATCATAATGGTCCCTTCTGACCTTAAAGTCTTTGAGTCTATAAAGTGCATTAGAAAGTGTGTTACTCAGAAGCCTCTTCTGTAGGAGATGCTCATGTGTCAACAGCTGGCCAAAATGTTTCAGGACCCTTGAGGTATTTTCTGTGTCTGATCAGACTGCCAATGTTCTCATGCTGTAAGACTGTTCTCAGATGCGGAAAAGGGGAAGGCCGTAAATGTTTGATCAGTGTTTGTAATCTGGAACAGCCTTTCTGAACACCAGCAGTACCAGTGGACCTCACTGGTAGATGCAGGTGCTCAGCACTTCTGTGTATCAGGCCTCTAAACCTAAACTCATGTGGTATGTTGCAGTCCCCCAGAATGTATTGGGATAGCATTGTACAGGGCTGATGGGAAAGCAGGTCAAGCTCTTTCTTCAGCCTGTCTCTTAACTCTTTTGCAGCTCACTTTGCAGAGCACCAAGTCCCGTGTGGCCTTCTTCGAGGAGCTCTAGGAGGTGACCCAGCCATCCTGCACTGCTGCTTCCAGCGAGCCAACCACGTGCCAGCCAGAGCCTCCTTCAGCAAGGCTATATAGGCACATCCCAATGGCTGGGGAGCCAGGAACACAGCCCCTCTACATGCTGGCTGAGTGCACTCTGGTACATGATGCTGCTCCTGTGCAATAGACTTGGTCCGTCAGCTGTCCGTGGATTTCAGCGTGATGATTTCTAGTTTAGTGTATCCTAATCCCCCTTGTAGGTTTTTAACTAGCTACTCTGTTCTACCGTTTATAATGCAGAGCTGTGTATCCCTTGCAGTCTTTTTAAGCAGTATTTGTATTTGGGCATGACTGTCGTGACTTCCTAGGAGCTGGTGAGCAGGCACATGTGCCTTGGAAGGGATGCCTTTCCCTTCCGGCCCTGCTTTAGGGAATACCACAAATTATGTGCACTTCTGCAGGTGGAGATGTGGTGCTTTCAGCAGTTCAGGAGCCAGGCGGCGAGATGTGTGCTATTCTCTCCATATCCCCAGTACTTCTGCCTGTCTCTTGGAGGGGCTGAGTACTGGTAGCTCCCACTGGTGACACACACAGTGGTATAATGGAATGCTTTAATCAGTGGTACAGCCTCCCCTATGAGAGCATGGTTAGGTCTGGTCTTCCTGCCTGTCAGAGGATCTAACAGACCTAGAAGGGGTTCAGAGATGTGCTGTGGGAATAGGTCTGGAACGACTTCTGTATAAGGAGAGATTGAAAAGATTCTGGCTGTTTACCTTAGAGAGCTGCTGCATAGAGGAGACATTACAAAGGTGTGCAAACTAATGAACGGTATGGAGAAGATAGATCTCCCTTCTCCAGTATGACGCAAGAGCAAGGGCATAGTCAAGGAAACTGAAAAGTGGCATATCCAGCACTGATTAAAGGAAATACTTTCCCACACAGTGTGCGATGAGCCTCTGGAACTCCTTGCTACAAGATTCCAAGAATTTTGTAGGATTTGATCTTTGTCAGGATACAAAAATAGCCAGAAATCTAGCAGTGGACATTTAAAAAGTGAAGGGGTTCTGGAAGAGATATGAACCTTCATGCTTGTGCCTAAAAGCTGACCTCTAAATAATGTAGATCAGGAGGGAATTTCCTCTATGCTGTAGTCATCCCATAGCTACCTACTGCAGCCGCCTTTTCACTTTCCTCTGAAGCATCTGGCACCTGCCACTGCTGGAGATGGGCTAGGTGGACCATGGGTCTGATCTACTCATGGGAGCTGCATGTGCTCAGCTTGTCTGCACATCACCTCCCTTGCTTCATTTTGATTCCCCTGGTAGAGTGGTAACCAGCACCCCACAAGCTGGGATTCTGCTGAGAGCAGTCTCAGCATCTCTTTACTGTTGAGTCCTGTAGAGTGGCAGGAGCTGCCTTGCTCTGGTGGTGGCAGAGCCTATGGTTTCCAGTCCGTGAAGGAGCATGCTGTGAACACTCATGGGGCCTGTGCCTGCTGTGAGACAGAGCCAAGCAACAGGGTTGAGTTACTAAGGGTACGTCTAGACTACCCGCCTTGGCGGGTAGCGATCGATTTCTCGGGGATCAGTATGTTGCATCTCCTCTAGATGCGATATATCGATCCCTGAACGCGCTCCCCTTTGACTCCGGAACCCCACCAGCGCGAATGGTGGAAGCAGAGTCGACGGGGGAGCCGCGGACATCGATCCCACGCTGTGAGGACTCGGGGTAAATCGATCTCAGATACTTCGACTTCAGCTACGCTATTCACGTAGCTGAAGTTGCGTATCTTAGATCAATTCCCAACCCCAGTGTAGACCAGCCCTAAGCAGCCACGGTGAGTGTGGCTGCTAAATGAAGTCTCTCTCTCTCCTAGCCAGGGACTCTAGACAGCTATGTCAAAGAAGTCAGTGGCATCCTCAGCTCTTGAAAGGATGTAGGTCTGCTGCCTTGGGAGGAGAGGAGTAACTCCTGGCACGTGGTTTGTCCTCATCCTGCCTCCTTTGCCAGTGCTAGCCCCCATCCTGCCCTGCTTTGTATTCTGTGTTTTGGGGGGTGAGTGGGGAGAGGTGCTAGAAATCACTTTCAATTTATCTCCCGGGCACTGGAAGTAGGGGCGCTGCCGCCCCTCTGGCTTGAAGTAGTTTCCACTATATCCAGGGTTTACTGTTTGGTTCAATGGCTTGCAGCCCCCCCCACTATACAAATTTGTTCCAGCACCACTGTTGGCATCCCCTCATATAATGCACTTATGAGCTATTGTGCCCTGCCTTTGTGTAATGGCCTCTGGTCTACTCCCTTCCCCTCCCCCCATAGGCAGCTATTATCCCATAAGCTCACCCCTTTGCTGCTGTTCTGCGCCAGCATAAAGCTTTCGTGGCCTGGCGGTTATATTCATTACGTATAAAGAAATACACTCTTCAACCCTTAAGTGCTGCTGCTTGCCAGACTGCAGCCAGTTCGAACAGTGCAGCTTCTAATGGGTTAATCCAGGTGTTGTCCTGGAATGCACAGTGTCAAGATCTTTCCTGTGACATGGGGGCACTTGGAGTATAGGGAAGCATGATTCCTCCCAGTGCAAACAGCATTGACTCCCCATGTCCTCTTGTTGATGCTGCAAGGAGAGCAAATGCTAAGCATGTCTCCTGCCGGACAAGTGCTTCAGTGTCATGCCAATGGCTTGTCTTTAATCCCACCTAACCATACAGCCTGAACTCTAGAGTGGGAGCTTCTCCCACACATACCACCATAAAGGGTTATGGCCACGATGCGAAATGTTTGTACATCTTTTGTATCAATGTTTTTGGCCACCCTAGGGAGCAGAAAGAACCCTCAGTGGTCTCAGCAGAAAGTCTTGCAGGTAGCAATGGAGATCCCACAGATTGGAGCAGGCTGCAAAGTTGCAATAATATTGGGCTATGGATTAGCTTTTCCCTTGAGCTGTCTCAATTCAGCTGATTGGGGTTACAGCCCGCTCAGAGTCTCCATCCTAAATCCTGCTTTTTAGGGGTTTATAGATCAGCTCTTAGCTCTCCCTCGGGGCTATAACCACAGCAGATCTGGGCTTGGCTTAGGAGCAGAAAGAGGCTTAATTTAAAGAGGAAAAACTGTTAAGCCATTTTCAAGTTATAAAAGTAGAAAAGTGACCTGCCATGAGGGGTTGATTTCCAGGCTTGACTGTGGGGACAGGAAAGTGCAGGCATGTATTGCATTGATCTGTAGCACATCTCTCTGGCCAATTCAAGAAGAGTTCTTGCCTGGCTCTGAGGGAGCCCTAGCTGGTTCTCCACTCTAGAGGGACAATTGTGAGATGAGACAGTAAAGGGACAAAAGGAAAGAGGGGGGAACGAGGTCTTTTATTAAAAGATGCTTTTCCGTAGATCAGTTTCTCTCCCTAGTGACTCAATGTTAGTTATGTTTACTGCCCCTCTGAAAGGCTGGGCTAGGGCCCTTGGGGTGATCCAAGGGCTACACAGAACCAACAGCCATTTCAGCTTGAAACAGTAAATCCTGGCCCCAGTGAGTCAGTGGGAATTCAGTGGAGCCAGAATGGCACCCAGAGTTTGCAGCCATTTCATTGGTGCTAGTTAGACACGCACATTTCATGCCAGTGTTTTACGTACACACTTAGGTCCAGATCCTCAAAGGTATTTCGGTTCCTAACGTCTATTGATTTCAGTGAAAGTTAGGAGCCGAAATACCTTTGAGGATCTGGGCCTTAGACCATAATCCGGCAGTTTCAGATACATGTGGTCAACTTTGAGCTCATGACCAATTCCAGTGAAGTCACGCCTGATTTTAACCTGCATCCAAATTGCAGTTTATCTTATCTATGCTTGAGGTTTACAGTGGAGCAGCTACATGGCTGGCTGGCTATAAATTGGTAGAATCGGGGCAAGTTCTGACTGGAGCCAAGGCCAAAGAGGAGTTATTTTCCCCACCCCTCTCCCCTTAAATCCATAGCACTAGAGCCAGGGGTCTCCCACTGAAATTAACAGGCAGCAGGAAGAACTTCTTCACATAGTGCACAGTCAGCCCATGGAACTCGTCAGCAAATGTGATGGCCAAAACTAGACCTGGGTTCAATAAAGAATTTGGTAAATTCATGGAGGATTGGTCCATAAGTGGCCATTAGCCAAGATGGTTAGGTATTAAACCCTATGCCGCGGGTGTCTGTAAGCCTCTGACTGCCAGATGCTGGGGATGGATCACTCAGTAACTGCCCTGTACCGTTCATTGCCTCTGAAGTCTATGGTACAGGTCACTGTCAGAAACGGGACACTAGGCTAGATGGACCATTGATCTGACCCAGTATGGCTGTTCATATTTAAACAATACTAGCAATCGTGTCCTTGCTGCCCACTCTTAGCAAGGCTGAGCAAACACTAATGGTTCTCTTTAACCCGCCCAATTCACTTGCCTTTATTTTACTTTTTTCAGCAGCTTGGTTTAATCACAGAGGGCTGAATTTAGCCCTGTGGTGACTTCAGTTGAGTTATGGACAGGGTGGATTTGGCCCAGAGTCAGCCCATGGCTCAGCATAGTATATCGTGGCTTTTAGCAGATCACGTCCTTGAACCCTTTTATTTAAAAGGTCCCTGATATGCATTGACTCTCCTCCCATTTGGAAGTGTATGTGTCTGAAATTCAGATGGATGAAGTAGTCTTTTCCTTGGGATGGGGTCTGGGACAGAAAGGCCTTTTTTTTCTATTCCCGTGGATTGTTATATTCTAAAGCTACCATTGTTTGTTTTCTCATTTGTTTTAATAAAAATTGAAAGCAGTTGGAGGTGCAGTTGGTTTTTTGGGGGGTGGTTTAAAAAGAATAAAGAGCACGTTCTTGTAAAATTACAGCGAGTCATACAGCAGGTTTAACAAGAGACATTATTGCATCATCTCCAAAGTATTAAATTCACCATCAAGGAACTTCCAAAACGGAGACATGTCTACCTCCCCTCTGCTACATCACAGCACCCAGGAACCCTGAGCATTGAGATGTACCTGCAGCCCCTCTGCTATATCCCAGGTCCTGGGAATCCCCATCACTGACATGACTGCATCCCCGCTGCTATGTCACAGCATGGCACCTGGAACCTCAGCACTGAGACACAACTGTGCCCCTTCTGCTATATCAAAACACTATGGGCCATATCGTCCCTAGTCCCCCATGTCTGCTCAGTAGAGTAAAGGGGCCACAACGCAGCTTTTGCCTCTCTTGCATGGGCCATTCTACTACTGGGCTATTGCAGTGCAGGAGGGGAAGGAGACAGTGTAAAGCCACTATCCCCTTTTCCCCCATACAGGAGGCATGGCTGCAGACATGCTATTTGCTTAATAAATTGGCTTATTCTGGCTTATAAATGAAGTGGCTAAGTGAGGTGGATGCTGTTCATTAAATGTCAGAGAGAAGTTCTTGGCAGCTGTCGATCCTGATCTGACTTGACTTGGGAAAGCTCAAGTCTTCCTCTGCTTTGCTCACAGCTGCCCTGTTCCCTGACATGTCCCCAGAAGTTGTGTTCATACTGGCCTGACAGCCTCTCCCTGAGTTTGTGAGTAGCGCCAAGCACACTTGGCACATAAATAAATCCAGCTCTGTGGCGTGTGCCCCTTCAATCAGCTGTCATTTCTTAGCCACTTGTGCTGTCCTTCAACACATGGGTTTGAGTGCAGGGAGCTGCTGCAGAGCTGGGTTAATAGATATTTGACCCAGCTGCCTCAGCTAGGATGGGAGCAGGAAATGTTTTATTTTCATTATCCATCATTCAGGCCTTTGCAGAGGGCATGAGGACATGCACACAAAAAGCAAGGAGGCTGCTCCCTCTGCCTGGCCCCTTTCTCTGCCATCTGAGCCACAGGCAGGTTTTCAGCGGGGTGTTTGCATATGTCATTTAATGAATTCAGCAGCAGAGTTGTTTATCTGCTCTGTGTTTGCACAGCTCCGGCAGCAAAACCCCTGGAAATGAAATTTAGCTCTTGACAAGGGCTTGTCCTAGAATGATGGTTCTGTTTGTCACATTTATGTCCACTTTTTTTCAGTAAATAATTGACTCAGAAGTGGGTAGGCTGAGGTGACTCTTCTTGGTGTTGGTTTGTGTCAGTTTTGGGCCTGCCCCTAGGAGAGGGGTTGACTTTATTTTTTTAAGAGATGCTGAAAGGAGAGGGGTCTGCCTGCACTGCTCTATAAGGACCAGGCTGCAAAACAAGGAAAATAAAGAGACACTGACCTGATTTCAGAGGCATCAAACACAGAATATTTCTATATAATAGAGCTCACGGGTGTGAATGTGTGTGGCAGGCAAGAACCTCATATCTCAAGGAATTTACCTAGTACACAGACTAAAAGGGTTTTATAAATGCTCCCTGCAAGTCCCAGGTTAGGATTTTCAGCTGATGAGCGGTGGATTCTGTAATGCATGCAGGCGTTAACTACGTGAAACTAAAGGGGAAAGGGGGAGACGGCAGCCCTGAAAGTGATGGGAAGGTAGCAACAGCCTGTCTCTGATATCAAGGCTTGTTTCTTCTCAGGCCTCCTGTGGGGTAGAGGGGAGGAGATGGGCTTGCAGGAGTAACCTGACTGAACCCCAATAAAGTTTTGCATCCCATCAAAACAGCCATTCCTACACATGAAGCATGTCCAGCAGCACAAGGAAAATAAAGTACATGCAAAAGAGAATATGCTGAAAGGATTGAGTGATCTCAGGCCTCTGAAACATGTTCTGAAAGCTCCTGAGCAAACAGTGTTATTTTTAAAACATTAGGAAAAAATCCATCTCAAGAAGATCAACATGACAGGTGGCGGTTACCTGGGTGAGCACACGCCTGAGTCAAGAGCCACCTTGATTATTTGTGAGACATCAGCACCACGGAGAGCAGCGGGGCAGAGGAGTGAAATCCAACCATGGCTGCTTAGTCCTTCCTTGTCTCATGTTATAAGGAGCTGTCAATACTCAAAATTCAGGGCACAAGCTGATCACAAGAGTCAGGAAGAAATTTCTGACTGTGCAAAAGTATTGCAATGTGGTGTTTCCCTTCTCAAAGCCTTCAGTCCTCCTCCCATCATCCACATCCCATCCCTGCACTATGTTCCCTTCCCAGCTTGTATATCACATCAGCATCTCTCTTGGATTCTCAGCTGTTAACAGCCACCAGAAAGAAGCCCTCACTTTAGTCTTTGTTGCAACATGTTTGCATCAATGCCTTGGGATTCCTGCCTCAGTGCTCCCCCCCCGCAACCTCCCATTCCATTACTAGGCAGAACTGAGGTCATTCCATCTGCTTCTCATTGTTTTATTTAAATCAGTTTCCCCCCATTCTCCTCCATCCCTCCCTTTCTTCAGTGTGGGATCTCATCTGGTGTCTTTAGAGGCCTAGTATCAGAGGGTAGCCGTGTTAGTCTGGATCTGTGAAAGCAGCAAAGAATCCTGTGGCACCTTATAGACTAACAGACGTTTTGGAGCATGAGCTTTCGTGGGTGAATACCCACTTCCTCAGATGCATCTGAGGAAGTGGGTATTCACCCACGAAAGCTCATGCTCCAAAACGTCTGTTAGTCTATAAGGTGCCACAGGATTCTTTGCTGCTTTTAGAGGCCTAGTTTCCCTCAGAAGCCAGCTGGGTGGGAGTGTGGGGAGAGCAGGGGGTGGGGGACAGAGGGCTCCAATTCTCCCCTAGTTTCAGCAAGATGAAATTGTGTGGAGGTGTCAAGCTCCACGCTCAAGATCCCACTTAACCTGGCAGCCAGAAGCCCCATTTTGCACCCAGCAACAGAGACATGGGTTCTGGAAAGCAAATCCCCAGCGGAACATGCAGCGCCTGGGGAAAGGGCCCTGGCATGGCCTGAACCAACGTGGCACAGTAGGAAGCCTGCTAGAGAAATGGCTTGGTTTGGTTTTCTAGTGCAGCTGGCATTTCTCCTCCTCCTCCCTATTTGAGTCTGTTATTGGTCTTCCCAGGAGCAAGCTGAGTTTCCTGTTTGGCACCTAGGTAAAAAGGTGCCTCATATTTTCCAGAGACAAGCTCTGCCTTGGCTAATAAATATTCTGAGCGAGCCCCAGCCTTGGCCCACCCCTCTCTTGGAACAGCAGAGTGATTAATGGTAGTACTAATGATTAGGATGGCCCATGTTCCTCGCTGCTGACTGCGTCTGCATGCTAAGCAGATTAGCCTGGGCCAGGACTGCTCAGCCAGCCCCTGCTGTTCCCAGGGCCCAGTCCAAGCCTTTGTGGGGGTGGTACAGTGCTGAGGGCCTGAGCCAAGTGCCGCCGAAGCCAGAGTTGCTGCTACGCTGCTGGGGAATGTGGTGAATTTGTGACATAATGGCTGACCTCTCAGACAGGAGCAGGTCCTGGGAGTGGGGTCTCGCATGCAGCAGCGGGAATGGCCTGCAGTGTGCTCTGAGAGGCAGTGTGTTCTAGTGGGGAGAACAGTGGCCAAGGGCCCATTGTGATCGTCTGGCCTGACCTCCTGCATAGCACAGGTCAGAGACCTCTCCTACCATAATTCCTGCCGATCCTTTAAAAAACAGCCAATCTTGATTCTGAAATTGCTACTGATGGAGAATCCACCACGGCCCTCGGTAAATTATTCCAGTGGTTAACCACCCTCACTGTTACAGCTGATACCATAGTTTCAGTCTGAATTTGTCTAGCTTCAACTTCCAGCCATTGGATCTCGTTATGCATTTGTCTGCTAGGTCGAAGAGCTACGTATCAAATAGTTGTTCGCCATGCAGGTACTTATAGACTGGGATCAAGTCACCCCTTTGTCTTCTTGGTATGCTAACTAGACTGCACTCGTGTCTATCACTGTAAAATGTGGGTTCTCTTTCCAGCCCCACCATTGACTCATTGTGTGACGCACAGTCAACCTGTGGAACTCCTTGCCAGGAGATGTTGTGAAGACCAAAACTATTTTAGTTCAAAAAAGAATTTGATAAGTTCATGGAGGATGAGTCCATCAGTGGCTATTAGCCAGGATGGGCACGAATGAAACCCCAAGCTCTGCCAAATCTGCTAAATCTGGGACTGGATGATAAGGGATGGATCACTCAATGATTGCCCTGTTCTGTTCATTCCCTCTGGGGCACCTGGCACTGGCCACTGTCAGAAGACAGGACACTGGGCTGGATGGACCCTTGGTCTGACCCAGTCTGGCCATTCTTGGACAAGGAACTTTACCGTGACCTGCAAGAGGGGAAAACGGCTTTATGCCCTTTAGGAACATCAGCAAAATGTTACCTGTTTTTGATGGACTAAAGACCTGGAATGGGAGCTTTCTCTGTCATTATGGGCTCAATCCAGCTCTCATTAAAATTGATGAAGTTAGAGAAGACCTTAATTGATGGGGCTGGGGGTAGATGTTGAGTCTTCAAGTAACAGATCTTTATTCCACCTGTTTATTGTGTTGGAGCTAAATAGGTGTCAACAAAACCAGAGAGTGGAACAACAACCCTATCCTCTCTCTGTAGCCCACTTTTCCCTTCCTTGGTGTCTCTGACATCATGAGCTGACTGGTTCTGCAATCAGCATAGACTCTTGGGGGGGGAGCGGGGGTAGAAACAACTTGTGTCTCCCCACTGCAGGTCAGCTATAGTCTCTCTGTGCCTCCCTCTCCCCAGCTGTGTTACCCCTTCTGCTGGTGATGCCAGATTGAATTCACTCATAGCTGCAACAAGGTTTGCACTCAGCAGCACCAGGAAAGTGAGAGTTATTTTCCCTTTTAACATCTGGCTGGTTGCTGGGGAAGGCTGGCAGTCTAGGGAATTGCTGAGGAATGTGACTAGAATGAAGTCAAGTGTGTGTGAGAGAATAACCAATATAATATATATTTTTTATTACTGACCTTGGCACAAAAAGTGGGAATGTGCCAATAAAGTTTGCGGATGACACAAAGCTGGGAGGTATTGCTAACACAGAGAAGGACCGGGATATCCTGCAGGAAGATCTGGATGACCTTGTACACTGGAGTAATAGTAATAGGATGAAATTTAATAGTGAAAAGTGCAAGGTCATGCATTTAGGGATTAATAACAAGAATTTTAGTTATAAATTGGGGACACATCAGCTGGAAGTAACGGAAGAGGAAAAGAACCTCAGAGTATTGGTTGATCACGGGATGACTATGAGCCACCAATGTGATAAGGTCGTTAAAAAGGCTAATGCGGTTTTAGGAGGCATCAGGCGAGGTATTTCCCGGAAAAATAAGGAGCTGTTAGTACCGTTGTACAAGGCACTGGTGAGACCTCACCTGGAATACTGTGTGCAGTTCTGGTCTCCCATGTTTGGGAAGGATGAAATCAAACTGGAACAGATTCAGAGACAGGCTACTAGGATGATCCGAGGAATAGAAAACCTGTCTTATGAAAGGAGACTCAAAGAGCTTGGCTCGTTCAGCCTAACCAAAAGAAGATTGAGGGGGGATATGATTGCTCTTTATAAATATATGAGAGGGATAAATATTAGGGAGCGAGAGGAATTATTTAAGCTCAGTACCAATGTGGACACAAGAACGAATGGGTATAAACTGGACACTAGGAAGTTTAGACTTTAAATTAGATGAAGGTTTCTAACCATCAGAGGAGTGAAGTTCTGGAACAGCCTTCCAAGGGGAGTAGTGGGGGCAAAAGACATATCTGGCTTCAAGACTAAGCTTGGTAAGTTTATGGAGGGGATGGTATGATGGGATAGCCTAATTTTGGCAATTAATCTTTGATTATCAGCAGGTAAGTATACCCAGTGGTCTGTGATGGGATCTGAGTTACTACAGAGAATTCTTTCCTGGGTGTCTGGCTGGTGAGTCTTGCCCACGTGCTCAGGGTTTAGCTGATCGCCATATTTGGGGTCGGGAAGGAATTTTCCTCTGGGGCAGATTGGCAGAGGCCCTAGGATGCCTTCAGAGGACCCAGAGTGTAGAAAATTGCGTCTGCTGCTAGTGCACAGAGATAGCGGGGCGCTGTGCTGGAGGAAGGAGGGCACAAGAGACATAACAGGCAGGCAGGAGAAAAGGTGAGAGGGAATAACAGAAAGCAGCAGGAGCTGCAGGGAAATAGAGGAAAAGGAGCCTCTTATGTACCTCTCTAGCGCCCCCAGGAGCCTGCACTGATTTACACCAACTTTTCAGCCAGCTTCCTGGTTCCTGCTGCTTCCCTGAACCCACTTGAGAACAGGCAGTCACCTGAAGTAGTAGGAGCCAGTTAGGCCCTTAAGGCGCTGATATCTTCCCTCACTCAGGCCCTGCTACCAGCCTGCTTATTTGTCCCCTTCAACTGAGTGTTGAGAGCCACTCTAGCTAGCACAGAACAGCAGCCATGAGTGAAAGAAGAAAAGGCCCCTCTGGGGCAGCATTCAGAAAAAGAAAGAAGAAAGCAAAGGAAACTTTTCTATCTAAGCAGGAAGGAGCTCTCCTGAGATACATAGACACAAATGTTCACAGTGAGCCTTCCGGCCCCAGTGAGGATGTGAGTGTTGCGGAGATGCCTGATCTTCCAGTTAGTCAGAGTGCAGGTGACCTGGCAGCTGCTGCAGCATCCATAGCTCCATCTCAGATGGATGTCACCATGCACATTCCTGAAGAAAAGTGTAGATCAGAGAAGAGTGTGGTGGAGGCGCAAGAAACAGCTGCTGCTGAGTTTCGTTCTTTAAGTCTAGATGATCCAGGACTGTGGACTCACTTGAGCAGTAGCCTGAGGGACTTCCTTGTACTTCATGGGCCACAGCAAGTGAAAAACTTCACGTTCCCCAAAGACAGTGAAAATAGAAGTTTCTATCGAACGCATTACTGGTGTGAAATCCCCAGTGGTGACAAAGTGCAGAGGCCATGGCTTATGTATTCAAAAACCCAGAATGCTGCATACTGTTTTTGTTGCAAACTCTTCCAGTCTAATGTTCCAGCCACACTGGGTTCTACAGGACCGAAGGACTAGAAAAATCTGGCTAGAAATCTGGCATGCCATGAGAAGGCAGCAAATCACCAGAGAGCTTTCCATAGGTGGAAAGAGCGTGAGATGAGACTAAGGTTAAAGGCCACCATAGATGATCGGCATCAAGAGAAGATTGCATCAGAGTCTCTTTACTGGCAAAATGTTCTGAAAAGGCTCATTGCCATTGTGAAAATGCTTGCTACCCAAAACCTAGCACTGTGTAGCACTTCAGATCAGCTGTATATTTGTAAATTTGTGGAGCTGATGGCTGAGTTTGATGCTGTACTCCAGGAGCATCTAAGAAGAGTCACCACCCAAGAAATGTACACACCACCACTACCTTGGAAAAACCATTCAAAATGAGATCATACAGTTACTGGCAACAAATGTCAAACAGAAGATTGTGGCAGATCTGAAGTCAGCAAGATATTACTCTGTTATTCTGGACTGCACACCTGACATCAGCCATACAAAACAAATTACTTTAATGGTGCATTTTGTAACAACAGAACCAAGTGAAAATGTCCCTGCAATGGTGACTGTCAGAGAGCATTTTCTAGAATTTATTGACATTGTGATACTAAGGAGCTGGTATGACAAAGGTGCTTCTTAAAAAGCTGGAAGGTACGGGAATTGCGATAGCTAACACGAGAGGTCAGGGCTATGATAATGGTGCCAACATGAGAGGAAAGAACAGAGGAGTGCAGACACGGATCCGAGAGTTAAACTCTCGAGCTTTTTTTGTCCCATGCAGTTCTCACTCATTGAACTTGGTGGTCAGTGATGCAGCATCGGCTTCTAGTTAGGCTGCTGAATTTTTTAACGTAATTCAAAGCATCAATGTATTTTTCTCTGCATCAACTCGTTGATTGGAAATTTTGAAGCAACATCTGGGAACATCCTCTCTGACACTGAAACCATTGAGTGCCACACGATGGGAAAGTCGAGTGGAGGAGATAAAGCCTAACACACACCAAATTGGGAAGCTAGATGATGCCATAGTTGCCAGTATGGAGGATAATGTTATGACAGGAACGGTTTGTGGGAGAACAGTGGCAGAGAGAAATGGAATCACCAGAAACATACATAACTTCGCATTTCTGTATGGCTTAGTGTTGTGGCCTGACATACTGTTTGAAATAAACGTTGTAAGCAAGAGACTCCAAGGTGTTGACCTTGATATATCTGGAGCAACGGAACAACTGGACAAAGCAAAGTCATACCTACAGTCTAACCGGTCAGGTGAGGGATTTCAAAACATTCTGAAGAGCGCACAGAAGTTGGCTGAGGAACTTCACACTGAAGCTATTTTCCCACCCATTCAAAAATACAAGAATCACTGAAGAAGGCATTTTGATTACGAAGCATGGGATAATCCCATAAGAGACCCCAAACAACAATTCAAAGTTGAATTCTTTAACCAGGTGCTAGATTGTGTAATACAGTCAGTTGAAGAACGTTTCATGCAGCTGAAGGAACACAGCAGTATATTTGGGATGTTGTAGGATATTCCAAAACTCCTCACTATACCTGACGAAGATCTACACCAGCAATGCAGGGCGCTAGAGACAGTGTTGACACATGATGACGTGCATGATATTGATGCGAGTGATTTAGGTGATGAACTGAAAGCCCTTCCAAGATACATTCCAGCAGGATCAATCCAAAGGCTGTTCTGGAATATATGTGCACAAATAAGATGACCACCCTCTTTCCAAATGCTTTTGTTGCTCTGCACATACTTCTAACCCATCCTGTAACAGTTGACAGTGGAGAATGCAGCTTCTCCAAGCTGACGTTAATAAAAACACATCTACGCTCCACAATGACACAGGAGAGGCTGGTTGGCCTTGCAACCATCTCAGTAGAGCATGAGCTGGCCCAGACTGTGGACCTTCAAGAAGCAGTTCAAATCTTTGCAACTAAGAAGGCACAGAAAGCATCATTTTGATTATTCAAACAGATACAAATGCCAGTGTTTATTATGCAGACAAGAAAAGTTACATTTGCTGTTCAGGCGTTTGAAAATTAAGTGTTACTTAAAATTTTTGAACAAGGCATTTTAAGTTGTTAGTTCTCCTTTTTTGGGGTGGGTAGCAGAGCAGTACGATGAGAGGAGTAGAACAGGAAGAAGGCAGAATTGAGACCTTTCAGAGTTTTGTCCCAAGCAAGGGGACATGGGGGCATCATTTGAGCTCCCCGTCTCAGGTGCCAAAATGTTGTTGGCCAGCCCTGCTGCTAAGGCTGTGATGAACATGGCCAGAGCAGGGGAGCCTAGTTGAGAAGAAGGCTCGTGCAGAGGTCCCTAGGTACAGGGGCAGGCTGAACCACAGAGCAGAAAGGTGATCCTGGAGGAGCTCAGCATCGGTAGGACTAACAGGCAAAGGGGCTGGGAAGTGGAATGCTGCAGACAGCCCTGAGGTCAGGCATGTGGCAGAACAGCTGTAAAAAGCCTGGTGCCTGGGAAATGGTATAAATGCCCTGGAATAAGGGCAGGGGAACCGGGTACAAGGGAAGAGAACTCCCCCAAGCTCTCTCTCCCCGCAGCAGCACCTGGGCTGGATTAAGTGTGGGGGAGGAGCGCGTCTCCCCAGGCTGTGGCAGGTCCGCGGCTGGGCTAGGTTGAGTCCGGGGCTGGGGGAGAGGAATCTTTCCCTGACGCAGCCCTGAGTGCCTGCGTGGTGCCTGATAGGCTGCTGCATCGCCCTGCAGCTTAGAGGGAACGTAGCAAGGAGAAAATCCGGGGCCGCAGAGGGGACAACACAGCAGTGGCACAACTCCGCCTAGTCAGGGCAGGATCGCCATGATGCAGGGAGCAAGGGGTTCCGGGGGCCAGGGAGACAAAGACCTCCAGCCCTGGGTGGGTTAGGGGCTTGAAGACAGGCCTTGCCAGGTGTGGAACACAGACATGTTCCTTTGGGACTAGGGCAAGGGGCAGGGGAAACTCCTTTGTAGGACAGGATGGAGGAGACGGTCAGCGTTAAATGGACTGAAAACAGCCCCATCTCCCTCTCCTGACCTGGCGCCTGGGAGCATTGGTCACAGCCGTGACTTGAAGGACAAAAGGAAAGTTTTACTCTGTGTTAACAGCTAGCCCTGCAGGGCCATCCCAGCGACAGGGGACGGGCTGGCACCTATCTGAGCGAGCCCTGCAGGACCGTCCCAGCCATGGCAGAGGGGGGTGAAGGTCATTCTGACATGTGCCTCGCCAGCACAGCTGCGCCTATTCAGTGCCAACTGAAGGGTTCAATTCAGCTGACCTGTGGAACTGCACTCAGGGCACGGTTAGGGTTGCCAGGCATCCAGTTTTTGACCGGAACACCCAGTTGAAAAGGGACCCTGGTGGCTCTGGTCAGCATCATTGACGGGACAGTTAAAAGTCCGGTCAGCGGCACAGAGGAGCTAAGGCAGGCTCCCTGCTTGCCCTGGCTCTGCAAAGCTCCCCAGAAGCAGCCAGAATGTCTGTCCCCTAGATGCAGGGACAACCAGGGAAGGTCCAAGTGCTGCCCTCACCCCCAGCGGGGGCCCCACAGCTCCGATTGACTGGGGACCACAGCCAATGGGAGCTGTGGAGGCGGTGCCTGTGGGCTGGGCTGTGTGCATCGCACAGAGCCGCCTGGTCACGCCTCCGCCTAGAGGCTGCAGGGACATGCCAGACGCTTCCGGGAGCAGCGCAGAGCCAGGGCAGGCTGGGAGCTTGCCTTAGCCCCACTGTGCCACTGCCTGGGAGCCGCCTGAGGTAAGCACCGCCCTGCTGGAGGCCACACCCCAAACCGCCTCCTGCCCCCCAACCCCCTGCCTCAGGTTGGAATCTCCTGCTGCACCTCAACTCCCTCCCAGACCCTGCACTCCCACCTGCACCCCCACCTCTTCCCCAGGTCAGAACCACCTCTCACACCCCACACCTCCTCCTGCACCCCTACCCCAGCCCTGAGCCCCCTCCCACACCCCAACCCCTTCCTGCATTCCAACCCCCTGCCCCAGCCCTGAACCCCCTCCCACACCCCAACCCCCTTCCCCAGCCCTGAGCCCCCTCCTGCATCCCAAAACCCTCCCACACCCCAACCCCCTTCCCCAGCCCTGAGCCCCCTCCTGCATCCCAAAACCCTCCCACACCCCAACCCACTTCCCCAGCCCTGAGCCCCCTCCCGCACCCCAACCCCTTCCTGCATCCCAAACCCCTTCCTGCATTCCAACCCCCTTCCCCAGCCGAGCCCCCTCCTGCATCCCAAACCCCTTCCACACCCCAACCCCCTTCCCCAGCCCTGAGCCCCCTTCTGCATCCCAAACCCCTCATCCCCAGCCCCACTCCAGAGCCTGAAACCCCAGCCAGAGCCCTCACCCCCTCCCACACCCCAACCCCCTGACCCAAGCTGGAGGCCCCTCCTGCACCCATAACCCCTGATTTCTGGCCCCACCCTGGAGCCCACACCTCCAGCTGGAGCTCTCACCCTGCCCCAGCCCAGTGAAAATGGGTGAGGTGGGGGAGAGTGAGCGGTGAAGTAAGGGGGGCTGGATTGAGTTGGAGGATGGGGATGGGTCTCGGGGAAGAGGCAGGGCGGGGGTAGGGATAAGGGTGTTGGTAACCCTAGCGGGGTGCTGTGGGGGGACAATCTCCCCTGCAGACCCCTTGTTCCTCGTGCTGACGTGAGAGCCGGACCGAGGGGGGTCCTTGGCCAGTCTTTCTGGGATGTAGGAGAAGGTGGCAGTTGCTCTGGCACAGGCTGGAGTCAGCAGAGCTGGGAGAGGGGAGGGCTGCAGGGGTCGGGGAGAGGCAGGGAAGTCTGTGTGGGGGACAGATGAAGGATGGTTGTCGCAGGGCTGCCCATTCCCCACTGTGGGGGCAGAGCTTGCACAAAAGTGGCACCAGGGGCCTGGACAGGACAGTGGCAGTGGACAGGCGATGCCCTCAGCAGAAGCCCTTATGGCTGGAAGCCGCTCAGCCTCCACCCTTCCCAGAGCAGAGGGGTGGGGAGAGACCCCCACCGGGGGCTAGCCAGGCTCCCCGCCCCAGCAGATGGGTAATGGGAAGGGCAGCCCTGCTGTGGAATCCAGCTATTGTCAATCCCCGCTGCAGAGGCATTAGCAGGGCTAGTGCTGTGAAGTGGCTTGGAACAATTAAACCCAGTTCACTCAGGCTAATTAAACTGTCTGGAATCTCGTTCTCCTTCCCCTCATCACGGCTTCCGGTGTCTCTGCTCCTGGTGGAGACACATGGAAACGTTGCAGCTGAGAGGGGTGCCGTGCTGGTGGAGGATGCCCCGGACAATGGCAGGACAGGCAGGCTAAATGGGGGCAATAGGACTGGAACAGCAGGGGGAGCTGCAGGTCCGGATTGTGGCACACAGCTGGGGCCTGGAATAATTGTAAAAAAGTCAGGTGCCTTGAGGCTGGTGGGTCGGTGCCCGAGGAACTCCCAGCTCCTGCTGGAAATGCCCTGGCCTCCAGGCAGGCTCGGACATTACTGCGCCGTGGGACTGAGCCAGAGGTTTCCTACTTGCTCAAAGGGGAAGGTGGCAGAAAGCACTCCACATGCAGCATGGCTGACCGCCTGGCACAGAGATGGGCAAAATTCAGCCTGTGGGCCACATCCAGCCCATGGGACCGTCCTGCCCGGCCCCCAAGCTCCTGGCCTGGGAGGCTTGCCCCCGGCTTCTCCCCCGCTGTCCTCCAGCCCCGCAGCCTCAGCTTGCCCCGCTGCCGGTGCAATGCTCTGGGTGGTGGGGCTGCAAGCTCCTGGGGCAGCACTGCTGCAGAGCCCGGCCTGACCCGGTCTCTGTGCTGCGCTGTGGCGTGGCTGGCTGCAGCGGGGCAGTGTGTCTGCCTGTCCTGGGGTCACCAGCCACCAGTGCTCCAGGCAGTGTGGTAAGAGGACAGGGAGCGGGAATTGGGGGTTGGATAGAGGACAGGGGAGTTTGGGGAGTGGTCAGGGGCTGGGGTTGTGGATAGGGGTCGGGGCAGTCAGGGGGTGGGGAACAGGGGGGTTGAATGGGGACAGGGGTTCTGGGGACCATCAGGGAGAAGCGGTGGTTGGACGGGGCAGGGGACCGGGGGTGGAGTCATCAGTGAATGAAGGAGTTGGATGGGGCAGGAGTCCTGGGGCGCCATCAGGGATGAGAAGCAGGGGAGGAGGGGGGGAGGCCAAGCCAGGCCTACCTGTTTGGGGAGGGACAACCTCCGCTAACCAGTCCTCCATACAATTTCTGAAACCGGATGCGGCCCTCTGGCCAAAAAGTTTGCCCACCCCTGGCCTAGCACCTTCCTGCTGTCTCTAGCAGGCCTGGCCAGGGCACCCCTTTGGGCCTGTTAATACCACTCATTAGGTTGACCAGTAGGGGATGCTACTGAGCCATGTAAACCCCTTACCTGAAGCCTTCTCTCTGTGCCCTGCCTTCCCCACACTGCTAGTCAATCCCTGGGCGGTGTCCCTCCATCCCTCCACACATACCCCACCGCACCCCAGCTCTCCCAGCCTTGGGCGCCAGGTGTAACCCAAGATGAGCCCTTTCCCCTCGATCCCTCCACACACACCCCGGCTATCCCAGCCCTGGGCCCCCAAAAGCTCTACCTCAACTTGACCAGCAGCTCCCATCCCCTGCCTACTACTACTTCATTAATGATCTGGAGGATGGCATGAACTGCACCCTCAGCAAGTCTGCAGATGACACTAAACTGGGAGGAGTGGTAGATACGCCAGAGGGTAGGGATAGGATACAAAGTGACCTAGACAAATTAGAAGATTGAGCCAAAAGAAATCTGATGAGGTTCAACAAGGACAAGTGCAGAATCCTACACTTAGGATGGAAGAATCCCATGCACTGCTACAGACTAGGGACCAAGTGGCTAGGCAGCAGTTCTGCAGTAAAGGACCTAGGGGTTATAGTGGACGAGAAGCTGGATATGAGTCAGCAATGTGCCCTTGTTGCCAAGAAGGCTGATGGCATTTTGGGCTGTATAAGTAGGAGCATTGCCAGCAGATCGAGGGACATCACCATTCCCCTGTATTCGACATTCATGAGGCCTCATCTGGAGTACCGTGTCCAGGTTTGGGCCTCACACTACAAGAAGGATGTGGAAAAATTCAGAAGAGTCCAGCGGAGGAAAACAAAAATGATTAGGGGGCTGGAGCACATGATTTATGCGGAGAGGCTGAGGGAACTGGGATTGTTTAGTCTGCAGAAGAGAAGAATGAGGGGGGATTTGATAGCTACTTTCAACTAGTTGAAAGGGGGTTTCAAAGAGGATGGATCTAGACTGTACCTGATGACAGAACAAGGAGTAATGGTCTCAAGTTGCAGTGGGGAGGTCTAGGTTGGATATTAGAAAACACTATTTCACTAGGAGGGTGGTGAAGCACTGCAATGGTTTACCTAGGGAGGTGGTGGAATCTCCATCCTTAGAGGTTTTTAAGGTCAGGCTTGACAAAGCCCTGGCTGGGATGATTTAGTTGGGGATTGGTCCTGCTTTGAGCAGGAGGTTGGACTAGATACCTCCTGAGGTCTCTTCCAACTCTGAGATTCTATGATACTCCTGTTTCCTTGACCCCTGTGGTGCCTCCCAAGGACTCAGGGGGCTGTGTCCTGAGTGTGAGCCCCTGGGCTGCTGACTGGGTGTGGAGTGTAGCCCTTCCCCCCCATTGCCAGGCCTGCTGTGTGGGCAGCCTGCCATGGAGCTGTCGATCCAGCACTCTGAGATGCTCGCGTTAATAGCATTACATGTCATTTACCCAGCAATTTGCACATGACAATTGAAGTGGAATCTCGTCTCCAGAGAGCTTCTCGGTTAGACACAAACAAGTCCTCACCGGGTAAGATACAGGGCAAAAGCCTGGGGAGGCAAAGCCTGCAGGGGTGCATGCACGCATGCCCGCACACACACACACCCCAGGCCTAGCCTCTTCAATCCAGGCTGCATGGGGGTCAGGCCAACAAGGTGCACCTCTGCTCCCAGCGATGTCAGTGCCTGCCTAGCCAGTTGGCCCTTGACCAATGGCGCTGCACTGGTGTCACAGCACAGTCTGTTTTGTAACATGTCCATGGGCAGGAGGACATGAAATGAGCTAGATCTGCAGGGAGGAAGAGTTAGGTGAGATATTAGCAAACACTTTCTAACTCTAAGGGCAGTTAAACACTGGAACAGGATCCCAAGGGATGCTGTGGAGGCCCCGACCCTGGAGTTTAAGAACAGGCTGGACAGACACCAGTTGGGGATGATCTAGGTTTACTTGTTTCTGGCTCAGCGCAGGGGGCTGGACTAGATGACTTCTCGAGGGCCCTTCCAGCCCTACAGTTCTGTGCCAATCCATATCCCTAGCAACCACACATCTGCTGGTATGGGACTTCTGGAGCCTCCCTAGCTAAGACACCCACCCTTTTTCTAGCGCTTTGTAGGGGCTGAGAGTTGAACCTGTCTTGTGATGTTCCCAAGCACCAGGCTAAAGCCACATGGATCAGATTAAACAATACTTACTAGGAAGGAGAAGAGAAGTTCCTACTAAACCTAAAGAGAGGAGGCAGAAGTTCCTGGGTCTAAGACCTAGTCTACACTACACAGGTTGCATAAGGCAGCTTACATCTGTAACCCTTCTGCCCCTCTGAGTTGGCAGCAACAAGGGCCGGGTTCAGTATCCAGGGGTTCCGTTTCAGTAACACAATGCATAACCGGCTCGAGCCCCCACCCAGTGACCTGGGACACTCACATACCACATCCCCCTGGGCGCCTCTAGGAGGCAATACTTCCCCTCTCGCAAGCATGGAGTCTGAGTGTAGCAAAATCTTTTTAATAAAGGAAGGAATCAATGCAGCATCCCATTGGAGAAACACCACAAACAGGGTTATAACACAAACCATAAACAAAAACCCACCTCCAAGTACGTTTGGCATTGTCCTTTTTCCCCTTAGGGTTTTAAGTCCAATCACCCCAAAGTCCAACAACCCAAAAGTCTCTGGTCAATGCCACCCCAGAGTTCAAGAGTTTATCTGTAGAGGTCCCTCCCCCCAGCCTGGGTAGAAAGGGGCACCTTACATGGTCTGGGGCCAACTGCCCTGCCTCTACGTGGGTTCTGCTTCCGCCTTCTCCACAAACTGCTCCGCTTTACCAGCCGCTCCACTCTGCTCCTCCAGCCATCCTCACAAACTGCTCCGCTCCACCAGCTGCTCTGCTCCATGAGCTGCTCCAGTTCTCTCTGCAAACTGCTCAGCTCTGCTCGCTCTGCGGGCTGCTCCACCTGTCCCACAGCTACTCCGCTCTGCCAGCCACTCTGCTGCCCCGTGATCTGCTCCAGCCATCCCCGCAACTGCTCCACTCCGCCAGATGCTCGGTTCCACAGTATATCTTCAGGCTCCCCCACTAGTTAGCATAGTACTCAGTGCTCTCAGCTCAGTAATTTCAGCTGTTTAGTGATTTCAACTCTCAGTGATCTCAGCTCTTAGTAGGGGAGCCCCAGTGCTAGTGCACCATTAGCCCAAAGTGAGTTCAGCTCAGTAACCTGTATTTAGATTCTTGAGGGAATGAAAAAATCAACTCTGACATTCCACAGTGGAGAGAGGAGGGGGTGGAACTGGTGCTTCTGGCTCCACAAGGAGACTGCACCACCAGGCACAGATACCTGTCCCCAGCCTCTCTCAATTCTCTGGGTTTTGGAACCCATGTCCCTTGTCTAGCAAGTACCACTCAACTGAGGGTGAGTCATTTGTCACCAAGCCGTCCCACAGCTCGGCAGTCTGGGATAGGGTAGGCGTGCCTATGCAAATACACTCTCTGACATTCTTTCCACCAGATGTCAGGGTAGAGCTTATCCTGACTCTGCTTACACATCGACCTAGTTATGTCAGTGTGCACACTACAGCCTTGTCCCACCGGCGTAAGTGCCCTATTACACTGACATCATAACTCCATCTCCACGAGAGGCACAGGGCTGTGTTGGTGTAGTTAGGGCAATGCAGTGTCTGCGTAGACACTGTTACTTACACTAGCGCTTGGCTAAACTTCTTGTCAATTCCAGGCTCCATGCTGGTGCTATGAAATTGACAAGAGAGCGGGGCAGCTAGATGGGAACCTAGGAGGCAGTGACCATGAGACAGGGCTGCCCAGAGGGGTGGGGGCAAGTGGGGCAATTTGCCCCAGGCCCTGGGCCCTGCAGGGGCTCCCACAAGAGTTTTTCGGGGCTTGTGGAGCAGGGTCCTTCACTTGCTCCAGGGCCCCTGGAAAACTCTCAGAGGGCCTGGGCCCCCAGAGCTTCTTCCACTTTGGGTCTTCAGCGGCAATTCAGTGGCAGGAGGGTCCTTCCGCTCCGGGACGCACTGCCGAAGTGCCCCAAAGACCCGCGGTGGGTGGTCCTTCTGCCTGGGGGCCCCCCGTTGCCAAAGACCCCCGGCCCCCTGAATCCTGTGGACGGCCCTGCCATGAGATGGTCGAGTTCAGGATCCTGACACAAGGAAGAAAGGAGAGCAGCAGAATACGGACCCTGGACTTCAGAAAAGCAGACTTGGACTCCCTCAGGGAACTGATTGGCAGGATCCCCTGGGCGAATAACATGAGGGGGAGAGAAGTCCAGGAGAGCTGGCTGTATTTTAAAGAATCCTTACTGAGGGTACAGGAACAAACCATCCCGATGTGCATAAAGAATAGCAAATATTGCAGGCGAGCAGCTTGGTTTAACAGTTAAATCTTAGGTGAGCTAAAACACAAAAGGAAGCTTACAAGAAGTGGAAACTTGGACAGATGATTAGGGGGGAATATAAAAATATTGCTCGGGCATGCAGGGGTGTAATCAGGAAGCACAACTGGAATTGCATCTAGCAAGGGATGTGAAGATGGCAGATGACAGAACAAGGAGCAATGGTCTCAAGTTGCAGTGGGGGAGGTCTAGGTTGGATATTAGGAAACACTATTTCACTAGGAGGCTGGTGAAGCACTGGAATGGGTTACCTAGGAAGGTGGTGGAATCTCCTTCCTTAGAGGTTTTTAAGGTCAGGCTTGACAAAGCCCTGGCTGGGATGATTTAGTTGGGGTTGGTCCTGCTTTGAGCAGGGGGTTGGACTAGATACCTCTTGAGGTCTCTTCCAACCCTGAGATTCTATGATTCTATGAAGGATAACAAGAAGGGTTTCTACAGGTATGTTAGCAACAAGAAGGAGTACAGGAAAAGTGTGAGACCCTTACTGAATGGGGGAGGCAATCTAGTGACGGATGACATGGAAAAAGCTAAAGTACTCAATGCTTTTTTTGCCTCAGTCTTCACAGACAAGTTCAGTTCTCAGCCTGTTGCACTGGGCAGCACAGTATGGGGAGAAGGTGAGCAGCCCTCTGTGGAGAAAGAACAGGTTCAAGACTATTTAGAAAAGCTGGACGTGCACAAATCCATGGGACCGGATGCGCTGCGGGAGTTGGCTGCTGTGATTGCAGAGCCATTGGCCATTATCTTTGAAAATCCATGGCGACTGGGGGAGGTGCCGGATGACAGGAAAAAAGGCAAATATAGTGCCCGGCTTTAAAAAGGAAGAAAGAGAATCCAGGAAACTACAGACAGGTCAGCCTCACCTCAGGCCCTGGAAAAATCATGGAGCAGGTCCTCAAGGAATCCATTTTGAAGCACTTGGAGGAGAGGAAGGTGATCAGGAGCAGTTAATATGGATTCACCAAGGGCAAGTCATGCCTGAGCAACCTGATTGTCTTCTATGAGGAGATAACTGGCTCTGTGGATATGGGGAAAGCAGTGGACGTGATATACCTTGACTTTAGCAAAGCTTTTCATACAGTCTCCCACAGTATTCTTGCCAGCAAGTTAAAAAAGTATGGACTGGTGAATAAGGTGGATAGAAAGCTGGCTAGATCGTTGGGCTCAACAGGTAGTGATCAATGGCTTCATTTCTTGTTGGCAGCTGGTATCAAGTGAAGTGCCCCAAGGGTCTGTCCTGGGGCCAGTTTTGTTCAACATTTTCATTAATAATCTGGATGATGAGATGGATTGCAGCCTCAGCAAGTTTGTAGATGACAGGAATCTGGGGGAGAGGTAGATATGCTGGAGGGTAGGGATAGGATCCTGAATGACCTAGACAAATTGGAGGATTGGGCCAAAAGAAATCTGATGAGGTTCAACAAGGACAAATGCAGAGTCCTGCACGTAGGACAGAAGAATCCCATGCACCGCTACAGGCTGGGGACCAACTGGCTAAGCAGCAGTTCTGCAGAAAAGGACCTGGGGATTACAGTGGACGAGAAGCTGGATATGAGTCAACCGTGTGCCCTTGTTGCCAAGAAGGCTAATGGCATATTGGGCTGCATCAGTAGGAGCATTGCCAGCAGATCGAGGGAAGTGATTATTCCCCTCTATTCAGCATTGGTGAGGCCACATCTGGAGTATTAAGTCCAGTTTTGGGGCCCCCACTACAAGAAAGATGTGAAAACATTGGAAAGAGTCCAGCGGAGGGAAACAAAAAGGATTAGGGCACTGGAGCACATGACTTATGAGGAGAGGCTGAGGGAACTGGGATTGTTTAGTCTGCAGAAGAGGGGGGATTTGATAGCTGCTTTCAACTACCTGAAATGGGGTTCCAAAGAGGATGGAGCTAGACTGTTCTCAGTGGTGGCAGATGACAGAACAAGGAGTAATGGTCTCAAGTTGCAGTGGGGGAGGTTTAGGCTGGATATTAGGAAACACTATTTCACTAGGAGGGTGGTGAATCACTGGAATGGGTTACCTAGGGAGGTGGTGGAATCTCCTTCCTTAGAGGTTTTTAAGGTCAGGCTTGACAAAGCCCTGGCTGGGATGATTTAGTTGGGGGTTGGTCCTGCTTTGAGCAGGGGGTTGGACTAGATACCTCCTGAGGTCTCTTCCAATGCTGATATTCTATGATTCTATGACAGCCTTGGCTCTCAGCCCCTCCCTGCCCCCCCCCCCCCACTGCCCCTCTTCAGTGGGTGGAAGCGCTGCTGGTGAGGATGCCACCATTGACAGAAGGAGGGTAGTAATTACTGCCGTGGCTGTAGGTCAACCTTACATAGATCGACATAGGCTGTAGTGTGGACATGGCCTAGGATTCACTCCCTTCTGTTGGGGAGGCTCCAAGAGTGTGAAGATGGAGGGAAAAGAACTCAACAAGGAGAATCGTTATTTGTTTTGTGGTCTCAGCTAGAGGCCATAATGGAAATCAGGGCCCATGTGTGGGGGGGTTGTGCATGCAGAGTGAGAGATGGGCCCTGCCCAGACAGGGACAAAGGAGGAAGACCACTCGCATTTCAGAGAGGGGGCTATGGGCTGGACTAAGTTACCTGCTAGAAGCAGCCCCAGTGAATTCCTCATGTGCAGTAAGATACAGTTCAGTGTGAGTTAGAGGGTGTCCTCTGCTGGCCCAAAGAGACGGGCCCAAAGCCACACACGAATTCTGTAGCAGAGCAAGGAATAGAACCCGGCTGCTGGCGTCTCACTCCAGTGTCTTAACTGCAAGCCCATACATGAACCAAAAAGGGCCAAATCCTCAACTGGTGTCAATCAGTACAGCTCCACTGGCACCAGCAACACCAGCCAGTGGTCCTGCCCCAACCAGTGTCACTCCATTGGAGCAGTGTCACTACATTCAATTTACATCTGAAGAGAATCTAGCCCAGAGGTTTAAACATTCTCAGTAGAAATCACTTTGGTTCTTTAATTCCCGAGGGTTCACTTCTGTAGCATCTCTGAGTTCAGCACCTACTGAGTCTGCAGTTGTCCATGGAGCCTTCCAGGAAAGGACGAGGGAGATGAGACCTGAACCAATAACCTAAAAACACAAACAGAAAATTATTTTATCTATTTTATTTAAAACAAAAACCCTTCCAGGCTTTCCTGTATTAGAGAGAAGAGGCACGAATCCATTTTTTCTGCCTTAACAGAGCCAGGGCTCATTCTGCCAACCACCCACACCCTGCCATACTTCCTCCCTTATCGTTAATTTCAAGCGCTATGAAATATACATCCTGGGCTCTAATCCATCTCCAGCTCTAACATGCTGACTAATGGGTGTGTTGTGCTGCACTGGTGTAAGAGTCATTTATGATTTTGTTGTGGAGTCTGTTAAAAGCCTCAAACACAGTCCAAAAAAAAGTATTATGATTTGTGTCCAAACATTTCCCACAACTTACTGCCCTCCCCAATGTCCCTGTGTCCCGCCGTGAATCCATCTCTCTTAGGCCTTGTCTGTGCTAGTTGTCATTCCCCCCGAGTGCTGCTTGGAGCAGTGTGCCCCCTTATACAGACCAGGCCCTGGGAACTGCGAGCGCTTTAAGCATTGCCTCATCCAGCCCTGCTCTTACCAGGCTCAGCCAGCCCAAGGGTTAAATGTAGGAGCATAAGACTTGCCAGACTGGATCAGACCAGCTAATCCAGTATCCTGTCTCTGACGGGGCCATCGCCAGCTGCTTCCGAGTAGAGTGAAGAGAACCCTGTGCAAAGCAGTGAATGGATAACCTGCTCCCATGGGAAGTTGCTTCCTGTCATCTATCATTTAGAGCTCAGATTATGCCCTGGAGCATGAGGATTTGTATCCCTTCCACCTTTTTAATTTTTAAGAAACCTTTACTATTGTAACTCTGGGTGTCTGTGTTCTCCACAGAAATGCTCAGGCCTCTCTTTGATTCCTACTAAGTCCTGGGCCTCAGCAGTAACTTGTGGCAATGAGTTCCACAGGCTAACTGTGCACTGGATGGGAAATGGGCTGGTCTGTACCATGGCTCTCATTGTTTTCCAGCGGTGGAGCTGTGACAGTGGAGAATTACAGGACAAAAAGCATTGTGGAGACACAGCACACAGAGACATTTTGTTCTGCTGGAAATAATCAATATCACAGCAATATCAGAATTGCCAGCCTGGATCAGCCAGACCCCAGGCCCATATAGTCCAGTATCCTGCCTCCAAACATTGGCCAGCACCAGGTGCTTCCAACAAAGGTGTAAGGACCCCATAGACACTCTGGGATAATCTGTCCCTAGGGAAGTCTCCTTCTGACCCTCACTAGATAGTGATCAACTTAAACCCTGAAGCAGGAAGTGTAAGATTCCTTCCAAAATTCTAAGTTACTTTAGCATTAACAATGATATCTCTGGATAATCTCATTATCCACATACACATCCAATCCTGTTTGAATCTTGCTAACTTCTTGGCGTCAATTATATCATGTGGCCAGGAGTCCCACAGGCTGGTGATGTTTCCTTTGATCAGTTTCAAATTTGCCCCTTTCCATTTGATCAAATGCTCCCTAGTTCTTGCATTACAAGGCAGCATGAAGAGAAGTCCCTGTCCTTTAGAGAGGTTCTTGAAAGCTCAGTGTCTTTTGCGCTGGCATGTTTCGATCATTCCTTTTTTGGACATTAAACTGTTACGCGGAAGGCTCTAATCAAGTTACCTGTAAGGCTGGATCGCCTCCCCCCACTGTGGTTTTATTCACATGTTTCCATGTCCACAGTGTATAGACATGCCTAGCACACACCTCCTGGTATATTTCACTAAGTGGCTCATCGCATTGTCACGGTTTACCTGTAGGTATTCCTCTCACATCCCAGCATTTCTCATTCTCCCCAGTTGCCACTGGCTATAATTCCAGGCCAGAAAAAACAGCAAGATGTATGTGTGTGTGCGCGCACAC
The DNA here is from genome assembly GCF_007399415.2 of Gopherus evgoodei. Lineage (NCBI taxonomy): Eukaryota > Metazoa > Chordata > Testudines > Testudinidae > Gopherus > Gopherus evgoodei. The sequence goes on from NC_044334.1 coordinate 31,210,818, forward strand.
ACACACACACACAGAGTGTGTGTGCATCGGTACAGTGCAGGATGTCAGATCTGTGTTAGGACATTTATCTTCACTGCTGCTGGGAGATGGAATATCTCCTCTTCCTGGCTACTCCTTTGATGAGGTCTCTCTCTTCTCACTTAGGGCTTAGTGTCACAGCAGAGATCAGACATCATGCAAGTATGTGTTGTGGCAAGGTACCTTCTCGGTCTTCCCAGCCTCCACTGCTTTTAGCCCTGGTGAGACAGGCTTGGGTAATATGGCCCCCTTGGGACACAGGGGAAGTCTGTTCCTGGTATCTCCACCAGTCCTTTTAGAGTATATTTCTCCCTTGTGGGAGAGAATACTGCCTCTCCTCCTGGTGAGGCTCACTGTCTTGCTGCTCCTAACCTCCTGGCAGCAGGGCTCCTTCTCTCTCTTCTCTCCTCCCCCTTCCTCCCAGGGGAGGGTTTAAAAAGGTCTCAGGCAGCCCTTAGTTAGGATCAGCTGATCCTAATTAACCTCAGGTAGTTCCCTCTCAGCTGATTCTAATTGATACCTTGGTAACCCCTTCTCAGTTGAACCTGATTGACACGTAGTTACCCCCCAGTTGATAGGGAGGAGGGCCTTTTAACCCTCTGAGACTGATTTCTACTCCTCCCTTATAGCTGTCTTTCCTGATTTTATCACATATTCCCCCCTGCCACCCCGCCGTTCAGCACTACTGGGTTGGGCTACTTGGGTCGGCAAACAATGTACCCTTGAAAGGCCATCCGCGTGGCCATGCTTGATTCCGGACCTCTGAAGTGGAAGGGTTGTAGCGACAGGAACCACAGTGTCACTCTCGCATTTTTCTCTTTGTTTTGGTGCATCCACTTCAGAGGGGCATGGTCTGTGACGAAGGTAAACCTCCGTCCGAGTAGGTAGTAGCGAAGGCTTTCTACGGCTCACTTTACTGCCAGGCATTCCTTCTCTACTACGGCATATTTACGTTCCCTGGGCAGGAGTTTCCTACAGAGGAACAGGACTGGGTGTTCTTCCGCTCCAACCATTTGTGAAAGAACCGCTCCCAACCCAACCTCAGAGGCATCCGTTTGCAAGATAAACTCTTTCTCCCAGTCTGGAGTACCAGCACTGGGTCGGTGCAGAGGGCAGTCTGAAGATCTGCAAAAGCCTCCTCAGCTGCACTAGACCATCTACTATGTCTGGGCCAAGAGCTTTTGTTAGGTCTGTTAACGGGCATGCCCTGGTGGCAAAGTGGGCGATGAACCACCTGTAGTATCCAACCAGCCCCAGGAACGCTCTGACCTGTTTCTTCCGGACTGGTTGGGGCCAATTCTGTATTGCCTCTAACTTGTTTAGTTGGGGCTTCACCACGCCCCTCCCCACAATATACCCGAGGTATTTGGCTTCCGCTAGCCCAATTGCGCATTTGGAGGGATTTGCAGTCAGCCCTGCCTTCCTCAGGGTGTCAAGGACTGCTTCCACCTTCCCCACGTGCATCTCCGAATCTGGACTATGTATAATGACATCATCAAGATAGGCGGCTGCATACTTGCCATGTGGACGCAACAGTTTGTCCATGAGCCGTTGGAAAGTTGCAAGAGCCCCATGTAAACCAAAAGGGAGGACAGTGTATTGATACAGTCCCTCTCGTGTTGAAAATTCCGTCTTTTCTTTGTCGACCTTGGCCAAGGGAATTTACCAATAACCTTTGGTCAGGTCAAGGGTGGACAAAAATTGTGCTTTTCCCAGTCGGTCAATTAACTCATCTATACAGGATGTAGGGTACGCATCAAATTGGGATACTTCATTCAGTTTCCGGAAGTCATTGCAAAACCTCATACTGCCATCCGGCTTAGGAACTAGGACCACTGGGCTTGACCATTGGCTATGAGACTCTTTAGTGACTCCTAACTTCAACATTTTCCTGACTTCTGTCTTGATGTCTTCTCTTTTCACCTCCGGGATTTGGTATGGCTTGACATTCACCTTCACTCCAGGCTCTGTGAGGATGTGATGGTGAACCTTAGTAGTCCTGCCTAGCTTTTCTGAGAACACGTCCTGGTTGCATTTGATCATGTTGATCACCTCAGTTCGTTGGTCAGGGGTCAATTCTGGGGATATTCCTACTTGGCCAGGCGGGTTGCTTTCAGGGGGAGGTGACCTAGAGTGACCACATGTGCTTCTCTGTCTTGCCAAGGTATCAACAGGTTTATATGATAGATTTGTTCCAGCTTCCGGTGACCAGGCTGTTGGACCTTGTAATCGATCTCTCTAATGGCTTCTATTATCTCATATGGCCCCTGCCATCTGGCCAGGAGCTTGCTCTCCGCTGTGGGTACGAGAACCATCACCTGATCTCCCACCTGGAATTTTCAGATCACCGCTTGGTGATTGTAGTATATTTGTTGGGTCCATTGTGCCCTCTCCATGTGTTCCTGCACTATGGGGGTGACTTGGGCTATCCTGTCTTTCATCTGCAACACATGCTCAATGAGGTTTCTCCCTGGGTTCGGCTATTCTTCCCAACTTTCTTTGGCAATGTCCAGTATACCACGGGGATGGCGGCCATATAACAGTTCGAATGGGGAAAACCTAGTTGAAGTCTGAGGCATCTCCCTTATCGCAAACATTAGGTATGGTAGCAGTGTGTCCCAGTTCTTCCCATCCCAGCTCACCACCTTTCGTCTCATGTTCTTTAATGTTCTATTAAAACGTTTGACAAGGCCATCAGTCTGCGGATGATAGACTGATGTCCTTAGGGTCTGTATGTGGAGCATTGCACATAGATCCTTCATTAATTTAGATACAAAGGGGGTTCCTTGATCTGTCAGGATCTCTTTGGGTATTCCCACTCTAGCAAAAATTTGGATTAACTCTTTAGCTATGGTCTTGGACGTAGTATTCCGTAGGGGGATTGCCTTGGGGTATCGGGTGGCATAATCTAGCACCACCTGTATGTACTGATGGCCTCGGGCTGCTTTTTCTAGCGGTCCATAGCTATTCGCTCAGAGGGGACTTCAATAATCGGCAGAGGTACCAAAGGTGCCCTTAGGCGTGGTCGGGGCCCATGTAATTGGCATTCCGGACAGGAGGCACAATATTGTCAAACCGCCACATATATTCCAGGCCCAAAAAACCTCTGCAGAATTCGAACCAGGGTTTTATCTACCCCTAGATGCCCCCCAAACAGATGGCTGTGGGCTAGCTCCATCACACCCCTCTGATGTTTTTGTGGTACTAAGAGCTGTTCCACGACTTGCTCTTGGATCCGGACTACTCTGTATAGCAGATCCTTCTTTATCATATAATGTGGCCCTGGACCCTTGGCTCTTCCTTCCACAGGGACCCCATTCACCTCAACTACTTCTTTGTGAATATTGATATATAGTGGATCATTGGCCTGATCCTGTCCAAAATTCTCCAGTGAAGGTCCAATTTACCCAAACTCAGGGGGTTCTATTTCCCTCTCCCTCTCGAGGGAGGTCCCTGGGGAACTGGGCCCAGCTGCTGGCTCATCAACTTCCTGCCTAGTCCCCTTGTCAGTCGGGCCAACTCTTTCCCCTACGAGTATAGGCTTCTGGTTCTGGGTCAAGATTCTCGTTCCCCTCCTCTTATCTGCCCTCCTTTCTCGCCGAGTCTTCCCAGGGGGCGAGAATAAATCCTCGGCAAATTCATGGAAGACCGGAGGTGGAGGGGTGCTAACTATCGAGGTCATCCCATTGCTTTCTGGGTTATTACTTTCTTCTGACTCCTCTCCAGGAAGTAGACCACCAAACCCTGGAAAGTCTCATCCTATGAGGACTGGGTAGGGGAATTTCGGGACCACCCCTACCGTCACCTTAGTGGGGTTTCCCAGAACCTCTGTTTTTACTGGGATGGTTGGGTAGTAATTGACATCCCCATGGACACAAGATATTTCTGTGCACTTGGCCCAAGATAGTTGATCTTGCCTGACCAACTTTCCCGAGACCAGCGTGACCGCACTTCCTGAGTCTACTAATACGGTGGTCTTTATACCATCCATTTTAACTGGCCTAGTATATCTATGAGGGATCATCGCAACTCCTACTAGATTTATCAGGTCATATGGTTCTTCTAGATTTCCCAGGTCACATTGCATGGGCTTTTCTAGGTTTGGGCATTGGGCAGCTATATGTCCTATCTTTCCACATGCATAACATCGGTACCCTGCTTGGGGCAGCCCCCTATTTTTCAGGCTGTTAGGCCTTACCCCCTGAGTCTTTCTCCCCCTGTCCCCAGGTCCCTCCGAGATCTCTGGCTGCTCTTCGGCCTCCTTCCTCCCCTCCATCGTTTGGCCTGGAGCTACGGCAACTCAGGTTCTTGGTACATAGGCTTGTCTCCTATTCTGGTGCCTCCCTTCCCCGGTGGTCTGAGAAAGTTCCTGGGCTGCTAGATGTCTCTCTACGAAGGCAACTAGCTCATCATAGGAGGAGGGATCATTTTGACTGACCCATCCTCGTATGTCCGGCGGTAGCCCTCTCATGTGACTGTCCAGGACTATGGTTTCCACGACTTCCTCCGGCCAGTGGGTCTCGGGGGGCAGCCATTTCCTGGCTAGGTGGATCAGGTCAAACAGCTGGGACCTCAGTGCTTTGCTGTCTCAGTATTTCCACTCATGGAACCGCTGTGCCCTTATGGCTGTCGTCACGCCAGACCTCACCAGGATCTCTGCCTTTAGCTGGGGGTAATCTGAAGCTGCTTCCGTTGTCATGTCAAAATATGCTTTCTGTGCCTCCCCACACAGAAAAGGAGCCAGGATACTGGCCCACTGGTATTGGGGCCAGGCCTCCCGCTGGGCCGTTCTCTCAAATGCAAGGAGATAGGCCTCCACATCATCATCCACCGTCATCTTCTGTAAGTAGTGGCTTGCCCACAAGGGCCGAGTCCCATGGGGGCCGTGCGTTAGGGTGGTCAGGGCCTTTAGCTGGTTCACAACCTCATGCAGGGTGGCTCGATCCTGAGCCACCTGGCTCATCAGTAGTCGATTTGTCTCCTGCTGTATTCGCACTGCCTCCGGCTGGGCAGCCATCTGCACCCTGGTAGTTTCTGGTTGGGCTGCAGTGGCCTGCACCAAAGCCTTCACCACATCCTCCATTTTGTTTTTTTTTTCTATGGGGTGCTTTACCCTGCCCTGAGATGGTTTGCCATGAAGTCTCACTCAAATCCCACCTCTGACACTACGTGTGGCAAGGCACCTTCTCGGTCTTCCCAGCCTCTGCTGCTTTTAGCCCTGGTGAGACAAGCTTGGGTAATGTGGCCCCCTTGGGACACAGGGGACATCTGCTCCCCGTATCTCCACCAGTCCTGTTTAGAGTATTTTTACTCCCTTTTGGGAGAGAGTACTGCCTCTCCTCCTGGTGAGGCTCACTGTCTGGCTGCTCCTAACCTCCTGGCAGCAGGGCTCCTTCTCTCTCTGCTCTCCCCCATCCTTCCTCCCAGGGGAGGGTTTAAAAAGGTCCCAGGCAGCCCTTAGTTGGGATCAGCTGATCCTAATTAACCTCAGGTAGTTCCCTCTCAGCTGATTCTAACTGATACCTTGGTAACCCCTTCTCAGCTGAACCTGATTGACCCGTAGTTACCCCCCAGTTGATAGGGAGGATGACCTTTTAACCCTCTGAGACTGATTTCTACCCCTTCCTTGCAGCTGTCTGTCCTGAGTTTATCACAGTGTCTACTTATAACTCTAGGGCCACCTAGAGAACTTGCTCCTGTCTCTGAGCTGCATACAGATTCAGTGGGGATAGAACTCAAACCTTCCTGCCAGGGGTGGCTCTAGCTTTTTTGCCACTCCAAGCACAGCTGTCAGGCAGCCGTCAGCGGCGCACCTGTGGGAGGTCCACCGGTCCTGCAGTTTCGGAGTACCCGGTGCCAAATTGCTGCCAAATCCACGGGACCGGTGGACCTCCCACAGGTAAGCCGCCGAAGGCTGCCTGACTGCCACCCTCACAGGGACTGGCAGGGTGCCCTCCGTGGCTTGCCACCCCAGACACACGCTTGGAGCCCTGGTGCCTGGAGCCGCCGCTGCTTCCTGCCACCTAAACTAATGGATGGTCTTCATTTCCTGTTAGTAGTATAGGTATCCACCACGGAGGTGAACAGGCCTGATTCTATGCAGTAGAGGGCACTGGTGACTGTCACAGCTGAGGCATCTGCACCTGTATTGCCCCTCCATGGTCCATCAAGGGCACACCCCAGTCCCTGCCTCTCTTGGGTGGAGACGAGCATCTCTCTCCCTTTCGAGCGGTATATTTCCAGGCTGCACAACTCCCGGATCTTGATGTGAATTCACCAGCAAAGTCAGGTGTCTAAGCAGGCCTGCTTGCTTTCTCCTCAAAGATTAATAAGAGCATAATTGCCCACAGCTAAGCTAGCACACAGGTCTTTCCAGGCAAGCTTATTTATTCGTAGAGTAAAAGCATCACAGCACGAACATGTTAAAGACGATAAAAGAACTTACTCTCATGCTCATAAGCTTACTAGAGATCACCTCCAACTCCACCCTGGGCTCTGGCAGGTGATTAGTGTTTTCTGTGGTCACAAGTTCATAATATCTGGTGACAGGTATGCTGAGTCCTTTGCGGTCCCCTGCTGGAGGTCTTGCCGTCCTACCACAACCCACCCCAGGGAAGGAGCAGTAAATGTGGGTCCTCCAGCCCTGCCTAGAAAGGCCGCAGGGAAGCAGCCAATCAGAGCTCAGCAGGTTCAGTTAAAAGGAGCAGCAGGGCCTGAGTTACTCAGCTGCAAGCTGGTGCCAGGAGAGAGAGGACGTGCTAAGTTGCTGTGAAACTCTGTGGGTAAAGCGAGTGGGGAAAACCGTGCTCAAGCAGGGACAGGACTTACAAGCTCTCCAGGCAAAGAGGCCTGAGAGATCAGAACAGAGACCGAGGCTATGGCTATAGCACAGCTTAGGTTGGTATAAGTTATTTTGCTCAGGGCTGTGAATAAACCACCCCCCGGAGCGATGTAAGTTGCACCAACCTAAGCGCCGGTGTAGGCAGCGCTATGTCAGCAAGAGAGCTTTTCCCGCCAAAATAGCTGCACAGCTCGCAGAGCCTGGAGTAATTAAGCTCTTGGCTTTGAGCACTGGGGTAAGTTCTGTAGTGTAGCAATAGCCTGAGAAACTCTCCAGGCAGGGAGGCCTGGGAGAGACCCTGCTCAAACAGGGAATGGACAGAGACCCCAATTAGAGGAAGGAGCTGCGTGGGAAGTGGCCCAGGGAATAGCAGCAGCAGCAGGAGGCAGCACATGGCTGCTGTTTGTAGGGTCTCTGGGTTGGACCCTTGAGTAGTGGGCAGGCCTGTGTTCTCCTACTGGCACATGGCCTAAACCCCGGTAAGGGCAGGAGTCTCCAGGGAGGAAGCCCCAGGGGTACTGCTCTGTACCAGCACAGACCCGGACTTAAAGCAAGCCCGGAAGGGGCTGAGGACTGAGCCTGGAGACAGGGCTGAAGATGGTAACTGAGGCTACAGGGCCAGGCCCCGTTGGACCTTTTACTCTGGAGGGAGTTTGCTCATTCATGTGTTTGATTGTGGCTGAGCTGAGCCTCTGAAGACCCCCCTGAGGAGGGCAACAGCTGAGAGACAGCACCGCGAACAGAGTGTTGGTTCACACCCGGCCGACAGGAGGCACTTATAAGAGATGAGTGGCCCCCATCACACAGCCCCCGCTCAGAACTAGCACACTCATGAAAAGTTTAGTTCACCCTCTATAGAGTTCAAAGAGATCTTGGATCTGGAGTTTCCAGGAACAGGTAATCAGTAGGGAATAGGGTGTTTTTCTCCCACAGTACAACTTTAACACGACATCCGTCACATCCTTTATTTTCACACACACAAGGTTTGTCTGTGCCAGGCCAATATACCCTTAACTCTGTCCTGAGAAAAAATAATCACTTTTACCTATGTAAGAGAAAAAGTGACAAGGTGGGGAAGGTAATATCTTTTATTGGTCCAGCTTCTATTGGTGAGATAGACGAGCTTTCATGCTACACAGAGCTCTTCCTCAGGTCTGGTATGAGAAAAAGTGACATTTCATTGTTAACCACAAACACTCCAGTGTAATACTCTGATTCCAGTGCCATTTGTACCGACTCCAGGCATCTCTGCAGACGCCCACAGGCCACTGAAATTCCATAGAGGATAAAAGAAGCACGGCCCAAGAGCATCATGAATTCTGTCTTTCCATGTGCCATGTGATTGGACTCATTCTCCATGCTGCCTTGCACTTCACAGAGCAGCCTTCCAAACCGCAAAAGGTCCAAAATCACAAACCAGGCTGCTCTCCTCCCAGTTTTTTTCCTGAGATTTTAAAACATGGGTTATTAGGGGCCTGCGTGTTTGCCGTCTGGTGCTGAAGGGTTTAGGGTTCATGTTTTCAAGCTTTTATCCACAGCCGTGAGGGCTAGGGAGGAGTCTCCATGAGCCCTACTCCTGGCAAAACTCCTCTCCCTGGAGGCTCAGCTCAAAGGTACTGACTGGCACACTGAGGGGGAAGAGACAAAGTGCCCCCCACCCCTATGCCTGCCAATCCCCACTGAATATGGGTTGTAATTGTTGGATGGGTTCCATGTGGGACAGTAGGTGACAATTAGGGGTGTGCAGTCGGAAGGGGGTTTACTTTGGAATTGAAGCAGATGCTCTTGGGGTATTTGCGTGGCCCCTTTCATGATGCAATCTACTTCTCTGGTGGCATGTCCTTGTTTGGGGAAGGCAGATGTAAGTGTGTTAAGGTGTATATCCCAGACTTTCTCCTTGGTTAATCTGGGTAATTTGAACCAGCACTTTGAAATCTTACTTGCCAGCCAATGTGCTTTGGGTTGGGAATGCACATATGCAGAACTATAGATTCATGCCATATGTGTGGTCAGTGTAAGCGTAGAATTAATATTTTGTTTGCAAACCTCTGGATAATTTCCCAAACCATCCTGGAAATTGATTTAATACTGCAGTCGTGGCTGTCACCAACATCCCTTCATTCCACCCACCCATCACGCTGAGCAGGGAATCCTACCTTCTCCAGTGTGGGATCAGCATAGGCAGCAAACGCCTCTCATGCAATAGCAGTGAACAGAGGGAATGTTCTAAGAACATAGGAATTGCCAGGCCAGCTCAGAGCAGTGTCCTCCAACTCCCCTAGTCCAGCATCGTCTCTCTGACAGTGACCAGCACTACATGCTTCAGAGGCAGGTGCAAGAAAACCTGAAATGGACAATTATGGAATAACCTGCCCACGGAGGGAAAGTTTCTTCCTGATCTTCATTAATGAGTGGCTGGCTTGTGCCCTGAAGCATGAGTCTCATGTAACTGGGGAATGGGAATGGAGGCAGAGACTCACTGTGAGCAAGGGGGGGAGAAGGGCCTTGGGAATGGGATTCACTGGGTCCTGAGCTGCCACTGACAGAACAAACCTATCCCCATGGCTCACTAAAGCTGGGCGAGGGACCAGTCCGACATCACACTGCCCCCTGCTGCGATGGTTTGTGCATTGTTTCAATAAATGAAACATATGAATAGTTTCATTCCAAACTGTTGACAGAACTGACACATTCCTGCAAAACACTTGATTTCTTTGAATCGCCATGGCTGGGTGGAAAGCTGTCCTGTGCGGATGTTTTCAACCCCTTCAGCTGACTAGCCAGTCTCCCTGCATGGCCCAGGCAGCAGCATGCTCCCTGCAAGCAGAAATGGACTATGCGTGGCCCAGAGTAGGAGACTTTTACAAGGGCTCTGCCTCCCGCTTTATATTATGCCTGGAGAATGCTGTAATAAGTACACGATTTCTTCTGGTCCATCGACCATTTTCGGAATGCAGGTCCCCAGCTCCCCATCCTTGACAAACATACCCATTACAAGCCTGTGACTGTGAGTGTCTTGTCCAGCCAGATTGTGAACGCCAGGCAGGGAACATCTTTGCTATGGCTACAGCCCTGCACTACTGTAATATAATAATTCACATCAGATGGGGATAAGAACCCTTGTCCTCCACTGTAAAGGGCTTTGAGCCATATGGATGAGAAAAGCTAATTCTTACTGCTCTGACCATTCAACACAGACATACGCACGCAGGGACTGCGAGTTCAGGTGGCAGCACGGGGGATGTGTAGGTGAGAAAAGGCTCATGGAAGACAATAAAGATAACTAATAATATACCTTCCTAGTGGAAAGGAGTTGTCCAGAGAAGCCTGACAATTGGGATTGTTATCTAGAAAGGAGAGGAATAAGACTGGACATGATAAAAGTCTATGAAATACTGACTGCGGTGGAGAAGAGAGACTGGGAGCTTCTGTTCTCCCTGTCTCCTAACACAAGAACAAGGGGATGTTCAATTAGATTAAAGGTGGAAAATTAGAACCTGATCAAAGATATCCATTTTCATACAATGCATAACTAGACTGTGGAACTCACTGCCCACCGGAATTCACTGAGGCCAAGAACTTAGCAAAAGTCAAAAAGGGATTGGACATATGTAGGGCTATTAAGACTATCCTGAGTTATTATAACTAATGATAACAGTTTTGGAAGGGAGATAAAACCTGGTGCTTCAGGGCTTGAGCTGATCTCTCACTATTAGAGACCAGAGTGAGACCTAAGGTAAGGGGCTGATATCCTGCATCTGTTACTATGGGATTCTTGCACTTTCCTCTGAAGCGTCTGGTGCTGGCCTGTCAGAGACAGGATGCTGGACTGGATGGACCTGGGAGCTGATCCTTTGTTCTTGCGTGTGTGGAGCCTAGCTCAGAGCTCTTTGTGAAGCACTGCATTCCTTCCTGCTGCAGGAGAGCAAAGTCTATTAACTCGTCATTGGGATTCTTGTACCTTCCTCGAAGGCAGCTGCTACCGGCCACCATCAGAGACAGGAGACCAGATGAGAGGGTGCAGTTGTCAGGCCGGTGTACGCAGAAGGTCGCCTTGATGAGCCTTCGATCTATGACTCAGGTTGGACACAGAGGCCATCCGATCTGGCAATCCCAGTGTTGCTACAATCAGCAATCCTGTCTTGAGAAGGGCAGAGGTAGATGTGAGTGGGTGGGTGGTGTGAGAGCGTTCCCAGGGTTCCCCCACCCAGGACCACTGGGATTGTCTGTTTAAGAAGCCTGCTGGCTCAGAGTTCCTGCTGCAGGGGTCTCATCTGATCAGTGTGCAGGCTGCAGGGTCATTTAGTGCTTGCCTGGTCACATCAGAGCCATCAGAGCCAGTGTCGCAGCACAAGGCAATTCACCCAAGCAAGTTCAACAGATTGAATCAGCTCCTCCAGCACTTTGCTGCCTATTATTCTGATTGTAAGCTCATTGTATCTCTCCCTCCAGCATGGCTGCCCATATGTTCCTGGCTTGTACGCCTAATAGCCCTTCCTCCCATGCCTACCTATCTCCCACCCCCTTCCTGCCTTGAGGAGTGAGCTGGGGCATTTCCAGCTTCTGCTGCAGAGTGTGCAAGCCAGTCTGTGCACGTGCATGGGGGGGGGTCCCTTTAAAGGGGTATGGACATAGGGAAAGCCTTTCCAGAGTGGCAGCCCCTTAAGGGAAGGCTGGCTGCTTTGTGGAAGTTGGTCTGGTTAGAGAGAAACTGCAGACCATGGGGTAGAGAAGGTGTTTCTAGGGTGGTGCTCTCAGCCAACAGCAGAGGTGGAGCCCTGTGGCTTGTTTTAGCTGCATCTGGGCTCATGACTCTGCTTGAGCACACACTCTGTGCACCCCAGCATGCCTTGGATAGGAGTTTGGAATGTGCACAGAGTGCAGGCTCAGGCCCGAACTAGCCAAACAGTAACACTCAGTGAGGTGTGCGTTCACCAGCCATAGGATACAGGTGTGGGGCAGGCTGGGCCACCGCCAGCCCACCGAGACCGGCATGGTTTTCACTGTGCTGTGGCCGATGGCCACCTGCAACATCACCCAGGCAGATGGGAAGGAACTCAGGCTTGGGGGAGGTGCAATGAATTGCTGGGCGGGGAGGGGTGTAATGAATTGCTGGGTGGGGGCAGGTGGATGGGGGGTTGAGAGGTGTAATGAATTTCTGGGTGGGGCACATGGATGGTGGGGTTGGGGGTGTAATGAATGGCTGGGTGGGGCAGGCGGATGGGGGGTTGAGGGGTGTAATGAATTGCTGGGTGGGGCAGGTGGATGGGGGGTTGAGGGGTGTAATGAATTGCTGGGTGGGGCAGGCGGATGGGGGGTTGAGGGGTGTAATGAATTGCTGGGTGGGGCAGGCAGATGGGGGGTTGAGGGTGTAATGAATTGCTGGGTGGGGCAGGCAGATGGGGGGTTGAGGGTGTAATGAATTGCTGGGCAGGGCAGAAGGATGAGGGGGTTGAGGGGTGTAATGAATTTCTGGGTGGGGCACATGGATGGTGGGGTTGGGGGTGTAATGAATGGCTGGGTGGGGCAGGCGGATGGGGGGTTGAGGGGTGTAATGAATTGCTGGGTGGGGCAGGCAGATGGGGGGTTGAGGGTGTAATGAATTGCTGGGCAGGGCAGAAGGATGAGGGGGTTGAGGGGTGTAATGAATTTCTGGGTGGGGCACATGGATGGTGGGGTTGGGGGTGTAATGAATGGCTGGGTGGGGCAGGCGGATGGGGGGTTGAGGGGTGTAATGAATTGCTGGGTGGGGCAGGCAGATGGGGGGTTGAGGGTGTAATGAATTGCTGGGCAGGGCAGAAGGATGAGGGGGTTGAGGGGTGTAATGAATTTCTGGGTGGGGCACATGGATGGTGGGGTTGAGGGTGTAATGAATTGCTGGGTGGGGCAGGCGGATGGGGGCTTGAGGGGTGTAATGAATTGCTGGGTGGGGCAGGCGGATGGGGGCTTGAGGGGTGTAATGAATGGCTGGGCGGGGCAGGCGGATGGGGGGTTGAGGGGTGTAATGAATTGCTGGGCGGGGCAGGCGAATGGGGGGTTGAGGGGTGTAATGAATTGGTGGGCGGGGCAGACGGATGGGGGGGTTGAGGGTGTAATGAATTGGTGGGTGGGGCAGATGGATGGGGGGGTTGAGGGTGTAATGAATTGGGCAAGGGCAGACGGATGGGGGGTCGAGGGGTGTAATGAATTGGGCAAGGGCAGACGGATGGGGGGTCGAGGGGTGTAATGAATTGGTGGGCGGGGCAGACAGATGGGGGGGTTGAGGGTGTAATGAATTGCTGGGTGGGGCAGGCGGATGGGGGGTTGAGGGGTGTAATGAATTGCTGGATGGGGCAGGTGGATGGGGGCGTTGAGGGGTGTAATGACTTGCTGAGTGGGGGCAGGTGGATGGGGGGGTTGAGGGGTGTAATGAATTGCTGGGCGTGGCAGGCGGATGGGGGGTTGAGGGGTGTAATGAATTGCTGGGCGGGGCAGGCGGATGGGGGGTTGAGGGGTGTAATGAATTGCTGGGTGGGGCAGGTGGATGGGGGCGTTGAGGGGTGTAATGAATTGCTGAGTGGGGGCAGGTGGATGGGGGGTTGAGGGGTGTAATGAATTGCTGGGCGTGGCAGGCAGATGGGGGGTTGAGGGGTGTAATGAATTGCTGGGTGGGGCAGGCGGATGGGGGGTTGAGGGGTGTAATGAATTGCTGGGTGGGGCAGGCGGATGGGGAGGTTGAGGGATGTAATGACTTGCTGGGTGGGGGCAGGTGGATGAGGGGGTGAGGGGTATAATGAATTGCTGGGCGGGGCAGGCGGATGGGGGGTTGAGGGGTGTAATGAATTGCTGGGCGGGGCAGGTGGATGAGGGGGCGAGGGGTGTAATGAATTGCTGGGCGGGGCAGGTGGATGAGGGGGCGAGGGGTGTAATGAATTGCTGGGTGGGGCAGGCGGATGGGGGGTTGAGGGGTGTAATGAATTGCTGGGTGGGGCAGGCGGATGGGGAGGTTGAGGGGTGTAATGACTTGCTGGGTGGGGGCAGGTGGATGAGGGGGCGAGGGGTATAATGAATTGCTGGGCGGGGCAGGCGGATGGGGGGTTGAGGGGTGTAATGAATTGCTGTGCGGGGCAGGCGGATGGGGGGGTTGAGGGGTGTAATGAATTACTGGTTCTACTTTGACATAGGCATGTAAACATGCAGCCCTCCCAGAGTTGTAGTGAGGCCCTGGTTAAGGTCTCAGCCTCCAGTACAGTGACACTATCAGACTGGATTCTACGCCCTGGTGAACTGCACCTGTTCTTCACAGCGATACATGCAACTGGCTCCTTCCTTGAGGGCACTGGGACTCCTGAGGTCTGGGCGATTTTGTGCAGTGACAGTCCTGTGAACCCAATTCTTGCAGGGAAGAGGTTGACACCCTATAGAAGTGCACACCCAAATACCCATTGCCTGTCTACAATGCTACCTAAATGTCTTAGAAAAGTGTACTGCTGTCATTTCCCAGGGGATCCAGGACTTGCAAGACCAGTTCCACACATCCAGTGTACGCTGTGCTCTCAGTGACCTATTGTGCATGATGCAGAGCTGCCATATCACAGAATGGATCAAGTGATTCGAGGAGACTGAATCAGCAACAAAGCCAACTTTCAGGGTGGTGCGGTGATACATGAAGATGGTTGAGTCTTTGCTGCCTTTTATTCAATCTGTCAGGACTACTAATTGGGATTTGTACCTTGCAGCACTTTACAGCTGTGGATTTAACCAGCTATACTGCAATGATTGCCTGGCACCTCACTGAGATAAGAGGTGTAGAAATGTCTGATCCTGTCACATGTGAGGAGTTTTGAAAAAGAAGTTGGGTTGTTAAAAGGTCCCTTTGGTGCGCTTGGTTTAGACGAAGCCCGAGAACATGCCTGGGCATAACAAAGTATCCAAACGATCTTTCCTGTTGTTTTCTGACAAGCCCAGAACTCCATCGAATTTCAAACGGAACATTAAGCGGGGTCGGGATGGCTCCCCCAGAACTCACCAAGCACTAGCTAGGCCCATTAGGTGCTGTTAAATACCGAGAAGGGGCTATTTTAAAGCTGCAGGATGAGTTTATTCACACTGGCAACCTATGACAAGCTGTTTTCAACGATAAGATAGCTCAGGGTATCAGTCAAAAGGATGCTTTTGGTCATGACTTGTACAAAGTTTTTAACCCCCCCAAATTAGCCAATGCTCCGTTAATCTGTGGGCTCAATCAAGATGAACAGACTACAGCTGTGTTCGAATGCAAAGAAGAAAGTCAGAGTGACGGCAGAAGGGAATATTACAGTGCTAAACTCAGACAGGTCATTGTTTGCTCATCTCCTGGTCATGTCCAGAGCCCAGCATGATATTGAACTGCATGCAGCGGCGGCTCGAGGCACCAACATTCAAGCGCATGCCTGGGGTGGCAAGCTGCGGGGGTGCCCTGCCGGTCCCTGCGGTCAGCTTGCCTGCAGAAGGTCAATCGGTCCCGCAGCTTCGGCGGCAGTTCAGCGGTGGGTACCCTGAAGCTGTGGGACCGGCTGACCTCCTGCAGGCATGCCGCCGAATCCGCAGGACCAGGATCTCCCACAGGCGCGCCACTGATGGCTGCCTGACTGATGCGCTTGGGGTGGCAAAAAAGCTAGAGCCGCCTCTGACTGTATGAGTCTCTGGGAGAGTCCTCGTTCTCCATGGAACCGCGATCAATGTTTGAACGCTGTGGAATAAAGCATATATGCCTGTCAGATGAAAAGCAAACTAACGCACGTCTTACAGGTCTTCCTAAGCAAACAACTGTTGACAATGTTTGGTACCCAATCAAATGATCGTGGTTTCTCACTATAGCTTTGATGATGAGACCTAATAATGCAATCAAAATGAACACTTTGATCACAAAGCATTTCAATATTGTGGTGACTAGGACACTGATACTTTTCGACTGGATCTTTAACTGTGTTAAGAACTTTCCCTTTGTGCAGAATTCAGCAGCCTTTTGTTCTCAGTGCCATGGCAGACTGTTCCAGATACACACTCTACGCTCTTTCCATGGAAATTTGACTTTTGTTTTTTCTTGTTTTTTCTTGATCTCAAATGAAGTCTTTTGAAGATTGAAAGAATCTGGATGCTCTTTGTTTATGGAAGTCTAACAAATAACTTATTTGTCTTCATTCGCTCAAAGGCAGCCGCCTCTGGAGTGGAACATGGCAGCTGTTTAAACAGAGAACAGCACTACCCAATGGCATGGATTATATGCTGTTTTTTTCAGGATCAAGGTTGGGAGGGTTCTGACCTAGGAGAGGCTAGAACTTGATGGCTCCATTGGAGAAAGGTGGAATCAGCATGCAAACTTTTGAGGAACAGGGAGGACAATCAAGATAGCTTCCTCCAGGAGACTCAGCCAGGTGTGAAGCCAATTCTTCAGCCATTTCCAGGCTAACACAATCCTGTCCACCAATAAATGTTAAACTCCCTCCTGACAGCAAGAGATGGGGCATTGGTCACCAATGGATAAGGTGGCTGACAGGATGTGGTGCTGGGGTGTCTACATCTGTAGAACTAAGCATTGGAAGAGGCCTTCAGGAGCAGCACAGGGCACTCTGAGGAGAAGAGAACACTCTGAGATCCTGGGACAGTCAGTTCAACTAAACTAGCCCCCCATATATAGTCCAAGATATACGGTAAATGGAAATATATGAGAAGGAAAGAGGGGCTTCAGTTTAACCCTGAACTCACCTGATGTGTTCCTGACCCCATCTGGAATGCATCTGACTGGAAGAGCCCTACTGCCACAGGCTGGACTTTCCTGCACCAGCCCTGGAGAACAACTCATGAAACATGCTGGATGGGGAGACTCTCTGCTGACTGGGTGCTTTAGAAATGGGAACACTTTGGATTTGCAGAACTGCATCATGCATCAGAGGGGAGAGAAGGGACAGATTGCAGTGCCTGACAGATTATGGCAGGAAGCAAAGGATAATGTCATCATCTAACTGAATATGCTGAAGGATTGTAGCAGGAGCATGCCCACAGACTGAGGCCCATTACTCCTGGGCTTCTCTGGTGGGCTCATACCAAAGATTTGCTTTAGAAGACATTTAACAATGACGCCTCACCCTGCTGTGTGGGTGACCTAAAGGGTTAAGAAACAGAAGAGCTGCCATACTGGGTCAGACCAATGGTCCATCTAGCCCAGTGTCCTGCCTCTGACAGTGGCCAGTACCAAAGCTTCAGAGAGAGTCTACAGAACAGGTCAGTTTTGGAGAGATCTACTCGATCTTCCTTCCCAGCTTCTGGCAGTTAGAGGTTTAGCATCATCCTGCAGCATGGCTTGTGTCCGTGACCATCTTGGCTAATAGGTTCATGTAGGACATGGCCATCAATGACTCTCTAATTCTTATTTTAACCCAATTATACTTTTGGCCTTCACATCATCCCCTGACAATGAGTTCCACAGGTTACTTGTGCATTATATGAAAAAGTATTTCCTCTTGTTTGCATTACACCTGCTGCCTATCAATTTCACCAGGTGACCCATGGTTTTTGTATTGTCGGGAAGGCTAAATAGCACTTCTCTAATCACTTTATCCACATCATGCATAATTTGTATAGACCTCTATTCTATCTTCCCACTTAATCATGTCTTTTCGAAGATGAACAGCCCTGGTCTCTAGTCGCTCCCCATACGGAAGACATTCCGTACCCTGTTGCCCTTCTCTGAACCTTTTCTAGTTCCACAATATCCTCTCTGAGCTGGAGTGACTAGAACTGGACACAGTGTTCAACATGTGGACAAACAATGGCTTGATATAATCGCTTTATATTTTATGTCTTATTTTCTATATCCTTTCCCTAGTAGTTTTCTAATATTCTCTTCCCCTTTTTGACCACTGCTAGACACTGAGCCGAAACTTTCAGTGACCTGTGCACAATGACTCCAAGATCACTTTCTTCAGTGGGAACAGCTGATTTAGAACCAATAATTATATGTCTGGTTGGGGTTAGTTTTTCCAGTGCATTAGTTTGCACTTATCCGTACTGAATTTTGTCTGCCCTTTTGTTTCCTGATCACCCAGTTTTGTGAGACACCCCCCGCCCCCCCCGTAACTCTTCGCAGTCAGCTTTGGATTTAACAATCTTGAATAATTTTGTATCATCTGAAAATTTTGCCACTTCGCTGTTCACTCCCTTTTCTAGATAATTAATGAATATGTTGAACAGCCACGAGTCCCAGAACAGATCCTTGAGGACCCCCTGTTTACTTCTCTCCCTTGTGAAAACTGACCATTTATTCCTCTCCTTTATTCCTATTCCTATCTTTCAACCAGTTACCGATCCATTAAAGGACCTTCCGTGTTATCCCATGATTACTTAGTTTTCTTAAGAGTCTTTGGTGTAGGACCTTATCAAAGGCTTTCTGAAAGTCCAAGTACACTATATCCATTGGATCCCCCTTGTCCACATGCTTGTTGACAAATTCAAAGAATTCTAAGAGAAAGGCACGATTTCCCTTTACAGAAGCCATGTTGACACTTCCGCAACAAATTATGTTTATCTGTGTGTCCGATAATTCGTATGTGAGTTCCTTCAAAACTCTTGAGTGATATCATCTGGTCCTGGTGACTTAATACTGTTTGTTTAATCAGTTTCATCCAACTCCTTTTCTGTTGACACATCAGTGTGGGACAATGCTTCAGATTTATCACCCCAAAAGAATGGGTCTGCCATGGGCATCTTCCCACATTCTCTGCAATTTAGATTGATGCAAAGAATTTATTTAACTTCTTTGTCATGGCCTTTGTCTTCCTTCCTTTAACATCTCGCTCATCTAGTGGGCTCACTGCCTGTTTGGTAGGCTTCCTGCTTCTGATGATACTGATAGTTTTTGCTAGAGAAGGTTGGGTGCTGAGTGATGGTTGGAGAAAGGAGGAGGGATTCAGGGACAAGGTAGCTGGGGGATAATAGACCTCCAGGAGCAAGAAGCAGATTGCAGATTGATGGGGGGCTTGGCCCACAGCAGCTTGCACTGACAGCCCATAGCATAGATTTATGTAGGCGCTCTTCCTCGGCAGGGGAGACTGATTCTCCTGTGGGTTCTAAGAGGCCATTAACCCAGAAAAGCAGCTGTTACCTGCCCATTGATATTCTGGGGAAGGTGCGGGTGCATGACCCTGGCAGGCTGCAGTCCCACTTGGCAGAGGCATGGCACAGTTAAACACCTCCAGTGGACTGGAAGAGCGGGCAGATGCGTGCCTTTGCACCAAGATGGAGTGCCAGGCTCTGTATGCAGCTCTCCAACGCTCCTCTGGGGACAGACGGAGCCCCTCCATGGCAGAGATGGCCCAGACTGCTTCCTGCAGTGATACAAGTACAATGGAAACGACAGCAAAACAATAACGCCAGCTGGAAGGTCCGTGACACCATGTTCTCATTGCATGCGCCCAAGTCTTCCTGCCCCTAATCGAGGGATCTACAGTCCAAACCACATTCCGCGTTCACTTCTTCCGCTAGGCCAGGCCAGCCCCCCTCCCTGATGCTCAGGGCTAGGGAAACAGATGGGAGCAGCAGACTGTGCTGCAATTTCCACACGCCTTCTTCATTTCCCAGCCACTTTTGGCTGACAGCTTTTCAGAGCGCAGATTAATTGCCCTTTATAAGGAGACGGTTTCCATGATATGGCAGTAGCAGAGTTTGCTTTGATGAATGTTTCTTTATACCATGGAGCTGGGAGGTGCAGGGCAGGAGATGACTCCAAGCAGCTTCAACCCTGTCCTCTGGGTAAACAGTCAAGAGGTGAAGCTGGCTTCTAGTCTGGGGGGGATAGCTCAGTGGTTTGAGCATTGGCCTGCTAAACCCAGGGTTGTAAATTCAGTCCTTGAGGGGGCCATTTGGGGATTGGTCCTGCTTTGAGCAGGGGGTTGGACTAGATGATCTCTTGAGGTCCCTTCCAACCCTAATAATCTATGATTCTAAAGCCATGGATGTGACTTATAACCTATCGAAAACTGGTGCTGTTTCTTACCTGCATCCCCATCTCACTAGTATGTTCTTAAAGTAGCTGTCAGTGCCCCTCACCACAGCCAGAAATCAGGAACTGACAGTTTGTGGCATCTCTAAAGCTGCCTCTACTTTTGACAGAGTCTAACCAGGTGGCTTTTAAGAGCCCCTGTTAATCTAAATCCCATTAAAGTTTCTCTACACCAGTTCACATTGCTATTGGCTTTCCTGGGGAGGCAATTTCATAGAATATCAGAGTTAGAAGGGACCTCAGGAGGTCATCTAGTCCAACCCCCTGCTCAAAGCAGAACCCATCCCCAGACAGATTTTTGCCCCAGATCCCTAAATGCCCCCCTCAAGGATTGAACTCAAAGCCCTGGGTTTAGCAGGCCAATGCTCAAACCACTGAGCTATCCCTCCCCAGATTGGTTACTGATGGTCAGAAGATGTTCATGTGAGGCAACAGTCCCCAGAGGTGTTAGAAGAGGGAGGCAGTGTGGAGAGAGAGTCTAGGATTGGCACGCAGGAGAGCTGGGTTCTATTCCTGGCTCTGCTATGATTTCACTTCTCAGGGCATCAGTTTCCCCTTCTGTGAAATGTGGGCAATTATACACACTCACACACATGGAAACGTGCACAGAAACCGTTGGATGAAAAGCACTAAGAAGTGTTAATGTGCAAAGGCCAAATGGGCAATGGACTGTGCTCTAAATATTAATCAGCTCAAGCTCTGTTGACCCAGCTGGGAGAGTGAATCCCGCAGTGGGATGCCCCTGGCCCAGTTGCAGTGGGTCAAACTGAGGGACTGTCAGCTCCAGCACCCCAGCTGACCTGAGCTGCCCTGGCAGTTTGCAGGGTTACTGCTCCTGGATGTGACCAGGGCGGCAGCTGTTGAAGAACATGCTAATCCCACCTAGCACTCAGGCAGCTGTGTTCTGCATCAGCCATGGCACCTTTGCAGTCTCCAAGAGCAGGGAAAAGGCACTGGGATAACATGATCCCAAGGTCAAAAGGCAGGGAGCAGGGCAGTAAGGATGGGACCCGAGAGGAAAGACTGCAAATGGCTGATCTGCAGATGGGGGGTACCTAGCATTTTTGGACACCCATGCCCTGGAGCCTCTAAGAGAAGATGGGAGTCTGAGACATCCCCCAACCCCGCCCTCACTGCAAACCCCTTGGACTAAGGGTGAATAAAGCATCTCACTAAGGAGTAAGAGTCCTTCTGCTACACCACCAGGATCCTCTTTCTCCACCCACTAGTGTCCTTGCTGTCTCCGTCTCCTCCCTGTCCCAGTCTTGGGTTGGTGCTGGTCCAGCAAAGATACTGCGCCATCAGTGCCTGACGAGAATGAGACTTGGAGCCATATGTCCTCTCTGTGCTGATGGCACTACAGCCCAGACAGGCTCCGCCACCAAGCTCATGTTGAACAGGGTGATAAAACAGAGCCTGGCGTGAAAGATCCCTCCTTCCTCCAAGCCCTCCTGGAGAACTAAGAAGAAGACCACATGGGCGTTATCATAACCCCATGTTCAGCCTGCACAGCTTCAAGAATATGCCCTGGTGCTGCTTTCAGGCTGGTTTTAGGGTGGGTAGGGGCAGGTCCTCCACAGCCCTGCTGGACCCCTTAGCATTGCCCCCAAATCTCTGTGTCCCACTCATAATCCATCCAGCCTAGGACTGAACAGGGCTAGCTGTGAAGCTGGTCAGTGGTTCTCCAGAAGCCGGTGTAGGGAGCAGGTGTAGCTGGGTAGGTGGTGAAGGGAATTCCCAGCTTCTTCAGGCCCTGGAAGCAAGAAGGTGGCTGGCAGGTTGTTTCCAGGCCCAGGGCTACATGTAAGCACTTGGAGCAATCACAGTGCACCCCACAGCCACCAGGAACCTGCCTGAAACCTACGAGATCAACACTTAGGGTAGACAGGCAAAGACCCAGTTTATCCCTGTCTGAAAGCTGCTGCAAATCACTACCTCTACCGTTTTACACCAGGGCACTAGGTCTGCTCAGGGACAGCTGCCCCAGTGGGTGGTCACTAGAATTGGGGCAGATCCTCAAAGCAGGCAGGGCCTGAGAAGTTGCACCCAGATACTATGTCTGATTCCAATTCTAGAAAACCTCTAGGCTCCCCCTCCTCCTCCCAAGAGATCCTAATTTCACTGTTGACGGTTGGATAAACGTTACTTGCAACCCACTCCTTCTTGTTTTCTTTTAATCTGAGCGCTCTTGTTTTGTGTAAACATGCTACAATTAGCTTAATTGTTCAGTCAATTAATTGCTTCAACCAGGAGACACAGGTGGGGTGGTTGATTGTGTTACCCCTCGCAGTGCATAGTAATTCCTCTATGGCTGATTGGCGCTGACTCTCCTAGCCCCAGCTTGTGTATGCTGCTCTGTCCCTCAGCCTCCGCCCCACATTAACTTTGAACAGACCTACAGAAACTGTTATAGCCTCTTGCTTAGTAATGACTTGCACTGCAGCAGTACGGCAAACCCCGGTTTAGAAATACGAGATTGGTTTCAAAATCTTGAGATCTTAAAATTAATACACTTGGGCTCTTTCCAGTTGTCTTCTGGCTTTTAATGCTTTATGGGTCCCACCCCCCACAGCTTCCTGCCAAGGGCAGCCGGAGCCAGTGCTTGTGGCAGACGTAGCAGGTGGAGTGGAGACCCCGCTGGCTGCTGCTGACCTTAGGAGCCAGAGGAACCTGCCCGGTGCTTCCCAGTGGGTGGGAACCATCCCCTAGGTAAGCGGTGGGGCTGCGGCTGGGGCCCTGTGGGCCCTGTGCTTGTGGCAGGGGCTAGGGCCATGCGCCCCCAACCTGTGGTTTGCAGCAGGTCTGGAGTGGGGGCCGTGACCCCCCAACCTGCAGCAGGGAGGCAGCCAGAGCCGGGACCCCACGCCCCCGACCCGCAGCGGGGATGCTGCCAGGGCCGGGACCCTGCGCCCTCGACCCACAGCAGGGATGCAGCCAGAGCTGGGGCCCTGTGCCCCCAAGCCGCGACAGGGATGCAGCCAGAGCCAGGGCCCTGCGTCCCCGACCCGCAGTGGGGATGCAGCCAGAGCCAGAGCCCTGTGCCCTTGACCCACAGCGGGGATGCAGCCAGAGCCGGGGCCCTGCGCCCCCGACCCACGGCGGGGATGTGCCCAGAACCAGTCCCCTTTGCCCCTGACCTATGGCAGGGATGCAGCCAGAGCCAGGGCCCTGCGCCCCCAACCCGCAGCGGGGATGCAGCCAGAGCCAGGGCCCTGCGCCCCCGACCCACAGAGGGGATGCAGCCAGAGCCAGGGCCCTGCGCCCCCGACCCACAGCGGGGATGCAGCCAGAGCCAGAGCCCTGCGCCCCCGACCCATGGCGGGGATGTGCCCAGAACCAGTCCCCTTTGCCCCTGACCTATGGCAGGGATGCAGCCAGAGCCAGGGCCCTGCGCCCCCAACCCGCAGCGGGGATGCAGCCAGAGCCAGGGCCCTGCGCCCCCGACCCACAGAGGGGATGCAGCCAGAGCCAGGGCCCTGCGCCCCCGACCCACAGCGGGGATGCAGCCAGAGCCAGGGCCCTGCACCCCCGACTAGTAGTGAGGATGCAGCCAGAGCCCGGGCCCTGTGCCCCTGACCTGCAGCGGGGATGCAGCCAGAGCAGGGGCCGTGAACCCCCGATTGGCAGCAGGGATATGCCTGGAGGCGGTGCCCCCGACCTGCAGTGGGGATCCAGCCAGAGCCAGGCCCTGCACCCCTGTCTCGCAGTAGGAATGCAGCCAGAGTCCTGCACCCCAAACCCGCAGCGGGGAGGCAGCCAGAGCCGGGGCCCTGCGCCCCCAACCAGCAGTGGAGAGGCAGCCAGAGATGGGGCCCTGCACCCCCGACCCACAGCAAGGATGCAGCCAGAGCCGGGGCCCTGCACCCTCGACCCGCAGCGGGGATGCGGCCACAGCCGGGGCCCTGTGTCCCCAACCGCAGCGGGGATGCAGCCGGAGCCAGGGCCCTGTGCCCCTGACTTGCAGCAGGGATGCAGCCAGAGCCGAGGCTGTGAACCCCCGATCTGCAGCGGGAATGTGCCCGGAGCCGGTGCCCTGCGTCCCTGACCCGCAGCGGGGATGCAGCCAGAGTCAGGACCCTGCGCCCCTGACCCGCAGCAGGGATGCAGCCAGAGCTGGGCCCCTGGGCCCCTGACCTGCAGCAGAGATGCAGCCAGAGCCAGAGTCCTGCGCCCTGACCCGTGGCAGGGATGCAGCCAGAGCCGGGGCCCTGCTCCCTCGACCCGCAGCAGGGATGCAGCCAGAGCCAGGACTCTGTGCCCCGACCTGTGGCGGGACTGTGCCCGGAGCTGGGGCCCTGCGCCCCCGACCCGCAGCAGGGATGCAGCTGGAGCCAGGGCCCTGCGCCCTCAACCCACAGTGGGGATGCAGCCAGAGCCGGGGCCCTGTGCCCCCGACTCGCAGTGGTGATGCAGCCAGAGCCAGGGCCCTGTGCTCCCGACCTATGGTGGGGCTGTGCGTGGAGCCGGTGCCCAGCTCCCCCAACAGGGCTCCGGCAGGAGCCAGGGCCCCGCACCCTTGACCCACGGCTTCCTCAGGCTTCATATCCCCCTTCTCCCATGGCTCCAGTAGGGTGGCGGGGGGGAGCCTGTGGCTGCCCTCTCCATGTGTCCCAATATTTTATTCTTGTCATCTGGTTACCCTACCTGTTTGCCCAGCATGGAGCGGTCTCATCGCATCTTCCCAGGCGACCACGGTGGCTTTTCACACCAAACGCTCTCCCGCTTGGACCACTGCAGAGCAGTTGGATTTGATCAGTATATGGGGAGAGGAGGCAGTGCAGTCCCAGCTGCGCTGAGCTGTAGGAATTGGGATACCTACAGGTGTTTGCTCCCTAGAATGCTGCACCACAACCCTTGCAAAGAGTGTGTGCTCTTTTCCCCATGTGGACCCTCCCCCCCGCCATCCCTCACCATGCTTTGGGTGTTTGCAGAGACGTGTGCTTGGCTAGGGCAGTGAGACAGTGATGGCAATGTTGCAAAAGGCGAATTTAACAGAAATGTTTCAATGCGGTGTGTGAATTTAATAATCCCGCTTCTGTGCATTGTCCCCTCTGCGTCACCAGACGTGGCCTTCAGGAACACCCCACGCACCCCGGCCGAGCGTCTCTGCCAGATAAGAAAGCGCCTAAGACGTAGCAAAGAAGACACGTTCTGGGAGGTCCTGCAGTTCTCCAATGCAGAAGAAAGGGAGTGAAAGGATTGCTGGGAAGCCGAACGGGTGGACAGAAACGAGAATCTCACGCGTTTGTTAAGGATGCTACTGAGCGGATGATTAAAGTAATGGAGAAGCAAAGGCAGATGCTGCAGTCCTTCATAGTGCTACAGACTGAGCAGATCCGGGCTCGCCCTCCCCTGCAGCGCGTTCAGAACACTTTTCCCTGCCCTCCCAAACTCAGGGCATCATAACAGTTAGGTAGCTTATGGTGAGTGGTGTACACAGAGACCGGATTTAATACCTTTTATCCCCGGGTACAGTGCCTGGCTCAACCACTGACCTTAGCCAAGTCACTTCCCCTTTCTGTGCCTCGCTTTCCCCAGCTGCAAAATGAGGATTGTAATAGCTGAACTGCCTGCCTGGCTTGATCATTAAGGGCTGTGAAGCTGTTGAGATGCCTGGATAAAGGGGAGGGGCTAAAGAGTGCAAAACATGATTGTTAATTACAGTTGGCAATAATAATTGGTTGCACAAAGGACAAGGAGTCCTTCCAGTTGGACCTCTGCCCACCGCCTCCTACTGCCTCTCTTTGCAGTGTGGGTCCCAATCTCTCTGGACTTTCCTTCCTATCAGGGCAGTTTCCAGGGGACTCTGCAGAGTCTGTGAGCAGCTTCCTATTCACACTTCAGCCCAGACACTCTCCAGTTGTCCTGTGATCTTGGGATGTCATCTCTTTGGATCTCAGCTTACGACCTAGAAGTGACGCTAGCGAGTCTTCCCTCTGAGTCAGTACTGAGCCAGGACCCCAGCATGGCAACAGATGCTGGGATACCACTGAAGCGTGTTCTTCTGCACAGTGATCTTATATGGCCACATGGAAGATCTTGTCCTTAGACGCTGTGAGAAGCTATCCAGATGGATTCTCTCAGGCCACGCATAGTTACAATAATCTACATGGGCATCTTCTCCTTGGGAATTCCCTGAGCTGGTCTCTCTAACAGGTCTGGGGCATTCTTTGCAAATTAGAGTGCTCTGCTTTAGGCTAGGCTGAGCTTTGTGACTGAGAGAAAGAACTGTAGGCACCTACTGGGCTGTTTTCATCTGGTGGGGTTCAATGTCATTTCCATCTGCTGGGTTTCTGGAGATTCATCACATGAAGTTCTGAACCTTATCCATAACAACATAAGAACATAAGAATGACCAGACTGGGTCAGACCAAAGGTCCATCTAGCCCAGTATCCTGTGTACTGACAGTGGCCAATGCCAGGTGCCTCAGAGGGAATGAACAGAGCAGGTAATCATCAAGTGATCCATTTCCTGTTGCCCATTCCCAGTTTCTGGCAAACAGAGGCTAGTGACACCATCCCTGCCCATCCTGGCTAATACCAATTGATGGACCTATCCTCCATGAATTAATCTAGTTCTTTTTTGAACCTTGTTATGATCTTGGCCTTCACAACATCCTCTGGCAAAGAGTTCCACAGGTTGACTGTGCACTGTGTGAAAAAATACTTCCATTTCTTTAATTCCATCTTGGCTGCTAAAGCATGTGGACATGTCCGGCACTGTCAATACTACATGTAAGGCATTATCCCGTGTCCAGGAGTTTGTCTACTGACTTTGCTGAGCATTGGATCACAGCCTGCGGGAGGGTGGGTGCTGACCATCCTTATGCCCCCAGAGCTCACCATGTTTCCCTAGAAGCCACCTTTTGATGCCGAATTGTTTGCAATGGCCTCAACCCATCTCTTCCTGGGAACGTAACTGAGAAGTTTGTGGCACATGAATTCCAGCAGTAGGCTTCAGTCTAGGTCCTGGCTCTTTCTGTGGAGTTGGCCAGGTCAGGACTCACCACCATGGCGCCTCCTGCTGGTTGCTCTGGGAATTAGCTCAGTCCAGCTCCGGAATGCCCTCTGTGCGTGCTGTCCCACCCGTTGTATGCTCTGCTGGTTTGGGACCCACGTTGCTCCCCGCTCGGCAGCGTCCTCTTCAGGACACTGCCCTCTGGCAGTGCCCACTACTCCATTCTCACCCCCTGCTGAGGGGAGGGGGGTGTCACAGCAGTCCCTCGGCTTGCACCAGCCTCAGTGGCCAACCACAACCCAAAGTCTAGCCCCTCACCTCATGGGCAAGTTGCAGTCTATATTAGCCACACTCGTCCGCAGCCAAGGTGCAGTGCAAGGGGGAAGGAGGGGACCCAGGCCCACTTGCTACTCTGGGTCCCGACCCAGGGACCCTATAGTGGCAGTGTCTCTCTGCCCTCCTTCTCTCCCCTTGTCTGGGTATCATCCTGTGAGTCCATATGATGAAGATGAAGATGAAGAGCCATGGAAAGGGGTCCCTTGAAGAATTCCACCTGGATTTCAACAATTTCCCTCCCAACATCAACCACAGTCTGGACTAGTCCACACAGGAAATCCACTTCCTGGACAAATCAGTGATGGTCACATAAACACTATACTGGAAACCTACTGACCGCTTTACTTACCTACATGCTGCCAGCTTCCATCCAGGACACATCACACAATCCATTGTCTACAGTCAAGCCTTAAAATACAACCACATTTGCTCCAATCCCTCAGACAGAGACAAATACCTACAAGATCTCTATCAAGCATTCTTAAAACTACAATACCCACCTGGGGAAGTGAGGAAACAGATTGTCAAAGTGAGAAGGTGTGACGAAGTGGGACTGGTTTTAATGTTCCCTCTGAATACTGTGTGGGGGCCTCAGCTCTGGCCGACCCTCTGTCGCCTGACAACTAATGGCCAGGCCCTTCCCCCCTGCCAGGGGATGCTAAAGGTGTGGGAGACAGAGAGATCAGGTGACCTCCTGGCCCAGGAAAGAGACAAAGCCCAGAGAGGAGGGGCTGGAGGGGGTTGGATAGTTTTGGAAGCTGGCTGAAAAATGGAGGGGAGCCCTAAGGAGGTTCAGGCCTCCCAGTGGGGCTGTGGCCTCCCTGGGGCTCCAGATGGACCTAATTAAGGGGGGTCTTGTTGTCTGTACTGGCAAGCTCTGTTTTGGACTGTGTTCCTGTCATCTAAATAAACCTCTGTTTTACCTGCTGGCTGACAGTCACGTCTGACTGCGAAGTGGGGGTGCAGGACCGTCTGACTTTCCCAGGACTCAGACTGGGTGGACTCGCTGTGGGAAGCGCACGGAGGGGCACATGCTGAATGCTACGTGTGAGCTTCCTGCCCTAAAGACAGTCTGCTCCAAGGGAGAGGAGGCTCCCCAGAGTCCTGACTGGCTTTGTGGGGAGCAGTTCCAGTGCATCACCCGGGGACTCCGTGACAACTGGTGTCAGCGGCGGGACGTACTGCACCCCGTGAGTGGCGCTGCTTGCAGTAAGTGACTGGGGAGCAGTAAAACGAAGGGGGATTGACGGCGCCCAGGCATGCCGAAGATTCAGAGAGAGCTGGATTCAGGGGGTGATTAACCCTTGGTAGTGTGTGGTGAGAGAGAAGGCTCTTGCAGGAACAGGGTTCCCCAGGGGATCATAGCGAGCGGTCCCAGGGGCAAAGGAGTCTGCCTCTTGACCCTGGCAGAGAGGTGGGGACCTCAAGGACTGGCATGCTAGGGGTCTCCCTGGAAACCATGGGGAGCGGTGAGCTCCCAGGCCTGCGAGTGGCCAGCAGGAAGAGGTATGCCAAGTGGCTTAAGGGCAACCTGGTGGGGCTGTGCAAGCAGAGGAGGCTGTGCAGAGAGAGGTTCACCAAAGACCAGCTCATTGCCCAGCTGGAGCAGGGAGACCGCTTGAATGAATGGAGCCCTGTCTCTGAGGGAAGCAGCCTGGCAGATGCAGCGCAGGACCAGTGTCTGTCCCTGCTGGGCGTGGGCAGCCAGCGGCTGAGGGCTTCCCGAGACCCCCCATTCCTATGCCTAGGGGAAGGGCGGGGAGGAGCCCAGTGTATACCGAGGGCACCGTGACACCCCTGGCCAGCAGGGGATCCGCCCAGCGACGCTTGGCAACCATGGAGCGGAAGCAGCTGGAATGGGAGAAAGAGCTAAAACGGAGAGAGCTGGAGGATTGTGAGAGACAGAGGGAACATGAAGAACAACAGTGCCAGCATGAGCTGGAACTGGCGAGGCTGAGGAGCAGCGGGGCCCTGGCTGCGGTGAGTGAGGGGGGGCCCAGGAGCTTTGACAAGTGCATCCTGGCCCAGCGTAAGGACGGGGAGGACATGGATGACTTCCTGGATGCCTTCAAGACGGCCTGCGAGCTGCACCAGATACATCCTGTGGACAGGCTCCGGGTTCTCACCCCCTTACTGGACTCCAAGGCCATGGCATTGTACCGCCAGCTGGGAGAGGAGGAGAAAGGGGACTACAAACTATTCAAACAAGCCCTGCTGTGCGAGTTTGGGCTGACTCCTGAGATGTATCGGGAAAGGCTCCGGGGTCAGGATAAAACCCCTGAGGTCTCATATCTGCAGCTAGCCGTCCGCATGGAGGGATACGCCAGCAAGTGGGCTGATGGGGTCCAGACAAAGGGGGACCTGGTCAAACTGCTTGTACTGGAGCAACTGTATGAGCGGTGCCCATCCGACCTGAGGTTGTGGTTGAGGGACCAAAGGCCAGAGAACCCGCGACATGCAGGGCGGCTGGCCAATGAGTTTGTGAAGAGCCGGTTGGGGGATGGCAGGGAGGAGTCCCAAAGAAACAGGCCCGCCATGACGCAGAAAGAGAGTGACCCTGGGACCTCCCATAAGGAAAATGTGGAGAATCCCCTCCCAAGGGGGACATCCAGCGTCAGGGCCAACCGACCAGCTCGAGGGGACCAATGGGACATGGGCTGCTATCACTGTTGCCAAAGAGGCCACATACAGACCCAGTGCCCCAGGCTCAGGTACAGACCAAGTGAACTGGACCCACAGAGGGTTAACTGGGTAGTGGACCAACTGGACCAGGGGCAGGCTTCCCAGGAAAGAGGGGCTGGCAGCTTATCAACTGTTCAGGAGGGAGGAGGGCCCCAAGCCACCTTCTTCACAGAGCTGGATGCTCTGGACTTCAGGTTTTCCGTTTACAGAGTGGGCGCAGGGCTGTCCCTGCGGAGCGAGTGCCTTGTTCCCCTGGAGGTGGATGGGAGGAAAGTCTATGGATACTGGGACACAGGTGCTGAGGTAACGCTGGCTCGGCCCGAGGTGGTAGCTCCAGATCAGGTGATGCCCAACACCTATCTGACCCTGACTGGGGTGGGTGGAATCCCATTCAAGGTGCCTGTGGCAAGAGTACACTTGAAATGGGGGACAAGAAGGGCCCCAAGAATGTGGGGGTGCACCCCCATTTACCCACTGAGGTGTTAATGGGGGGGGACATGGAGAACTGGCCAAGCAAACCCCAGGGTGCCCTGGTCATGACCCGTAGCCCAAGCCTGCATGGGACACTGCTCCCTGACCTCGGGAAGGGTACCTTGCCCAAGGAGCAGAACCCTACCCTGGTGGGGAGGGAACGCTCAGAGACGCAACTCAAGGAGGCTGCAGCTTCAGACTCAGCCGGTGAGAGAAAGCAGGTCCCCATCCCCTGCCCCAGCTGCTAAGTTCCAGGACAAGTTGCAGAAAGATCCCTCCTTGTGGAAGATAAGGGACCTGGCCGACCTCAGTGTGGTACAGACCATGAGGGGAGGTTGCCAGAAAAGGTTCCTGTAGGAGAAGGGGTTCCTGTACCAAGAATGGGATCCACCAGGGAAAATGGAGTCAGGACGGATCAGGAGGCAGCTGGTGGTACCCCGGAAGTATCGCCGCCAGCTGCTGTGCCGGGCCCATGACACCCCCCTCTCAGGGCACCAGGGAACCTGGCGTACCCGGCAGAGGCTGCTACAGAACTTTTACTGGCCTGGGGTCTTTACTAATGTCCGGCAGTACTGCCGATCCTGTGACCTCTGCCAGAGGGTGAGGAAGGCCTGGGACAAGGGGAAAGTGGCTGTAGGACCCTTGCCCATCATAGAGGAGCCTTTCCAGAGGGGACCAGGGTCAAAAAGGGGGGCTCTGAACTAAGAGAGCCCGAATCACAGCCCCTCAGACTGGAATGCTGGGAGAAGACCCCAGGTCAGCTTGAACCCAGGGGTATTGGGGTGGGGAAAGGACACGGGCCGCATGAGCCTTCCCACCTGCAGACTACGGGTGCCATGGAGCACCCCCGACCAAAAGGGGGGCAGGAAACTGGAAGGGCCCTGGTGTAACTCTTCCCCCATGAGGGGGGGGGGGGATGGTGGGGCATCCATGGGAATGTAGGTAGGTTCGAACTTCCCCAGGTCACTGGCTAAAGTGACCTCGCTCAGTTCGGTCTCGAAGGGGGGAGAGGTGTGACGAAGTGGGACTGGTTTTAATGTTCCCTCTGAATACTGTGTGGGGGCCTCAGCTCTGGCCGACCCTCCTTCACCTGGCAACTAATGGCCAGGCCCTTCCCCCTGCCAGGGGATGCTAAAGGTGTTGGAGACAGAGAGATCAAGTGACCTCCTGGCCCGGGAAAGAGACAGAGCCCAGAGAGGAGGGGCTGGAGGGGGTTGGGTAGTTTTTGGAAGCTGGCTGAAAAATGGAGGGGAGCCCCAAAGAGGCTCGGGCCTCCCAGCCGGGCTGCGGCCTCCCTGGAGCCCCAGATGGACCTAACTAAGGGGGTCTTGTTGTCTGTACTGGAAAGCTCTGTTTTGGACTGGGTTCCTGTCATCTAAATGAACTTCTGTTTTACTGGCTGGCTGAGAGTCACGTCTGACTGCAAGGTGGGGGTGCAGGACCGTCTGACTTTCCCAGGACTCAGACTGGGTGGACTCGCTGTGGGAAGCACACGGAGGGGCACATGCTGAATGCTATGTGTGAGCTTCCTGCCCTAAAGATAGTCTGCTCGAAGGGCGAGGAGGTTCCCCAAAGTCCTGACTGGCTTTGTGGGGAGCAGTTCCAGCGCATCACCCGGGGACTCCGTGACAGAAGAGTACACCAAAATCACCTACTACAGGACAGGACCAACAAGGAAAATAACAGAACACTACTGGCCATCACGTACAGCCGCCAGCTAAAACCTCACCAGCGCATCATCAACAATCTACAATCTATCCTGGAAAACTATCCCCCACTCTCACAGGCCTTGAGATGCAGGCCAGTTCTCGCTTACAGACAGCCCCCCCTCCTGAAGCAAATATTCACCAGCAACTACACATCATGCCACAGAAACAGTAACCCGGGAACCAATCCCTGTAACAAACCCCTTTGCGTTCTCTGTCCCCATATCTACTCTAGCATCACAATCATAGGACCCAACCACAGCAGCCGCACCAACACCTGCACATCTACTCATGTGATATATACCATCATGTGCCAGAAATGCCCCTCTGCCATGTACATTGGCCAAACCGGACAGTCTCTACTTAAAAGGATAAATGGACACAAATCAGACATCAGGAATGGTAACATACAAAAGCTTGTAGGAGAACACTTAAATCTCCCTGAACATTCTATAACAGATTTAAATGTAGCCATTCTTCAACAAAAAAACTTCAACAACAGACTTCAGAGAGAAACTGCAGAGCTACAATTCATTTGCAAACTTAACACCATCAATTTGGGCTTGGATAGGGACTAGTTGTGGCTGACTCACAAAAGCAATTTTCCCTCTCTTGGTATTGACACCTCCTAATCAGTTATTGAGAGTGGACTCCATCCACCCTGACTGAATTGGCCTTGTCATCAATGGTTCTTCACTTTAAAGTAACTCCCTTCTCCTCATATGCCAATATATATTTATGCCTGTATCAGTAATTTTCACTCCATGCATCTGAAGAAGTGGGTTTTTTACCCACAAAAGCTTATGCCCAAATAAATCATAGATTCATAGAATATCAGGGTTGGAAAGGACCTCAGGAAGTCATCTAGTCCAACCCCCTGCTCAAAGCAGGAACAATTTCCAACTAAATCATCCCAGCCAGGGCTTTGTCAAGCCTGACCTTAAAAACCTCTAAGGAAGGAGATTCCAACACCTCCCTAGGTAACCCATCCCAGTGCTTCACCACCCTCCTAGTGAAAAAGTTTTTCCTAATATCCAACCTAAACCTCCCCCACTGCAACTTGAGACCATTACTTCTTGTTCTCTCATCTGCTACCACTGAGAACAGTCTAGCTCCATCCTCTTTGGAACCCCCTTTCAGGTAGTTGAAGGCAGCTTTCAAATCCCCCCTCATTATTCTCTTCTGCAGACTAAACCAGGAGTAGGCAACCTATGGCATGTGTGCTGAAGGCAGCATGTGAGCGGATTTTCAGTGGAACTCATGGTGGCCGGGTCCTGGCCAGTGGTCCAGGGGGCTCTGCATTTTAATTTAATTTTAAATGAAGCTTCTTAAACATTTTAAAAACCTCAGTTACTTTACATACAACAATAGTTTAGTTGTATATTATAGACATATAGAAAGAGACCTTCTAAAAATGTTAAAATGTAATACTGGCATGCAAAACCTTAAATTAGAGTGAATAAATAAAGACTCGGCAAACCAATTCTGAAAGGTTGCTGACCTCTGGACTAAACAATCCCAGTTCCCTCAGCCTTTCCTCATAAGTCATGTGCTCCAGCCCCCTAATCATTTTCGTTGCCCTCCGCTGGACTCTTTCCAATTTTTCCACAGCCTTCTTGTAGTGTGGGGCCCAAAACTGGACACAGTACTCCAGATGAGGCCTCACCAATGCCTAATAGAGTGGAATGATCACGTCCCTCGATCTGCTGGCAATGCTCCTACTTATACAGCCCAAAATGCCGTTAGCCTTCTTCGCAACAAGGGCACACTGTCAACTCATATCCAGCTTCTCGTCCACTGTAACCCCTAGGTCCTTTTCTGCAGAACTGCTTCCTAGCCATTCGGTCCCTAGTCTGTAACAGTGCATGGGATTCTTCCTTCCTAAGTGCAGGACTCTGCACTTGTCCTTGTTGGACCTCATCAAGTTTCTTTTGGCCCAGTCCTCCAATTTATCTAGGTCCCTCTGTATCCTCTCCCTACCCTCCAGCGTATCTACCACACCTCCCAGTTTAGTGTCATCTGCAAACTTGCCAAGAGTGCAGTCCACACCATCCTCCAGATCATTAATGAAGATATTGAACAAAACTGGCCCCAGGACTGAATCTTGGGGCACTCCGCTTGATACCGGCTGCCAACTAGACATGGAGCCATTGATCACTACTCATTGAGCCCGACAATCTAGCCAGCTTTCTATCCACCTTATAGCCCATTCATCCAGCCCATACTTCTTTAACTTCCCGGCAAGAATACTGTGGGAGACCATATCAAAAGCTTTGCTAAAGTCAAGGATTAACACATCCACTGCTTTCCCCTCATCCACAGATCCAATTATCTCATCATAGAAGGCAATTAGGTTAGTCAGGCATGACTTGCCCTTGGTGAATCCATGCTGACTGTTCCTGATCACTTTCCTCTCCTCTAAGTGCTTCAGAATTGATTCCTTGAGGACCTGCTCCATGATTTTTCCAGGGACAGAGGTGAGACTGACTGGCCTGTAGCTCCCCAGATCCTCCTTCTTCCCTTTTTTAAGGATGGGCACTACAGTAGCCTTTTTCCAGTCATCCAGGCCCTCACCTCATCGCCATGAGTTTTCAAAGATAATGGCCAATGGCTCTGCAATCACATCCACCAACTCCTTTAGCAAAGCGCATCCGGCCCCCTGGACTTGAGCTCGTCCAGCTTTTCTAAATAGTCTCGAACCACTTCCTTCTCAACAGAGGGCTGGTCACCTCCTCCCCATGATGTACTGCCCAGTGCAGCAGTCTGGGAGCTGACCTTGTTCATGAAGACAGAGGCAAAAAAAGCGTTGAGTATATTAGCTTTTTCCACGTCCTCTGTCACTAGGTTGCCTCTGATAAGTGGTGAATCAGTGATCCTTATATGTGGTATATTGACAGCAGAATAACTGGCCCTCTGCAAATTCTATAGGAGTCTTCCCTTTTGGCTAACAGGTGCTATCTAAATATAAATTTAGTGTTGTCATCATCAGACAGAAATGTTCAGCAAGTTACAGTTCAGGTGGCTAAATACATATCAGTAATAACCCCTTCTATTTCCCTTGCACTTTTCACCTCAAAGGAGGTCGGTATCATGACTTCCAAAGATAGCTGAAGTGACTTTCTAATGCAGGCCAATGGTAGAGCCAGGAATAGACCCCAGCAATCCAGAGTCCCTGTCTAGTGATCTATCCAGCAGGTTGTACTGTCTCCAAAAAAAGATGTACCATGAAACTCACCCATAATACGGCTCCAAACATTAAAAAACTATAATAGTCACAAACTAAACGTACACATCCACCTCTGCCTTTCACAGCCACTTCATGTGCACAGACCATGAAACAGAAGAAGCTTCACTGCCCAGCCACCTTAACTCTGCCGCTGTAGGGCAGTTAATACTGCTTTTAAATAATCTTGGACAAAGGCAGCATTGATGCCGGAGTTAAGACAGAGTCTGTACCAGGAACTTACTGGTTACACACATTACAGGGTTGTCCCCCCAGAGAAGTGAGGCTCCTCCACAGCACAGCAACCGTGCTGAGAAACCTGGCCCTTCAACAGAGGCCTCAGAGCCCAGAGCCAAGCGTCGACTGGGCAGCCGTTTGGTCCCACACCCAACTGGGAGCAGGCGAAGTTCCTGGGCCAGGGTCCCATTGTGTGCCAATAGATGTGCTGTTGGTGTAAGTATCCTTAGGACTCGCACCTGAATCTGCAGAACCTGGGACAGCCAGCATTCCCACAGCACCACCAGGAAACCATGCCGAGCCACAGCCAAGGAGCATGGTGGAGATTAGACACTGCAGGAAGTACCGTCCAAAGGGTCCAGAGTAACAGCACCCTGCAGCCCTCTGATTGGCCCGTGCTCACTATTTAACCATGGAAGGTGCACTAGGAATTTTTCTAGGCAACCACACAGAGTGCTTTGACACCTGACTTCATCTTGTTTTCTGCTCTCCACACTCCAGCCCCAGCCTGACTCTGACCCATAGATCCCAGCTCTAGCAATGACTCTCAGCCTTGCTCACTGGCTCCTGGACTTGTGGATACTAGCCCAACTGTGACCACTAGACCAGATTGCCTCAGTCCCTTACAGTTGGACACTGGTCCCAGGTAGCTACCTTCCTGCAAAAGAGACTCTTCCGGTGAGGTCAGCGGCAGGACCTGTCAGCTCCCCTGGTGGCAGGATACAGCCTGTGACTGGGAAAGGGCCCAGGCTCCCTTACATGGGGTTTGTGCTCACAGTCATCCAGCCAGGCTCCATGACTCGCGCTGCCAGGGGATCATCTGGAGCAAGACGAACTATAGCACAGCACCTACAGTCGTCTTCCTGCTTCACTGAACTGCTAGGGGCACGAGCGACGGGATCTGGTGTAAAGCCTGAAGAGACAGCTGCAGACTGTGGGGCAGGAGGCCAGAAAGCCGGACCTGCGTCTGCGAGAGTTGCAGGGCGAGATGCCCAGCCACAAGAGCCAGCTGCCGCAGGAGAGGAAATAGACGCCAAGCAGAGGAGCAGCTCGGCCAGCATTCCCAGGTGGAGAAGCATCAACTCACTGCCTTGGAGAGCCAGGTTGCCAAAGTGTCTGAGCTGCTTCGCACTGAGAGCCGCGCACAGATCAGCTGGCTAGGCAGAACCTGCCAAGCAGCGTTATGCAGCAAAGCAAGGATCTGGCCATTGCCCGCTCTAGCTGGTCCCTCCTAGACGGTCATGCTGAGGGAACAATCTCATTACCAATGTGCTGGATGATTGAATGGGAAAAGTGAGCAGGATGCTTCAGCTGGCGGCCAAGAAAAGTCAGTCAGCCTTGGGCACTGGGAACCTCTGCTTTCTGTCCACATGTGTTGGTACAACCATTAATCAGCTGGGTCATAGGTGATGCAACTAAACAATAAATGAAAACATCTCCTAAAGATGGGCCAGAGTTAACGTTGTTGTTATTATATTTTATTTGTATTTCAGTGGTGCCTAGGAGCCCCAGCCATGGGCCAGAACCCTGCTGTGCTGGCGCTGTACAAATACAGAACAAAGAGATGCTCCCTGCCCCAAAGACTATACAATCCAACAGGTGACAGCCAGGAGACAATCGGGGAATACAGATAGACAGGAAGAACAGGGGCACAATGAGGCAGGACTGGCCTGCATGACAGGCTGTGTTCGCCCATGAGTATATTTCATGAAATATTACATCTGAATACTTAAATAATGTTATTAATTTGAGGAAGAAGTTTAATTCAAGATTTCTTGTATTTTTAATGTTTGTGTTGCTGACTGCAACTGCCCCATAAATCATGAGAGATCCAAGGAAATGTTATAAAACGTGAAATGTGAAAATATTTCTACCTTTTAATATATTCAGCAAAAAACACACCAGCCCTGGTTCTGTAAACATTTAGTCACATGCTTAACTTAACTCTTGTGAGTAGTCGTGTTGGTTTCCACCTTGTTTTCAATGAGACTACAAGCTGAAGTGAAGTTTAGCCCATGCCTAACTCTTTGCAGAATCAGGGTCTTGAGCCTTTCATTAACCTGCATTTGGCCGCCCTTTGGTATTTAGGATGCCATTTGAGGAGGAAATATTGTTTCTCTTACAAATCCTGGGGAACATGTCAATGGGAGCTGGATGCTGTGAGGATCTGGGCCTGTGAGGATCCTGTGAGGATCTGGACCTAAATTACCATTTTAAGTGCAGTTCTGAACACACCTTCAAGTATGGAGTTGCAACCAATACCTCCAGCACTCAACTTTTCCTTTGCTCTCTGAGCTCCAGTGACAGAGAATAATGTCTGGTTTTCACATTTGGAGTATCCCTGTCCTTGAAAACCACCTGTTTCATAAACCAATGTCAAACCCTATCTGATCTATGTATCAGCATTTATAAAATGCTTATCGCCATGTATCTAAGCACTATGCATGGATTTAAAAACCAACAGGAAGGCTGACTGAGGGTACAAACACTAAAGTCTGCTTCTGATTTGAATTTTGAGGTATAATGACATTTCACTGAGGTCGCTAGATGGTAATAAAGAAATTTTAAACATTTCCACAAGGAGCCACTTTAAAGACTTATCTTCATTTAAAAAAGATCGATTTAAAAATCCAATACTTGTTTGATATTGAAAGTCATATTTCAACTGTAGTTGCATTTATATGAGATTCTGCTAGTTTAGGAAGGAGAGCAGGAAGCGTTCAACCCAAAACGTACAACAAAGAAAAGGGATGTCCAAAAATTGGGAAGGGATTAGAGAAGGGCTGCAAGAATGATTCAAGGTCTGGAAAATCGGCCTGATAAATGTGCAGACCTCAGTTTATGGAGTTTCTCAAGGAGAAAGCTACGAGTGCAGTCTGTAAATACCCGCACAATGAGACAATGGCGGATATCAGGGGGCCCTTTAATCCAGCGGACAAAGGCATAACAAACTCCACTGGCTGGAAGCTGAAGTTAGAACCACTCAGGTTGGAAGGAAGATGGACATTTTAACAGCGGAGGCAATTCAAGGGCGGAGCAGCTTCCCAAGGGACGTGCGGGATTCTCCATCGAGCCCGTAGTTAGTTCAAGCATCAGTTAGCAGGGCTGATGCAGAGTACTGGCGGGTCACACACTTCATTGTGTATGTTGGGCAAGCCTCTAGGCCTACGTGAGTTAGTGCGAGTGGGCCCTTCCAGTCAGTCCCCCCTCAGCTGGGGCCCCTCGGCCCCAATTCCAGCCAGCCCCTTCCGCCACTCTTTCCCCCCAGTCATAGCCCTGTTGATTTTGGTGAGTTCCACCAAAATCAGGCTCTTCTGGTTTTCTGATTTTCCCTGGAGTCAGGGGGCGATGGATTTGACCAGTCAGGGGGTGAGGGGCCCGGCTGAATGGGGGCTGACTGGATTGGGGTGAGGGGCCCACTAATGCTGACCCTACCCCCCAATCCCCATGTCACTGCCTCATTCCTGGATCCAAAGTGACCAAATGGTGATTTCAGAGGAAATCAGGCATGTCTGGTTTGTGATGGGGCGTATAAACCCCACTCTGCAAGTCCCTGAGGCTATGTCTACACTACAGGATAATTTCGAATTAACATAAACCGGTTTTATAAAACAGATATTATAAAGTCGATTGCACGCGGCCACACTAGGCACATTAATTCGGTGGTGTGTGTCCATGGTCTGAGGCTAGCATCGATTCCCGGAGCGTTGCACTGTGGGTAGCTATTCCGTAGCTAACCCACAGTTCCCGCAGTCTCCCCTGCCCCTT
This sequence comes from Gopherus evgoodei, assembly GCF_007399415.2. Classification (NCBI taxonomy): domain Eukaryota; kingdom Metazoa; phylum Chordata; order Testudines; family Testudinidae; genus Gopherus; species Gopherus evgoodei. The sequence goes on from NC_044334.1 coordinate 31,250,076, forward strand.
GGAATTCTGGGTTGAGATCCCAGTGCCTGATGGGGCAAAAATCATTGTCGCGGGTGGTTCTGGGTACAGCCTCACCCCTCCCTTCCAGAAAGCAGCAGACAACCATTTCACGCCTTTTTTCCTGGGTGAACTTGAGCAAACGCCATAGCACAGCAAGCATGGACCCTACTCAGATCAATAGCGCAATCATGGATGTTGTAAACACCTCGTGCATTCTCGTGCAGTCTATGGTGAACCGTGAACTGCAAAGGCAGGCGAGGAGGAGGCAGCTACGGCAGCGCGGCGATGAGAGTGATGAGGACATGGACACTGAATTCTCCCTAACCGCGGGCCCCTGTGCTTTGGAGCTCCTGCTGGTAATGGGGGAGGTTCTACCCACTGAATGCCTATTTTGGGCCCGGGAAACAAGCACAGACTGGTGGGACCGCATAGCTTTGCAGGTTTGGGACAATTCGCAGTGGCTGCGAAACTTTTGCATGCATAAGAGTACTTTCTTTGAACTTTGTGACTTGCTTTCCCCTGCCCTGAAATGCCAGAATACCAAGATGAGAGCAGCCCTCACAGTGGAGAAGCGAGTGGCGATAGCCCTCTGGAAGCTTGCAACGCCAGACAGCTACTGGTCAGTTGGGAATCAATTTGGAGTGGGAAAATCTACTGTGGGAGCTGCTGTGCTGCAAGTAGCCAAAGCAATCATTAAGCTGCTGCTACGAAAGGTTGTGACTCTGGGAAACGTGCAGGTCATAGTGGATGGCTTTGCTTCAATGGGATTCCCTAACTGTGGGGGAGCGATAGATGGAACCCATATCCCTATCTTGGCACCAGAGCACCAGGGCACCCAGTACGTAAATGGCAAGGGGTACTTTTCAATGGTGCTGCAAGCACTGGTGGATCACAAGGGACGTTTCACCAACATCCACGTGGGATGGCCAGGAAGGGTTCATGATGCTCACGTTTCAGAAGCACTGCTCTGTTTAAACGGCTGCAGCAAGGGACTTACTTCCCGGACCAGAAAATACAGTTGGGGATGTTGAAATGCCTGTCGTTATCCTGGGGGACCCAGCCTACCCCTTGATGCCATGGCTCATGAAGCCATACACAGGCAGACTGGACAGTAGTCTGGAGTTGTTCAACTACAGGCTGAGTAAGTGCAGAATGGTGGTAGAATGTGCATTTGGCCGTTTAAAGGCTCGCTGGTGCACATTACTCACTCGCTCAGACCTCAGCCAAACCAATGTCCCCTTCGTTATTGCTGCTTGCTGTGTGCTCCACAATCTCTGGGAGAGTAAGGGGGAGACCTTTATGGCGGGGTGGGAGGCTGAGGCAAATCACCTGGCCGCTGATTACGCACAGCCAGACACCAGGGCGATTAGAAGAGCTCACCAGAAAGCGGTGCGCATCAGAGAAGCCTTGAAAACAAGTTTCATCACGGGCCAGGGTACGGTGTGACTGCTGTGTTTGTTTCCCCTTCATGAACCTCCCCCCCTTTATTGACTCCTCCTGTAAGCAACCCACCCTCCCCCTTCAATTACAGCTTGCTTAAGGAAATAAAGTCACTATCATTTAAAAAGCATGTAATTATAAAAAGAGGAAGAGAATTAACAAGGTATCCTGGATGTGGTTTGGGAGGAGGATAGGAGGGAAGGAAAAGGCCATTAAGCACATTTCAATGTAATGACAGCTTTTTGGTTGGACTGTCCACGGGAGTGGAGTGGGCAGGTGCACAAAGCCTTCCCCTACGCGTTCTTACACGTCTGGGTGAGGAAGATATGGAACATGGTGAGTACTGAGGGTGGTTACACAGGGGCTGCAGTGGCACTCTGTGACCCTGCTGCTCTTCCTGAAGATCCACCAGACGTCAGAGGATATCAGTTTGATCACACAGCAGCTCCAGCGTTGCATCCTGCCACCGCTGATCTTCCTGCCTACACCTCTGATCTTCCTGCCGCCACCTCTCATCTTGAGCATCTCTCTTATCCTCATGTTCACTGGCATCTTTCCTGTACTTTGCTACCACGTCCTTTCACTCCTTCAGATGAGCTCTTTCATTGCGGGTTATTTCCATGACTTCAGAGAACATTTCATCTTGTGTCCTCTTCTTCCTCCGCCTTATCTGAGCTAGCCTTCGGGATGGAGTAGGGAGGCTTGAAAAATGTGCAGCTGCATGAGGGAGGGAAAATAGGGAGAGAAGGATTTAAAAAGATACATTTTACAGAACAGTGGTTATACTCTTTCACAGTGAACGACACTATTCACCTTACATAGCACATGTGATTTCACTACAAGGTCGCATTTTCCATCTTAATATTGAGTGCCTGCGGCTCTGGTGTTACAGATCTCACAGACGCAGGTCCGGGCATCACAATTCAGCTTGCATGAGGTCATGGTAAACCACAGCTTCTCCAGCCTTCATATACACAGTGCCCTCTGATGCTTCTTTCCTGTTAACAAGCAGCAGCAGATGCCAACCCCTTCCCTCCCCAATCCAATTCTCTAGGATGCTTTAGCCCTCCCCCCACCGCATGGCTGGTATCATGGAAGATCACTGCTAATCACCCCCCTTTTTCCTCCCCCCTCCCCCACCGCGTGGCTGGTAGCTGGGAAGATTCCTGCTGGCCAAACGCTAAAAAGCTCAGCACTATCCTTCCTCCCCTCCCCCTGCTTGGCTATGTGCAAGGAAGGTTTTATTTTAAGCAACAGCCCAGTAGGAAAATGGCCATCTCTGTCCCCTTAATTAAATTCCTGAATTTCAACCAGGTTACCATGAACAAAATCACTCTGCTGAGGATAACAGAGCGAGATAAAGAACGGATGTTTTTTGAATGCTAGCAATCACCAGGACCATATGCAGCTAGGCTTTGTCATGCAATGATACCCGATTACTTGCTACATGCATGGCGTGGTAAAGTATCCTACCATGGTGGACGGAACAAGGCTGCCTTGCTGAGAAGCCTTCTGTAAAGGTTTTGGAGTACCTCCAGGAGCGCTTCATGGAGATGTCCCTGGAGGATTTCCGCTCCATCCCCAGACATGTTAACAAACTTTTGCAGTAACTTTACTGGCTGTGAATGCATCCCAAGCCCTCATGGCAAATCAATCATTAAAAAACGCTTGCTTTTAAACCATGTTTTATATTTACAAAGGTACACTCACCAGAGGTCGCTTCCATGGCTTCACTGTCCCAAGCCCTCATGGCAAATCAGTCATTAAAAAACGCTTGCTTTTAAACCATGTTTTATATTTACAAAGGTACACTCACCAGAGGTCGCTTCCATGGCTTCACTGTCTAGGCTAGTGGCTTGGGAAGGCTGGGAGGGTGATTCCATCTGGGTCACAAAAAGTTCCTGGCTGTTGGGGCTAACGGAGTGCTGTGTGCTCGCTGCAGGGTCATCCTCCTCTTCCTCCTCCTCCTCCTCCTCATCTTCCCCCTCCGCTGAATCCTCAGCCATGGTTGAGATTATAACCCCCACCTCGGAATCCACGGACAAGGGGGGGGGGTAGTGGTGGCGCAGCCCCCTAAAATTGCATGCAGCTCAGCGTAGAAGCGGCATGTTTTTGGCCCTGATCCGGATCTTCCGTTTGCTGCTTTGGGTTTCTGGTAGGCTTGTCTGAGCTCCTTAACTTTCACACGGCACTGCACTGAGTCCCTGGTGTGGCCTTTTCCCATCATAGCCTTGGAAATTTTTTCAAATGTTTTTTCATTTAGTCTTTTGGAACTGAGTTCTGTTAGCACTGAATCCTCTCCCCATATAGCGATCAGATCCAGTACCTCCCGTGCGGTCCATGCTGGAGCTCTTTTTCTGTTCTCAGGAGACTGCATTGTTACCTGTGCTGATGAGCTCTGCGTGGTCACCTGTGCTGATGAGAGCTCCAAGCTGGCCAAACAGGATATGCAATTCAAAAGTTCGCGGAGCTTTTCCTGTCTACCTGGCCAATGCATCAGAGTTCAGATACCTGTCCAGAGCGGTCAGTGGTGCACTGTGGGATACCGCCCGGAGGCCAATAACTTCGATTTGCGGCCACACTAACCCTAAACCGATATGTTAATATCGATTTTAGCGTTACTCCTCTCGTTGGGGAGGAGTACAGAAATCGATTTAAAGAGCCCTTTAAATCGATATAAAGTGCATTGTAGTGTGGACGGGAACAGCGTTAAATCGATTTAACGCTGTTAAAATCAGTTTAACTGCGTAGTGTGGACCAGGCCTTAGGGATTAAGAGACAGACACTACCTCCCCTACTGTGGCTAATTAGTTGACCAGCAGCAGCAGTAGGGCTAGGAGAGTGCAGCCAGGCAGAGAGGGGTGGCTGGGAGCCACTCTGCACCAGCAGCAAGCTGGCAGGATGGCACCCAGGGAGCAAGATCAGAACCTTGCTGAGGACTGAGGTGACACCTCCCACCAGGGCAGGTGCAAGGATATTTTGGGCCCTAGGCAAAACTTCCACCTTCCCCCCCCCCACCCCCATCGGTTCATTGAGGGGCAAATCCCAACAAGCCTTTATAGACCCCAGGGGCCAGCCTGCCAAGGGGCTGCTCCCCAGACCAGGTTCCCCCCTCCCTGCCCCTGAAGTCCCCTGGAGGGTGCACAGCCCCACCCCAAGTCCACTCACTGGCTTTGCTGGGCTTGGGACGCTGCAGCAGCTTGGCAGGGAGGAGCCACCTTCCAGAGGCACCGGAGAGCCAGAGCGTTGGCTTGCAGCCAGCAGGGAGCAGCCACACCCCCCTGCCCATCCTGCCCAGGCTGCAGCCTGACGCCCCCTCCCCCTCAGGGGCTCCCGCAGGCTGCAGCAGATGCATGTGGTCGGCCGCCCCGTGCACCCCCCTGGCTCCCCTCTTGCTGCGCTCGGGCTCTGCGGCTCCCAGGCATGTGAGCCACCACTGGGGCGCGGGGCCCTGAGCCTGCTCCGGGCTGGGCAGCGGCAACAGTGGAGGGGGGGGCGCCGGGCTGCAGCCTGAACAGGAGGGGCGGGGGCTGCGGCTGCTCCCCACTAGCAGTGCCTCTGCTTCTGCAGGGCTGCTGCCCCCACCCGCTCCTCCATGGCTGGGGCTCGCCGCCCCCGCAAGCCGACGGTTGGCTCTCCGGTGCCTCCAGAAGGCAGATCCTCCCAGTCCCTGGCAAGCCAGGGCACCGCTTTTTGGTGCCCACACCCACTTGGTGCCCTAGGCAACTGCCTAGCTCACCTAGTGGTTGCACCAGCCCTGCCCCCCCCTCCACTGGGGGGTCCCTTTTCCTGCACTCCCCAGGGGCCTGCCAGGAGGGAGATGGCCTGAGGCTGTGGGGATAGTGGGAGGGCTGGAATAGCAAGGCCTTACAGGGCCAGCACACTTTGGGTGAGTCCCTTCTCATGGTCATGACAGACAAACAGAAGTGCCCTCGAGCTGTGTGCTAGGCCATGCTTCACCGCCCCATTGGGTGAAACTCTCTGGCTGGTGTCATGAAGGGGGTCAGAGTAGAGGATTATAGAGCTCTCTCCTGGCCTTAAAATCCATGGGCCAGATCCTCAGCTGGTGTCAGTCAGCTCCAGTGGAGATATGCCAGTTTACACCAGTTTGGGATCCGGCCCAGAGACTCTATACCAGGAGTGGGCAATAATTTTTGCAGGAGGGGCCATTTGTGACGAACTAGGAATGTTCTTAATGTTTTCTCTGAATACTGTGTTGGTGCCTCAGTGCCCCATAGCAGTTCTTAAGTATCTGTCAGAGCAAAGGGCCAGTGCACCTAAATGCCTGACACTCTGTCTCCTAGCAACTGATGGCCTGGGCCCCTCCTCTGCAAAGGTGCCAGCTGAAGGTGTTGAAGACAAAAAGATCAGGTGACCTCCTGGCCCGGGGAAAGGAACTGAGCAGAGAGGAGGGGCTGGGAGGGGTTGTTAGTCTGGAGCTGGCTGGGGACGAGGAGTGAAGTGCAGATGTGGGGGGTCTGGCTCACTGCCCCCCAGAATGGACCCGGCCGAGGGGTCCGGTTCGCTGTACCTACAAGCTCTGTTAGACCCTGTTCCTGTCATCGAATAAACCTCTGTGTTACTGGCTGGCTGAGAGTCACATCTGACTGCGAAGTGGGGGTGCAGGACCCTGTGGCTTCCCCAGGACCCTGCCTGGGTGGGCTCGCTGTGGGAAGTGCACGGAGGGGCAGAGGATGCTGAATGCTCCAAGGAGAGACCCAGGAGGTGAAGACGTGTGAGCTTCTTGCCCTGAACAAGTCTGCTCCAAGGGAGAGGAGGCTCCCCAAAATCCTGACTGGCTTGGTGGGGAGCAGTTCCAGAGCATCGTCCGGGGACTCCGTGACAACTGGTGTCAGAGGTGGGATGTACTGCACCCCGTGAATGGTGCTGCTTGCAGTAAGTGACTGGGGAGCAGTAAAACAAAGGAGGGATAACGAGGACCAGACGTGCTGAAGGCTCAGAGAGGGACGGTTTCAGGGGGCAGTTAACCTCTGGGAGTGTGTGACCAGCGAGGACTGTTGGAGTAACGGGGTCCCCCGAGCGACCCTGGGAGAGAGAAGGATTTTTGCAATAGCAGGGTTCCCCTGGAGATGGCAGGAGCAGTCCTGGGGCGGAGGAGTCTGCAGCTCGACCCTGGCAAAGAGGTGGTGATCACGAGAAGGGCTGGCACACCAGGGGTTCTTCCTGGAAACCATGAGGGAGTCAAGAGCACACAGGCCTGTGAGTCCAGAGCCACTTGGGAACGGTGAAGTGATGGCCTATCACCATCTCCTTAAGAAGGACATTGTGATCCTGTGCACAAAGAGAGGGCTATGCATGGGGACGTTCACCAAGGCAGTTAATCGTGCAGTTGGAGGAGGAGGACTGCTCTGAGGAGCAGATTCCTGGCCCAGATTGGGCTACAAGAGGATCTGGGAGCAGCTGGAGCAGCAGCCAGGCATCCCCGAGTGTCTGGTCCCCAACCAGACGAGGGTCTTCACGATCGGGTTCCCCATCAGGGGATCGGAGACGGATGGGATTGGAGCAGAGCCCGAGAGAGCGAGAGGATCATTATAGAGAGCAAGAGGCTGAGGAAAAGCTGCAGGAGAAGCAGCAGCAGCATGGACTGGTGATGGTGGAGTGGAGAGACATAAGGGGTTGCCCAGGAGTCAGTAGGGAAACATACCTGGGGTGGCGAGACCCTGGGACAGAGAGAACTGTGGTGGTGCAGTCCCAGATGCTGAGGGGCTGTGGGACCTGGGTGAAGTTCCCTGGGGTGAAGCCCCTCGCCCTGTCTATGGCCCGGATCTCCCTGTGCAGACCCAGGAGGGGTCGGGCTGGCTGGTTGTTGGGGTTCTCCAGGATATCGGCTGGGAGGCCCTGTTGGGGGGTGACTGTGTCTCTTTGGGACAGGATCCAGGCCCTGCTCCTGTAATGGCCGAGGGTTTGAATTCAAATCCAGGGAACCAATTGGCTAGGATGGAAATGGTCAGTGAAAATGCAAATGACCTGGCTGGCAGTGGGGAGGGGCTGCTGGGCTCAGGATACCTGCCTACCTGTAACCAGCCTCTGGGACTGAGGGGGAGGGAGAGATGCTCCCTGCCCCGCTGCACACTGGAGAGGGAGCTTACGCTGGCTCTGATGCTGGGACCAGAGCAAAGAGCTCACTGCCTGCCCCCACTGGGACAGCAAGGGCAGCGCTGAGCACAGGGGGAGCTGAGACCCCAGCTGAGTGGGGGGACACCCAGGCAGGTCAGCTCGGCTGCCAACCAGGTTTGCCTGGTCCAGACGTGCTGCTGGGAAGTGATTACACAGCAGGGAGGGAGCTACCAGGGACAGGGCTCAGGGGGGCTGTGACCCCAGGCCCAGCCAGCGAGAGGGAGCAGGTCCCACTCCCTGCCCCAGCAGCTGAATCCCAGACTGAGCTGCAGAGGAATCCCTCCTTGGAGAAGCTTAGGGAGCTTGCTGGCCACAGCGCTGCAAACCCCCTTGGGGAAGGCTGCAGGGACAGAGTCCTGCCGGAGAAGGGATTCCTGTACCAGGAATGGGCTCCCCATGGGGAAGTAGAACTGGGGGGAATCGGGAGGCAGCTGGTGGTGCCCCAGGAATCCACAGGGTTCTTCCCATTCGAGCTGCTGGATGGGAGGAGAGTGAGGGGACTCCTGGACCTGAAAGGGGAGGATTGGGAGGAGAAGGAGGAAGACCCCCTGGGGGATCTCTTCCCTGAGGTGGGAGCCAATCTCCCCATCAGGTGTTCCCCATTCAGAGTCACTGGGAAAGCAGCCCAGATCCTGGAGAGAGAGGTCAAGGACATGCTGGCTTTAGATGTGATCCAGCCATTTTATAGCCCATGGGCCTCATCCTTGGGGCTGATCCCCAAGCGAGACAGGATGATCTGGTTTTGTGGGGGCTATCAGAAGCTTAAAGCCATCAGTGTCTGATGCCAACCCCATGCCTAGGCCGGGGGAGATTCTAGACAAGCTGAGGGGGCTGGAGAACTTGGCCCTGGCAGACACTGATAACATGCATCTTTAGCCAGACCTGGGAGGAACAGGTGTCCCAGGTGAAGAGGGGGCTGGGCTGCCTCAAGGAGGTGGGACTGACAGTAAAACCTGGAAAGTGTAAGAGGGGACTGCAGAGATGTTGTGTCTGGGCCACAAAGTGGGAAGCGGCTGCCCAAGCCCAGAGCTGGCCAAGGCCAAGATGCGGGCTCTTAACCAAGAGAGCCCGAATCGCAGCCCAGAGTGCTGGGAGAAGACCCAGTCCCAGTTTGAACCCCAGGGGTATTGGGGATAGCAAAAGGGTTCAAGCCGCATAAACCTTCTCACATGCGGCCTGCAAGTGCCATCAAGCACACCCGACCTAAGGGAGGGCGTGAGACTGGACTGTCCTGGTGTAACTCACACCAAGGAATGGGAGAGATGCTGGGGCATCCATGGGAACGTTGGTGGGTTCGAACTTCCCCAGGTCACTGGCTGGAGTGACCTCGCTCAGTTCGGTCTCGAAGCGGGGAGAGATGTGACGAACTGGAAAGTTCTTAATGTTTTCTCTGAATACTGTGTTGGTGACTCAGTGTCCCCATGGCAGTTCTTAAGTGGGAGTGCAGGACCCTGTGACTTCCCCAGGACCCCACCTGGGTGGGCTCCCCGTGGGAAATGCATGGAGGGGCAGAGGATGCTGAATGCTCCAAGGAGAGGCCCAGGAGGTGAAGCCATGTGAGCTACTTGCCCTGAACAAGTCTGCTCCAAGGGAGAGGAGGCTCCGCAAAGTCCTGACTGCCTTGGTGGGGAGCAGTTCCAGAGCATCGCCCGGGGACTCCATGACACCATTCCACAAATTTTTGTAAGGCATCACAGTCTGTACATTGCTACTATATTAATGGAGGAGGTGTGGGGTCTGGGAGGGAGATTGGATGCAGGAGGGGGGTTTGAGCTGGCGCAGGGGGTTGGGGTACAGGGTCTGGGAGAGAGTTTGGGTGCAGGAGGGGGTTCTGACCTGGGGCAGGGGGTTGGAGTGCAGGGTCTGGGAGAGCGTTTGAGTGCAGGAGGGGGTTCTGACCTGGGGCAGGGGGTTGGGGTACAGGGTCTGGGAGAGAGTTTGGGTGCAGGAGGGGGTCCTGACCTGGGGCAGGGCACTGGGGTGCAGGGTGTGGGAGAGAGTTTGGGTGCAGGAGTGGGTTCTGACCTGGGGCAGGGGATTGGGGTGCAGGAGGTGGTGTGGGGTCTGGGAGAGAGTTTGGGTGCAGGGTGGGGTACTGACCTGGGGCAGAGGGTTGGGGTGCAGGGTGTGGTAGAGAGTTTGGGTGCAGGAGGGGGTTCTGACCTGGGGCAGGGCGGTGGGGTGCAGAGTCTGGGAGAGAGTTTGTGTGCAGGAGGGAGGTTTGACCTGGGACAGGACGCTGGGGCAGGGTCTGGGAGAAAGTTTGGGTGCGGGGGGGTTCTGACCTGGGACAGGGGATTGGGGTGCAGGAGGTGGTGTGGGGTCTGGGAGAGAGTTTGGGCGCAGGACGGGGTTCTGACCTGTGGTAGGGCATTGGGGTGCAGGGTCTGAGAGAGAGTTTGGGTGCGGGAGGGGGGTTTGACCTGGGGCAGGGCGTTGGGGTGCAGGGTCTAGGAGGGAGTTTGGGTGCCGGAGGGGGTTCTGACCTGGGGCAGGGCACTGGTGTGCAGGGTCTGGGAGGGAGTTTGGGTGCTGGAGGGGGTTCTGACCTGGGGCAGGGCACTGGAGTGCAGGGTGTGGGAGTGAGTTTGGGTGCTGGAGGGGGTTCTGACCGGGTGCAGGCTGTGGGAGAGAGCTTGGGTGTGAGAGGGGGGTTTGACCTGGGGCAGGGCATTGGGGTGAAAGGTCTGGGAGTGAGTTTGGTTGCAAGAGGGGGTTCTGACCTGGGGCAGGGCGCTGGGGTGCAGGGTGTGGGAGAGAGTTTGGGTGCGGGAGGGGGGTTTGACCTGGGGCAGGGTGTTGGGATGCAGGGTCTAGGAGGGAGTTTGGGTGCTGGAGGGGGTTCTGGCCTGGAGCAGGGTGATGGGGTGCAAGGTGTGGGAGAGAGTTTGGGTGCTGGAGGGGGGTTTGACCTGGGGCAGGGTGTTGGGATGCAGGGTCTAGGAGGGAGTTTGGGTGCTGGAGGGGGTTCTGGCCTGGAGCAGGGTGTTGGGGTGCAAGGTGTGGGAGAGAGTTTGGGTGCTGGAGGGGGTTCTGACCTGGGGCAGGATGTTGGGGTGCAGGGTATGGGAGGGAGTTTAGGTGCTGGAGGGGTTCTGACTTGGGGCAGGGGGTTGGGGTGCAGGGTCTAGGAGGGAGTTTGGGTGCAGGAGGGGGTTCTGACCTGGGGCAGGGCGCTGGGGTGCAGGGTGTGGGAGAGAGTTTGGGTGCGGGAGGGGGTTCTGACCTGGGGCAGGGCGTTTGGGTGCAGGATCTAGGAGGGAGTTTGGGTGCAGGAGGGGGGTTTGACCTGGGGCAGAGGGTTGGGGTGCAGGGTGTGGGAGAGAGTTTGGGTGCAGGAGGTGGGTTTGAGCTGGGGCAGGGGGTTGGGTTGCAGGGTCTAGGAGGGAGTTTGGGTGCTGGAGGGGTTCTGACCTGGGGCAGGGCGCTGGGGTGCTGGAGGAGGTGCAGGTTCTGGTTGGGAGGCCCTTACCACAGGTGGCTCCCAGCCAGCTGCGCAGCAGGGCTCAGGCAGGCGGCCTGCATGCCATGGCCCCACACCACTCCTGGAAGCGGCTGCAGCCAGCATGTTTCTGCGAGTCCCTTGGCGGGAGGGGTGCCATGCTACTTTTAGTGGCTCGGAGATTGCGAGGGGGAAGCCTGGTGAACCTGGCGGGCCAGACAGAAATGTTAGATGGGCAAGATCTGGGCTGCGGGCTGTATTTTGCCCACCCCTGCTCTACAGCCATTGCCTCTGTTCCCCTCCAGGCCAGGGCGAGGGCTGACAACTTTCTACCCACACAAAACTGAACCACCTGCCCCACCCCTCCTCCAGGGCCCCTCCCCCTGCTTACTCCATCCCCCCTCTCTGTCGCTCATTCTCCCCATCCTCACTCGCTCATTTTCACTGGGCTGGCTCAGGGGGTTGGGGTGGAGGAGGGGGTGAGGGCCCCGGCTGGGGGTGCAAGCTCCACGGTGGGGTGGGGGATGAGGGGTTTGGGGTGCAGGAGGGCACTCTGTGCTGGGGATGAGGGGTTCAGAGTGCAGATGGGGGCTCTGTGCTGGGGCAAGGGGTTGTTGCGTGTGGGGAGCGTGAGGGCTCTGACTGGGGGTCCAGCTCTGAGGTGGGGCTGGGGATGAGGGGTTTGGGGTGCAAGAGGGGACTCAGGGTTAGGACCACGGGGTTCGGAGGGTGCTAGGAGGCTCTGGGCTGGAGCAGGGGTTAGGGCATGGGAGGGGGTCAGGGGTACAGGCTCTGGGAGGCACTTATCTGAAGCAGTTCCCAGAAGCAGCAGCATGGTCTCCCCTCCAGCTTCTACACAGAGACACAGCCAGGCGACTCTGCATGCTGCCCCCTCCACAGGCACTGTCTCTGCAGCTCCCATTGGCCACGGTTCCTGGCCAATGGGAGCTGCAGAGCTGGTGCTTGGGGTGGGGGCAGCGCGTGGAGACACATAGGAGATGGAGGGGGGACATGCCACTGCTTCTGGGATCTGCGTGGAGCAATAGCAGGCAGGGAGCTAGCCCCACTGCGCCACTGAGTGGACTTTTAATGGCCCAGTCAGCGTTGCCCCGGGCGTTCCGCTCAAATACCGGGCACCTGGCAACCCTAGGGGCAGGGCTGTGCTGCCTCACGAAGAATGGCCGAGGGGTTACTTATGAAGGCTATCATAACAGTCACAGTCGCTGGGCCTGAGGCGCCTCTCACTCTGTGTTTGTGCTGTGAAAATCCACTGACTCCAGTTTACACAGGCGTTGGATCAGAAACATGCTCCACCTTGTATCTTTTGCTTGTTTCCTTTCCCTCCCTCCCCTTACCCTCCGTTGGTGCTGCCAAGGCCCCAGCATGAACCTACCCCTGCTCCTCTGTTGCAGCCAGAGGAATGTCCCGGTGTCCTTCTTGGCCCAGGCAGCAGAGAGGTGAGATGCTGTGGGTTAGAATAATAGAATATCAGGGTTTGAAGGGACCTCAGGAGGTATCTAGTACAATCCCCTCAAAGCAGGACCAATTCCCAACTAAATCATCCTAGCCAGGGCTTTGTCAAGCCTGTCCTTAAAAACCTCTAAGGAAGGAGATTCCACCACCTCCCTAGGTAACCCATTCCAGTGCTTCACCACTCTCCTAGTGAAAATGTTTTTCCTAATATCCAACCTAAACCTCCCCTAGTTTGAAGCACTCATGGTCCAGGAGGAGATGCCTGCTGTGGAGCTGGCTGGGCCGAGTAGACAGCTGCCAGCCTGTGATCTCTGGGGAGCGGAGATGACATGGGGCTGGTTCCCTGTGACACAGCAATGGGAGGATGTGTTACTGTGGCACTGAGCTGTGACCCTGGGGGAAGTTGTAGAGAGGGGTAGGAGGGAACATGCCCAACTTTCAGCCCCACTTGGAGAGGAAGGGGAGGAGGCAGCAGAGAGGGGAGCAGAAGGGGTTTGAGGAGCTGTACCCAGAGGCAGGAACCAGATCCCTCCCTGTACCCTCCCCCACATACCCTTCCACTAAGTCTGCATGCAGAGTTCCTGACTGGGGCCTGAGCCGGGTGCGGAGGAGAGATGGTGGCAGAGGGGCTGCAGGGGTGAAATCCTGGCTCCAGTGAAGCTATTGGGAGATTGGCCATTCACTTCTGTGGCCCAGAGCAACTGTTTCTCAGAGGTGCTGAGCATGCCCAGGTCCCATTGACTTCAACACAAGCCGTTGGGTGCTTAGCACCTGTGAAAAGTCAGGCCCTTCAAAGGTGACTTTCTCGAGCAAAAGTCAGAGTTGGGGCTTGGCCCAAAGCCCGCTGTCGTCAATGAGAGTCCAGCGCTCTTCGTCTGGGGCTCGTTAGGGCCTGGAACGGAATGAACTGCACAGCCGGAGCGGAGCAAGCGTCCCCCCCTGCCAGCGAGTAACAGGAATGTTCCTCTCCAGGGAGGGCCGTCGGCTAAGCAGACAATTATCGTCTGATTTAAGAGGAACTAAATAAAACAAGCGAGCAAACAGAGCCCTGTGCAAAGGGATGGAGAGGAGCCCAGTGCCAGGCACTGGCAGCTTGTAAATAACTTCAGCTGTCCCCTCCAGGAGCACTGAGAGCTGAGACGGCAGGGGTGAGGAGCGACACGTTTCACTCCTCTCTTGGGGCTCATCAAAGCAAATAGAAACCTCTCCCATTTGTACAGCGTGCAGCGCTCCAGCCGGCTCCGTGCCAATGAGCTGCATAGCAGGCAGTCCCAGCAGGGGCTGGAAAGGGATGGCTGGGGGTGGAGGGGGGGGCGAGATTTATCACTGCTGAGCTGGGGGCCAGTAATTCTCTAGCAACTTCAAAGTGTTTTGCAGGCATTCATTAACTTGTTCTTCCTGCACCCTGGCAGATGGGGCAGGGGGCTGGGGGGTGAGTAAGGGTCTCTGAGCCCATTTAAAATGGGGGAAACTGAGGCAGAGAGGCTGAAGGAGCAAACTCTGGCTCCAGTGAAGCCACATGCAAGTATTGCCATTGACTTCAGTGGCCTTGAGGGGCTGTCTTTCCAAGGGCCTCAGCATGCACAGTTCCCAGTGATGTCAATAGGAGTGGTTGGTGCTTGGCACCTCTGAGAATCAGGCCCTCCAGTATGACTTGCTCGAGGTTCTGCAAGCGTTAGTGTTAGACCATGGGATTTCCTGGCTCTCAAACCTATGCTCAGGCCACTTGATCACTTCCCAGTGTAACCTGGGGGACACCTTAGAGGGGCTAGGATGCAGATCCAGCCACTCTTGTCCCCCGTGTCTAGGCAGCCAAAGGTAGAAGCCACAGAAGAAGTTCTCCCATTCACCCTCCATGCCAAGGTTTGCCTGAGAAATACAGGCAGGCTCACTGGGGATCTGTCTCCTTCAAACACCTGCTGATGCTTTCTGGAAGCCCTTGGCATGAATCCAGCTGAGAAAACATCTTGCCAATGTGCCACATCCTTCCAAAGCCCCAGCTCTTGAATTCCTTGTTCCTCGGTCACCATGAAGCAAATGCCCAGTGAAGTCACTGACCCGTGTGCCTCTGGCAGGCCTGAGTCAAAACCTCCTTGGGGTTTTGCCTGAGGCCATGGCTACACTAGAGAGTTGCAGCGCTGGTGAGGGGGTTAAACGCTGCAACCTAGGATGTGGCCACACTTGCAAAGCACGGCCAGCGCTGCAACTCCCTGGTTGCAGCGCTGGCTGTACACCAGGTCTAGCCTCGGGTGTAGGGATTCCAGCGCTGGTGATCCAGCGCTGGTCAGCAAGTGTGGACCCCACCAGCACTTTTATTGACCTCTGGGGTATAAGGAGGTATCCCAGAATTCCTGTCCACAACAAACCGGAAGAAAGGGAGAGCTCGGCGTTCAGCCAAACTGCTTATTTAAAAAACAAACACAGCTCCTGCTTGCTGAGCGAGCGGAGGCAGGCAGGGGAATTACTTTGGAATGTTCACAGCTGTTTGCTTGAAGAGAGAAACAGCACTCTCACACGGCAGAGGGGGAGGGGGAAGTCCGTGTTGAGCAGATGCTTATCTGGTCTGACGGGTATTTAGCAGTGCATAATTTGCATTTAGTGAATGAGAGAGGAGTGGGGGAAGGGAGTTAGAACTTTTAAAATGATTGAAGGTAGGCACTGTGTGTCTTCGGGCTTGGCTACACTCACACTTTACAGCGCTGCAACTGGGGTGTGAAAAAACACCCCCCTGAGCGCTGCAAGATACAGCGCTGTAAAGCGTCAGTGTAATCAGGGCAGCAGCGCTGGGAGCGCGGCTCCCAGCACTGCACGCTACACCCGTAAGGGATGTGGTTTATATGCAGCGCTGGGAGAGCTCTCTCCCAGCGCTGCCGCTCTGACTACACTCACACGTCAAAGTGCTGCCACGGCAGCGCTCCCGCAGTGCTGCCGCGGCAGCGCTTTGAAATTCCAAATGTAGCCATACCCTTCCAGTCCTTAGAACTTGCAAGGCAGGGAGCTGAGAACAGTGTCAACTCCAAAAATCCATTCTGTCTGTCTCCTCCACGCTCCCTGTCACATTCCACCCCACTCCCCTCTTTTGAAAAGCACGTTGCAGCCACTTGAATGCTGGGATAGCTGCCCACAATGCACCACTCCCAACAGCGCTGCAAGTGCTGCAAATGTGGCCACACTGCAGCGCTGGTAGCTGTCAGTGTGGCCACACTGCAGCGCTGGCCCTACACAGCTGTATGAACACAGCTGTAACTACCAGCGCTGCAGAACTGTAAATGTAGACATGGCCTGAGTAAGGACAGAGTAAAACCCAACTAGTCTTTGCCCAGGTGTGTAGAGGGTGGGGGAAGGGCGGGCAGAGCCTCCGAGTCTCCCGTTGGCTCCCAAAAGGGCATGTGCCCCCCCTCATGCACATGAGCCAGCCATTGAAGGGGGTGCACTCTGCCCCCCCAGCTGCATCTGGGAGCTATCCTGCAGGGTGCAGCTCTGCTTTCTCCACCCCACAGGCCAATGCCACCAGACACTTCAGCCGAGGGACGTCTGCCTGCAAACAGAGGTCCTGCAGCCTGTGCTGGCACTGATGCCAGTGGGGTGACTTGGCACCATTTTTCTGAGCTGGGCAGGCTTTGCACCTGCTTCGGCCCAGTGTAAATGAGCATGGTGCCGGCAGCGAGGAATTCACCCCAAGCTTGGCTGAAGGAGCTGCTCTGCTGCTCCTGCTCATTACTGTCCCTCCTGAGGATGTAGCTGAGAGAGCCCAAGTCTAGTGACAGGCATGCCAGGCTCAGATGTGGCACCTCTCGAAGGCACTGGTCAGGTCAGGCCCACTCGCCTTCAACCCGCTTCAGTTGCCTGCCCACTGGCAGCTCTAGGGTACATGGCCTCTGCTGCCCTAAGACTAATGGGGGGATGCAAAGAAGGCTTCAAGCCACCTGTATTCCCATGGCCCCAGTCCCATAGCAATAACAGGGACAGATCAGTGCCGAACGCGGCCAGAATTTGTGCACCTGTTCTCAGGGAAACGGCTGTAGTCCTGCTCCAGCTTCCCATTGCCATCCATGGAAGTCTGGGGGCGTTTGGAGTGAGTAGAAGCTATGGCAGCAGGTCAGGGTTTGATACGAAGTTCAGTGGGGCTGGAGGGGAGAGAGGAATAGCAGAAGTTGGGGACGATGCACAACTGTCTCTGAAGAATGGCTAGCAAAGCTTTCCATGCGGCATCGGTGGGCGCCTGAGGAATTGTATTAGCCAGCTGCTGCCTCATGGACGTGAGCCCTTCCCAAGCCTCCCAGAGACAATGAGGGCAGCAGAGGAAGGAGAGTTCAGTTGTTAGGGCCGTTGCCTAGGACTTAGGAGAACTGGTTTCAATTACCGGCTTTGCCACAGATTCCATGTGTCCTGGGGCCTATCACTTGGGCCAGATTTTTAACGGTATTTAAGTGCCTAAAGATGCAGATAGACACCTAATAAGATTTTCAGAAGTCTAAATACTTTTACAAAATCTGATCCTCAGCCTCCCCATCTGCAGGATGGCGACAGTAGCCCGGCCCTACTTCCCAGGGGAGTTGTGTATTAATGAGCAGATACTTCGGTAACAGGGTCATATAAGTACTGTAGATCAGGGGCAGCTCTAGTTTTTTTGCTGCCCCAAGCATGGCAGTCAGGCAGCTTGCCTGCGGGAGGTCCCCTGTCCCTTGGATTTGGCAGCTTGCCTGCGGGAGGTCCTCGGTCCCATGGATTCAGTGGCTTGCCTCCGGGAGGTCCCTGGTCCCGTGGATTCAGCGGCTTGCCTGCGGGAGGTCCCCGGTCCCGTGGATTCGGCGGCTTGCCTGCGGGAGGTCCCCAGTCCCGTGGATTCGGCAGCTTGCCTGCGGGAGGTCCCTGGTCCCGTGGATATGGCGGCTTGCCTGCGGGAGGTTCCCGTTCCTGTGGATTCGGCGGCTTGCCTGCTGGAAGTCCCTGGTCCTGTGGATTTGGCGGCTTGCCTGCGGGAGGTCCCCGGTCCCATGGATTCGGTGGCTTGCCTGCGGGAGGTCCCCGGTCCCATGGATTAGGCAGCTTGCCTGCGGGAGGTCTGCCAGTCCCGTAGATTCGGCAGCTTGCCTGCGGGAGGTCCCTGGTCCCGTGGATTCGGCGGCTTGCCTGTGGGAGGTTCCCGTTCCCGTGGATTCAGCGGCTTGCCTGCTGGAAGTCCCTGGTCCTGTGGATTTGGCGGCTTGCCTGCGGGAGGTCCCCGGTCCCGTGGATTCGGTGGCTTGCCTGCGGGAGGTCCCTGGTCCCATGGATTAGGCAGCTTGCCTGCAGGAGGTCTGCCAGTCCCGTCGATTCGGCAGCTTGCCTGCGGGAGGTCTGCCAGTCCCGTCGATTCGGCGGCTTGCCTGCAGGAGGTCCCCAGTCCCGTGGATTTGACGGTTTGCCTGGGGGATTCCCCAGTCCCGTGGATTTGGCGGCTTGCCTGGGGGAGGTCCCCAGTCCTGCGGATTCGGTGGCTTGCCTGCAGGAGGTCCCTGGTCCTGTGGATTTGGCAGCTTACCTGGGGGAGGTCTGCCGATCCTGTGGATTAGGCGGCGTGCCTGCGGGAGGTCCCCAGTCCTGTGGATTTGGCAGCTTGCCTGGAGGAGGTCTGCCGGTCCCATGGCTTCAGCGTATCTGCCTCTGAATTCCCGCCGAATTGGCGGGACTGGTGGACCTCCCACAGGCGCGCCACCGAAGGCTGCCTGACTGCCCCCCTCGCTTGGAGCCCTGGTGTCTGGAGCTGCCGCTGCCGTAGATAGATTAAAGTGACCGATCCCTTAATGAAATGTTACCGAAGGACTGAATCTTCCACACTGGGTGCTGGTTGTTTGCTACAGGCAGGTAGGAGGGGAAAAAATAAAACAACAAACTTGATTGGCTTCTAAGTGCCTTGAGCTAAAGCCGGCAACGCAGCTCTTTGACTGTCACACGTGAGTCTTTCTTGTGCTGTGTTTAGGGTGCAGGATGTATGGGACTGACCTTCAACAAAGAGCACTGAATTAAGGACACCCCTGATGGTGCCTTCAGGTACAGAGCCGCTAACCCAGGGACAGAAATAGCAGCCTGCTTGCTATGACCTGACCAGTCTTAAAAGCCGCCCTTTACCATGCTGGGAGCTGGGATATCATGCAGATCAAGCAGTTGTTATGCCAGGAAATTCCCCTTTGCTCTTAATGGGTATTCACAGTTGCTTTTCATTTAGGAAGCTGAGCAATTTTGTGGAGCAGGTCACTAGCAAGAGCAGCTTGTGTTTGTTAAGGAAGAGAGCAGCGTGGGCTGGTGGTCAGAGCACAGGACTGGAAATCAAGTCATCCAAGTGGAGCTGGGTGATTGAGTGACCGATTTTTTCATTGAAACCAGAACTTGCCAGGAATTTTCTACGCTCTCTGGAGCAGGGGCCATGTCTTTGCTCTGCGTTTGTACAGTGCTGAGCACAATGGGACTCTGGCCCATGACTAGGGCACCTAGGGGCTCTGGGAACACAGGTAATAAATAATAATAAAAAAATTTCTATCAAAATGATTTTTGATGGAAAATACAGTTTCTGAAAAACTGAATTCTTCTGAGGGACAGATCTGCTCCTGGTGGCAGTGGACTTCAGGGAAGCTCCACTATAGTAACTGAGCCTTTGACTCAAGGTTTAAAGATTACTTCGAAGATGAAAAACACTAAGTATCTAATCTGCTAAGTGTTTCTAAAGTATTTTGAGAGCCTTGGCTGCAGAGAGGGTAGATTCATGCTATAGTGGATGAAATATGTAGCTCTTAGGAGGTCAGTGTAATTATCTCCTTTTTACAGATGGAGACTGCAGGCACAGAAAGACTAATACAATTTACTCAAGATTTGAGCAAGGATCTGACAGAGGAAGCCGGATCTTCTGCCTCCTATTCTCTATACTTTTTGATAGGAATTGTCAAAGGGCCCAATCCCCAATGGCATTCAGTAGAATTTCTGTTCTCCAAATCCCCACCTATAGTGTTAAAAATTCCCCCAAGCTCAGGTTGCTGTGGCTTTCATCTCAGGATTATAAGTGTGTAGAACATTTTGAAAGCTTTAGTTTAAAAACCCAGAAAATTAAGAGTTAAGGTTGCTCTTCCCCAAATCAGAGTCACGCTTAAATAACCTTAACTCTGCCCTGCAGCGGGGTGACAATGCAGCGGTCTCAGCTCATTTTGAGAGCTATTGTCTAATGTTAGATTCAGCCCTGAAGGGGGACCCTGTGCTCAGCCCAGCATCTTCACTGGAGAGATGCTGTTTAGGAGAGTAATGGCGAACTCGTAGCCTTGATTTATAGCTGAACTGCCCAGCTCTTGTTCATGAATGTCTGGCCTGGTAAACACTGTTTGCTGTTGGCAAACAGCAGCAAAATAATGTGCATGTCCAATGCCTGTGATTTATAATGTGTAAGGAGGGGGAGGAAAGGCCCCATATTCCAGTTCTCTCTTGATGTGTGGCTAACCCAGGTATTTTTTCCTTGTATAAAGCGTGTGCTGTGAGAATGCTTTTAATAATGCAAGACACCTGAAGAAATGGTGTAACTGTCTGTGATTGAATTAAGAACACACAATGCTCAAGCTTGTAATTCCAGACAGAGGAGCAGAGTACCTCCGGTCTGCTCTGGAGTGTGCTTTCCCCAGTGCACTTGATGACAGCGTGTATGAAGATTTGCATGTAGAAAGGGAATGAGCAGTGGGCTGCCTTTTGGAGTCAATTTATTATAGGGATCCCATTTTTTACTCTAGCATTAAATGCACTTCACTAGCGCTTCCACAAAGCCACGCAGTGTAGTGCAATGCAGTTCTGATTTGTTTTCCCCCATGTGTGACTTCTGCCTTTTGTTGTCGCTGCTGGGGCAGAGTTAAGGTGAGGATGGTTGTCTGAGTGTGATGCCATGGCTTACTGTAGACAGGAACCTCAACTCTGAATTTGATGGGTTGGTAAATCTTTTTTAACTCTGGTGTTGCTGAATGGTTGCAAGCACCCATAAATCTGGTACGTGCCTGCAGCCACAACTTTCTGTATGGGAATTTCCTTCTTTGTTTATAAAGGTCAACTGGGCAGAAGCCTAGTTCCTGCAAAACCCAGGAAGTCCACAAGTGGGAAGGCCTAAACCAGATGGTGGTGGATGGAGACTAAATGAGACTCAGTCCAGTCCCAACAAAAGTGCCCCCGCAGTGGATCCCAGCACGCTCCAACAGCTTGCTCCCTCTTTGTGTGGATCTTTGGATCCAAACACTGGGATCTATGGATCTTCTCAGACCTGAGTGTGGACCCACAGATCCTGCCTCAGTCCACCTCTGCCAGCAGAACTGAGGAGGTCCATGGTGGCAGATTTCCTCTTGAACTAACATGGCTTCTGAAGCTAGTGGGGGGATCAGTGGTGTCTGGTGCCAGGTCAGGCTAAGGGCCTTAGAGCTGGAGTGGGGAGCGCCCACCGAGAGCCCAAGGCTCCAACCAGCCCCCCATCTCTCTGTGCTTTACTCCACCACATCTGTTGCACTATGGGCCCTGCCGGCCTTTTGACCTCTCAGAACTGGACCCGGAGGGCTGGTCTTACCATGATGCGAACTGAGGTGGCCGCCTCAGGTGCCAGATTGTGGGGCGGAGGGCGGGGGGGAACACCACTAGGACCCAGAGCTTAGAAAATTGTGTCTGGTGCTGGTGCATATGTACTCTCTCTGCTCTAGATGCACAGAGATGGTGGAGTGCTGTGCTGGAGGAAGGAGGGCACAAGAGACATAACAGGCAGGCAGGAGAAAAGGTGAGAGGGAATAACAGAAAGCAGCAGAAGCTGTAGGGAAAGAGAGGGGAGGAGCCTCTTATGTACCTCTCTAGCACCCCGCAGGAGCCGGCATTGATTCACACCAGCTTCTCAGCCAGCTTCCTGGTTCCTGCTGCTTCCCTGAACCCATTTGAGGGAACAGGCAGTCACCTGAAGTAGTAGGAGCCAGTTAGGCCCTTAAGACGCTGATATCTTCCCTCACTCAAGCCCTGCTACCAGCCTGCTTATTTGTCCCCTTCAACTGAGTGTTGAAAGCCACTCTAGCTGGCACAGAACAGCAGTCGAGTGAAAGAAGAAAAGGCCCCTCTGGGGCAGCATTCAGAAAAAGAAAGAAGAAAGCAAAGGAAACTTTTCTATCTAAGCAGGAAGGAGCTCTCCTGAGATACATAGACACAAATGTTCACGGTGAGCCTTCTGGCCCCAGTGAGGATGTGAGCAGTGAGGAGATGCCTGATCTTCCAGTTAGTTAGAGTGCAGGTGACCTGGCAGCTGCTGCAGCATCCATATCTCCGTCTCAGATGGATGTCACCATGCACATTCCTGAAGAAAAGTGTAGATCAGAGAAGATTGTGGTGGAGGTGCAAGAAACAGCTGCTGCTGAGTTTCGTTCTTTAAGTCTAGATGATCCAGGACTGTGGACCCACTTGAGCAACATGGTTTTTCTAAAGGAAAATCGTGTGTTACTAATCTATTAGAGTTCTTTGAAGGGGTCAACAAACATGTGGACAAGGGGAATCCAGTGGACATAGTGTACTTAGATTTCCAGAAAGCCTTTGACAAGGTCCCTCACCAAAGGCTCTTAAGTAAATTAAGTTGTCATGGGATAAAAGGGAAGGTCCTTTAATGGACTGAGAAAAGACAGAGAACAAAGGGTAGGAATTAATGATAAATTCTCAGAATGGAGAGGGGTAACCAGTGGTGTTCCCCAAGGGTCAGTCCTAGGACCAATCCTATTCAACTTATTCATAAATGATCTGGAGAAAGGGGTAAAAAATGAGGTGGCAAAGTTTGCAGATAATACTAAAATGCTCAAGATAGTTAAGACCAAAGCAGACTGTGAAGAACTTCAAAAAGATCTCACAAAACTAAGTAATTGGGCAGCAAAATGGCAAATGACATTTAATATGGATAAATGTAAAGTAATGCACATTGGAAAAAATAACCCCAACTATACATACAATATGATGGGGACTAATTTAGCTACAACGAGTCAGGAAAAAGATCTTGGAGTCATCATGGATAGTTCTCTGAAGACGTCCACGCAGTGTGCAGAGGCGGTCAAAAAAGCAAACAGGATGTTAGGAATCATTAAAAAAGGGATAGAGAATAAGACAGAGAATATATTATTGCCCTTATATAAATCCATGGTACTCCCTCATCTTGAATACTGCGTACAGATGTGGTCTCATCATCTCATAAAAGATACACTGGCACTAGAAAAGGTTCAGAAAAGGGCAACTAAAATGATTAGGGGTTTGGAGAGGGTCCCATATGAGAAGAGATTAAAGAGGCTAGGACTTTTCAGCTTGGAAAAGAGGAGACTAAGGTGGATATGATAGAGGTATATAAAATCATGAGTGATGTGGAGAAAGTGGTTAAGGAAAAGTTATTTACTTATTCCCATAATACAAGAACTAGGGGCCACCAAATAAAATTAATAGGTAGCAGGTTTAAAGCAAATAAAGAGAAGTTCTTCTTCACGCAGCGCACAGTCAACTTGTGGAACTCCTTACCTGAGGAGGTTGTGAAGGCTAGGACTATAACAGTGTTTAAAAGAGAATTGGATTAACTCATGGAGGTTAAGTCCATTAATGGCTATTAGCCAGGATGGGTAAGGAATGGTGTCCCTAGTCTCTGTTTGTCAGAGGGTGGATATGGATGT
The DNA here is from genome assembly GCF_007399415.2 of Gopherus evgoodei. Lineage (NCBI taxonomy): Eukaryota > Metazoa > Chordata > Testudines > Testudinidae > Gopherus > Gopherus evgoodei. The sequence goes on from NC_044334.1 coordinate 31,273,239, forward strand.
CAGGAGAGAGATCACTTGATCTTTACCTTTTAGATTCACTCCCTCTGGGGCACCTGGCACTGGCCACTGTCGGTAGACAGGATACTGGGCTGGATGGACCTTTGGTCTGACCCAGTACGGCCGTTCTTATGTTCTTATGAACAGTAGCCTGAGGGACTTTCTTGTACTGCATGGGCCACAGCAAGTGAAGAACATCATGTTCCCCAAAGGCAATGAAAATAGAAGGTTCCATCCAAAACATTACTGGTGTGAAATCCCCAGTGGTGACAAAGTGGAGAGGCCATGGCTTACGTACTCAAAAACCCAGAATGCAGCATACTGTTTTTGTTGCAGACTCTTCCAGTATAATGTTCCAGCCACATTGGGTTGTACAGGAACAAAGGACTGGAAAAATCTGGCTAGAAATCTGGCATGCCATGAGTAGAAACCAATCCACCAGAGAGCATTCCATAGGTGGAAAGAGATTGAGATAAGACTAGAGTTAAAGGCCACCATAGATGACCAGCATCAAGAGAAGATTGCATCAGAGTCTCTTTACTGGCAAAATGTTCTGAAAAGGCTCATTGCCATTGTGAGAATGCTTGCTACCCAAAACCTAGCATTGCGTGGCACTTCAGATCAGCTGTATGTGCCAAACAATGGAAACTTCCTTAAAGTCGTGGAGCTAATGACTGAGTTTGATGCTGTACTCCAGGAGCATCTAAGAAGAATCACCACCCAGAAATGTACACACGGCACTACCTTGGAAAAACAATTCAAAAGGAGATCATACAGTTACTGGTAACAAAAGTCAAACAGAAGATAGTGGCAGATCTGAAGTCAGCAAGATATTACTCTGTTATTCTGGACTGCATACCTGATATCAGCCATACGGAACAAATGACTTTAATGGTGCATATTGTTACAACAACAGAACCTAGTGAAAATGTCCCTGCAATGGTGACTGTCAGAGAGCATTTTCTAGAATTTATTGACATTGATGATACTACAGGAGCTGGTATAACAAATGTGCTTCTTAAAAATCTGGAAGATACGGGAACTGCGATAGTTGACACGAGAGGTCAGGGCTATGATAATGGTGCCAACATGAGAGGAAAGAACAGAGGAGTGCAGACATGGATCCGAGAGTTAAACCCTCGAGATTTTTTTGTCCCATGCAGTTCTCACTCATTGAACTTGGTGGTCAGTGATGCAGCATCAGCTTCTAGTGAGGCTGCTGAATTTTTTAACGTAATTCACAGCATCAATGTACTTTTCTCTCCATCAACTCATCGATGGCAAATTTTGAAGGAACATCTGGGAACATCCTCTGACACTGAAACCACTGAGTGCCACACGATGGGAAAGTCGAGTGGAGGTGATAAAGCCTAACAAACACCAAATTGGGAAGATAGATGATGCCATAGTTGCCATTCTAGAGGATAATGCTATGACAGGAATGGTTCATGGGAGAACAGTGGCAGAGAGAAATGGAATCACCAGACACTTACATAACTTCACATTTCTGTGTGGCTTAGTGTTGTGGCCTGACATAGTGTTTGAAATAAATGTTGTAAGCAAGAGACTCCAAGGTGTTGACCTTGCTATACCTGGAGCAATGAAACAACTGGACAAAGCAAAGTCATACCTACAGTCTTACCGGTCAGATGAGGGATTTCAAAACATTCTGAAGAGTGCACAGAAGTTGGCAGAGGAACTTCACATTGAAGCTATTTCCCCACCCATTCAAGAATACAAGAGTCACCGAAGATGACGACATTTTGATTATGAGGCATGGGATAATCCCATGAGACCCCAAACAACAATTCAAAATTGAATTCTTTAACCAGGTGCTAGACTGTGTAATACAGTCAGCTGAAAAACGTTTCATGAAGCTGAAGGAACACAGCAGTATATTTGGGATGTTGTAGGATATTCCAAAACTCCTCACTATACCTGACGAAGACCTACACCAGCAATGCAGGGCACTAGAGACAGTGTTGACACATGATGACGCGCATGATATTGGTGCGAGTGATTTAGGTGATGAACTGAATGCCCTTTCAAGATACATTCCAGCAGGATCAACTCCAAAGGCTGTTCTGGAATATATGTGCACAAATAAGATGACTACCCTCTTTCCAAATGCTTTCGTTGCTCTGCGCATACTCCTAACCCTTCTTGTAACAGTTGCCAGTGGAGAATGCAGCTTCTCCAAGCTGACGTTAATAAAAACACATCTACGCTCCACAATGACACAGGAGAGGCTGGTTGGCCTTGCAACCATCTCAGTAGAGCATGAACTGGCCCAGACTGTGGACCTTCTAGAAGCAGTTCAAATCTTTGCAACCAAGAAGGCACGGAAAGCACCACTTTATTTAAACAGAGAAAAATGCCAGTGTTTATTATGCAGACAAGAAAAGTTACATTTGCTGTTCAGGCATTTGAAAGTTAAGTGTTACTTAAAATTTTTGAATAAGGCATTTTAAGTTGTTAGTTCTCCTTTTTTGGGGTAGGTAGCAGAGCAGTATGATGAGAGGAGTAGAAAAGGAAGAAGGCAGAACTGAGACCTTTCAAAGTTTTGGCCCAAGTGAGGGGACATGGGGGAATCATTTGAGCTCCCCGCCTCAGGTGCCAAAATGTTGTGTCCCAGCCCTGCCCGAGCCGTTCCAAGCTCCTGACCTTCTGCTTTTCTGCACACTGGATGGGAAGCATCCAGACCATCCTGCTCTGCTGGGACCGGGGCACAGCGATCAGAATGCAGGGCATGGTGGGGGGTGGGGAGGGACACACTTCTTAGAGACCCCGGGGCCTTGTCTGCTTTGGGATCAGATCAAAGGCTGCTTTCTGGGGCCATAGGGGTATCAATCAAAGCAAGGAAGTAAGAGCGGGAGCTAATGACCCCTCTGGGGAGGTGTGTGTGAGGGGCAGGGTTATGTTACTGAGCTGTCCCGAGGAAGAGAAGGCCTGTCACTCATTTGGGGCCCCACTGGCTGGGGAGGGCTGGGTGCTGAGGCAGTTCGAGCAGCCCAGGAAGGGGTTCTTGTCAGTCATCCCCCGGACACTGTGATCGTGTTGGGCAAGGCCTGTAGCCAGCAGGGCAGGTGTCCAGATATCAGCCTGTGGCTGCCTCCACTCTGATTTCATCACCTGGCCTAAGCGCAGGGAGAGAGCAGAGGCAGTTTTTGCCTCCCCTGTCAAGAAGCTGCTGGCCCCAGTGCAAGGCTGCAGGTGTCCTGACTTGTCTCCCTCCTTATATGAGGCTGTGCAGTGTCCCCCTAGGCCACCCAGACCCAGTTCTGCCCCACCCCACCCCTGTCTCTGTGCCTCCCCTGCGCTGGGGGGTATTCCCTGGAAGGTGTCAGGGAGCCACAAGACAACAACGGACTGGGCTCTCTGTGCCTCTGTCTGTCTGTCCAGCTGTTCCTCTCATCTCTCTATCTGTCTCCACAGTGATTGCTATGAGAGGCAGACCACTGAGGTGCCTGTTGTATCGCACTAGCCATCATCTGCAAATGGACACGGACTTGTCTAGGCCAGGAGCTCCCGGGAATGGATTCCCCTTCGCTGGGGGCTTAGCGCCAGAGAATCCTAGGACTGGAAGGGACCTGGAGAGGTCACCTTGTCCAGGTCCCTGAACTCATGGCAGGACTCGATATTATCTAGGTCCCAAACTGTGGGGCATGGGGGGAGCCCCGGGCCAGTCCCCACAGGGAGCGGGGAGGAGCACCACACTTCCAGCCCTGCTCCACCCTAGCCCAGCTCTGCCCTCTTTCCCCCTCTGCCCCCAGCCCAGCTCTGCCTCTCGCTTCAGCTCCTCCCCCACCCCCAGTTCTGCCTCCAGCTCCTCCGTCAGCTCTAGCACCTCTGCTGAGGGGTGGGGGGAGTACAGGTTCCATTACTGGTAAGGAAAAGTTTGGGCACAGCTGATGTAGACCATGACAGGTGTTTATCTAACCTGCTCTTAAAAAATCTCCCGTCAAGGCTGATTCCCCACTCTGGCACTTCGAGTGCAGGGGAGGCGGCGCGGGGGGGCGGCCTGCAAGGATTCTAAACATTAATCCTGTCCACTCCAGCCTGGTATTAAACTCCCAAGGTTACAGCTTCTCTCTGACCTTGGCCGGGTAGATGCTGCCACCACCCAAGCGCAAAACCCCTTTGAGAACCCAGGAAGGCGCACTTGGGAATTCCCTCCTCTGGGTACCCTCAAGCCCTTTCACCCCCGCTTCCTGGGAAGAGCTGAGAAAAAAATAAAGAAAAACCAACTGTTGCCACCAGCTAATTAAACAACATGTGCACAAACCTCTTAGGTACACAAAAATCGAATCCTGTTCTTCAAAAAGATAAATTTTATTAAACCCAAAAAGAAAGGAAATACATCTGGAACTTAGGCTTTTTGCTAGATCTTAAAAGAAACAATTACAAAAATTAAGCATCACGATATCTCTCTTGAGGTTCAGCTTAAAGAGTACAAGAAAACAAAAACATTTGGAGTTAGCACAGAGGAGTCCACAAACCAATAAAAAATAAAAGAAATAACCCTAATCGTGTCTTACTAGACATTCCCTAATTGACTTATTTCTGGGGTTTCAGATAAGCCATCTTAGGTGTGATCTGATGGCTTTTCATACCTGGCTTAAAGCTTCTTACAGCATAACTACTCCCTGTTCCCATCTTTCCTGGAGAACATCACACAGATACACGGAAGTTTTTTTCCCAATATTAAAAAGTTCTAGCCCTTGGCTCTTTTGGTCAGGTGTCCACTCCTTTCCTTTTACCTATGGGCTTGTTAACCCTTTACAGGTAAAGCAAGTAGAGAACAACCACCACGAGAGATTCCATAGCCAACTGGCTGGCTGGGTGTCCGCAAAAGAGAGCTACGCCCCCCCGTCTCATTTATCACATCTCCAGTGATGGATATTCCACAATCTCCCTGGGCAATTTATTCCAGTGCTTAGCCACCCTGACTGGAAGTTTTTCCTAATGTCCAGCTTAAATTTCCTAATGTCCCTTGCTGCAATTTAAGACCATTGCTTCTTGTCCTACCCTCAGAGGTTAAGAAAAACAAATTCTCTTGGACGGCAACAGAAGAGGGTACAGAACATGTACAATTTCCAGTGAGCTCTGGTTGCCAGCATCACGGGGTATAACGGGTTAGATGCTATTGCTAACCTGATCCAGCCACACTAGGCTGGAGGGGGATGGAGCGCCCAGTGACCAGATACCAGGCCTGGCTCACAGCTCAGCCTGAAGAGGACTGGTGGACATGTGTCGAGATCCTGGTAGGAGGAATGCACAGGTGCACAGATATGAGGATGGTGGAGCTCTGGATGGAGGTGGGGAAGTGAAAGCACCGGGAATGCAGGGTGAGGGGACAGAAGGAGCAGGAAATAAGGTGGCTCCTGGTGGCAGGTGACGGGGAAGAGGAAGTGACAAAGAGAAGTGGGGCCCGCAGGAGATGGTGGAAAAATCCTCTCCTGCTGGAGGCAGGACAGTGTGACGGGAGTGCAGCGGGCAGGTCACTGCAGTAGCAGCAGCTGGGCCATAGGAACTGCGCACCAGATCATCACAGAGCTTTAGGTTTCTGTCACTGATTTGGCTACATAATCACCCGGAGACCCTTATTTTAGTTATGCCATCACCACTGTACCCTAGCGCTTTGTTCTGGCCCCTGTGTCTGAGCACTGCACAGCAGGGGCACTGGAACCGAGCAGGGCAGGGGGGCAATGCTCTCACCACTTTTTACCAGCCGTAAGAAAGGTTAATAATTATGTCATGTGATTAAATTGCCAGGAATATGTCCAATCAAAACTGGCAACCCCAACCATAAGGGCAAGCGACTGGGGGATGGGGTGGAGTCTTGGGAGGAAGAGGCAGCGTGGGAGCAGGGCCTCAGGGGGAATGGGCAGTGGGGGGGGCAGGCCACAGTTTGAGTGCCAATGGCCACCCCTACTTTTAGGTAGCTTCCACCACTCCTGCCTCACAGTCTTTAATGCATTTATCCCCCCAGCGGGGGCCATTATCCCCATTTAGTTAGGCAGCTCACTCAATGGGGACAAGGTGTCCGAATACCTCTAGGTGTGAGTGACTGCCCAAGGCCACACAGGACGTATATGGCAGAGCGCAGACTTGAATCCTGGTCTCCCAAGTTGTAGGCCAAGCACCCTAACCTGCCTCTACTTTCCTGTCAACCTAAGATCACCTGCTTAAATGTGACTGACATCTGTCCCAGGTGGTTCATTCTGTCCCCCAGTCTCTCTGCAGGAGGATGGTGTGCGCAGTGCAGTGGTTGTTTATATGTTCCCATTGCTCTGGGTTTATCCCAAAGAAGGCAGGTCAGAGGACTGCTGGGCAGGTAGGGTGGATGATAGGGTGGTTGGGGATGGTCCCAAGTTCCTGGGGAAGTCTCCTATACAGATGAGATTTAGCCTTGTGATTTATTGTGCATGAAGAGCCGGGTTGTCAGCCATAATCTTTGTCCCAGAGCTTTCAGGGATCTTTTAGATAGGCTGGGCCCAGGCCATGGAGCCCCTTGCAGATCAGAGCCAAGACCTTGACCTTGACTCAGTCATCTGTGGATTCCTCAAAGAATGGGACTTGAGCTTGCCTTCCCTTCAGGGCACAGCACACACGCGTGAGGGGCTTCAAGGTGATGGTTGATGTCGTCCACCTCAGGACAAGCTTAATAACCACAAAGCTGCTGGCCTGGCCCCGGAGAGGCCATCTCTTAATACAGTAACTGAGTCATATACGCTGAGATCCTGAAGGTGGGAAGGTGCCTGAGGATAACTCCTTGGCAGCCTTGTGTCTCTCCTTAGTCCAGGGCTGTTTAGCACCCAGGGGCCACGTTCCACGTACGGCACATTTAGAACATTGTATGTGTCATCAGGTAATCAAGGGAGCCTGGGAAATTTATTATGTGGATCACAGGAAATGGGAGAAAGAGCTTTTCCCTCCTCAGCAACTTGTCTTTGAGGGTGGATGGGTGTTCAGGATGGATTTCCCAGCTACCTGGGCCTGCTCCGATGGGGATAAAAGCAAGTGAGAGAGAGAGGTGTGATGGGGTCACTGTGGATGTGTTAGGTAAATATGGGGTATGTCTTAGGGCAGTAGAAGAGACGGGGTGAGGGTTTAGGGTCTGTGTGTCTTGGGGCAGAACGGGTGGGGTGGGGTCACTGGGGATGTGTTAGGGAGATATGGGGTACTTCGCAGGGCAACAGAAGGGTGTGTAGGGTCAGGAGTGATAGGGTCTTTGGGTAGTAGGGCTGTGGTGCGGTCACTAGGGATGTGGGGCTGTAGGTGTACATGGGTTTAGCGAGGCTATGCTGGCACTGTGGGCCAGCTTCTGCTCTGGTATAAATCAGGAGTAAGTTCCCTGTGGCGCCTCCTCGGGCTGTGCTGATGAAGCTGAGAGCAGAGCCAGGCCCAGCGGCAGAGCACGTTTCCATCGGCGTTGGCTCAGCTGGGGTCACCAGCATTCATGCCCAGAGTCCCAGGAAGAGCTCACTGGATCCCAGCTCTGCTGCACTGGCCTGGGTAGCTTGCAGGCGCCTGCTGGATCTCGGCCACATTTAACTTGGTGCTTTCAGGCCAAAGAGGCCGCAGGGAAGCCTGTGTGGTTCTCTGTCAACTCTGGGAATCCATTGCTCTTCCAGAGAACAAGACATTGATATTGCTTCAGCAGCATTCCCAGAGCAGCCTGGGGGCTGCCGGGCTAGTGCATCACCGCCAGGCAGAGGCTCTCCTGCTTGCTACATCCCCACCCTCAGGGCTGTGTATTGTGGCCACCAACATCCAGGCCCCAAGATGGTTTCCCTGGGAGCAATGTTCCCTCTAATTTTTGACAGGCTGTGTGTGCAAATTTTTGTGCTTCTGTGCAAATTTTTGTGCACGCGGTGTTTCACTGTGTGCACGGTGCTTAGGATGTGTGTGCGCAGGCACCCGCACACAGCTTAGAGGGAACAGTGCCTGGGAGCTTTCCCTTGGCCTGCCAGAGGGATTGCTCTCAGGAATGTCTCCCAACCATAGAATCATAGAAGATTAAGATTGGAAGAGAGCTCAGGTCATCATCTAGTCCAACCCCCTGCTCAAAGCAGGACCAACACCAACTAAATCATCCCAACCAGGGCTTTGTCAAGCCAGGCCTTAAAAACCTTTAAGGAAGGAGATTCCACCGCCTCCCTGGGTAACCCATTCCAGTGCTTCACCGCCCTCCTAGTGAAATAGTGTTTCCTAATATCCAACCTACACCTCCCCCACTGCAACTTGAGACCATTACTCCTTGTTCTCTGATCTGCCACCACTGAGAACAGCTGAGCTCCATCCTCTTTGGAACTCCCCCTTCAGGTAGTTGAAGGCTGCTATCAAATCCCGCCTCACTCTTCTCTTCTGCAGACTAAACAATCCCATTTCCCTCAGCCTCTCCTCAAAAGTCATGTGCTCCAGCCCCCTAATCCTTTCTGTTGCCCTCCGCTGGACTCTTTCCAATTTGTCCATATCCTTTCTGTAGTGGGGGCCCAAAACTGGATGCAATACTCCAGATGTGGCATCAGCAGTGCCAAATAGAGAAGAATAATCACTTCCTTCGATTTGCTGCCAATGCTCCTACTAATGCAGCCCAATATGCCGTTAGCCTTCTTAGCAGCAAGGGCACACTGTTGACTCATATCCAGCTTCTCATCCGCTGTAATCCCTAGGTCCCTTTCTGCAATTCTTAGCCAGTCAGTTCCCAGCCTGTAGCAGTGCATGGGTTCTTCTGTCCTAAGTGTAGGACTCTGCACTTGTCTCTGTTGAACCTCATCAGGATTCTTTTGGCCCAATTCTAGAGTTTGTGGAGGTCATTCTGGACCCTATCTCAACCCTCCAGCATATCTCTCTCTCCCCGCAGCTTAGTGTCATCTGTGAACTTGCCGAGGGTGCAATCCATCCCATCATCCAGATCATTTATGAAGATATTGAACAAAACCAGCCACAGGATCGACCCTCGGGGCACTCCGCTTGATACCAGCTGCCAACTAGACATGGAGCCATTGATCACTACCCGTTGAGCCCGACAATCTAGCCAACTTTCTATCCATCTTACAGTCCATTCATCCAGCCCATACTTCTTTAACTTGCTGGCAAGAATACTGTGGGAGACCGTTATCAAAAGCTTTGCTAAAGTCAAGGAATAACACATCCACTGCTTTCCCCTAGACCACCTCCTGAGGTCCCTTCCAACCCTGATATTCTATGATACTTGCTCTGTTGGGGAGGTCCCTGCCTGGATAGGTGGCCAGAAAAGCTTTGGGCAAGAACCCATGCATTTAAAGGGGAAGGAAGCAGCAGCACCTAAGGCGAAAAGCTAGATAGGAATTTTTGCTGCCCCTTCCTGACACCACTGTCGTGTTCTGACAGCAGTATCACCCCTCTGCCAAGCCAGCAGCAGATGCCCAGGGCCTTGCAGATCTTGACTTCCCAGTGGAGGAGAAACTGGTGATGCAGAGTCTGGGTATTCGCTACGTGTCACTTGCTTGATTTACACATATACACCAGTTCTGGAATAGAGATGATCAAACAGCATGTAGGGCAATGCCTTCTTCTAGGAATCTCAGCCCATCACCAACGCCTGGTTCCCAGGAGGCAACTCTGTCTCAAGAATTGACACTAATCAGAACCCAAGGCAGTAGCTGCCTCACCTCCTGTCCACACCGCTCCTTATGTTCCTAAGCTGCCTCTACCCAAAAAAAGTACATAAGCCAAAGCTAAAACCAAAGCAGCATGTCTTCCCAAGACTGACCATGTCCTTCCTTAGAGGTTTTTAAAGTCAGGCTTGAAAAAGCCGTGGCTGGGATGATTTAGTTAGATTTTGAGCAGGGGGGTGGATTAGATGACCTCTTATGATTCTATATCATGTCTACTGTCTTCCCTGTATCTACAGAGCCACTTGTCTCATCATAGAAGGCAATCGGGTTGGTCAGGCATTACTTGCCCTTGGTGAATCCATATTGGCTGTTCCTGATCACCTTCCTCTCCTCTAAGTGCTTCAAAATGGATTCCTTGAGGATCTGCTCCATGATTTTTCCAGGGACTGAGGTGAGGATTCTCTTTCTTCCTTTTTTTAAAAGATGGGTACTATATTTACCTTTTTCCAGTCTTCTGGGACCTCCCCCAGTCGCCATGAGTTTTCAAAGATAATGGCCAATGGCTCTGCAATCACATCCGCCAACTTCTTTAGCACCCTCGAATGCAGGGCATCTAGCCCCATGGACTTGTGCACCCTCAGCTTTCATAAATAGTCCTTAACCTGTTCTTTCACCATTGAGGGCTGCTCACCTTCTCCCCATACTGTGCTGCCCAGTGCAGCAGTCTGGGATCTGACTTTGTCTGTGAAGACTGAGGCAAAAAAATCATTGAATACTTCCAACTAAGTATAGGGAAAAGCTCTTGAGCTTAGCCCACGATCACCCTAGTGGGGTGAATAGGACCAAAGACCGTTTGGGAAAGTCATTCCACTGGTCGGAATGGGCAAGGACATTTCTACCTATGTCCGGTCTTAAGAGGTGTGCCAGAGGATAGGAAAGCCCCAAGACCAGGTCAAGGCCTCTCTCCAGCTACTCCCCATAATTGAGGTTCCATTTCAGGGTGTGGTGTGAATATTCTGGGTTCTTTCCCTAAGAAGACCCCCAAAGGAAAGCAGTACATACTGACCTTCATGGATTTTGCCACCCGATGGCCGGAAGCAGTAGCTCGAAGTGACACCAGGGCTAAAATTGTGAGCCAGGCATTGGAAGACATTTTTGCCAGGGTAGGTTGGCCCTCTGACATCCTTACAGATTCGGGGACTGGCAGGGACCATGAAATGTCTTTGAGAAGCTCAGGGAGTGAACCACATGGTTGCCACCCCTTACCACCACCCAATGAATAGCCTAGTGGAGAAATTTGATGGAACTTTGAGGGCCATGATATGTAAATTCGTGAATTAGCACGCCAATGATTGGGACCTAGGGTATTTCTACACTATGGGATTACTCCAAATTTACAGAATTTGATTTTTGGCAACCAATGGTATAAAGGTGAGTGCATGCGGCCATACTAAACACATTAATTTGGCGGTGTAGATCCATATACCGAGGCTAACGTCGACTTCCAGAGCATTGCACTGTGGCTAGCTATCCCATAGCTATCCCATAGTTTCCCCAATCTCCCCCACCCTTTGGAATTCTGGGTTGAGATCCCAATGCCTGATGGGACAAAAAACATTGTCGCTGGTGGTTCTGGGTACAGCCTCACCCCTCCTTCCGTGAAAGCAATGGCAGACAACTGTTTCGCGCCTTTTTTCCTGGGTGAACTGTGCAGAGGCCATATCACAGCAAGCATGGAGCCCGCTCAGCTCAAGACAGCAGTTACGAACATTGTAAACACCTCGCACATTATCGTGCAGTGTATGCTGAACCAGGACCTGAAAAACCAGGTGAGGTGGCTGAGGCCACGGCAGCGCGACGACGAGAGTGATGAGGACATGGACACAGAATTCTTTCAAACCGCAGGCCCTGGTGCTTTGGAGATCATGCTGTTAATGGGGCAGGTTCTAGCCATTGAACGCCGATTCTGGCCCCAGGAAACAAGCACAGACTGGTGGGACCGCATAGTGTTGCAGGTCTGGGACGATTCCCAGTGGCTGCGAAACTTTCGCATGTGTAAGGGCACTTTCATGGAACTTTGTGACTTGCTTTCCCCTGTCCTGAAGCGCCAGAATACCAAGATAAGAGCAGCCCTTACAGTTGAGAAGCGAGTGGCGCTAGCCCTCTGGAAGCTTGCAACGCCAGACAGCTACTGGTCAGCTGGGCATCAATTTGGAGTGGGCAAATATACTGTGGGGGCTTCTGTGATCCAAGTAGCCAACGCATTCTAAAAGCTGCTGATATCAAGGGTAGTGACTCAGGGAAATGTGCAGGTCATAGTCAATGGCTTTTTTGCAATGGGATTCCCTAACTGTGGTGGGGCGATAGACAGAACCCATATCCCTATCTTGGCACTGGAGCAGCAAGCCAGTGAATACATAAACCGCAAGGGGTATTTTTCAATGGTGCTGCAAGCACTGGTGGATCACAAGGGACTTTTCACCAACATCAGTGTGGGATGGCTCACATCTTCAGGAACTCTGGTCTGTTTCAAAAGTTGCAGGAGCTGTTCAACTATAGGCTGAGCAAGTGCAGAATGGTGGTAGAATGTGCATTTGGCCATTTAAAAGCACGCTAATGCAGTTTACTGACTCGGATAGACCTCAGCGAAACCAATATTCTCATTGTTATTAATGCTTGCTGTGCACTCCACAATATCTGTGAGATTAAGGGGGAGACATTTATGGTGGGGTGGGAGGTTGAGGCAAATCGCCTAGCTGCTGATTACGTGCAGACAGACACCAAGGTGGTTAGAAGAGCACAGGAGGGCACGCTGTGCGTCAGAGAAGCTTTGAAAACCAGTTTCATGACTGGCCAGGCTACGGTGTGAAAGTTCTGTATGTTTCTCCTTGATGACCCGCCCCCCTACACACCCCTTGATTCACTCTACTTCCCTGTAAGCTAGCCGCCCTCCCCTCCCCCCTCCGATCACCGCTTGCAGAGGCAATAAAGTCATGCATTCTTTATTAATTCATCACACAAATAGGGAGATAACTGTCAAGGTAGCCTGGGAGGGGTGAGGGAGGAGGGAAGCACCAGGTGGGGTGGGGGAGGAGGGAAGGACAAGGCCACACTGCACTTTAAAACTTATTGAAGGCCAGCTTTCTGTTGCTTGGGCAATCCTGTGGAGTGGAGTGGCTGTGTGGCCAGAGGCCACCCACACCCCGTTCTTGGGCGTTTGGGTGAGGAGGCTATGGAACGTGGGGAGGAGGGCTGTTGGTTACACAAGGGCTGTAGCTGTGTTCCTGCTGCCTTTCCTGCAGCTCAACCATATACTGGAGCATACGAGTTTGATCTTCCAGCAGCCTGAGCACTGACTTCTGCCTTCTGTCAGCAGGCTGACATCATCTATCATCTTCAGCCTGCCCCTTACTCTCTTCAGCTCCCGACCTCTCCTCATGTTCATATTCACTCTGACATTGTCTGCCTCCATTCTGCTGTGCTCTGTCAGTGTGGGAGGACAGCAGGAGCTCAGAGAACATTTCATCCTGAGTATGTTTTTTCGCCTTCTAATCTTTGCTAGCCTCTGTGAAGGAGAAACATTTGTAACTGGTGGAGGAAAAAGGGAGAGTGGTAATTAAAAAGACATTTTAGAGAACAATGGGTACACTCGTTCACATTTGCTATACACATTACACAACACATGTGCTTTCGTTACAAGGTCGCATTTTGCCTCTTCTATTGAGGGCCTGCCAGTCTGGTGAGAGAGATAGCCACATGGTGGGGGGAGGGGTGAAGCATGAGTTAACAGCGGGGAGCATTTCTGTTCAGCCATAGCCAAAGAGCTGAGCAGGAACGGGCACCTCTGAACGTCCCCTTAATAAAAGCACCCTATTTCAACCAGGTGAACGATATCACTCTCCTGAGGATAACACAGCGAGATAAAGAACGGATGTTGTTTGAATGCCAGCAAACACTGGGACCATACGCTGCCATGCTTTGTTCTGCAATGATTCCCAACTACATACTACTGGCCTGGCATGGTAAAGTGTCCTACCATGGCGGACGGAATAAGGCCGCCCTCCTCAGAAACCTTTTACAAAGACTTTGGGAGTACATCCAGGAGAGCTTTATGGAGATGTCCCTGGAGGATTCCCGCTCCATCCTCATGCATGTTAACAGACTTTCCAGTAGCTGTACTGGTCGCAAATGCCAGGGCAAATTAATCATTATACACGCTTGCTTTTAAACCATGTGTAATATTTACAAAGGTACACTCACCAGAGGTCCCTTCTCCGCCTTCAGGGTCCGGGAGGCAGCCTTGGGTGGGTTCGGGGGTTACTAGCTCCAGTCCAGGGTGAGAAACATACCTTGGCTGTTGGGGAAACTGGTTTCTCTGCTTCCTTGCTGTGACCTAACTTCCATCCCCCAAACCCACTTCTGTGTTGCATGATTCTCCATTGACGGAGTCAAAGCATAGGGCTGGGGTAGTGGTGGCTTCACCCCCTAGCATGACATGCAGCTCATCATAGAAGCGGCATATTTGGGGCTCTGATCCGGAGCGGCCATTTGCCTCTCTGGTTTTTGGGTAAGCTTGCCTTAGCTCCTTAATTTTCACGCGGCACTGCTTTGCGTCCCTGTTATGGCCTCTGTTCTTCATGCCCTTTGAGACTTTTTCTAATGTTTTGGCATTTTGTTTACTGGAATGGAGTTCAGCTAGCATGGATTCGTCTCCCCCTATGGTGAGCAGATCCCGTACCTCCCATTCGGTCCATGCTGGAGCTCTTTTGCGATCCTGGGACTCCATCATGGACACCTCTGCTGATGAGATCTGCACTCACCTGCACTTTGCCACGCTGGCCAAACAAGAAATGAGATTCAAAAGTTCACAGGCCTTTTCCTGTCTACCTAGCCAGTGCATCTGAGTTGAGAGTGATGTCCAGAGCGGTCACAATGAAGCACTCTGGGATAGCTCCCAGAGACCAATACCGTTGAATTGCATCCACACTACCCCAAATTTGACCCGGCAAGGCTGATTTCAGCACTAATCACCTCGTCAGAGGTGGAGTAAAGAAATCAATTTAAAGAGTCCTTTAAGTCGAAAAAAAGGGCTTTGTCGCGAGGACAGGTCCAGGCTTAAATCAAGGTAATGCTGCTAAATTCGACCTAAAATCATAGTGTAGACCAGGCCTAAGTCATTATAGTCTTTAAAATGTGGGAAATACTGTTAAGGTCTTCATGTAAGTAGTAGTAAAATTAGAGGTGCATGTATCTTATTAACTGTTTTCATAAACCTCCAGGAAGAAATCCCAGCCAGTGTGGATCTGACCTGAACCAGGCTGGCCAGCAGAGTCTGTGATTTGGGGGGGCATGTGATAAATGAAGGGGGTGGGGGGTAGCTCCCTTTTATGGACACCCAGCCAGCCAGTAGCTATAAAATCCCTCTGAGTATCCGTTCTCTAATTGCTCTACCTGTAAAGGGTTAAGAAGTCTCACTGCTTTTACCATAGGTAAAAGGAAGTGAATGGGCACTTGGCCAAAAGAGCCAATGGGAAGGCTAGAACTTTTTAAAATTGAAAAAAGATTCCCCCTTTGTCTGTCTGTTTTTCTTCGGGGAAAGGGGACACGGCAGCAGCTATGCTGTAAAAACCTTATGCTGGACCTCAAGAGAGCTATTCTTGGTGTTTAATCCTTGTAGTTGCTCTTTTAAAATCTAGCAATAGCCTGAGTTCCCAGATGTATTTTCTTTCTTTTTTTATATTAATAAAGTGTACCTTTAAGAACAGAATTGGATTTCTGTGTCTTAAGAGATTTGTGCACATGTTGTTTAATTAGCTGGTGGCAACAGCATATTTCCTCCCCCACCCCTTTCGCAGCTCTTGCCCGGACGGGGGGTGAAAGGGCTTGAGGGTACCTCACAGGAAGGAATTCCCAAGTGCGCCTTCCTGGGCTTTTAAAGGGGTTCTGAACTTGGGTGGTGGCAGCATCTACCAATCCAAGGTCAGAGAGAAGCTGTGACCTTGGGAGTTTAACACCAGCCTGGAGTGGCCAGTATTAATTTTTAGAATCCTGGCAGGCCCCCACCTTCTGCACGTGAAGTGCCAGAAAGGAGAATTAGCCTTGACAGCTTCCAATTCTTCCTGCTTGTTTCCCAGGCTTTTTGCGTTCGTGTACAGGCACCTAAGATAAGTCGCCGATTGCCCTACTTTCTCAGTATGAATCCGGAGCTCTCCCCTGTTGCACCCTCCTCCTGTATCTGACTTCCCCACTTACCTCAGTGCTTAGGTCTCCATCCCCCGGCAAACCTAGTTTAAAGTCCTCCTCACTAGGTTAGCCAGCCTGCCAGTGAAGAGGCTCTTCCCTCTCTGTTAGGTGGATCCCATCTGTTCCTACTAATCCTCCTTCTTGGAACACCATCCCACGGTGGAAGAATCCAAAGCCTTCTCTCCGACCCCACCTGCATAACCACGCATTTACTTCCACAATTCAATGGTCCCTACCTGGGCCTTTTCCTTCAACAGGGAGGATGGACAAGAACACGACTTGTACCTCAAACTCCTTTATCCTTCTTCCCAAAGCCAGATAGTCTTCAGTGACCCGCTTAAGGTCATTCTTGGCAGTGTCATTGGTGCCCACGTGGAGACGTAGGAAGGGGTAGCTGTCCAAGGGCTTGATCAGTTTCAGCAGACACTCCGTCACATCCTGAATTCTAGCTCCAGGCAAGCAGCACACTTAGAGTTTCCCGGTCTGGATGACAGATGGGTGACTCCGTCCCCCTTAGGAGGAAGTTCCCAACCACCACCACCCGTCTCCTCCTCCTAGGAGTGGTGGTCATGGAAACCCCATCTCTAGAACAATGCATCCCATGCCTTCCGGTCGATGGGGTCTCCTTCTGATCCCTTCCCTCAGATGACTCTTCCAAACCATTCTCCACTGTAGTACCTGTGCAGAGAGAGCCTGAAAATGGTTTCTTATCTCTATCTGCATTGGGGGTACATGGGTTCTCCTCTTTCTTCTTCTGGAGGTCACATACTACCAGTTTTCTTCCCTGTTCTGCACTGCCCTCTCTGATTCCTCAGCATGCTGCGCCTGCAGTATGAAATGCTGACTTCTACCCAGAAACTCTTCATTTTCTCTGATGCAACACAGGTTTGATACTTGGGTCTCTAATCCTTTGACCTTCTCTTCCAATATGGAGACCAGCCTGCACTTTGTACAGATGAAGTCACTTCTATCCTCTGGGAGAAAGACAAACATGGCACATCCTGTGCAGGTCACAATAGCTGATCGCTCACTATCCATATTGTCTTTCTTCTAAGAGCCTCTTCAGACATTGTATTTACTGCTTACAGAAGCCTGCAAGGCAAAATACTTTGTGGGAAGTCCCCCAAGGAAAACTCCCAGGCAAACTCTTTCTGTTTGCCTCTCCTCTGTTTGCAGCCCACTCAGTTCACAACTGGCTGCAGGCTGGAAGCAGTTGCCCTGGCTCAAAGCCTTCTCTCCAATCAACCACTCAAGGCCCACCTGGAACAAAGCACTCCCAGTTCAAACTTTTCAAACAAACACCCGGTCAAACAGTCCCTGCAACTAGCACTAGTCAAACAAATGGTCACAGCAGACAGACACTCAGATATTCATCCCACCCACTCACAGCACAGCCCCCCTAATGCGGCACTCACCATAGCTCCTCTCAGACCATTCCCAGGCAAACTCCCTCTGTTTGCTTCTTCTCTGTTTGCCTCCCTCCTAGGGCTGAGCACCCAGCCTCCTCATTCCACTCTCCTGACCTCATGGCACCCCCTTTCTGCTGCCCAAGGCCTCTCTTCAGTGGGAGCCCCCCTCCAATGGAGAAGACCCAAAGCACTTTCATTTCAGCTCTCCCACTTGGATTCAGCTACCTCTGCTCCAGCTACCGCTGAGCTCCAAAGAGGGACTCCTACTGCACTCCGGGGCTGGATGTTTCTGAGTTGAGAATCCTGCAGTCTAGTTCCTGTCAGACAGGACTGGGATCGCCACTATTCCCAAAGCCCAGTGGGAGCTTCAGCCCTCCCCCATGGTGCTGTCTGGCAGCTGTTGTGAAGCAAGGGCTGCGGGACCCTTGTGGAACCCTTCTCCAGCTGGACATCCTACCAGCAGGGACCCCGGCTTATGCTAGGAGACTGATTCAGGCTCCTGACGCTGACTGCACAATGCCCCACCATTGGCATGGCCTCCCAGGCAGGTCTGCTGACTCCAGGCTGGTGGCAGTGGTGTAGGAGGCTTGGATATAAATTCAGACAGGGAACAGCAGAGCACTCAGCAGCACCTGGCGGGCAGATCCCAGCATGCCTAGTGGTTGCCTGCAGTTCTCAATGACCGGTGAAGCATTACACAGTGGGAGACATTCGGGCTGGGCATTTACCAGCAGCTCGACTTTCACATGATGCCATTGCAGGGACGTGGAGACATCCATGAGTCACAGAACTAATCAGGCGTGTGAGCAAGCTCAATGCAGGGGAGGGATAGCTCAGTGGTTTGCGCATTGGCCTACTAAACCCAGCGTTGTGAGTTCAATCCTTGAGGGGGCCACTTAGAGATCTGGGGCATAAAGCTGGTCCTGCTAGTGAAGGCAGGGGGCTGGACTCAATGACCTTTCAAGGTCCCTTCCAGCTCTAGGAGATTGGTATATCTCCAATTATTTAAAAACAAAACACTATTCATCTGTATAGAGAAACCTGATGTTCAGCCCAGGCTGGGGAGTGGGTCGAGTAACATTGGGAGGAGATGGAACATGGGATGTGGATCCCATGGGGTGAAAGATTTTTGGGGTCAAGCCATAGAGCTGGGTCCAGATCCCCAATTCTCCAGGATCCCACATACAGGGCTTGCTGGGGGCCCATCTCCCCCCCAGGACCCAAAAATCTCAGTTTGGGCTAGCAGCTCCCATTGAAGAGGAAGGACATTTGGATCCAAGTGCTGGCAGTGGTGCATGGGCAAATCCAGAGGCAGGCGCAGGCTATCAGTAATCTATCACCCACCAGCTCAGAGCTCCCTGCTAGTGGCGCCAGGGCTTGTCATGGCTTGTGCCCTTTGCTGGAATGTCTGACATTAATCAGAGTTATCCTGGGGCACCTCGAAATGGAGCTGGAAGTCACCTGCAGGGAGGAATAGAGCAAAAGGAAGGAAACAAGAAATGGGGAAAGGGCAAAAGTGGAGGGGATGCCAGCCTGAGACTCGCAGGCTTTCCCCAGGAATACTCCCTGCAAGGGACACTCCCCCCTATGCTGGGGTGACTGATTAAGGCCCCTTTACGCTGCTCCAGCAGTGGACGGGGGGGAAACTGTGCAGTGTGACAGCTCTCCCCCAGCCCCGGGCATGGGGTGGATTGGGGCTGTGGTCAGAAAGCACAGCACTGCAGCTAGTCACTGCTTACCAGGGCCCAGAGGTGCATGGGCAGAAGCCGGCAAAGCCCTGGTAGAAAGTCACTGTGCTATGGCATCTCCCACCCAAGCACAAGAACTGAGTAAGCTGGGCTGTGCAACAGCGTCCTACTCAGGGCAAATTTTACCTTGAGGGAGCAGTGGAGGCTGAAGTCTCTCCTCTCGCCCCAGCTATTGTAGGAACCACCTACCCTGTTAGCACGTGTTACCATCTTGGCTAACACACCTGGAACTGAACTGGGGCCTCCTATAGCTAAAAGCAGAAGCCCTGGGACAGACTCCTATCTCCCTGCATTGGGCAGAGCAGGGGACCCCTAATGCGCTCACCACTGGGTTGTATTGTCTCTCGAGTGAAGCCCTAGGAGAGATTGCATGGAAATTCTCATGGCTGCCTTGCTGATGCCGATTCTCTTTTGAGCCACACCCCCCGGCACCACAGTCCATGACAACATGATTTCAGTGAGCAGCAGCAGGGTTTGGCTCTTTGGTTGCCTAGCTTAATGTGGTGGGGAACTGGCCTATGCCAGTGAGTGCCCTATAACCCCCTCCTCTGGCTTTCCCGCTGCTCGCATCTGTGCAGCCTGCATCCAGCATGAAGCAGTAATGTGGCATATTGCGCCCACCTGGCAGGTTGGACTGCCCAGAAGGTGCCAGGCTGGTTTGCAGACAGGACAGTTGCATTTTAAAGCACTAAACATGGATGGCATCTAAACCAGTGACCTGGTTTTCAGAGGTTCAGCTCCAGAGCCTTGGGTGGGATCGGTGGGTGCTCAGCACTCCTGAAAGTCAGGCCCTACATTCAAAGCTGAGGTCACAGGGCACAACAGAGTCCGTATCACTTGTAGATCATGCAAAATTTGGGAGAGCAGCTGCAGAGGAGTGTAAAGCAGCAGGAAGAGGGCTGGGGGGTTTGAAAGGACTGTGTAACTGGGCGCAGACTCACCTGGCGGCCCCTCCTGCTGGTTGGATCAGGGAATTAGCTTCCAGCCTCCAGAGCTCCCCCTGTCGGCCAGTGTCACGCTACCACTGACCCCTGGTGACCCTTTCAGTGGGTGCTGCCCCCTGGCAGTACCCCCACTGTTCTCCAGGTCTCCCCACTCAGGGGAACCCCCACCAACCTATCCTCACTCGTAGGCTGCTGCCAGTCACCAACTCGCCCCTGCACAGACTGCAGTGTCACCCGCTCATCACAGGCAAGGTTGAGTCTGGACCTGCTGCCTCCACCTATTGCTGGGCTGCCCCTTTGCAACCCCAGTACTTGCTTTAGGCCCTCAGCTAGGACCGCAGCCTGGGGGTTTCCAGGCTGGAGCTCCCCAGCTCCTCTAGCCTTCCCCCAGCCCTGCTCCACTCCCAGTACCCTGCTCGGCTTCCTAGCAGCCAGACCCTTCTCTCACTACAAGCAGTGAGAGACTGTTTGGGCTTCTGGCCCACAGACTCTTATAGAGACCAGCTGGGCCTGGCTGGGACGTGGCCCAGCTGTGGCTACTTCCCCAACCAGCCCAGGTTTCCCCTAGCATACCCTCTCCAAGGGCAGTTTTAAGCCCTTCAGGGCATGAGCAGGTGACCACTCCGCTACAGACTGGCAGTGAGGCTGTGTGGGGGGGCTTCAAGAAAAGGGGGGGAGGCTGGACCAGAGCAGGTGCAGGAAGGCAGTGTGACGGGAAGGGCTGGTGACAGAGAGTCAGGGCTGCCCTATGGACAGGGACAGGGCTGCAAAGCTTCAGTCAGCACAGCCTGTTTGGCGCAGCGCAATGAGCCACCGCATTGTAACAAAACCACCGAGGCGTGTCAGAGACAAGCGAGCAGGGGCTGTTAGATTGTCATTGCTGTGTGCACTGACATAGGAAAGGAGCCATCCACTAATAGAGCACAGCAGCCAAGTCACTCGTTGTCATCACTATTAAAGGGGCACGGGACACATGTCCAGGACCGGTGGCTATTTGCAGACATTCACCACTACAGGTCTGCCATTGGCACAGCTATTGTGCTGGTATCACTGGGGCATAAGACACCCAGCCTGAGAGCAGGTGTTTCAGACACAGGGTGTGCCATGCTATACCAGCTGTGGAGCAAACATACACCTCTCCACAATTCCATCCCTGCATGCGTGATTTACACGTCTCGTTGGACTCCCACTTCCTCATGCCAGCACCTCTGAACTTGGCCTAATAGATGGAAATTCACTAAGCCCTACAGGGATGGGATTCTGTCCTCCTCTAGAGCTCTGATCCTGCAAAGTGCCCCACGTAGGACATGTGTTCGTACAGCACCCAGCATAATGGGGCCCTGACCCTGATGAAACTGACAAGAAAGGCTGGTAGGTTCCCTGCTGTGAACTCTGCACCTGCCTCACAGCTGGAGCTGTCATCCCCGAGGTGGGTGGGGATTCCAGCTACAGCCCAGCTGCCCCCCGGGCTCCTGGATACCCACTCCCAGCAGGCTGCTGCCTCAGCCCTCTGTATCCGGCTGGGAGCCCTGCTTCCCCCCAGCTCTCGGCTGCCAGGCAGAGAGCTCCAGCTCCCAGCTCCACATGGAGTTCCCAGACAGGGCCGGCTTTAGGCCAATTCAACCAATTCCCCTGAATTGGGCCCGGCCCCTAAGAGGGCCTCGCGCCCAAGCCCCAATACTGCATACTGGCAAGAGCCGCTGGAGCCCCAGGCCCTTTAAATTGCCACCAGAGCCCCACTGCTGGAGCCCTAGGGTAGGGCTGCGGGGCTATGGGGGCTATTTAAAAAGTCCAGGGCTCCCGTTGCTTCTACCGCCCTGGCCCTTTAAATAGCCACCGAAGCCCCACCCCTTCCCCAGGGTTCCCCCGGCTATTTAAAGGGCCAAAGCAGTAGAAGCAGGGGAGCCCCCGGCCCTTTAAATAGCCCCCGAGCCCCAGGCTGCTGCTACTACCTTGGTGGGGGAAGGAGGAGGAGGAGGAGGAGGGGGCACTCACCATACCATTTGGGCTTTACCCCCTGTACCTGCACCCCCTGCCCGCAGCCAGCCCCTGCTGCACGCTCTGCCTGCACCAGCCCGGCACCCCCTGCCCTGTCTCCAGCCAGCCCCTGCCACACCCCCTGCCCTGCTCGCACCAGCCCTGCACTCCCTGCCCTGCCCACACCAGCCCAGCACCCCCTGCCCTGTCTCCAGCCAACCCCTGCCACACCCCCTGCCCTGCCTACACCAGCCCCGCACCCCCTGCTCTGTGTCCAGACAACCCCTGTCGCACCCCGCTGCCTGAAGCCAGCCAGTCCTGCACTCCTCTGCCTCCAGCCCTGCCAACCCCTGCCGCACCCCCCTGCAGCCCTGCCTGAAGCCAGCCAGCCCACCCCACATCTCCCTGTCTCCAGCCAGCCCCACATCCCTTGCCCTGCCTGCAGCCAGATCCTATCTCCAGTCAGCTCCTGCCCTGCCTCCAGCCAGCCCCATGTCCACTGGTGCCCTGCAGTTCCCAGGGCAGTAACCCTGCACACCTGCTTCAATGAGGAGGGCAGGGAGCAGCTGGGACCCACACATGTGCACACCCTAGGGTGACCAGACAGCAAGTGTGAAAAATTGGGACAGGGAGTGGGGGGTAATAGGATCCTATATGAGAAAAAGACCCAAAAATCAAGACTGGCCTTATAAAATCAGGACATCTGGTCACCCTAGCACACCCCCAGGGAGTGGCGGAGACCCACACATGTGAAATGGAGCTCATTTCTAGTTGAGGCCCATCTTTTTTAAAAAAAAACTTTAGGTAGGGTTAATGTACATTCCTATTTTCCTAGACTTTTTGGTTCTTAAATCGCCATCCGGGAGGACATTTTAAAATTTAAAAATTCCTCCCAGGAAAATACCGATGTATGATAACCCTATTGGTACAAAAAACACATACTGTGGCACATCCCTTAAATCAGAACTTTTCACAAGGAACCGGTTGCAAAGAAATGAAAGAGGTTTTTTACGTTTTTTTTTTCCCAGTCATCCCTGCCAGGGCCCCGCTGAAAATGTTCGAATTAGGCCCTGCGCTTCCTAAAGCCGGCCCTGCTCCCAGAGCTGGCAGAGTGCAGCTGCTCTGAGCAAAGACAATAGCAGTGTGAAATTGACAAGAATGTTAATTTCACTGCTGGTAGGCTCTGTGCTGTGAATTTGAGCCCATGTGAGGCTCACAACTGGGACTGTCACCCTGTGGTGGGTGGGGGGCTCCAGCTGTGAGCCCCGCTTGGCTGTCAGTGCCCCACACTCTTCTGTCAGTCTCCTGCAATCCCCCACTTCAGTCCATGCAAGTGCTTCTGGTGAAGACGCCCTCCACCAACAGAAGGACGGCAGTGTGCAGACCAACAGTGGATTGAATTACTGCGGTGGCTGTAGATCGACCTAAATTAAATTGACCTAATTTTGTAGTGTAGACAAGCTGAGTGATGGATGGAGCCAGGCAGACACCAGGAAAGAATGAGACAGTGCAGCTCAGCATGACGGGCAGTGGTCTCAGCACACCGGCTGTTTAACCCCTGTCAAGTTCTTTGTCTGCATCATGGCAGAGGAAAGTTTTAAGGAGGGATCTGAAGGAGGACAGCATGGCGGCTTTGTGGATGTTTACAGGGAGTGACTCCCCAGCCTGAGGGGCACCATAGGGGAATGCAGGAAGGTAATTGCGATTTAAGTCTCATAACACAGTGAAACAGCCCAGGGCTTCCTTTTGAAGGGCCTGTGAAGGAAGTTTTACTATTTCTTTTTATTATTGATTTTTATTCCACATTTTCGATGACAATAAAATCTAAACTCACCCAGTAATAAGCTTTAGCAGTTAGATACTTCTTCACACTCCCAAAGCCCTGCAGAAACATTGCCTAATGGATACAGGCAGCATGTATTTTCCTGCCCACGAGGTAAATAACTGATGGCTGTGAACGGCTGCAAGTCACTGAAAGAGCACGAGCTAGCCACGTGCAGACACCACAGGCTAGCAGCAGAAATCACAACAGAGCCACGATTTCAAAAGCAGCTGGTAATCTGGGGCTCCCAGCTTGAGACATGTCAAAGGGGCTGGATCTTGAGAACGCACCGAGCACCCAACGCTCTGAATCAGGGCCCTTCATGGTATCGTTGGTTGGGCACTCACAAATAGGACACCTGCAGTCAGTGCACCTCAGCAACACTGATAGCTCTGGTACTTCGCTAGCCCCCCATTACCATCCCATCAGAGCACCTCACAGCCTTTAACCTCCTTTAACCTCCAACACCCTGGGAGGTAAGTCCGCGTTAGCCCATTTCACAGATGGGGAACTGTGGCAGAGAGCCTATGGGAATTGCTCGAGGTTGCAAAAGGAACCCGTGGCAGAGCAGGAAATTACAGCCAGGCCTCCCAGGCTGGTGCTCTAACCATTGGCCCATCACACTAACACACACATAGGCTGCAGTGCTGGGACAGGCTACCACACCAAGTCGAATCAATACTAATAACACGCAGCAGCTTTCATTGGAGGCTCTCAAAGCCTTTTCTGAAAGAGGATGAATATCACCATCCCCATTTTGCAAATGGGGAAACTGAGGCCCAAAGGTCACACATTGAGTCAATGGTAGAACTGGGAAATAGAATGCAAGTCTCTAGGCTACCACTCCCCTATTCCAAGCAGGAGCTGAGGCTCAGCTGATGTGCATGTGTTTGTTTGTGCATAAGGAGGCTGCACTGGAAAATAATTGATCTGCCAAGGTAGGAAAAAGATTAAGGAAATGACACAGATGTCACGTTGCGATGTTATCATGAAGCTGGTACTATTTTCAGTTTTCCTTAAAACCCAGATCCTGGAGCACAGAATCTCAGCTTTCTTTTTTTAAAAGGAAGTTTTTAGCCCTTTTGGTTGCATGAGAAAGCCTAAAAATGTGACCCTAGTGCACCCTAGAGATTCTGGAGCCAATCAGTCAAATAAAAAGAACCCAGCATTTACAGGATATTTAAATTTCATTATTTTTAAGCCAATCTCATGATTTTTGAATGCTTGGGGTTGATGGTACTCCAGATTGCAGCTAAACCCTGGAACTGCATGGGAGTGTTTTTGATGCCCCCACCCACCCCGACTTCCAGCCTGCAACCAGGCAGGGCTGGCTTTAGGAAGTGCGGGGCCCAATTCGAACATTTTCGGCGGGGTCCCAGCAGGGATAACTAAAAAAAAAAACCATGTAAGAAAAGCCATTTATTTCTTAGCAACCAGTTCCCTGTAAAAAGTTCTGATTTAAGGGATGCACCACAGTATGTATTTTTTGTACCATACGTCCGTATTTTTAAAAATGCCTCCTGGATGGCGATTTAAGACCCAAAAAGCCTGACATATCTGGGAAAATACAGATGTATGTTTACCCTACCTAAAGTTCTTTTTTAAACAGATGGGCCTGAACTAGAAATGAGCTCCATTTCACATGTGTGGGTCCCTGCCACTCCCTGGGGGTGTGCTAGGGTGACCAGATGTCCCAATTTTATAGGGACAGTCCCTATTTGGGGGTCTTTTTCTTATATAGGATCCTATTACCCCCCACCCCCGTCCCAATTTTTCACACTTGCTGTCTGGTCACCTAGGGTGTGCACATGTGTGGGTCCCAGCTGCTCCCTGCCCCCCTCATTGAAGCAGGTGTGCAGGGTTACTGCCCTGGGAACTGCAGGGCACCAGTGGACATGGGGCTGGCTGGACGTAGGGTCTGGCTGCAGGCAGGGCATGGGGTGCAGGGCTGGCTGGAGACAGGGGTGTGTGGGGAGGGCTGGCTGGCTTCAGGCAAGGACGCAGGGGGGTGCGGCAGGGGTTGGCTGGAGACAGGGCAGGGGGTGTGGGGCTGGTGCGGGCAGGGCAGGGGATGCAGGGCTAGTGAGGGCAGGACAGGCGGTGCAGGGCGGGTGCAGACAGGAGTGTGTGTGGGACTAGCTGGCTTCAGGCAGGGCTGCAGAGGGGTGCGGCAGGGGTTGGCAGGGCTGGAGACAGAGAAGTGCGGGACTGGCTTGCTTCAGGCGGGGGGGTGCGGCAGGGGTTGGCTGGAGACAGGGCAGGGGGTGTGGGGCTGGTGCGGGCAGGGGCTTCAGGGCTTTCTGCAGACAGGGGCTGGCTGCAGGCAGGAGGTGCAGGTACAAGGGGTACAGCCACCCTGTAGTGTAAGTGCTCCCTCCTCCTCCCTCCCCCACTGAGGTAGCAGTAGCAGCCCGGGGCTCAGGGGCTATATAAAGGGCCTGGGGCTCCCCTGCTTCCACCACTCCAGCCCTGTAAATAGCCACAGGAGCCCTGGGGAAGTGGCGGGGTTCCGGGGGCTATTTAAAGGACCAGTGTGGCAGAGGCAGCTGGAGCCCCCCACTATCCTAGAGCTCTGGGGGTTATTTAAAGGGCCTGGGGCTCCCCTGCTTCTACCACTCTTGCCCTTTAAATAGCCAAGGGAGCCCTGGGGAAGGGGCGGGGCTTCGGTGGCTATTTAAAGGGCAAGGGTGGTAGAAGCAACGGGAGCCCCGGACTTTTTAAATAGCCCCCAGAGCCCCGCAGCCCTACCCCAGGGCTCCAGCAGTGGGGCTCTGGTGGCATTTTAAAGGGCCTGGGGCTCCAGCCCCTGCTCGGAGCCCCAGGCCCTTTAAATTGCCCCCTGGGGAAGCCGGGCCACCCCAGTACAGTGCACCAGCAGGGCTTGGGCGCGGGGCCCGATTCAGGGGAATTGGTTGAATTGGCTTAAAGCTGGCCCTGCAACCAGGCCGCCGTGGCCGGTGGTTGTCTCCCAAGTTCAGCAGCGTGGGAGCGTCCTTAGGGGAAAAGCCTGGCTGCTGTGGAAGTGCAGCAGGTGATACAGTAGGTGGTGCTCTTCCCTCTGAGCCAATGCGCAGCACAGTGGCAGAGTGCAGAGGTCTGGACCAGTTGTGATTATTAACAGCCACAGGGCGATTTAGCAAGTGTCTGAGTGTTAACTCTGTAGCCCTGCCCATCTGGGTAATCACGCTGTGTTCCCTAGAAACCCTTCTGCAGTTTCACTAGGATATGACCCTAGCGCTGGTGCAGGGACAAATCTGCACCTTTTGCCTGTGGGAAGGGTGTTGTGGATGAATGTAGTGGGGGAATCTGTTTAGTCTGCTGTGGTGTCTGTTTTGCAGCCCATCTGTACCTGCAGTGACAGCACAGAGTGAGGGCAAGACGGAAAGTTGAGCATGAGCAAAGGCAGGTGCCTGAGTGAAGTGGGGAAGCAGCATTCTCACAAGGTCACCCCTTAATCCCTCTTTTCAAAGTGTCACCTGTAATTTATTGTCTTCTTGGGATGGGATAGAAGAGACAGCCCCAAACTATTGTTGGTCCTTGCTGTGGTGAGTGACCTTATTGTTATCAATCTATCCCCATACACCCCATAAGTATGCTTCTCTCACCAGGCATTAGCTATGTTTCTAATGTAGCTTAGGTATTTCTAAAGCTCTTTCTAGAGTCATATACAATTATGTCTAGTTATGGCAAAGTACGTTAAGCACAGTGCTAACCTCCTAGAATAGTTCTCACCACTCCTTGCCTATTCCAACCCTTCACTAGCACCTGGAGCTTTGTGGGATCCAGATGCTGTGTCTAGGGCACATTCCTGGATGCTGATCCCTGGCTGTCTGAAAGCCTTCTTTGGGACGTGAGACTCCACAGCCAAACAGCTTGAGAGCCCAAGAGCAGTGCTGAGACCACCCAGCCCTCCACTGTCACTCCCAGCTGCCCGCAGTCCGTCCTACCTTCCACAGGTGCTGCACGTTACAATTTAACTCTGTGACAGGCTTTGCCCAGGAACTTCTTAAACACATCTACTCATCGCTCTCAGGCAGTGTCCCTCTAATTTTTCCCACCCATGTGCAGAATGAATTTTGTTATGTGCACCAGTGTGACACATCACCTCCATAACAAAATTCATATGGTAAGGTTGGAACTGAGGGGTTCGGAGCGTGGGAGCGGGCTCAGGGCTGGGGTAGAGGGTTGAGGTGTGTGGCAGTGAGGGCTCCGGCTGGGGGTGCATGCTCTGGGGTGGGGCCAGAAATGAGAGGTTTGGGGTGCAGGCTGCCCTGGGGCTATGGCAGGGAGAGAGGACTTCCCCCAACTTTCTCTCCCCACAGCAGCACCTGGGCTAGGGGGAGTGTAAGGCACCTTTCCCCACTACAGCAGAGTGAGGCTGGGTTGGAGCCTCTCCCCTGGATGTGGCACGTCCAGGGCTGGGCAGGGGCCAGTAGGGAGAGGTGGCAAGTCTGGGGCTGGGGGAGAGGCATCTCTCCCCACCGCAGTCTGAGTGCCTGTGCAGCACTTAATAGGCTGCTGCATGGCTGTGCAGCTTAGAGGGAACTTAGCTCTCAGAGCTTATTGAAATGGGAGCAGTGCGAAGTGTGCTGTGCAGCCTTTAGTGCATGGTAGCAAGGTCCACACGGACAGCTAGTGCATGGCAGATTTACCCACCAGCTCGCGGTGAACTAACTGCAGACAAACACAGGATAGTTACAGATCTAGGCAAAACAATGAATGCCTGAGCACAATCCACCTCTGGCCCCCACCCAGAATCCTCACCAGTCCTGAGAGGCCATGGAGTTGGTCAGCTGGGAGAAGGCAAAGCCAGTCTTGCCCACAACTCCTTCAGCGGGGTTTTCTGTTTCCAGCAATGGCCAGGCCCTGGCTTCGAGAGCATATCACTTTAAAAGCAGTGACACCTTTTCTGTGTCAGCTGTTCCACTCGCATGTTCCATGTTCCAAGCTCCAAACCCTTGCCCCCTCCCTCTGCTGGGCAGAGGGTTGATAACAGTGTGAACTAAAGGCTGGGAACTCAAGCAGGCCTGGCCTAGGCAGGATAGTGACACACTAGGTGTCAGCTAACTTAACTGTACCTAACGTGGCATATGTGGATCTGACTTGGCCTTGGTCTGCACTACGAGTTTAGTCAAATTTAGCAGCATTAGATCTATTTAACCCTGCACCTGTCTACACAACAAAGCCATTTTTGTTGACTTAAAGAGCTCTTCAAATCGATTTCTATACTCCTCCCTGACGAGGGGATTAGCGCTGAAATCAACCCTGCTGGGTTGAATTTGGGGTAGTGTGGATGCAATTCGACAGCATTGGCCTCCGGGAGCTATCCCAGAGTGCTCCATTGTGACCACTCTGGACAGCACTCTCAACTCCAATGCACTGGCCAGGTAGACAGGAAAAGCCCCGCGAACTTTTGAATGAGCTTTAGCATGGACCGAATGGGAGGTTCTGCATCTGATCGCTGCTATCCGTGCTATCCGAACTCCGTTCCAAAAGACGAAATGCCAGAATATTTGAAAAAATCTCCAAGGGCATGAAGGACAGAGGTTATAACAGGGACCCGCAGCAGTGCTGTGTGAAGCCTACTAAAGAACCAGAGAGGCAAACGACTGCTCCAGGTCAGAGCCCCAGACATGCCGCTTCTATGATGAGCTGCATGCCATTCTAGGGGGTGCCCCTACAACTACTCCACCCCTGTGCTTCCCTCCTCCCTCACCCCTCCCAGGCTCCCTAGACATTTGTGTAATGAATTAATAAAGAATGCATGAATTTGAAACAACACTGACTTTATTGCCTCTGCAAGCTGAGATCAAAGGGGGGCGGGGAGGGCGGGTGGCTTACAGGGAAGTAGAGTGAACCAAGGGGGCGAGTTTTCATCAAGGAGAAACAAACAGAACTTTCACACCGTAGCCTTGCCAGTCATGAAACTGGTTTTCAAAGCTTCTTTGATGCACAGCGCTTCCTGGTGTGCTCTTCTAATCGCCCTGGTGTCTGGCTGCAAGTAATCAGCAGCCAGGTGAATGCCTCAACCTCCAACCCTGCCATAAACATACACCCCTTACTCTCACAGATTCTGTGGAGCACACAGCAAGCAGTAATAATGATGGGAATATTGGTTTCGCTGAGGTCTAACCGAGTCAGTAAACTGCGCCAGCGAGCTTTTAAACGTCCAAAGGCACATTCTACCACCATCCTGCACTTGCTCAGCCTAGAGTTGAACTGCTCCTTACTACTGTCCAGGCTTCATGAGCCATGGGAGCAAGGGGTAGGCTGGGGTAGGTGCAACCATGTGGTGCTGCCGACTGGGAGAGCAGCCTGAGGTAGAAGCCTCCAGCTGGCATGATATTCCAGCCAGGACTGAATCTCCATTAGACAAAACTTAAAGAAGAGAATGACCTGGAGTCATTCCCATTTTTGTCCAGGCGCCCCTGACTAACCTCACTGAGGCTGGCAAGGAGCACCCATGTCTGCCTAGGTACCTCCAACCAACCTAACCAAGGTTGGCCAGGAGCACCCATGGGGCGACGACGACTGTTAGCAGTTGTATTGCACCGTCTGCCATCCGCAAGGCAAGGGGATGCTGCTGTGTAGCACTGCAGTACTGCATCTGCCAGCAGCATGCAGGAGACATACTGTGACAGTGAGCTGAGCAGGCTCCATGCTTGCCATGGTATGTTGTCTGCACAGGTAACCCAGGAAAAAAGGTGAGAAGCGATTTTTGCCGTTGCTTTCACAGAGGGAGGGAGGGAGGGAGGGAGGGGGGTCTGATGACATATACTCAGAACCACCAGTGACAATGTTTTTGCCCCTTCAGGCATTGGGAGCTTCACCCAGAATTCCAATGGGTGGTGGAGACTGCCGGAATTGTGGGATAGGTACTCACAGTGCAATGCTCTGAAAGTCAACGCTAGCCTTGGTACTGTGTACGCACACCGCCGACTTAATGCGCTTAGTGGGGACACACACAATCGACTGTATCAAATCGATTTCTAAAAAATCGACTTCTATTAAATCGACCTAATTTCATAGTGTAGACACACTCTTTGTAGTGTAGACCAGCTGTAAGTAAGCACATTCCTGATGGGAGAGGCTAGTACAAAAACACAGAGCTCTCAAGTAACTACGAAACCACATACCTGAGTGATGGTAAAGGGACACACTGCCCCCTCATAAAGATACGGGGGGATGACAGGATAATGGATAAGGATGTTTTGTTCGAACTAGCAGGTACAAGAGTGGTTAACTAACAACAGCTGGAGTGTAATAGGAAATTTGTTTGTATCAAATGTATCAAATGTGTCCTAGGAGGGGCATCTTTGTGCTGCCTTCAGGGACAGTATCCTGGTCTGTTGCTACCTTTGTTGTCGGCCGACATGCATTTAGTGAACCTGTAGCCATAGGCGTTGACTCCATGGGTGCTCCGGCCCTCTGCACCCACCGGCAGCCAAGCTCCCCACCCCACCCCAGCTCACCTCCGCCTTCTCCCCTGAGTGCGCCATCCCCGCTTTTCCTGCCAGCTCTTGCCCCCACAAAGCATCTGTTTTGTGGTGTAACAAGCTGTGGGAGGGAGGTGGGAGGAGGTGGCACACTCAGGGCAGGAGGCAGGGAAGAGGCGGGGCCAGGGCCGGGATTTGGGGAAGGACACCACTCACCCTCCCCTGAGCAGGGCCGGCCCAAGCCCCGTCAATCACCCTCCCCTGGGCGGGGCCGGCCCAAGCCCCGCCACTCACCCTCCCCTGAGCAGGGCCGGCCCAAGCCCCATCAATCACCCTCCCCTGGGCGGGGCCGGCCCAAGCCCCGCCAATCACCCTCCCCTGGGCAGGGCCGGCCCAAGCCCCACTACTCACCCTCCCCGGGGCGGGGCCGGCCCAAGCCCCGCCACTCACCCTCCCCTGAGGCGGGGCCGGCCCAAGCCCCGCCACTCACCCTCCCCGGGGCGGGGCCGGCCCAAGCCCCGCCACTCACCCTCCCCTGAGCAGGGCCGGCCCAAGCCCCGCCAATCACCCTCCCCTGGGCAGGACCGGCCCAAGCCCTGCCACTCACCCTCCCCTGGGCGGGGCCGGCCCAAGCCCTGCCACTCACCCTCCCAAGCCGTTTTGGCAAAACTGGGCATGTGTCCTATTTACTCTTGCCAAATAGTGATCAGTTGGAAAGAGCAAATGGGACAAATACCCAGTTTCGCCAAAAAAGTCAGGCTCTCTGGGGCCAAAATGAGACGCATGGTCAGCCTAGGCCAGGGTCCCCAAACTTTTTCAGTTGTGTCCTCCCGTTACCCCCCTGGGAGCTGGGGCCAGAGAAGGGAGCGGGAGTTGGGGCCAGGGGCCATGGTCAGAAGCGGGGCTGGAGGTGAGGCTGGAGCTGCGGCCAGGAGCGGAGCCGTGGTCGGAAGCAGAGCCATGGCTGGGGCTGGAAGTAAGGCTGCAGTGCTCCCTGCCCACCCTCCATGGGCGCTGTGTCCCCCCGAGCATTCCTCCAGGCCCCCAGACAGTGGTGTGACCTACAGTTTGGGGATCACAGCCTAGGGAGCCTGGGAAGCTGTGGGGAGGCCCAAGGGCAGCCCCAGCCCATGTCCCTGCCCTCCAGGGAGATGGAGGGTCCAGGGCTCCCCACAGCTGCCTGGGCTCCCTGAGCAGCTGTTACCATGGCCTGGCTTCTGGCCAGGCCAGGGGGGATGGCCTTGCGGGAAGGGGAGGAGCAGGACTGGGGCCCTGTGGTGTGGGGGACAAATATTCTTTGTGCCAGGGCCCCAGTAAATCTTAATCCGCCTCTGGAGGCCTGGGGTTATCGCACACACTGCGTTGTGTAGGGCTCGGTTACTAAGACCCCATGTCACCTCGTGGCTTGTGTCTGTTGCAGCTCCCCTTTGTAGCCCAGCTGTAACGGATGAGAAGCTGGTTGAAAGGCCCAGGCTTCAGCATTGGAGCTACCTGGTTCAGTGTCTGCAGTCAGCCAAAGTGGGTAACAGTCATATTAATAAAATGTGTGAGCGACCCCTGGGGAACTCAGAGCTGGGTTCTTGCCCCACTTTACAGCTATGGACCCTGAGAAGTCAAGACACAATTCTGAGCACAGTGAGAGTGATGTAAATGCCCTGATGTGCTCCAGGTTTATGTTGAAGCTGAGGCTAAATCCAAGATTACACAGCAGGCTAGAATCTGCTCTCACCATGTAAAAATGAGACCAGAACCTGGCTCTGCTTCTCTCGATCGCGGAAGCACAAGAGCAGCTGCTCAATAGACACCGAGCACTGCCCAAGGCCTGGGCCTCTTCCAGCCTCCCCATCGCTAGGAGAATGTCCCGACACTCTGATCCAACCTTTTCAAATACAAACAGCCATTGGCAAAGGCCCCCAGCTGGGAGAGGGGATTCATGTGGCTGGAACATGTTCCAGTAACAACAGCTCTCTAGAGGCAGACTCCCGCTGGGCCGTCTGTTTCGCAAGGCAGCCTGGCCTTTGGGGAATGCTCAGCCTGGCTCTCGGGAATGCTAGCGCCTCGCCTCGGATTCCCGCTGGGACTTTACACACTCCCAGCATGCTGGGTGGAGCTCTTGGCGGCACGACTGAGGGATTGCAATGGAGGTGCGCCAGGCCCAAGACGGCTTTTCTGCAGAGTGCCGTGGGGAGGGCCTGCGAGTAGGGTTGCCAAGTTGCCAACCCTCCCAGTTTCACCGGGAGTATCCTGGAATCAGGCTCTATCTCCTGGAGGCTACTGCAGCCAAACTAGGAGATTTTAGGTGATAAAAGTCCTGCAATGCAGCAGGGGTAAGGCTGGCTCCCTGCCTGCCCTGGCTCTGTGCCATTCCCAGAAGCAGCCAGCACATCCCTGCGACCCCTGCGGGGAACCCAGGGGGTCTCCGTGTGCTGCTCCCGCCCCTAGCGCCAATTCCACAGCTCCCATTGGCCGGGAACTGCGGTCAGTGGGAGCTGCAGGGACGGTGCCTGCACGCAGGGGCTGTGCACAGAGACCCTCTGGCCCCCCCACCTAGGGGCTGCTGCCAGAGGGATGTGCCAGTTGCTTTTGGGAGCCGCCCGAGGTAAGCACCACCCCCCTCACACCTCCCGCACCCAAACTCCCTCCCAGAGCCCGACTCCTCACCCCCTCCTGCACCCAAACTCCCTCCCAGAACCTGACCCCTCACCTCCTCCTGCACCCAAACTCCCTCCCAGAACCCGACCCCTCACCCCCTCCTGCACCCAAACTCCCTCCCAGAACCAGATCCCTCACCCCCTTCTGCACCCAGACTCCCTCCCAGAACCCAACACCTCACCCCCTCCTGCACCCAAACTCCCTCCGAGAACCAGATCCCTCACCCCCTTCTGCACCCAGACTCCCTCCCAGAACCCAACACCTCACCCCCTCCTGCACCCAAACTCCCTCCCAGAACCCAACCCCTCACCCCCTCCTGCACCCAAACTCCCTCCCAGAACCCGACCCCTCACCCCTTCCTGCATGCAAACTCCCTCCCAGAACCAGATCCCTCACCCCTTCCTGCACCCAAACTCCCTCCCAGAACCTGACCCCTCACCCCCTCCTGCACCCAAATTCCCTCCCAGAACCCGACCCCTCACCCACTCCTGCACCCAAACTCCCTCCCAGAACCCGACCCCTCACCCCCTCCTGCACCCAAACTCCCTCCCAGAACCTGACCCCTCACCCCCTCCTGCACCCAAATTCCCTCCCAGAACCCGACCCCTCACCCCCTCCTGCACCCGAACTCCCTCCCGGAACCTGACCCCTCACCCCCTCCTGCACCCAAACTCCCTCCCAGAACCTGACCCCTCACCCCCTCCTGCACCCAAACTCCCTCCCAGAACCCAACCCCTCACCTCCTCCCGCACCCAAACTCCCTCCCAGAACCTGACCCCTCACCCCTCCTGCACCTAAACTCCCTCCCAGAACCTGACCCCTCACCCCCTCCTGCACCCAAACTAACTCCCAGAACCTGACCCCTCACCCCCTCCTGCACCCAAACTCCCTCCCAGAACCTGACCCCTCACCCCCTCCTGCACCCAAACTCTCTCCCAGAACCACACCCGTCACCTCCTCCTGCACCCAAATTCCCTCCCAGAACCAGATCCCTCACCCCCTCCTGCAACCACACTCCCTCCCAGAACCCGACCCCTCACCCCCTCCCACATGCAAACTCCCTCCCAGAACCAGACCCCTCACCCTCTCCCGCACCCAAACTCCCTCCCAGAACCCGACCCCTCATCCCCTCCTGCACCCAAACTCGCTCCCAGAACCCAACCCCTCACCTCCTCCCGCACCCAAACTCCCTCCCAGAACCAGACCCTTCACTCCCTCCTGCAACCACACTCCCTCCCAGAACCCGACCCCTCACCCCCTCCTGCACCCAAACTCTCTCCCAGAACCACACCCGTCACCTCCTCCTGCACCCAAATTCCCTCCCAGAACCAGATCCCTCACCCCCTCCTGCACCCAAACTCCCTCCCAGAACCTGACCCCTCACCCCCTCCTGCACCCAAACTCTCTCCCAGAACCACACCCGTCACCTCCTCCTGCACCCAAATTCCCTCCCAGAACCAGATCCCTCACCCCCTCCTGCACCCAAACTCCCTCCCAGAACCCGACCCCTCAGCCCCTCCCACATGCAAACTCCCTCCCAGAGACCGACCCCTCACCCCCTCCCGCACCGAAACTCCCTCCCAGAACCTGACCTCTCACACCCTCCT
Source organism: Gopherus evgoodei (assembly GCF_007399415.2). Taxonomy (NCBI): domain Eukaryota; kingdom Metazoa; phylum Chordata; order Testudines; family Testudinidae; genus Gopherus; species Gopherus evgoodei. The sequence continues at coordinate 31,308,679 of NC_044334.1, forward strand.
GCACCCAAACTCCCTCCCAGAGACCGAGCCCTCACCCCCTCAACAATGAGAGGATGGGATATTCCATGTGTGACGCTCGCACATCTGCTCAGTCAAAGCCACAGGCCAGTTCACTTGTGTGTGAACATCAACGAAATGTTAAGTGGGCTAGTAGGCAGGGATGTTGTCACTAGGGCTCCATGTCTGCCACAGAAGTTATGGGTTCTGTGACTTACCTGACCTCCATGGCTTCTGCAGCAGCCAGTGTGGCTGACCCCAACGCCGCCCAAGCAGCGGCTGGAGTGGCTGGGCCTGGGCACTGCCGAAGCAGCTGGCGCCCTGGACTACCTGAGGGACAGCTCAGCCGCTCAAGCTGTCCCTGGCGTGGCCGGACCAGCCACTGTTGGCAGCCCCCAGCAGCAGTCCCTGGGGTGGCTGGAGCAGCTGCTGCTCGCCCCCAGCAGCAGCACCTCAGGGTGCCACCTGCAACAGCAGCCTCCCCGGCTCTCACCCAGTAGCACTTCCCCCCAACAACCCTCACAGCTGCGGCCCCCTCAGTTTTAGTCAGGGGTATTTAGAGTATAAGTCATGGACAGGTCACAGGCCGTGAATTTTTGTTTATTGCCCATGATCTGTCCATGACTTTTACTAAAAACACTCGTGACTAAACTGTAGCCTTAGTTATTAAATTACATTTATATGGCATTTGCCCCAGTATTATATTTACATTAAATTTACCTTTTTATTGCTATTGCCTTACATTATGTGTATCCCTGTACTTAATTAACCCTGATCAAAGTGTCAGTTAGTGAGACTTTACTTCAGGTGTGAACTGCATGAAAACAAATGTAAGATTATTTGGATTGCTGTAACCAAAGGTACTGCATACATCTCTGTCATTGGAATGCCCATCAAATGGGACTGTAGCTTTGGAAGTGTAAAAGAAGCAGCATGTTAACTTCAAAGCACGGGTCACTGTGTTTGACAACAGGAAATCCACAGACCCAGTCTGTGTTTAGTCAGAGCAAAAACTCATGCTGTGAAGGTGAAACTAGCCAGATTGGTTTCCGGGGAAGACAGCTATAAGTGTGGATCCAGGGACCGATCGTGTATCCCTGAACTGTTTTGGATTCTAACAGGGTGGAATACTGACCAAGTGGACAGAGATCCCCAGAATTACTCTGGTAACCCCGAGGAACTTTTGGAAATCTAGCAGATTACATTTTGGAATTCCAAACTTGGACTCACCTGTTAATGTATTTTACCTGCTTTAACCTCTCAATAACTCATTTATTTTTCTTAGCTAATAAGTCTTCAGTTAGTTTACTTGAGAAATTAGCTTTATCTAGGGTGTGACCAGATGAGATGAAGAAAATATGGAGACACATGGGGCCGGGGGTGTCCGCCAGCAGAGCAAAAAAAAAAAAAAAACCAGTGCTGCTGAAGGAGTGAAGTATCAGGACAAATTGTGTCCCGACCCAAGATTGGTCGGGACGCAAAACAACCACCCAAATATCGAAATGGTCCCGATTTTATCGGGACGTCTGGTCGCCCTAGTTTCATCATTGTTTTTGGTGTGAGGTTGAGAGTATCCATTGACCAGGGGTAAGTGACCAACCTTTTGAGGCTGGGAGTAACCTAATGTGAGGAGATTTTGGTTTTAATAACCTTTCATCATAAAGTCTAGTTTGTCTGGGTGGCAAGATGCGCTGGAGAACCTAAGGGGACTGTCTGTGACTCCAAGGTAAAACTGGTAGAGTGAAGCAGGAGTGCACATTTGTTACTGGCTTGGTGAGATCTAACGCTAGGATATTCCACCATCTTGGTGTGTTTGCCATAGTCCTGAGGAGGCTGAGTTCTCTGTACAGCAACCCTGGATTAACTCTGTTTCCTATTGGATAGTGACTGGGTTCTGTTAACACCTTTGGGCCGTTTATTCCAGCTACATTAATACAACAGTGGCAGATCCATAGCTTCTGGGGAATTGGGCCGGAACAGAACCTAGCTTTCCTCCTACCTTGAGAAGCACTGGCCTGGCCTCAGAGCCATGTCCCACATGTCCAGCCCGCCTAGGTCCCTTTCCTGGTCCTGTCCAACTGGCACCAGGAGACGATCTCATCCTCAGCCACTGGTGCCACATAACCAAGTGGAACGGCTGGCAGCACAGCTGGATGAAAGATTCTTTCCTCCAGTGGGATCTCTCTGCCCCACCAGGCTGTATCTCATCCACAGACATTTGGGCAGTGCCCTTGCCTAATGCCAGGGTGCTGTGGGATGGGACACCCTCAGGCTGCCAGCTTTCCAGTCCCTCCCACCCCCGACATTATGCAGAAGTGCTGACTCCCAGCATGTGCAGTGCAGAGAGGAAACACCGCGCAACCCCAGGATCCCCCATGGTCAGGAAGGCTTGTCACCCGAGGGAGCATGTTGGAGGCAGCCGTTCTGGGAACACAGTGCTACCTCATGGCAGTGCAGGGAACTAGTGTGTGGGGGAGCCTGTTCCTTCAGCCCTGTTACAGGAAGGGGCTTGGAAAATGCCCTCTAGTGGACAGGAACACTGTGCTGATTTACACCAGTGGGGCTCTGGCCCTGTGAAGGCCCCCAGCACTTCTCCACCTCCCTGCACTGGAAGGTGAGTGATGGGCAGATAGCGGTTCACTGGCCATCCAACCTGAGTACATAGGCCCAAATCCAGGAGCCACCTTCGCGGTGACTCTATACACCTCCCACCCAGACCTGCTTCGTTCCCCAGGCAGGAGTCTCCTTTGAGCAGGCTGGGGTGACTGGCCATGCCATGCTCTCCCAGAAGCGCTGAGCTCAGTGTTTCTCCTGGAGATACAGCTAGAAAGCCAATGTTTATAACAGCCCAGCCAGCAGACCCATTATGGGCCCAGCCAGGACTGCAGTGCCCCATTCACCTGCTGTCGATTTTATCATCACTTACACATGACGTGGCCATGCTGATGTTTGGAGGGACCTGGCACATCCAGCCCATTAGTGCCTGCCTGCTAGGGGCTCTCCAGGTTGGCAGCTCAGACTGCAGAGTGCTATGGCACCTTAGCAGCATGACCTGGCCCACCATGGGAGAGAGGCTGCAGGTTACCTGGGCAATCTGCTCATCAGCACTTTGGTTAGAGTCTGTGGGAGTCTCAGCAGACCAGGGAAGTGGGGAAGGGGGGGGGCAGGCACATTCCTCCCAGCAGGGGTGAAAGTAAGTTAGACCACTTACCCATATGGGCTGGGGGGGGGCTCTGGCCCCCAGAAGGGACAGGGCTTGGTCGAAAGGGGCCGGGCTGGGTGTCAGCATCCCCCGACCAGCCCTTCCAGGCTGCCTGGCCCACGCCTCCCAGGGCTCCTGTGTTGATTTAAAGGGCCTGGGGCTCCAGATGCTAGCTGGGGGGGGGGGGGAACAGCTCAGTGGTTTGAGCATTGGCCTGCTAAACCCAGGGTTGTGAGTTCAATCCTTGAGGGGGCCATTTAGGGAACTGGGGTAAAAATATGTCTGGGGATTGGCCCTGCTTTGAGCAGGGAGTTGGACTGGATGGCCTCCTGGGGTCCCTTCCAACCCTGGTGGTCTATGGGTCTGACTGCTCCCTTTGCCCCTCCTGCCCCCATCAGAAGCTGCAGGAGAGGGGGAGCCATGGGGCAGGGACAATTAAAGCACTGCAGGGCCCTTTGCTGCAGCAGCGCTTTAACGTCGCTGCCTATGCCCCCCTGTCGGCAGCCCTGCTGGTACGCACCCTACCAGCAGGGCTGTCGACAGGGGAGGCTAAAGGGGCAGGGACATTAAAGCACTGCTGCTGGGCTGGGGATGGGCTGGTGTGGGTTCTTACTGGTACCAGCCTATACCAGCTCACTTACACCCCTGCCTCCCTCCCAGTCATTCATGCAACTGTATGTCACCTTCCTTGCACTATGCCTGTAACTGGCAGGGCAAGATGCTGTGTCATGGCAGCCCCCCCCCCCCGGGTCACCCAGGTGTATCAAAGCACAGAGTAGACTCAAGGTAGGACCTCCTGCCCTTAGCACCAGTCAGCATAGTCCCCAATGCAGTGTCAGCCATGCCGCTGCCTAACACTTGGTTCTGGTTCCAGCCACTTCCTGAGTGGAGGCAATCAGGGCCATGCAGAACTGAGGGTACTTGCAGCAGTTCTGTGCAATGTGCTGGCAGGTCACCCTCAAGCCCCCCTTGCCAAAGCAGATGGCCATGCAAACACTGCCCTTGGGTTCTGCATCATCACCCTCTGCCCTGGCCTTACTGCATAGACTGTTTCCTTGGCCAATGTACACCCCCACATCTCTTGCCGATTGCATAAGAGCTGGCAGCGACTGCTTCCTGGGTGCCTCAAAATCCAGAGACTTAAACTGACTGCATATAACACCTCATTAGTGCATCACTGCTGGGGCCAGGGAAGGAAGCCCACCGAGACACCCAAAGCCCTGGGACTGAGCCATGACAGAGCAGGAGCCAGCGATGTCCAAGCAGGCTGTGCTCCCTTATACCCAGCCCACGTCTCCCAAGGGATGTGAGCAGTATGGAGAGTGCATGGCCACAGACAAGCACATGCATATATTCATACGCATGCAGGTATGCCACACACACACGAAAAAATACGCAAGCATGCATGGCCACACAGCTTTGCTGTTATACACACGTACTTACCCATACACATGCCCACATGTGTACACATGCACACAAAAATACGGGCATAGGCACATATTCGTACACACACACACGCGCAGGCATGCACACAGAGTCACAAGTCCAATGCCACCCATCAGCACTCGGCCTAATGCACTGTCGCTCCCAGCACAGAAGCTCACACTTTGTTTTCCGTGACTCATTACCAGGCCGTTCCCTTGTCAGGCTGTTGTGAGCCCGCAGCGCCGGTTTCATTCAGCCTCCTGGCAGGATGAGGAGAGGAGTGATCTATAGCCCTGTTCCTCCTGCTGAAAATCAATACGTGCTCTAAGCACCAGGAAGGGTTTGACATGGAGCACGCTACTGGGAAGCGAGGGAGCAGTGGAGTGGGGGTTAAGCGGTGAGGAGGTTGATGGGGAGGACAAGGATGATCAAAATGAGAACAAGGGTTGTGGGGAGAGATGGGGGAGAATAAGGGGCACACTCAAATACAGCTGAGGGGAGCATTCAGAGGCTGGGAAGGCAACCCTGGGCTGTGGGTCCCACTGTGCTCAGGATGAGAGGGTCACCTGGGGACGGCGCCCTGGGCTGTGGGTCCCACTCTGCTCGGAGCGGGAGGATGACCAGGCGATGGCCTCCTGGGCTGTGGGTCCCGCTCTGCTTGGGGCAGGGGGGTGACCTGGGGATGGCGCCCTGGGCTGTGGGTCTCACTGTGCTCTGGGGCTGGGAAAGTGACCCTGAGCAGTGACCTGGGCTGTGGGTCCCGCTCTGCTCAGAGTGGGATGGTGACCTGGGGACAGTGCCCTGGGTTGTGGTTCTCACTGTGCTCTGGGGCTGGGAAGGTGACCTGCAGGCAGCACCCCGGGCTGTGGGGCCCCCTCTGCTTGGGGTGGGAAGGTGACCTAGGGACAGCGCCCTGGGCTGTGGGACCCACTCTGCTCGGGGCGGGAGGGTGACCTGGGGACAGCGCCCTGGGCTGTGGGACCCACTCTGCTCGGGGCTGGGAGTAGCATACTGGGGTCCCAGCTGAACGGAAGCTATGGTGCTTGCTGCTGCAGAGGTGTTTCGGGAGGTATCCCAGGCCTGTGGAGAGAAACCAGAAGGGCCAGGCTACTATTAATCCAGAGTGGGTAACTGAGGTCCAGGGAACTGTGAGTGACTCACCCAAGACAAGTCAGGGTTTCCATGCAGGCTTCCTGTGCCCCAGGGTCTGTGCCTTAACCACTGGCCCAGCCGTCCACCCCCCGTCTGGGCTGCTAAATCCTCAGCCCAGAGGCCAGACCCCATTGCTAGTGTCTCTCCATTGATGGCAGGAGAACATGGATGTCAGCAGGGCAAACCAGCAGGTCCCTCCCCGCCCCCAGAGCCCATCTCCAGGGATGAGAGTTCAGTCTCCGCTCCTCTCTCTGCTGGGCCCAAGAAGCAGGGAGCCAGGTGGTGCTGAAGGTGATGGTGATCTGAGGGACATAGACACCTGCCCACTAGCAACTGAGCTCATCCCCCACCCCATGAGCCCCGTGCCAGCTGGGAGGTGGCAGCTCCACCATGGGCTGGGTAAGTGGTGACCGAGTGTCACAGGGCCCCTCTGGCACTGCCCATCCTGCCATGCTGCCCAGTGCCCCTTGCACAGAGCCCAACGGCTGCTGGGTGGAGGAACAGGAGCGAGATGCAGAGGCACTGCAGCCTCTCCCTCCACTGCCCACCCGCCACGGCTGAGCATGACTGATGGGCCCCCAGGCCCTCGTCGCTAGGGAGACGGATGGTGCTGGCAGCCTTGACAAGGTGTTTAAAGCCTTTTCCAATAATGCTGAGCTGCGGTGCAAGGCTAGAGCGAGAGAGGAAGAGCGAATGGTAGGGGCTGACAGCGCAGAGGGAGCAGAGGCCTGAGCTGGGTGTGCCCAGGAGCGGGCAGGGGACAGGGATGCATTGGCCGGAGAAACTGCTTGGTGGGAGCTAAGCCTGGAGACTAGCCTGGCCTTTGGCAGCCAACTCAGGATGGCTCCTGCCTCTGGCGACCAGAGTGGAGCCCCCAAGAGCACGGAAACAGCAACACACACACTGCACAGGCGGCTCCTCCCAGGGCCCCCTCGACTCCATCTCACCAGGGCTTCTCGTGTACCCAGCTGTGAGCCTGGCTCTCGTCTGAGCTCCCCACCTCCTGCATGCAGCTCGTAGCACTCCACAAGGCTCCCCTCCACACTGGCTCAGCTCCCACTTGGCTCCCAGCTGTGCTCACTCCCTTGGCCATAGCTTAGGGTTGCCAGGAGTCTCCTGGAATCGGGCTCTATTTCCTGGAGGCTACTGAAGCCAAATGGGGAGATTTTAGGCCACTAAAAGTCCAGCAGCACATCAGGGCTGAGGCAGGCTCCCTGCCTGTCCTGGCTCTGTGCCTCTCCCGGAAGTGGCCGGCATGTCCCTGCAGCCCTGGGAGTGGGCAAGGGGTCGCCACACGCTGCCCCGTCCCTGAGTGCCGACTCTGCAGCTCCCCTTCGCCAGGAACACTGGCCAATGGGAGGAGGGGCCTGCAGGCAGGGGTAGCATGCATTCTCTGCCCCACCTCCAAGGGCTGCAGGGATGTGGTGCCGGCTGCTTTTGGGAGCATCGCGGGGCCAGGGCAGGCAGGGAGCCTGTCATAACCCCGCTGCACCGCCAACCAGGAGCCGACCAAGGTAAGTGCCACCCAGCCGGAGCTTGCACCCTTCACCCCCTCCCATACGCCAAGCCCCTCCCACAGCTCTGAGCCCCCCTCCTGGAGTCACTACCTCAAACCTTCTCCTGCACCCCAACCTTCTGCCCCAGCCTGCTGAAAGTGAGTGAGGATGGAGGAGAGCGAGGGAGGGGGGATGGAGTGAACAGGGCGGGGCCTTGGAGAAGGGGTGGAGAAGGGGTGGTGCCTTGGGCAGGGGCGGGGCAGGGGTAGAGCAAGGGTCTTTGGGTTTGTGTGATTAGATAGTTGGCAACCCTACCATAGCCTGGCACCCCCCACCAGTCATTGCCTTGGCCTCTTCTGTGCCCACCCCTTTGCTGCACACACTCTCCACCCCGGGGCCCTCTGGTTTTTGCCCTCAAGGGTACTTAGAGGTCTCCAGTCCCAGAGCTGGTTAACGCATGGCTGATTTGCACCCACCCCAGTCTCTCCCCAGCCTGTGCCCCACCCCCCCGTTCTCCATAATCACCATTTGATTCACACAACGCTGTGGAATTCCAAACCAGAGCTGGGGAGGGAACCCAAACGGAGGGTGGGAGGGGAGGACACAGCCCCAAAAGGGCGAGGAACCCCAGATGAAGGTGCCAGCAGGGGGAGAGTCACACAGGGCTCTAGAGGCTGGGAGCATGGGGAGAAAATCCAGCTAGTGCTGGAGGAGGGACAAAGGAGGACAGTTTGTATGGGCCCCTGAGGGGGGGTGCAAAAGGGGGTGTCTCATCCCGATGGGGGCCGGGAGCAGGATTTGTTTGGGGATGGAATAGGGCCACAAATGGAGGGGCTGTTTTCTGGGAATGGCAGTAGCCTCTGATCAGCTCCACCACAGGCTGGGTAAGTGGTGCCCTCTGGCACTGCCCATCTCTGGCCCCCATCCTGCCCTGCTGCACACTGACCTGCAGGGCCGGCTCCAGCACCAGCGGCAAAAACACTGGAGCCGGCCCTGCTGGGCTGACTGCAGCTTTGGGAGGGCTCTGCACAGAGCACTGGAGGGGGAGGAAGAGGGACTCTTCCCCCTGCCCCAGCCTGGATCCTGCCACACCCACACCCCCGCCTGGCTCTGACCAATTCCCTCACCCCCTGCAACAAGCATCTGAACATTGGAAGTGGGCCTCTAGCAATGGCGTCTCCACACGGGGAGGAAGGGCAGAGAGAGCTCGACCCCCATGGGGGGCAGAGCGGGGTCAGGGCTGAGACCATGTCCCCACCAGCGGGGAGATCTGTGACACTTTCTCAGGGAATCCTTGTTACCCTGTGCCTTAGGAAGAGAGTGACTTGCTGGAGCTAAACAGTGCCAGCTTCCTGTCACCCCAGTCTGGCAGCGACCTCAGACAAACTTCTTAGGACCCTGCCAGCCATTACTCTGCTTTGCAGGTAACCCGTCACTTGATATTACAGCACTGCAACTTGCTTATTCTAAAACAAAGAGACATGTATTAACAAAGCCAGTGATTTACGTGGCCCTGAGTAAAGATAGTGGAAAGAGAACTGGTAGCAAATAAACCAAAGTATAACGTGCTTCTAAGAGACTAAACATAACGTTAGCACGCTCCAGTCCTTTGTTTAAAGCAGTTTGCTCGTCCACAAAGGCCTTTGCAGTGTCTGCTGATTTTCAGTCCAAACAGTGCCCAGATTTTTCAGGAATCACTCCCCTCTGCAGGCATGTTCCTCAGGAAAATGGAGAACCCAAAATATCTTCTGGCCTCCTTCATATGATCCATGAAACCATTGACAGGTGCTTCTGCAGTGTGTCACCAGACACACATCTCTCCTGTTGGGAACACATCACCTCTCCCTACAGCCCCAACCTCTTTCTCTGTTGACTTACATGCAAATGCAGCTCCCATTGTGTTTGGGCTTATCCTGCTTAATTATATTAATTACCCGGAAGAAAAGCTGGTTCTCCCTGTGTTTGATTACAGTCTTTAAAGCACAATATCAGTAAGTAGCTCTAATTCCTAGAGTGTTACTACAGACATTTCACAGTGATAGTCATGACCAATATGTGGCTTTCATTTGCTCTCTCACGTGTCTTTACAGCTAAATACCATGACAGTCATGGTGTTAGGTATAGTGAGTTTGTCAGGCCTGAGAAGAGTTGCTGACACAGAGTAGTGAACCACTCATGGGCCTGTGGGGGAAGAAGTCATCACCCCCCTGCTGATCCTGGCCCATTGAGGGGCTTCTGCTTTGGGGTGCAGGGGGACCTAGGCAGGATCTTTAGGCTGTGGAGCCCGTGGAAGGGAGGGTGAGTCAGAGCAGGAGACAGCTTGGCAGGGAGAGAATGAGGGGCAAGCCCCAGGCTATCCAGACTGAACTGGACCAGGCTGGGCTACTGAGATGGCAAAGATGAAGGAATCAACCCTGGGGACGAGAAGGCTGGGCTGGGAAAGGAAAACCTTGGGGAATCTGTCTGGGGTGTGAGGAACTTGGGGTGAAGTAGTGACTGGTAAGAGATGACTGCCTGGGTGATCCTAGCAGTTTTGGGGTTGGGGGCAGGCCTGTAATTTTGGGAGCTCTGGGTTAACCCCCTGTGGAGCTGGATCTAGTAACTGGTCCCATGCTCTGCTGCTGGGGCCTGCTGACACCACACTCCTCATCCCTGAGCCAGGGTGCTGCCAGCTCTGAGGTGGGCACCTCGTGTGCTGGTGACGCAGATGGGATCGGGATGACAGCTCAGCGCTGCTAATGTATTCATCCCAGCAGGCTCTGCGCTCCAGGCTTTGCATTTTTCATGCAGCTTGGGGCTTTAAAAACACTGAAGCAGCCAGGGTCCCTGTCCCTAAAAGATCCTGCTGAGGGAAGCCTAAACCAAGGGGGAGTTCATGGTGGAGGAGGGTCTTGGTTAGCCTGTACACAGGCTTATCTGCTTATAGCTAGAATGGTCCTTGGAGGTGGGGTAACATCTTCTAGACCCCTTCCCTGGCAGGCTGGAAATCATCTCTAGGGGATCATCTCCAGCTCGTGGACTGGCCAAGTCCCACTCTGATAATATGATCGCTCTCCTAGTCACAGGAAGGATTGCCAGCCCCATCAAAGAGGACATACTAAGGCATGGAGAGATTCAGCAATCTACTGAACCTCGCCTGCAGTAGGGCTGGAATTTAAACCTGGATCTCCTGGGTCTCAGACCAATGCCTTAACTTTAAGGTCACCCTTCCTGTAACAACATGTCCCAGCTATAGAGCTCCCGTGCAGATGCAATCCAGCAGCCCCGTGGATCTCTCTACCTGATAGGAAATGTTGCCTGTTTAGTATCCAGCCTAACCTGCCTTCTGTTCATTTTTGCTGCTATTCCTAGTTACACCTGCCCCTTGTATCACTGGCCATCGCTCCTTTCCTGGCTGTGCACACCCTCCAATTCTTTCCAGACACTGAGCATGGCCCTGTCCTTAGTAATCACTTAGCCAAAATGTGAACATATAATAACGCTATCCACCCTCTTCTCCTGGGTCTGAATGGGCCTCCTGGTTACCTCCCCACTTGGAAATCATGTTCTGGCTCCCTCTAGTGGTTGGCCCACATAAAGGATAACATCAGAGGTGAAAGTAAGCAGGTATGCCCCAGTACGGCATACTGGCAAGGGTGGGTATGGTGTACTGGGCTGCCCAGCTTCCCCAGGCGGCAATTTAAAGGGCCTGGGGCTCCCAGCAGTGGCTGGAGCCCCAGGCCCTTTAAATTGCCACCAGAGTTCCTCTGCTGGAGCCTTGGGGTAGCGGCAGTGGGGCTCTGGGAATTATTTAAAGGGCTGGGGCTCCCGCTGCCTCTAGTGCCCTAGGCCCTTTAAATAGCTGCTGTAGCCCCACTACTACTACCCCAGGGCCCTAGGGGTTATTTAAAGGGCTGGGGTGGGAGAAGCAGGAGAATCCTGGGCCCTTTAAATAGCCCCCGGAGCCCTGCTGCCAGAGCCCTGGTGTAGCAGTGGCAGCTGGGGGCTCCGGCTGTGGTTTAAAGGGCCTGGGGAGGTAGCGGTGGCCGAGCCCTGGGCCCTTTAAATAGCCGCCAGAGCCCCCGGCTGCTGCTGCTACCCTGGCAGGGGAGGGGAGGGCACCTACCGGTACAGGGCGGGCCAGGGCTGTCTCTGATCCCCATCCCCGCTCCTTCCACCCGAGACCCTGCCCCTTCTGGGGACCAGAGCCAGCCCAAACCCAACCCCATAAGTCCCTGTTTCTACTTTCACCCCTGGATAACATCCTTGTACTGCTGCCAGCTAGTATGATTAGTCCTTCAACTCAGGTGGTAGTGGTCTATGCTGAAGGTCACTGGTTCCATCCCTGATAGATGCTCCTGTTATATTTGCTCTTCCTGGACTTGCTTTCAAGAGTGGACACTTTCTGATCCTCAGTGTGAAATGGACCCTCCTCTACTGCTCTTTGTTTAGAAGGTTTGGTGCACTCTGGACCACCCACTTCTTCACCCACAACTATAAAGTGCCACCTCCCAGTTGGCACTTTGGAAGATTAGAAACCATGCCCCAGGAATCTGAGATTTTATGTAAGATTTGGTGTTGTGTATGTGGGGAGGTTGGGCCTGTGCTTTAAGTGCTGTAGCTAAAGAAATCTGTTCTCCACAGCTAAGGATATAGATTAATGCTGCATCTGAACTAATGGGGCTCACATTCCTGAGTCTTCTAGAGTGTTGTGACAAGTGTCCATGTTACACAGTCTTCCAAGCACTTTTCCTAGTGTGCAAGCAAATGGTCAGTCTTGGGAAGACATGCTGCATTGGTTTTAGCTTTGGCTTACGTACTTTTTTTGTGTAGAGGCAGCTTAGGAACATGAGGAGCGGTGTGGACAGGAGGTGAGGCACCTACTGCCTTGGGCTCTGATTAGTGTCAATTCTTGAGACAGAGTTGCCTCCTGGGAACCAGGCGTTGGTGATGGGCTGAGATTCCTAGAAGGCATTGCCCTGCATGCTGTTTGATCATCTCTATTCCAGAACTGGTGTATATGTGTAAATCAAGCAAGTGACACGTAGCGAATACCCAGACTCTGCATCACCAGTTTCTCCTCCACTAGGAAATCAAGACCTGCAAGGCCCTGGACATCTGCTGCTGCTTCGCAGAGAGGTGATGCTGCTGTCAGAACAGGACAATGGTGTCAGGAAGGGGCAGCAGAAATTCCCATCTAGCTTTTGGCCTTAGGCGCTGCTGCCTCCTTCCCCTCTAAATGCATTGGTTCTTGCCCAAAGCTTTTCTGGCCGCCTATCCAGGCAGGGACCTCCCCAACAGAGCAGGTATCATAGAATCATAGATTATCAGGATTGTAAGGGACCTCAGGAGGTAATCTAGTCCAACCCCCTGCTCAAAGTAGGACCAATTCCCAACTAAATCATCCCAGCCAGGGCTTTGTCAAGCCAGGCCTTAAAAACCTTTAAGGAAGGAGATTCCACCACCTACCTGGGTAACCCATTCCAGTGCATCACCACCCTCCTAGTGAAAAAGGTATTCCTAATATCCATCCCAAACCTCTCCCGCTGCAACTTGAGACCATTACTCCTTGTTCTGTCATCTGCTACCACTGAGAACAGCCTAGATCCACTGTCTTTGGAACCTGCTTTCAGGTAGTTGAAAGTAGATATCAAATCCCCCTTTACTCTTCTCTTCTGCAGACTAAATAACTTCAGTTCCCTCAGTCTCTGCTCATAAATCATGTGCTCCAGTCCCCTAATCATATTTTTGCCCTCCACTGGAGTCTTTTGATATTTCCACATCCTTCTTGTAGTGTGGGGCCAAAACTGGACACAGTACTCCACAGTCCCTAGCCTGTAGCAGTGCATGGGATTCTTCCATCCTAAGTGCAGGAGTCTGCACTTGTCCTTGTTGAACCTCATCAGGTTTCTTTTGGCCCAATCCTCTAATTTGTCTAGGTCCCTCTGTATCCTATTCCTACCCTCCAGCGTATCTACCACTCCTCCCAGTTTAGTGTCATCTGCAAACTTGCTGAGAGTGCAGTCTATGCCATCCTCCGGATCATTAATGAAGATATTGAACAAAACTGGCCCCAGAACCGAACCTTGGGGCGCTCCGCTTGATCCCGGCTGCCAACTAGACATGGAGCTATTGATTACCACCTGTTGAGCCTTTTAGTCCATTCATTCAGCCCATACTTCTTTAATTTGCCAGCAAGAGTACTGTGGGAGGCTGTATCAAAAGCTTTGCTAAAGTCAAGGAATAACACGTCCACTGCTTTCCCCTCATCCACAGAGCCAGTTATCTTGTCATAGAAGGCAATTAGGTTAGTCAGGCATGACTTGCCCTTGGTGAATCCATGCTGACTGTTCTGATCGCTTTCCTCTCTCTAAGTGCTTCAGAATTGATTCCTTGAGGACCTGCTCCATGATTTTTCCAGGGACTGAGGTGAGGCTGACTGGCCTGTAGTTCCCGGGATCCTCCTCCTTCCCTTTTTTAAAGATGGGCACTACCGTAGCCTTTTTCCAGTCATCCGGGACCTCCCTCCATCACTATGAGTTTTCAAAGATAATGGTCAATGGCTCTGCGCTTTTCTAAATAGTCCCGAACCACTTCTTTCTCCACAGAGGGCCGGTCACCTCCTCCCCACTGTGCTGCCCAGTGCAGCAGTCTGGGAGCCGACCTTGTTTGTGAAGACAGAGGCAAAAAAAGCATTGAGTACATTAGCTTTTTCCACATCCTTTGTCACTAGGTTGCCTCCCTCATTCAGTAAGGGGCCCACACTTTCCTTGACTTTCTTCTTGTTGCTAACATACCTGAAGAAACCCTTCTTGTTACTCTTAACATTTCTTGCTAGCTGCAACTCCAAGTGTGATTTGGCCTTCCCCATTTTACTCCTGCATGCCTGAGCAATATTTTTATACTCCTCCCTGGTCATTTGTCCAACCTTCCACTTCTTGTAAGCTTCTTTTTTGTGTTTAAGATCAGCAACGATTTCACTGTTAAGCCAAGCTGGTCACCTGCCATATTTACTGTTCTTTCTACACATCGGGATGGTTTGTTCCTGCAACCTCAATAAGGATTCTATAAAATACAGCCAGCTCTTCTGGACTCCTTTCCCCCTCATGTTATTCCCCCAGGGGATCCCGCCCATCAGTTCCCTGAGGGAGTCCAAGTCTGCTTTTCTGAAGTCCAGAGTCTGTATTCTGCTGCTCTCCTTTCTTCCTTGTGTCAGGATCCTGAACTCGACCATCTCATGGTCACTGCCTCCCAGGTTCCCATCCACTTTTGCTTCCCCTACTAATTCTTCCCTGTTTGTGAGCAGCAGATCAAGAAGAGCTCTGCCCCTAGTTGGTTCCTCCAGCAGTTGGACCAGGAAATTGTCCCCTACACTTTCCAAACACTTTCTGTGCACCGCTGTATTGCTCTCCCAGCAGATATAGGAGTGATTGAAGTCCACCATGAGAACAAGCAGAGTGTCTCTGCCCATTCAACCGCCTGTATCGGCCAAGAGGCATGTGGATGAAGCACTTTCATCGGCTGCCTCTCTGTGCATTCCCATTGACATGGAGCGGAGCTCCACCCCCAGGGACCAAACCCCAGCCCCAATGTGCCATTTTAGCTCTTGTGGAGCTGCTGTGGGAGTTATAAAACCCAGGCAGGGGCGGATCTGTGATTGGGACAAGTTCAGCACCTCGAAGGGGGGAGCTCAGACCCCAAGTGACCAAAGTGTGGTTCTTTCCAATGCCCTATAACTGACTTCCACAAGCCATCTAAGGACCCAGCAATCAGCCCGTCCCACAGAAGGTCAGCAGGCAACCTGCAGGCGCATCACACTGCTGGTCACACAGGGCACATGCAGAACTTTCGTACAGTATCCTGGAAAAAAATCATCCTTACAAGGCCAGTGAGCTGAATCCTCAGGAAAGACTCAAGGAAAATCCTGAGACACAAAAAGTGCTGTGTCAACCAGACCCAGGAGAACACAATGGGGGCAGATGAAATGTGAGGAGGGGGATATGGAGAACTGGAAAGCAGTAGAGAGAAAAGAGAAAACAAGAGAATGTAGCGGAAAGAGAAGGGGAGAGAGAGAGAGGGAAAGAGCCCATGCGGATGAGAGGGAATGAGAGAGAATGGCCACAAGAAAGAGATGGTGAGTGAAGGATGAGAGCAGGGAGGCTGGGCGCAGATAGAGCGGAGTAGGGAGGGAGGGGGGATAAGATGCAGGAGTCCAGTGTTGCTTCCAGCTCACAAGCAGCACAAGCCCAGGGGTCTCTGACTGGTCAGGGGAGCTCTGGGCCAGGCCTAGCCCAGCCTGGAGACAGAGCACAATGGCCCACTCCAGCCAGCTCAAACCGCAGGAATGGGCCTCTCCTCCTGCAGCTTGTGGGTCCAAGGTGCCAAGGGGCAGGTCCTGCTCGCAGTTGGGTTTGAGTTCAGTAGGTGAGGCCCCTCTAGCACTGATTGCTGCTTGGGCAGCGCGCGGGGCCAGAGCATATGGGATGGGCAGGGCTGGGAGCCATTGGTTTTTATGAGCATCCAGCTGGTGGGGAATGTTCAGAAGGGCTGAGATGTGTTTCATTGAGTCTAATGGGCCTGAGAGCAGTGCCAGACCCCATCCCGCAGAGCCCAGCTCAGCCATCAGACAGCAGCCCCAGCAGCTTCATCCTTTGTTTAATATTCCACTGCACAGTCCTGAAAAGTCCCTGCACCTTGAGACTGACAGGACAACAGTGCACGGGGATTGCAAGACCTGTGTGCTCACACCTGCCACCCCTTTGGCTAGACACCCGCCCAATCAGTATCTACCCACCTGGCTTTTGATAGTGCCCATGACTGTCGTAGGCGAGTGCTCTCCTAGCTCCATCAAAGCAGCTTACTCACCGCCTGGCCATGCTCCCGCCTATCACCAAACTCCTATCCCCGTGACATGCTCTCCTGGTCCTAAGTGCTCAGCTGCCAATTTCCACCCCCTTCCCCCCACTTCTCCCTCCCCAGATGTGCAGATTAGGGAGGTCTGCTCAAGGCCCTGCACATCTGGTTTCACAAAGACCCCTTCACCCCATACACACAGAGACACGTAAAACCAAGAGAGGAAGAGGCCGCTCCAGGGGAAGGAGGAAAAGCCCATGCCAGAGATCTAGAGATGCAGAGCATGGGGGATGCTCCACAGCCTGAGTCATTTAAAACCCAGGATACCCTGCAGGGACCCTGCACTGCTTGGGAATGTACTAGGTGGTTTCATGGGTGGGTTCCATGAGGGCTCTGACCATGCCATGGAGCAGGCAGCAGGAGCATGAAGGGTCCAAGGGCATCAGATGGTGGGCAGGAGAGTCACGACCATGGGCCCATTCATGACATCCAGTGCCTCAGGGAGCAGAGACCCTCCATCCCTTCAAAGGGAGAGTCTCTTAGAGAAGGGGTCCTACTCCCTTTTGGGGGTTGGGCAGGTCTCTCACCTTTGATGGAGCCCCTCAGAGTGAGCATCTCAGTTACCGTGGTCTGGACTTGATGGGGGAACAAGGAACCCTGATGCAGCATGGCCAACCTTGCACTCCAACTGCTGGCGTCCATGTATCACTAACCCTGAGGAAGCCTCCCATGCACCCCCTGCACCAGAAAGCATGTCTGCAGAGGAGGCACTAGCTGTTGTGTTTGCCTGCTCCAGCAATTAGAGCCACTGTCTGGTGGCTGGGCTTGCTGTGTGTGCAACCCATGCAGCCCAGACTGCAGGGGAGTTCCTGGAAGTCCCTAGGCAGGCACTCTGCCAGAGGAGGTGGGGGGTCTCCCCTTTGGCTGAGCTTCTAGGAGCTGGTGCCCCTCGGTGGAGCTTACACCTAAGGATTCAGTCACATCTGCTGCAAGGTTTATTCTGCTCCTCTGCCAGGCAGCCCATATCACAACGTCTGCACTGGAGACCTGACTGCCTCCCAGCTGTATGGGTGACTCTGCATAGATTGAAACCCACACAGTGCCTCAGCCCGACTGATTCCTGCTCTGAATCTTTGCCCCACATCCACACAGGCCCATCCAAACTGCTCCAACTGCAGTGCCCTATGGGAACCCATCCCAGATTGTCTAGCAAAGCTCCTTGAAGCAATGGATTCTGGGAGTTAAAGGGCCACCGGTGGAGGACTGTCTGATCCCATTGATGGACACTTGCTGCAATGGAGCCATTGATGTCAATGGAGCTGCATCAATTTACTCCTCAACTTAGGATCTGGCCCTCAACCCTACGTCTGTCGACCCGGCACCTTTCACCAGCACTAAATTCACAGTTATTGTGTTTATTGAGAAACCTAATTCTGCCCATGCTTCCCCTTGCAATGCCTCCCTCTCTAGGATGGGCATGTCTCACCATGCTAGAGCCATGCCAGCTCAGCACAAAGCCTCCATCTGTGTCCCTGCTAAGCGCTGACCTCGCTGACTCTTTCTCACTCTCCATTTCTTCTCTGCCATTGTTCCCTGAGAAGAGGAAAGTGAATTAAAATGAAAATGAAGGAAAGATCTCAGCAGCTGGGTGGAGGGGATGAGCTCCAGCCGGACGCAGGGACTCAGGGAAATGTATGGCCTATCATTCATTAATCACCGCCCATCGGACAAGCTCTCAGGTCTCTGGCTGTTGCACCACTGCTCAGCTGTCTGGGACCTGCCGCTCTACCAGGTTAACTCCTGCTTGCCCCGGCACTGCAGCATTCCTAGCTGGGCTTGACTGGGGTGATTCTCCTTCGAGGCTGGAGACAGATCAACCCTGTGTCTCTCTAATACAGTTTGTGCTGCCTCTTGTCACCACACAGGATCATTTTACAGGGGGTCACTCACTGCAGGAGCACCTTCTTGTGGCCAGGCATGGCATAGCAGCTGTCTCCCCATCAGGCACCCCCTTCATCCCACCCAGTCGCTTCATCACTGTGTTGGTCTCTCTTCTGACTGGCCAGGTCACGCTCTAGTCCACGTCTCCTGGGGTAACAGGACTCCAACTAAACGACACTCCAGTGACCTTGCTTTAGGTCTTCCCTCTGTCTCTGGTCTCCATGTGCCTTGAGCCCCTTGCCTCAAGGGGTTTCACCCCCACCTTCCTCAATGGCTAGTAGGGGAATCCAGTCCCTCCTGTACTCTGGGTTCCAACCCAGAGACGTGTATCTAACAGCTAAGATCTACTCCCTCAGACTCCTGGCTGACTCCCCAAACAGCTTCCTACTTCTTCTATTCCGGAGAGAGTGATTGCAGCCCCTCTCCCTGCAGCCTCTTTCTTCTGCTAACTTCCTGGCTTTATAATCACCACCCAGGCCCTCTCCAGGTGGGCTTCATTATCAATTCCACCTGGCTTTCTCTCTCTTGTAGGTGCTGCCAGTTATGTTAATTGGCTTTCCAGTCCCACCTAACTTCTTCAGGAACTAGCGGAGTACACACCCCATCACAGTCACGCTAGTCTTGACCTGGACTCAGCATTCATGGCAGGGCTTGCTGACCTTAGTGGAAAGCTCTACCTTCTAATCGCCATTAAGTCTCTTCTCCCTCAGTCTGGGTTCCCTATTTCCCCCTCTATCCTAGGTCAGATCCCACCCCTATTCTATTCAGCATTAATAAATATTGTTGTTATTATTAATTATTTGTGTTGCAGCAGAGTCTATTAGCCCCAGCTATGACTCAGGACCCCATTGTGACAGGTGCTGTACAGACACAGGACAAACAGACAGTCTCTGCCCCAAGGAACTCACATCACCATAGCATAGAATCATAGAATAGAATAATAGAATATCACGGCTGAAAGGGACCTCAGGAAGTCATGTAGTCCAACCCCCTGCTCAAAGCAGGATCAATTCCCAGCTAAATCATCCCAGCCAGGGCTTTGTCAAGCCTGACCTTAAAAACCTCTAAGGAAGGAGATTTCACCACCTCCCTAGGAAACCCATTCCAGTGATTTACCACCCTCCTAGTGAAATAGTGTTTCCTAATATCCAACCTAAACCTCCCCCACTGCAACTTGAGACCATTATTTCTTGTTCTGTCATCCGGTACCACTGAGAACAGTCTAGATCCATCCTCTTTGGAACCCCCTTTCAGGTAGTTGAAAGCAGCTATCAAATCCCCCCTCATTCTTCTCTTCTGCAGACTAAACAATCCCAGTTCCCTCAGCCTCTCCTCATAAGTCATGTGCTCCAGCCCCCTAATCATTTTTGTTGCCCTCCACTGGACTTTTTCCAATTTTTCCACATCCTTCTTGTAGTGTGGGGCCCAAAACTGGACACAGTACTCCAGATGAGGCCTCACCAACGTCGAATAGAGGGGAATGATCATGTCCCTTGATCTGCTGGCAATACCCCTATTTATACAGCCCAAAATGCCATTCGCCTTCTTGGCAACAAGGGCACACTGTCGACTCATATCCGGCTTCTCGTCCACTGTAACCCCTAGGTCCTTTTCTGCAGAACTGTTTCCTAGCCATTCAGACCCCAGTCTGTAGCAGTGCATGGGATTCTTCCGTCCTAAGTGCAGGACTCTGCACTTGTCCTTATTGAACCTCATCAGGTTTCTTTTGGCCCAGTCCTCTAATTTGTCTAGGTCCCTCTGTATCCTATTCCTATCCTCCAACGTATCTACCACTCCTCCAAGTTTAGTCTCATCTGCAAACTTGCTGAGGGTGCCGTCCACGCCATCCTCCAGATCATTAATGAAGATATTGAACAAAACCGGCCCCAAGACTGACCCTTGGAGCACTCCACTTGATACCAACTGCCAACTAGACATGGAGCTGTTGATCACTAGCCGTTGAGCCCGACAATCTAGCCAGCTTTCTATCCACCTTATAGTCCATTCATCCAGCCCATACTTCTTTAACTTGCTGGCAAGAATACTGTGGGAGACAGTACCAAAAGCTTTGCTGAAGTTATATCATGCACAAAGTCATGTGACTGACATCTGCCACGGGAGGTTTGTTTTTTCTCACATTCTCCTCCTACTTCTAGAGCAGTTTGAAAACAAAGGAAACACATTTGCAAAAAATAAAATCCAATTTTTCATCCCTTCTGAATTTGAAAAAACAATTAAAATATGTGTGTGTGTGAAAATGTCACTAAAAATGTGTCCTAATTTTTCTTCTACTTTAAAAACTCCACATTTTGTTACAAATCCACCCACATTTCTTCTAATTTCAAAAGGTTGCCACATTGTTTTCTCCGCATTTCCTTTGAATTTCAGCTTTTTCACATTTCAAAATGCTGTCAACATTTCAAATGATTCCAGCCAGCTGCCTCTGTCACCTTTTGCTTTTGGTTCCTTTGGCCAGTTTTCTCTGCTTTCCGTCTCACTATTATGCATGCTTTAATATTTTATTTAAATCTATGACTCATCCATGGCCAAAGCCTCACGACCATTCAGCATTTCTCAGCTACATGGGCGCTGAAAACCAGTGCCAGAAGGGCCCTGGAGACTAGTGTTTTTACAGGGGTGTAACAGGGTGCACTCACCTCTTGTGAGCGCCCCCTTGGCCGAGTGCATGTGCCCGTACTCCCTCCCTCTCAGTTTGTCCCTCTCCTGGATAGAGCGGTGCCTCAGGGCTCCCTCCCTGAAGAAAACGTATTTGCCCTCTTGGGCTGTCTGGCTGCAGCTCTCCAGCTGGGCCACTATAGTTCAATTCCCGCTCTGGTGTTCCTCAATGTCCAGGCAACTTCTCCCCCAACGTCTGATGGGGGCTGGGGAAGACCAAGGTGCACCCACAACTCCATGTCCCAGCCTGGAGACTGTAGATCGCAGCCATCTGCTGCGTCCCTTAAACTATGTCACATGGCTTCTCTAATTCCCTGGGCCACTTCCCCACAGCTCTGCGTCATCTTCACCCTTACCTCAGGCCTTGCCCTAATGGAGTCCCAGCAACCAGCGCAGGGCTCCTCGTTGCTCTCACCAGCTTCTGGGAGAGCTGCCCTGTCCAGGGTTCTGCAGCTCCGTCAGCCAGCAACCCACACCATCCACACTCCTACAGCTCCAGCAATGCCCTCTGGACCTGCAGCTCTTCTTATACTAGGCTGCTGGACCACAGACGCCGACTTTTCAAAGTGCCGGGGGGTGCTAGACCTTCGGCTCTGCCCCAAGCCCTGCCCCCACTCCACCCCTTCCCCCACGGTCCCACCTGTTCCACCCCTCCCCTGAGCACACTGTGTCCTCGCTCCTCCCCACTCCCCCTCAGCCTTCTGAACACCGCAAAACAGCTGTTTGCAGCAAGAGGGAGGTGCTGGGAGGGAGGAGGAGGCCTGCCAATGGGCGGGAGGTGCTAGAGGGAAGCTGATGGGGGGCTGCCAGTGGGTGCTCAGCACCCATCATTTTTCCCCATAGGTGGTCCAGTCCCAGAGCACCTACAGAGTCGGTTCCTATATGCCAGACCTTGGTTGGCTGTATCCCACACAGCACTCTAGGCAGCTTGGAGGACTCTCTTGACTGCCCTTTTTTGGGGCGGGATGTAGCAGGGCCACAAGGCCTCCAGGGGGCCTCAGAGGGTCTGGTATACCCTGTCATGAGGGGTCTAAACACCCAAATTGCCATTGTCTTTCAAGGTCCCTCTAGAAACCTATCCCAAAATCCCCAGCAAAGCTCCACAAAACAGTGCATTCTGGGAGTTTTGGAAAGGCTACCACTACACCTCTGAATTCGCTGAACACTCAGTGGTAGCTGGGCACCTAGCTAGCTATGGTACTTACATGGCCCCACCACCGTAGCATCTAAGAGCCTTGCAATCCTTGATGTATATATCCTCACAGGAAGGACCATTAGCCCCATGTTATAGCTATGCACCTAAGACTAAGTGATGCCGAAGGAAATCTATGGCAAAGTAGGGACCTGAAGTGAGGCCTCCAAGACCTCAGAAGCACCCTAACCACGCTGCCTCTCTGCTAACTCCCTTAAGCTCCTTCAGCAGTCCCAGCCTGAGCTCCAAGTTCTTGAGCAACCCTGGTGTTGAACCTACTTGCCAGCTCTATACAAGCCCAGTTGAATGAATGCTGGCATTTTTCGTGAGTGTGCCACTGCATCAAATGCTTTGTAAACACCAGATAAATGCTGCTTTCTGCAGCTCTAGCAAAGGCAACGCGGTGGGGTTCATCCAGCACCGAATTTTTGGATTGCTCAAGGTTCCATTTGGTTCTCGATGTACAGGCTCCCTCAGGCTGGAGGGTACCTCACTCCAGGAGTCATCCTAGAACTCACAGACTAAGGTCCTAACCTGCATGAGGAAGTGTGGCAGAATCTGGCCCTAAGTGGTTATTTTTCCCACTTAGCATTTGCTCCACTCCAGAGGCGTGCACAAGAATAAAAAATTGGCTGCATTTGGAGGGGCACTTTCTGTGCCCCCCATGGCTGGAAGAGCTCCCTCTCCCCTCGCAGCCAGAGGACCTGAATCTACCCCCAGGACCAGAGGAACTCACTCTCCCCGCCCTGGCACTGGAGGGGTTCTGTGCCCCCACTGATTGGGGAGCCCATGCCCCTGCTTGCCCCCCGCCCCTCGTGCCTGCCCCTGTTCCACTCTCATACTAAGAACTGAAGTTACATTGACCAGATAGTAGTTGCCAGGATCAGCCTTGGCATGTCTACACTTGGCATGTCTACACTTAAGCAGTGTGTAGAGTAGACACTGCACACCCAGCTTTCACGGGTACCGTAGTTTAGAGAGTGAGGCACAGTTTAGCCAAGCACAGCAGAGTGCTCTACAAGCCGGCATCCTACAGGGCTCTCTACATGCCCAAGCTGAGCCAACCGAGTGTACACTGTTCTTTTCAGCAGTGTAACATCCTGCTGTTTTCTCCACTGCCAGAGCCTTTCCCCAATCCCCCGTGTAAGACTCTGGCAGTGGAGAAAAGCTCTGGGGGTGGGGGAAAGGCTCCCAAGCCTTCCCACGCTGCCTCCCTGCTGCCAGAGCCTTTCACTGCCACATGTAGCCACACGTGTAGTGCCCGTCCTCTGCAGGCTGCTGTAAATGTAGACTAGGGTAGACGTGTAGACTTCTATGCTTCTAGGGGTACACCTACACCGCAAATAAATCTCGGCTGCGAGTCTCACAGCCTGGGTCAACTGACTCAGACTCACGGGACTCAGGCTGTGGGGCTTAAGACAGCAGTGTAAACATTCCCACTTGGACTGAAGCCTGCGCTCTGAGCCCCACCTTCCTCGCTGGGTTTCAGAGCCCAGCTAGCCCAGCCTGAATATCTACACTGCTATTTTTAGCCCCATGAGCCCAAGTCTATTGATCCAGGCTCTGAGACTCACTGGTGGGGAAGAGGGGGTTTGTGCTGTGTAGCTGAATCCATAGCCTTAGGTTTGTTGGAAGGTTAGTATCACATTTCTAGTCCTCTGGCATTTCCTCCAAGCTGCCCATAACTGTCCATGGTCTGGTGAATTCAATAGCTAATACCCTCCAGAGTCTAGCATTTTATCTAGACCTGCTGATTTGCAGGGGTTTGCATTCTCAAAGACTTCCATCACCTACTTAGTAATAGCTAATATTCTTTGCTTCCTAGTGGACAAGGGGTAAATTTTCAAAAGCACCATCATGACTTATGGCTGTAAGTCACAGGTGACTGAGGCACTTAGGGCCAGATGTGCAAGGTATTTAGGAGCCTAAATATGCAGAGCAGCATCTAGTGAGATTTTTCAAAAGCATCTGAGCAAGTTACATGCTTAAGTCCCACTGAATGAATGGGACTAAATATCTTTGACAATCTGGCCTTTAGGAACTTAAGTATCATTGAAAGTCAATGGGGCTTAAGTGCCTAAGGTCCAGATCCTCAAAGGTATTTAGGCAACTAACTCCCATTGGTTTCAGTGGAAGCCAGCAGCCTAAATACCTTTAAGGATCTGGGCCTAAATCACTTTTGAAAATGGACCTGTGACAGTTCTCAGGGTACCTAGACTAGGACTGTGAGCAACCTTGTCCTGCCCCCCAACTCTGCACACCCACCTCCAGCGAGAGGGGGGTCTTTTCTATGCCAGCTGGTCAGCCACTCAAGCTTTCTCCTCTGGGCCATTCCAGTGTTGTCTAGTTGTCTTCACCTTGCTGGTTAACAACAGCTGCACTCCAATCCCTGACACCCTTTGAATTGTTCCACTGTGATACCAGTCCCTGACACTGGCTGCTCACAGAAATCCCAGATCCTTTGGCCCCTGGGGAGCTGTCCACCCCAGTTCATCAGTTTTCCCTTAAACCACGCAGCTCTTGGGAGCCTTGGCACTGACTCCATGGGTGCTCTGGGGCTGGAGCATGAACAGAAAAAAATAGTGAATGCTCAGTACCCACCAGCTCGGGGAAGGGTTTAGGGGAGAGCAGAGAGCAGTGAGCAGGTGGGGGCCGCAGGGAGATGGCAAGGCAGGGGCTACACCCTTGCTCTGTCTCTTCCCTCCCCTGCTCTGTCCCCTCCCTGAGGCGCCTGCCCACTCGCTTCGGCCCCCTTACCCCTGTCCAGATCCCCACCTCCCAGAGACATGGTCCTGCTCCCAGCACTAGCTCAGGGTTGGGGGGTAGGGGGCATGGATGGGGTAAGGGGGTTGGTTTTCAGCACCTCCCACTATTATAAGTGTTCCAGCACCACTGTGGTCCCACCTCAGCAGTGAGGAGAATAACTACATTAGAGATTGTGAGGCGTCCAGACACCATGGGAATGGGCATGTATGTACCACAGGTAGATTTGTAAAACAGAAGGGAATAGCCCTGCCTTTGTTTATATTATAAAGTTTGAGGGCAGAGACTTTTCACAGAATCGGAATATTAGGGTTGGAAGAAACCTCAGGAGGTCATCTTAGTCTAACCCCCTGCTCAAAGCAGGATCAACCCCAACTAAATCATCCCAGCCAGGCCTTTGTCAAGCCTGACCTTAAACAACTCTAAGGAAGGAGATTCCACCACCGCCCTAGGGAACCCATTCCAGTGAATCACCACCCTCCTAGTGAAATAGTGTTTCCTAATATCCAACCTAGACCTCCCCCACTGAAACTTGAGACCATTACTCCTTGTTCTGTCATCTGCCACCACTGAGAACAGTCTAGATCCATCCTCTTTGGAACCCCCCTTCAAGTAGTTGAAGGCTGCTATCAAATCCCCCCTCACTCTTCTCTTCTGCAGACTAAACAATCCCAGTTCTCTCAGCCTGTCCCCATAAATCATGTGCTCCAGCCCCCTAATCATTTTTGTTGCCCTCCACTGGACTCTTTCCAATTTTTCCACATCCTTCTTGTGGTGTGGGACCCAAAACTGAACACAGTACTCCACAGTCCCTAATCTGTAGCAGAGCATGGGATTCTTCCATCCTAAGTGAAGGACTCTGCACTTGTCCTTGTTGAACCTCATCAAGTTTCTTTTGGCCCAATCCTCTAATTTGTCTAGGTCCCTCTGTATCCTATCCCTACTCTCCAGCGTATCTACCACTCCTCCCACTTTAGTGTCATCTGCAAATTTGCTGAGGGTGCAGTCCACGCCATCCTCCAGATCATTGGTGAAGATATCGAACAAAACCGGCCCCAGGACCGACCCTTGGGGTACTCCACTTGAAACCGGCTGCCAACTAGACATGGAGCCGTTGGTCACTACCTGTTGAGCCAAACAATTTAGCCAGCTTTCTATCCACCTTATAGTCCATTCATCCAGCTCATACTTCTTTAACTTGCTGGCAAGAATACGGTGGGAGACCATATCAAAAGCTTTGCTAAAGTCAAGGAATAACACATCCACTGCTTTCCCCTCATCCACAGAACCAATTATCTCATCATGGAAGGCAATTAGGTTAGTCAGGCATAACTTGCCCTTGCTGAATCCATGGTGACTGTTCCTGATCACTTTCCTCTCCTCTAAGCACTTCAGAATTGATTCCTTGAGGACCTGCTCCATGATTTTTCCAGGGACAGAGGTGAGGCTGACTGGCCTGTAGTTCCCCGTATCCTCCTTCTTCCCTTTTTTAAAGTTGGGCACTACACTGGCCTTTTTCCAGTTATGTGGGACCTCCCCTGATCACCATGAGTTTTCAAAGATAATGGCCATGGCTCTGCAATCACAGCAGCCAACTCCCTCAGCACCCTCGGATGCAGCGCATCCAGCCCCATGGACTTGTGCTTGTCCAGCTTTTCCAAATAGTCTCAAATCACTTCTTTCTTCACAGCAGGCTGGTCATCTCCTCCTCATGCTGTGCTGCCCAGTGCAGCAGTCTGTGAGCTGACCTTGTTCATGAAGACAGAGGCAAAAAAAGCATTGAGTCATTAGCTTTTTCCACATCCTCTGTCACTAGGTTGCCTCCCTCATTCAGTAAGGGGCCCATGCTTTCCTTGACTTTCTTCTTGTTGCTAACATACCTGAAGAAACCCTTCTTGTTACTCTTAACATCTCTTGCTAGCTGCAACTCCAAGTGTGATTTGGCCTTCCCCATTTCACTCCTGGATGCCTGAACAATATTTTTATACTCCTCCCTGGTATTTTGTCCAATCTTCCACTTCTTGTAAGCTTCTTTTTTGTGTTTAAGATCAGCAAGGATTTCACTCTTAAGCCAAGCTAGTCGCCTGCCATATTTACTATTCTTTCTACAAATCGGGATGGTTTGTTCCTGCAACCTCAATAAGGATTCTTTAAAACACAGCCAGCTCTTCTGGAATCTTTTCCTCCTCATGTTATTCTCCCAGGGGATCCTGCCCATCAGTTCTCTGAAGGAGTCAAAGTCTGCTTTTCTGAAGTCCAGGGTCCATATTCTGCTGCTCTCCCTTCTTCCTTGTGTCAGGATCCTGAACTCGACCATCTCATGGCCACTGCCTCCCAGGTTCCCAACCACTTTTGCTTCCCCTACTAACTCTTCTCTGTTTGTGAGCAGCAGGTCAAGAAGAGCTATGCCCCTAGTTGGTTCCTCCAGCACTTGCACCAGGAAATTGTCCCCTACACTTTCCAAACACTTCCTGTCTGTGCACTGCTGTGTTGCTCTTCCGGCAAATATCAGGGTGATTGAAGTCCCCCATGAGAACCAGGTCCTGCGATCTAGTAACTTCTGTTAGTTGCCGGAAGAAAGTCTCATCCACCTCTCCCCCCGGCCTGGTGGTCTATAGCAGACTCCCACCACGACATCACCCTGCTTGCTCACACTTCTAAACTTAATCCAGAGATGCTCAGGTTTTTCTGCAGTTTCATACTGGAGCTCTGAGCAGTCATACAGCTCTCTTACATACAATGCAACTCCCCCACCTTTTCTGTCCTGCCTGTCCTTCCTGAACAGTATATATCCATCCATGACAGTACTCCAGTCATGTGAGTTATCTCACCAAGTCTCTGTTATTCCAATCACATCATAATTCCTTGACTGTGCCAGGACTTCCAATTCTCCCTGCTTGTTTCCCAGACTTCATGCATTTCTGTATAAGCACTTAAGATAACTCGCTGATTGTCCCGCTTTCTCAGTCTGAGACAGGAGTCCTCCCGTCTTGCACTGTCCTGCTTGTGCTTCCTGCCGGTATCCCACTTCCCCACTTATGTCAGGGCTTTGGTCTCCTTCCCCTGATGAACCTAGTTTAAAGCCTTCCTCACTAGGTTAGCCAGCCTGCTTGCGAAGATGGTCTTCCATCTCTTCGTTAGTGGAGCCTGTCTCTGCCTAACACTCCTTGGAACACCATCCCATGATCAAAGAATCCAAAACCTTCTCTCCAACACCACCTGCATAGCCGTTCATTGACTTCCACGATTCGATGGTCTTTACCTGGGCCTTTTCCTTCCACAGGGAGGATGGATGAGAACACCACTTCCACCTCAAACTCCTTTATCCTTCTTCCCAGAGCCACGTAGTCTGCAGTGATCCACTCAAGGTCATTCTTGGCAGTATCATGGTGCCCACGTGGAGAAGCAGGAAGGGGTAGTGATCCAAGGGCTTGATGAGTCTTGGCAGTCTCTCCGTCACATCGTGAATCCTAGCTCCTGGCAAGCAGCACACTTCTTGTTTTTCCCAGTTGGGCTCCCAGTTGGGCTCCCTGCTCCCAGAAGTATCCGGCATATTCAGCTCCTAGGGCAGGAGTGGAAACAGGGACTCCACGCAGCCAATGGGATCTGTGGGGGACAGTGCCTGCACGCATGGATTGTGCATAGAGCCCCCTGGCTCCTCCATCTAAGAGCTGGACATGCCAGCCGCTTCTGGGAGCCACCTGAGGTAATCACTGCCCGACTGGAGCCTGCACCCTGAACTCCTTCCCATGCCCCAACCTCCTGCCCCAGCCCTGAGTCCCCTCCCACACCCCAACTCCCTCCCAGAGCCCTCACCTCAACCCCCTGGCCCAGCCCGGAGTCCTCTCCTGCACCCTGAACCACTCATTTCTGGCCCCACCTGGACCCCAAACTCCCCAGCCAGAGCCCTCATCCCCCTCACACACCCCAACTCTCTGTCCCAGCTGGGTGAAAGTAAGTGAGGGTGGGGGAGAGCAAGTAACAGAGGACGGGGGGATGGAGTGTGCACGGGGCGAGGCCTTGGAGAAGGGGCGGGGGAAGGGTGGGGGCATTCAGTTTTGTGTGATTAGAAAGCTGGCAACCCTACCTGGAGGAACTAAATCTTAGCCGCTCATGTCACTGTGACAGGTGGTTTGCAATAGCCCTTGCTCCAGCGGAGTTGGTGTCAGCACTCAAAGGAAGCAGGACATGAACGAAGAGAGGCCATGAGGAAGCTGCTCTGTGAGCATCACTGGAAGAACATGTCTGTGACAAGGTGCCCCAGAGACCCAAACATCTTGCTTCTCCCTCTGGGTCTGCTGTTTCCTCTCTGGGTGGAGCTCACTGTGTGTGAGGATCTAGGGGCCTGGCTCAGTGTGGCCACCTGGGTAGTCACAGCTGTCAAGCTAAGCTGTGACCTTTCTGAGAGCCACTCGCACGTCCAAGAGCGATCAGCCTTGGAATGTGAAGGGGAAGCTCTGGTACTCCACAGGGCAGGGGCTGTGGTTTGTGACTGATGGGGAAAAAGGCACACAAAGATAAAGGAAGTCGAGTCGCTGTGTGCGTGAGAGCAATGTGCACCTTGCCCAGAGCAATCTGCATCGCTGACGAGAACAGCTTAGAACCATAAGGTGCCACACACAGAGAACAGCAACACCACATTTACCCCAATCTTGGCCCCCTTACAAGGGTGGGGGAACTCTAGCAGTGCTCAGATATTGACTGACAACAAGGGGCAACAGCCGGGGTGAGCCCTGGCCTTTCAGCACTAATGCAGAGCCCTCTAGCATTTGAGTTAAAGGAGCAGGCCCCTTCGGTGTCACCAGTAGCAGGCTATTGTCCTTGAGGTGGACTCACACACCCGCCCACCCACTTTACAAACACGTTGCACAGGCAGGGACTGTCCAGATCCAGAGGGCCCTGTGGGAGGGGAGGCTCTGTCAGAACCTTGGGCTGGAGTAGCCTGACCTGGGAGTCTCTGAGCGACAGACAGCCTGTGCAGCAAGGGCTGCTGGGAAATGCTTTTAGATCCATTCCTTGGTCAACTCGAACCCCTCAGGCTGAAGGATTGTTTTTTACATGTAACTACTGAGACACGCCAGTAGCTTAGACAAAGTTACAGCCTGACTCAGGTTACACAGCAAGGAAACAATCCCAGCCCTGTGATGAATGGCTAGAGACCCGTTTGCAGCCAGTGACTGACAGCTGGTGCCATGAGGGACCTGGAGGTTTAACCTGGGGGCTCTCTTTGATGGCAGTTTGAACAGGATATGAAGTGGCTGGTTCAGTATATTAACGAACAGGCTTTCAGTGGAACCTACCTCTGCTCACCGGGAAGAGAAGCTGTCACTGCATCACGAGCAGGAGCCACCAGAGGAGCTACGGGTCTGATTCTGCTCAATGCAGGGGTGCAGTCTCTTTCCCATTAGCCATCTTCCCTGTCCTCCTCTGCGCCCTGCACACGAACAATAACACACACACACACACACGCAAACAGGCATATACAGACACATGCACTCATTCATACATGCATGCACACAAACGTGAACGCTGACATAAACACTCACCTGCACTCATACAAACACACATGCATGCACCCCCCAACAAAATTCACCCAAACAAGTCATGAACAGGCTGATGAGGAGTTGCCAAAGAAAATGGGGCAGGACCCGTAGTCGTAGTGGCTCTACCATGTACTCTGCCACTACCTGCCACTCCCAGAAGATGACACTGCTGGACATAGTGTAGGAGACTGGATGCAGAGAACTCCCAGCTACGCCAGCCCCTGACGTTTCCCGCAGAGAGTGCTATAGGGTAGCGGGTCTCAAATTTGAGTAACCCAAGGATCCTCATTTTGATTTAAAATTTTGCCATGAACCCCTATTCCCCCGCTCAGCCCCAAGCCCCGCCCCCATTCCACCCCTTCTCTCAAGGCCCCACCCTACCCCACCTCTTCCCACCCCACTCCAATCTTGCCCTTCCTCTTCCCCACCTCTTTCTGCCCCCTCCCCTGAGCACCCTCTGTGCATAGGAGGCGCTCGGAGGGAGGGGGAGGAATTAAGGGAGGGAGTAGGAGGAGTTGATCCCCCTGGAGTACCCTCACAGACCCCAGTTTGAGAAACGCTGCTGCAGGGGCTGGCGCAGGAGCACTAGCAACTCCTATCCTAACCTCTCCCAGTAGGTGGTGCTGTTGGGAATGGGGTAGGAGCATTGTGTGTGGGGTGTGGGTGCTCCCAGCTATGCAGGGTGAGACACAGTGCCCCATAAGGGGCGCCTGCCCACCTACAGACCAGCCCTCCCTTCCTTCCCTCTCTGTGTGATGTGGCTTCTGCATTGAGCCTACCAGAAGCATAGGTGTGCTGTTTCTGATACTCCCATGCTGCTAGCCTGCTCCTCTCCAGTCAGCCCCTGCTCTGCCTAAGGAAGCTGGGTACAACAGGCAGCAGAGCTGAGAATGTCCTCCCAGCTGGACCTAACACATAGGCATCTTCCTCTGCTCACAGCTCTGTGCCCTGCTCTGCCCAGGCCGGACAGAGAGCACAGGGGGTGATTGGCAAGGTATAAGAGCAGAGAGAGAGAGACAGGCAGAGAGAGAGAGAGTCTAGTGGGTGGAACAATGCCCTGGGACTCAGGAGAACTGATTTGTATTCCTGGCTTTGCATGGGACTTTGTCTCCCCTCCCATGCTTCGTTTGTCTTGTCCGTTTAGACTGTGCGTGCTTTCAGAATACGATATGCTGGGGAGGAGTCCATATGGCTTTTGTAATGGGAAATCATGCCTCACCAATCTATTAGAATTCTTTCAGGGAGTCAACAAACATTTGGACTGGGTGATCTAGTGGATATAGTGTACTTGGACTGTCAGACAGCCTTTGACAAGGTCCTTCACAAAAGGCTCTTAAGCAAAGTAGACAGTCATAGGATAAGAGGCAGTCATGGGATCAGTAACTGGTTCAAAGATAGGAAACTAAGGCATAGGAATAAATGGTCAGTTTTCACAATGGAGAGAGGTGACTAGTGGGATCACCCTGGGGTCTGTACTGGGACCAATGCTGTTCAATATATTCATAAATGATCTGGAAAAAGGGGCAAACAGTGATGTGGCAATGTTTGCAGATGACACAAAAAATAGTTAAATCCAAAGCTGATTGCGAAGAGTTACAAAGGGATCTCACAAAACGGGGCGATGGGGCAACAAAATGGCAGATGACATTCAATGTTGCTCAATGCAAAGTGATGCACATTGGAAAACATAATCCCAACGATACATATACAATGATGGGGTCTAAATTAGCTGTTACCACTCAAAGAAAGAGATCTTGGAGTCATTGCGGATAGTTCTCTGAAAACATCCACTCAATGTGCAGCAGCAGTCAAAAAAGCTGACAATGTTTGGAGTGATTAGAAAAGGGATAGTTAAGAAGACAGAAGATATCATCATGCCACTATATAAATCCATGGTACCCCCACCCCTTGAATGGATAAGATGGTCAGAGACACAATCCCATGCTCTGGGAGTCCTGACTGACAGGGGATGGATCATTCGATGACATGCATTTGACGAAGTGGGTATTCACCCACGAAAGCTCATGCTCCAAAACGTCTGTTAGTCTATAAGGTGCCACAAGATTCTTTGCTGCTGCCCAGTTCTGTCCATTCCCTCTGGGGCACCTGGCATTGGCCCCACTGTTGGAAGACAGGAGACTGGGCTGGATGGACCATTGGTCTGACTCAGGAAGGCCGTTCCTATGTGTCTCGCTATATGCCTAGTGCTCCATGCAATGGGGCTGCCCTGATCTAAGTTGAGCCTCTGGGCGCTAGTGGAGCAGTGATGCTGCTCAGAGGTGGACATGGGCAGCTGAGACAAAGCATGTGGAAGGGGCACTCTGGAGGCAGTGATGAGGGAGTGACACAGGTTCTAGAGCAGAATGTGCCCTGGATCCCTCTGTATGTGGTGCTGTGCAGGCCCATGCAGACACCAACTACAACAGCCTTAAACCGTAGCTCTGCAGGCGCACCCTGGAATCTTCCCAGGTTTGGGCTCAGGATGAGCTTCGGGCCGCATTTGAACCCATGTCTTGCTGACAACCTAAGAAGATTCAGAATAAAAGAGATGGTGCTTGCAGGGGGCAGGAGACCTGGCTCACAGGGGTAGGTGTCCAGGGGAATGATAATAGAAAAGAAGGCTGAACACCCCCACACATACCAAAGGGGCTGCCAAATTAGTGAAGACCTTGATAGATCAGAGTTCACAGCTAGTCTGCTTGGCCAACCACAGACCAGGTCACTCAGGGCCAGAGGACATTGCCACTTGACAGCTGCTTGGGGCCCTGCCTGGGAAGTTCGGATGGAGCGTAATCTAGTTCCTAGGGTGCAGGCATCTCCTGGCAGCCTCAGCTGAGAGGCCAAGGACTGAGCTCCCTCTCTCACCTAGAAGAGGTCTTGCCAGGTCAGGGTCGATCTCCATGGGCAGGCCAAGTCAGACCTGCTTGGTACTGGGAAGACACTAGCAAACTTTTGCCTTTTCCCAGTGCTAGACTTACTCTCATGGGAGAGAAGCCCTGTTCTTTCCTTGGTGGCTTTGTTCCTTTTAGTTTCCACCAGCTCCAAAGGAACACAAACCTCCCAGAAAATCAGTCTTGTCCCATTTAATTTTTAATGATTTCTGGGCTGCTACCTCTGTGGGTTCGATTTTGGTTTTTTTCTTTGCTGAGTGAGATGGAAGTTCTCAGAGATTTCCCCTGACCTGGGGAAACACTTGCTGGCTCCGTTCACTTGGCTTTTAGTGTGTTAGTGCAAAAAGCGCAAAGCAAATCTCCCAGGTCCCTTGTTAAGATCTGTGGATGTAGCTACAGGGCTCAGTTCTCTTCCATTCCATCGTTATTTGCTTGAGTGGCAGCTCCATTTAAATTACCCCATGGAATTTAGCAACCTCTCCTGCCTGGCTGTCTCTTTCAGACAGAATATTTTACAGTACAGGGGGTGGGCGGGAAGGAGGGGGGAGGGAAATATTAAGACACATCAAAGAGCAGGATAAACATTTGATTAAAGTTAGAGCTGCCTGCTTTGTTCCATTCAGGATCTAAAAGCAGCAGGAGGTGTTCCACCCAGGCCCAGCAGGCTTCCTTGCCACTCATCAGCACGTATCACCCTGACTTTCCCAGGGCATGGGAAGAAGTCAGTCGTATCCTCAGGCCCATAGCACAGCCCTCTCTATGTCAGCTAGAGGGACAGCTCCATTTGCAGGCTCTTATCCTCTGTGGGGCCCAGCCACTAGCTGGGGACACAGCACATGCGTGGCCAGGCTGTGGCTCCTGCCCCACTGGAGGAGGCTGAGAGGGAAGTGTGAGGTGAGGATCATTCCTTGGGGTGTGGAGAAATTAGAGGACATGCATGGAGAAAGTGAGAGGAAACTGGGGTGGAGGTGGATATAGAGTCCTTCATCCTGCAGTTGCAGTGATCAGCAAACCCTACCTCCCCTCTTCCAGCACAAGCACTTCTTATCTGACTCAGCCACATCCTCCCACAGTACACCCCCATCCCCGCCCACCCCTCACTCAGGCTTTCATGGGCTCCTCCCCAGAGCCAGCTGCCAGCTGGGCCACACTTTGGAGCCTGTCAGATGGTCTCGGGTGAAAGACCTACAAGCCGGGGGCACGGACTGCAGGCTCAGGAGGGAAATGTGAGATTTGGGCTGAGCCTTTTGAGAGGCAGCAGCGAGAAAGTGACACTTGCGGCCCCAACCCCTGGGAAGGACTTTGTGCGCTCTGGCCAGGAGGGCAGATGTCCAGTGAGGCGGGGAGGGGCTTGTTGTTGCTGCGCTAGCTGAGTTGGAGATGCACCTGCAGCAAGACTGCGTGAGGAGAGGACAGGGATAATGGATAGGCGCAATAAAATCAAAAGCATGTGGAACTGCTATAAACGTTCACTTTTCAAAGACAGGGAACTATACATTGCAAGAGGCTATTTGGATAAAGCACGTGCAATCCTCTGCAAGGAGGGGATCAATCTTTTCGGTTTAAAAAGTCAAAGGAGATAAGGAAATTGATCTCTCCCACTCTTTTCAGCTGAATAGTCCACTGGAAAAGCATCATCCCCTGGCTGAACGTTTTAGTGTGGCTTATTATCATTTGTATTAGTTACAGATTTATAGACTGCACTGCACAAGTCTCACAGCCTTTTACAGGGCTATAGATTAGACAGGGAAGAGGAACACATCACCCACCCCTGAATGCATCTGCCTCTACGGTGGGATGAGGCAGCTGTTTAATGGTTCATGGCAACTTTGCACAGGAGTTTCAGGCAGAAAGCACTGGCCACTCTTGCATCCAGCTGCTGCCATGGCAGGGCAGGGATTTTAGAGGCAATGTGCAGCGACCCAGCTGAGGATTGGGTGGGAAGGCTGGGGCTAACACCCTGAAAAAGATGCCAAGGGATTGTCAGGGACAGCAGCTGGTCAGCCTGCAGAGGGACTAGATCATTATTTACTGCATCACTAGAGCACATTCTAAGTCACCAGTATCATGCCCCATCACTGCCCTCCTAAACCGCGTTGCTTGGAGCATCCTTGCTGCCTGTAGCATGCTCTGTCTGAGCCTCCCTGTGACCTTCACTTAGAGCCCAGCCCAGCCCACTATGTGCAGCCTGCCACTGGGGGGTAGTAGGAATTAACCCTGGAGGACCTTCGAGATCTTAAAGCACAACAGGCTGTTGCCTGAGCTGAGTCCCACCTTGGTGCTAGTGAAGGTTGTAGGAGGCTCATTGACCTCAGTCCACCACTAGCAGGGGAGCAAGCATTCTGCCGAGTGGGTGCGAATTACATCCAACCCCCGTCAGCCTCCCTGGCGGCAGAGCGCTTGGGCAGGTGGGCTAGAATGAGACGTGCTGCTGGCCCCATGCTGGGGAGGACCTAACTGCTCAAACCCCAGTCAGAGAAGGACAAAGTGACAGCCTCCATTCGGCCTACAGGCTGGAAAGAGCGCAGGCTGGGCTGATAGCTGGAGATGTGTGGCTCAGCTCTGCACCCCTGGAATATCAGCATCAGGGTTCTGGTTTGGGTTTCAATCCCTGGATCTAAACCTGTCCCTATGGTTCTGGTTCCAGCTGGGATCCAACCCCACAGGGGGGCCCATTCTCTGGATCCAGCCAACTCCTGGCTAGCACAGCTGAGCATCAGTTAGGGTAATCTCCATGAGGTGGTCTCAGAGGAGTCTGATGCTCTCAGGTCCAGACCCCAGGTCTTACTCCATCTGCAGAGAGGACACCCAAGAAACCCCTCCCTGCTGCTCACACACAGCCCTGACCTGGGAAGGACTATGCTGGGGAGAGGAAGTTTGGGGGATTCTGTCACTAGGGGATCATTCCCTCCCATGGCTCCCCCTGGCTTATCCCACTTAGGCCCCGATGCAGAGACCCCATCTGCTGCAGCTGGAAGGGCAGTCAGGCTCCACATTCTGGCCTCACAGCCGCAGCCTCTGGGAAGGGGCCATGGGCCGCTGCAGTGGAGCCGGGAACCCACGGGTCCTGGAGGGCACCCTTCACCTCACAGGACTGGGCCCTCAGGGTCTGGTTCCGCTCTCATTTACACTAGGGAGGCTCCAGTGAAGCCATCAGAGTCACACTGGGATAAAACCGATGTAAGCACAAGGTGAATCAGGCCTGTGGTGTCTCAGTCCCTGTCACAAGAGCTTCTCCAGAGACAGTCACGCCAGAGATCCTGGAGGGAGTCCAGGACGTGGCACCGGGTCCTGGGAAGAAGCCCGCGGGTCGGCCTCGAGACCTGGAGACAAAGGGCTGCCTGGACCCTTTGGGCAGAGGGAATTGTTGCCTTTCACCTCCCATCACCCCCACCTCTCCTCACTTACCACCTCTCCCCATTTACTGGAGCCGAATAGCTCTGCACTGCAGCCTCACCACCACGGGTCGTCAACCGGCTGACCTGAAGTCATAATTAGAATGCGCTGATGCTTCCAACACTCTCAGCCTTTCCGCTCAGAAACCGCTTCCTCCCCCAAAGCAGCGTATATCGAATGGGCCCCCTGCACTGGGTCTTCATGCGTATCATTATAGCCAGCTCCAGAAATCGCTGTGTGTAGCCAGAGTCGTTTCTTCTGGGGCTGCGTAGAAATCATCATTATCATCATAATAGCTCAGCCCTACAGCAGCTTTCAGCCAAGTCAGCCCCAAGCCCAGAGCACTTTGATGGCTGTTGAAATGCAGCCACCTCTGGGTTGGAACCTAGCAGCTGATTTAACAGATCGTGGCAACACCACACACCAGTTTAGGGGCCAGAGTTTTGGCTAGTTTAAACTGGGATTGCTCCAGTGACTTTAGTTTACACCAACCAAGGAGCAGGGCCTAGGGCAGAGAGTGAAGAACATCCTGTCACCTTCACGTTATAGGAGAGACTGTTCTAGCAGACAGTGAAATCTGGGATGCCAGTTAACAGCCTGACCCTTAGCCAAAAGGGCTGGGGGATCTTTGCTGGCCACAAACGGCCAGAGCAGGTGCTCAGCTACCACAGTGACAGGGGATGGAGACGGACAGAGCCTCAGTGTTATGTTGTGTCCAAATGGCATCACCTCCCCCAGCACAGCAGTTCTTAGCACGCTGCTGAGATCCAGCCAGACCATTGCTACATGGTCCTTGCTAGCTCCCTGGGCAGCACTCGGGCTGCAGCCTGCTCTGCATTTCTGCCCTTGGGCTTCTGACAAGTTGCGGCATGGCCCCTGATTGAAACTGGGGGACCCTCCCTGAGCGAGCCTTGTACCTGCCCAGCCTCCAAATAGCAAGGGGTGGCCTGGCCGGATAGGAACCACATCGGTGGGAGACCAAGAGCAGTCCCTGTGATTCCCTAGGTGCAGATGAATGGTTCTGTACGGGAGCCCTTGAGCTGATTGTGAATTCAAGCCTTTTCCCTTCAGCCCTCCCAGCCACAGCCCCCTTCAGTTTGTTCCAAGCAGCCACTTTCCTCTGTCCCCCTCACCTTTCATTTTTATGGCTGAACCATAAATCTTCCTAGGAAGACGGCAGTCACCGGGGGAGGGGAGGAGGGAGAGGGTATTTTGAGTTTGTCTGGTTTCATGAAGTGTGAATAAATGGAAAATTTTGTTTCCACTCCCATGGCTACCCCCCACCCCCAGTGTTGCTAGCGGGGCACTGCTGAGAGAAAGCTCGCAGCTGGCGTCCTCGCTGGAAGTCCCATGTGGCACTGAGAGGACACTGCTGCAAACAGGACTACACTGCAAGGGCGGCTGGCACAGAGGGTGCTGCTGGAGCCTAACTGGCATGAAAAGGACACCGTTGCGGATCGCCATTGCTGGAAGAGAGGGCACCGCTCTGAGGCAGCCCACACCGCTGGAGTTCCAGCTGGAATGGACGGGTTCTTGCAGCAATGGCAGCAGCTCAGAGGGCACTGCTGTCAGGAAGCTCCCAGCGCTGAAGTCATCGCTGCAAGGAAGGCCATGCTGGCACATTCCCACAATACCTGCCCTGGAAGGCACAACTGTGGGGAAGCTCAGACAAGATCCCCAGATTCCAAGGCCAGTGGGGACCAGTGTGACCATCTCGTCTGACCTCCTGCGTAGCACAGGTCAGAGAGCAGCTGCATGGAGCAGGGCTTTCAGAGCAACAGCCAGCTGTGAGTTACAAATGATCAGTGATGGAGAATCCACTGCAACCCCTGGTGAGGAGGAAGGAGGGGGTCAGCTCTCTTAGACGGGCATTCAAACATCAGTGCTGGGGCTGATGTTTTCCATGTGGCTCAGGCCAGGGAAATCCCCCATGTTCATGATGGAGAGTCCCAGTGGCATTGGGTGGGCACTGTTCGGAGAACACTCCCCTAGCGGGCACAGGGAGCATGCTGACGTTCCCAGAGGGAGCACGGCCCACAGAGCAACTCTGGTTCACAGGGAATAGGGTGGCTGGCACTTGGTTCACACTGAGTGAAAGACTCTAGGCAGATCCTGCTAAAGGGGCCCTGGGGCAGAGAGAGACAAGTGTCACCGTGTCTCTCTCTAGTGATGGGGGAAATCTTGCTCCACTGGCCTGAGGCCAGCTAATCAGCCACAAATGACTGATGAGACATGGGCACTGTATCAATGGCACCTAATTAGACTCAGAGAGATTTTCCTACTGCACCTTAGCACAAGGGGAATGGGAGGGCAGAAGGTAGCAAGGAACCAGCTCCTGCCTGCCCGCAGTGCTGCCAAGCTAACTGTGCCACCCCAAGCCAAAGCCCTGTGTGTAACCACCAGAGCAACTGAGAAGAACGCAAGCCATGCTGCTCAGGGAACAAAAGCTCCCCCGCCTGCCCCACAACCCCCGTCCGTCACTTCGCTGCCCCCTCACCCAGTCATGGGATGTGGCTGGGATCCCCACAAGCCCAGGATGAAGGAAGGAGCAGAAAAACTCTGGAGGCGCCAGTGCTCGAGAGTTAAGGCTAAGTTCATTTTTGCACTGGATTTCAACCTCATTGTTTTGAATAAAGAACAGCGCATACCCTCCTCAAATTTACAGCACTTACTCTATGGGCACAGAATGAATTTCCTCAGAACTTACCAGTAAATCCATTAGTTAATTTGTTAATTAAAATTAATTAAAAGCAGTGTCCTATAAAAACTATAGCACCTGTAGTCTTTTCTTTGCCCCAAAAGATCTTAACAATGGAATAATGCAGATAACTACAAACTTTCCTACAATTAAAATTAATTGAGTTCTTGTGCATAGACTAGGTTTGCAAAAATTAGGCT
Source organism: Gopherus evgoodei (assembly GCF_007399415.2). Taxonomy (NCBI): domain Eukaryota; kingdom Metazoa; phylum Chordata; order Testudines; family Testudinidae; genus Gopherus; species Gopherus evgoodei. The sequence goes on from NC_044334.1 coordinate 31,348,083, forward strand.
GTAATTAAGCTACTTTATTAATGATTGTTGTATCTAATAGTTATGATAATACAAGACTACACCTGAACTTTGGTCAACAGCTTGTGTAACCTTTAAGTGGGGCCACTGCGACATCAGAGGCAGCTCGACCAATCACCACCCTTCCTCTCCAGTCAAACTGAATCTCCCAATGAGGTTTTAGAACGGTGGGGCTTGTTGTGTGACTAACTTCAAGCAGGGAGCTCAATGTCTTTATTGATCCTTCCCCAGAATGGCAGCACATAGTATCCGAGCACAGAAACAACTTTCTGATCATTTTATTTATAAATCTCTGAATTCTGTTAGGAATTAAATATAATTAAACATGGATTGTTTAAGAAATATAGCACCTACTGTTAGACCGTAGTTCGCCCCCACGTAATCTCAGTAACAGAACAACACAGACACTTCAAACTTCTCAGATACTTAAAACGGCTATATTTGATTTTTTAAAAAGGATTAATGGCTATTTTTGCCATTTATTCATCTAACTGAAAGTTTCTCATTCAGTAGAAACCTTATTTCTGCCCTGAGGTGATATCTGACAGAATCATTTGATTATCATTAAGGTGTGTCAGTAATTGTGAATCCAGATTGAACTAAAATGATTTTTAAAGACATAGTAAATTTCTTCTCCTCCCTCTCCCCGCAGCATCATTACAGGGCAGAGTTAAGGTTGTTTGGGTGCCTTAATTCTGCATTTCTTAACTTAACTTGTTTAGGTTGTTTTAAATGTAACCTTAACTGTGAATTTTCTGGATTTACAATGTTTGGTTTGAGAATAAATTACAACATCCTTGTAAAATATTTGACCCTAAATTACTAATCTCTATTCTCAGCTGCAGCTCCAGTTAATGTCGTTTTGGTCTAATATAAATTTATCCTCCCAATCTTAAGGTTACGTATGACACGTGGGGAAACCAAGGCAGAGAGAGGTGAAGTGACTTGTCTGAAGTCACAAGGTAGATCAAAGGTGAAACTGGGAATAGGACCCAAGAGGCCTGACTCCTAGCGCTGTGCTACATCTTTCCTCTTTGACTGCGTCCAGCATCATGTGCCAGGAAATGGGAGAAAACACCATACACAGCTGAAGTGCTGGAGGGGATGAATGTAGACTCCACACCTGGAAGTGACCAGGAGGACAAGGCAACAGTATCATGGTCAAGATTTTGGTCTTCTTATGGCTTTCACCTGACAACAGCACCTCCAGCGGCAGAGCATCCTCTAGCACCAGGCGGGGGCATGGACACCAGTACTGATTCTGGGGAGAGTGTGCCATCCACTCAGTCACCATCACTGCACCCTGCAGCACACCACCTCCTGCCAGGGCATTGAGCTCAGCACTGACTCACTGGGGAAAGCACCTCCTATAGAGTTACCCATCCTGCTCACTGCAGCACAGCGCCCCCTAGTGCTGCCATGGCGCACTGGGGACTGCAGAGAAATAAAGGGGAAAGTGCCACCTACTGAGTGGCCATCACTGCACCCTGCAGCACAGTGCCCCCTAGTGCTGCACTTGGTTGTCAGTTCAATGTTGACTCTACTTGGGGCACTTTGCACCCAGCCACACCACTGCTCTGGCTTCTCGTTTATCATGCCAGACTCACCTTACAGCCAGAGGCTCCCTAGGCCCTTGTGGAAGTCCCAGCTCCCATGCGAGGGGCTCTGTGACTGAGTCTGATCCCACTTCCATCGGGTTTACACCTGGCCGGCGACGCCAGAGGCAAGAGCAGACTCAGGCATACAGGACACGAATGCCCAGCACTGAACAAATCCACAGTAAATGACAATCATCAAGATTAATAATGGCTCCTTAAATCTCCCCTCCTGCTCAGAGATGGATGAGAGAGCCGGGGGCGGAGGGGGGGAGAGTTTGCAGTCCCTTTCCCCAGGAGCTGTCGGGAAGGTTATCACAGATGCCACTTACACATTTTAATAGCTGGTGCCTGTAAATTAGCAAGCAGGCCTGCCGAATGGATAACCTTGCTGCTCAGTACATTCTAGCCATTTCTCTTCCTCCATCAAGCATTCATTTAAGAAACATTTCGCTAAATAACCAGCTGACATAAATGGTGCAGGGAGATTTATGCCTCTGGCGCCTTGCTGGCTCTTGTGCCAGGAGGTGGCACAGGTGACTTTAAAATGATGCAGACAGTGGCCTCTTGGCAATTTGGGGTTCACTTGGAACCTCCATGGGGAGCTGGGGGGGTCTTTCACTGTGCTACATTATCATTCTTCAGGGCAGCAGGTGACCAGGTGCTGGAGTCAGGAGGAAATGTCACCCTGGATGGTATAATATCGCATAATGCCCTCACCATTGCCCATCATCAGGAAGGATTGACCCCAAGGCCCCTAGCAGCAAAGTACACATGCTGCTACCATTCCAACTGAGGGAGTAATTCCATTGGCTGGCGGCAGTGGTAGGTTATTTTCTATGTGGGCTGACGCACCAGGTGGGGTGGGGGAAAGTAACACATCCTTTATAAGTGTGTTACCATTAAACAGTGTACTACAATGTTGTGGTGGGGGAGATGGATATTGTGCACCTTATCTGTGGTTCTACTCCTGGTGTGCCCTGAGGACAGCAGCCCTGGCATGGAGCACCTTATGGCAAATGCACCTGTGCCATGGGCCTCCTAATCTAGAGGGGGTCAGCTCTCTGGAGGATATCACTCTCTATGCAAAGCACTGATTGGACTGATGCCCCCAACCCCCTAACAGAGGGTTCTGCAGAGCTGTCCAGGTGCCAATGGGCTTTGCACAGACAGCACATCCCTGCTGAGTGAGCCTCTGGCACTCTGCTGAGCACGTGACTCAGTGAGCATCTTCCACCCAGGCATTCTGGTTCATCAACCAAGTCTCTGGCCAAAAGCACTCAATGACCGCGGGACGTGGCCTTCCTGTACTCTGCCATTGGCTGCATCTAGCCCAGGGCGGCGGTGTGTGTGTGTATGTGTGTGTGTGACAAGGTTCTGTCATTTGCAGATGACCCGGCTGCCTCGGGCCCTAGGGCAGGACAGAGACAGCAAGGCTGGCGCTGCTCTCGCTAACAGACCCACGGCCTCCTCACCTCTCTGAGCCCATGGGTGGATCAGAATGGCCAGGAGGGCAGAATACAACATTCTCCGAAATCCCTGCCTGCCAGGAAAGCCTGCAAGAGACTGGGAGCCTGATCCAGGGAGGTGCTGAGCGCTAGGGGCAGTGAGAGCACAACCCGTCCTGCCCCATATGCACACATCTCCTTGCCCCGTACCTCCTCCAAGTAGGCACCCCCGTGCTCGGGGCACTCCAAACTGTTGTTGGCCTTTGTGCCTCTAAGAGGAAGGGTGAAGTATGGGCACTGGATGTGCAGCTGGGGGAACAAAGCTGAGCTCTCAGTGGCTCCCCCTACTGCGTCCCCCTGCAACCACAGTGTGTGCTGCCCATCAGACCTGGCCTGCCCAGCCCAGCCCCCAATGACTGGCGTGCAGCCACAGCCATGAGCAGGGGATGGTGTCAGGAACACTGAGGGTGCCCAGTGTGCCAGGCACAGCCATTGCTCCACCTTCTTCCTGCTCCCAATGAGACAAGCTGCACCCTGGGGGCATAGAGAGGGAGCAGTCTGGGCTGCACAAAGCCTTTGGCCCCTGTGTGGGACACACAAGGATGAGGACTGGCGCCTTGGGCCACCCCAGCTGGGTACCTGGGGAGCCGCACCTGCCTGGCCCACAAGCTGAAGAATTCTCTTGCTCAACAGGACTAGATTCCACAGATCCCAAATCAATTTTGCTTTCAGGCACCCCCTCACACAGCCCCACTGCACGGCAGGGCAGGGCAGGGCAGCAGGCTGAGGGGGTTGGGACCAGCTGAAACTACCACACAGAGCAATTGTAAGTGGTGCTGGATTTGCTCTTTCATGGAGGGCTCAGGAAAAGCTACAGGGAAATTTTGACCCAGATCCACAAAAGAACTTGGGTGCCAAACCCCAGTTTTAGGCACCACTGTGAGCCACAAAACCCCTGCTCAGCTACTGCTTAACCTTGCAGATGCCAAACTTTACTCAGCACCTACGTTTTTGCAGTAAAAGTTTCCTAGGTGCTCAAGTTTCTGCCATTGGCCATTTGGGGATCGGGGGTTATCAGGAGAATTTCAGTTCTTGGTGGATACTCGGGAATCTGTAGGGGAACTGTGAGTAATTTCTACTAGAATCTGGCCAGGCCAACAGCATTAACACCCCTGCTTTTATAAAAAAATATATCCTGGGATTGTTAATGGCCATGATGGTCAGAGCCTTGGTTTATATCTCCTCCGAAAGTCCCTCTAGAGCCACGCCAGAGTCCTTGGGGCCAGGTTGCAGCTGGCAGGACATGGTTTTATTAACCCAGGAACATTTTTGAGAGACCAACATTTTCAGGATTCAGGATGAAAAGTCAAAATCTCAAATTTTCATCAGCTGAAAATTCCCCTCCCCAAAAACTGGCTAGAGTCAATCTAAATGTCTCGTTTCAGTTTGGACCCTCTGTTTACTACAATTAGCTCATGTTGCAAACTGAAATACCGCTTGCAACCAGAAAATTGGAATCCTTCCTTTAGAAAATGTCAAAACCAAATGCTCTGGCCAATTTTTTCCCCCAAAAAATGTTTGAGTAAGAAAAAAAGCGTAAAACCAGCCATTTTCCATAAATGGTTTAGGTGAATCTGCATTTTCCAATGAAAAACTGTTCCACTGGAAAATTCCCAACCAGCTGTTCAGTCCAGACTCAAAGGAGAGCGCCCCCTACTGAGTCACCCACACCACTCCCCACAGCCCAGGGACCTTTGCACCACACTGCAGCGTTGGACTCAGCACTGACTCCAGGGGCAGAGTGCCCCCTGCTGAGTCACTCCACCCATGGCAGCACCAGTGGGATTCACAGGGTCAGCTGCATCCACAGAGCTTATGAAACCAAGGCCACGGTCGCTCCTGTGCATGAGAAACCGCATGTGGCTCCACAGCCTGGGCCTGTGTCATGGTGGCTCCACTCCCAGCCATGTCACTGCACATTGGCACATTGCTACAGAGGCCCGAAGAGCAAGATCTGCCCAAGGGAGTGCTGCAGGGAGGAGGTGGGCAGGGAGAGGCCCCCATGTGTCCCAATTTCCAGGTAGCAGGCGCTGCTCTAAGCAGCTGGGTCTGGATGCTGAATAGAGCTGCCATTGTGCCCACACCACTCCCTGCAGCCCAGAGCCAGCCTGGCACCATGCTGGGAATTGAACTCAGCATGGAGTCTGAGGGAGAGTGCCCCCTGCGGAAGGATCCACCCCACTTTCTACAGAATCCAGGTTTTCCTTAGAGACTCCCATCCAAGGGCAAGACCAGACCAAGCCCTGCTTAGCCTGGGAGATGTGACTTGACAAAGCGCCAGCCTGAGGGGTTAGCGCCATAAGCGTGACCTCCAGAGAGAGGGAAGGACTTTGTGACGGCATCTCCAATAAGGCTTTATGGAAATATGCTTAGAATGTGTTTTATGCTACATATGCCATGTAACATATCTCCATAAAGGTTATGATCTACTGAATGTATTAATCCTATTTGTATGCATGTATCATTTTTGTATTCTAAGTTATGAATGTTGACTGTGTACTGGCTTGGTTTCTAAATAACCTTAGTAGAGCATTTGGTCAGTTCCTGGAGAAAGGAATGTTGAAATTAAGTACCTAATCAAGAAACACTTAAAGGACAATGGATCTTGGAATGCACCAATCCACATAAGAAGTCTACTTGAGAACACTCAAGGTAGCATGTAAACAATGGATGCTACCTGTAAAAACTGTGAGTTGTGCATGGGCATGTGACTTGCCCAGGTGACTCCTAAACTCAATCTTGGAGCTGGACTTTGCATAGGGGTGAGGAGAGGGTCTCCACCCACAAGAGAAAGTCTATTTAAATCCCTGCGAGACCCCTCCATTTGGCCCTCAGCTGGCTAAAAAGAGGAACCATCATGAAGAATCCCCTAGCTACCACCTGAGCTGGAACAAGAGCTGTACCGGGGAAAGAATTGTGCCCAGGCCTGGAAGCGGTCCTGTCTGAGGAAAAAACTTACTGAAGCATCTCTAAGGGTGAGATTATCTGTGTAAACAGAGTCAGGATAAGCTCTACCCTGACATCTGGTGGAAAGAATGTCAGAGAGTGTATTTGCATAGGCACGCCTACCCTATCCCAGACTGCCGAGCTGTGGGACTGCTTGGTGACAAATGACTCACCCTCAGTTGGGTGGTACTTGCTAGACAAGGGACATGGGTTCCAAAACCCAGAGAATTGAGAGAGGCTGGGGACAGGTATCTGTGCCTGGTGGTGCAGTTGCCTTGTGGAGCCAGAAGCACCAGTTCTATCCCCTCCTCTCTCCACTGTGGAATGTCAGAGTTGACTTTTTTATTCCCTTAAGAATTTCAATACAGGTTACTGAGCTGAAATCAGTTTGGGCTAAGGGTGCACTAGCACTGGGGCTCCCCTACTAAGAGCTGAGATCACTGAGAGTTGAAATCACTAAAGAGCTGAAATCACTGAGCTGAGAGCACTGAGTACTGTGCTAACTAGTGGGGGAGCCTGAAGCTATACTGTGGAACCGAGCAGCTGGTGGAGTGGAGCAGTTGTGGGGACGGCTGGAGCGGATCACGGGACAGCTGGTGGCAGCGGAGCGGCTGGCAGAGCGGAGTAGCTGTGGAACGGGTGGAGTGGCCCACAGAGCGAGCGGAGCCGAGCAGTTTGCAGAGCAGCTCATGGAGCAGAGCAGCTGGTGGAGCGGAGCAGTTTCTGAGGACGGCTGGAGGAGCAGAGTGGAGCAGCTGGTAAAGCAGAGCAGTTCGTGGAGAAGGTAGAAGCAGAGCCCACGGAGAGGCAGGGCAGTTGGCCCTGGACCACGTAAGGTGCCCCTTTCTACCCAGGCTGGGGGGAGGGACCTCTACAGATAAACTCTCGAACTCTGGGGTGGCATTGACCAGAGACTTTTGGGTTGTTGGACTTTGGGGTGATTGGACTTAAAACCCTAAGGGGAAAAAGGACAGTGCCAAACGTACTTGGAGGTGGGTTTTTGTTTATGGTTTGTGTTATAACCCTGTTTGTGGTGTTTCTCCAATGGGATGCTGCATCGATTCCTTCCTTTATTAAAAAGATTTTGCTACACTCAGACTCCGTGCTTGCGAGAGGGGAAGTATTGCCTCCTAGAGGCGCCCAGGGGGGTGTGGTATGTGAGTGTCCCAGGTCACTGGGTGGGGGCTCGAGCCGGTTATGCATTGTGTTACTGAAACGGAACCCCTGGATACTGAACCCGGCCCTTGTTGCTGCCAACTCAGAGGGGCAGAAGGGTTACATTTTTGGGGGCTCGTCCGGGATGCCTGGGTCAGTACCCCACGCAAGCACCTGTTGAGTGTTCCACTGTATTGGGAAATAATTGTGTTTATATTTTGAGGAAACTACTGTTTGTATAATGGCTAATATGTCGGGTTTGTTGGGCCCCAGTCCTGCAGCCTCTAGCTCAGGGGCGGCAGACTCAGCCTATGATTGGGCAAAAGCACTGGGGCATATATTGGAAAAGATTGTGTTGGCCTATGCTACTTCAAACTCTTGTCGTAAGTTAAGGTTATTTGATGGGGAAGAGGAGTTTGAACTCTGGTCGGAGCATACTACTGAAATGCTGCGGGAGTGGGCCGTACCCGATGTAGAAAAGCGACGATGTCTAACAGAGAGCCTTAGTGGCCCAGCATTAGATGTAATTCGCACCCTGAAGCCCATTGACCCTGAGGTCAGTGTGAAGGACTGCCTAGAGGCCCTTGATAATACCTTTGGGAGCGTAGAGGGCCCTGAGGACAGTTACTGTAAATTCATTAATTCCCAACAGCAAATGGGTGAGAAAATTTCAGCCTATATACAGAGGCTGGAGAAACTACTTCAGAGAGCTGTTATGAGGGGAGCAGTGACTGCTGAGCAGATGGATCAGACCAGACTGGCTCAAGTTGTAAGAGGGACTCAGTATCAGAACCCAATCCTACTTCACCTCCGACTAAGAGAACGGCAGGAACATCCCCCAAGTTACTCCCAGCTGATAAAGAAGGTCAGGGAAGAAGAAGAAAGGCAGGTGGCCAGCGAGTGTTGGGAAGCCCAAACATTGGAACCAGCCAGCACGACGCCACCGCCAATGGCCAGCGTACTGATGGTGAGCACCACAGAGGAACTTGCCCAACAAATGCAGGTCCTGACAGAACGGATAGCTGAGCTGCAAAGCATCATTGACCGAGCTAAGATTTCCAGGAATAAGGAGCCTCAGACTGTGACGATAGAGAAGTCAGTATCTAGAGTCACCGTCCCATCTCGCCGAATGGGGAAAGGACAATTCTTTTGCTACCGGTGTGGTCAGGATGGGCACAGTGCTGCTAACTGCCATAAGGAAGAGAACCCCTCCTTAGTGTATGAAAAGCTGAGGACTAGTTGGAAGAGATCCAGTAGCTGCCAGAAGGTCCGGGGACAGAGACCACATAGGCCTAGAGGATTTGAAGATTCCCCCAGAAGACAGCATCCAGCTGGGATCCCTGCAGGACTGATAGGGCCTCGAGCAGAGGTCATGGTGAGGATTGAAGGGCGGAGTGTAAAGCCGTGCTTGACACTGGATCTCAAGTGACTATTATATTTCAGTCATTCTACCAACAGATGCTTAGGCACCTGCCCATACAGCCACTGACTGGCATTGGTCTGTGTGGCCTCAGCATGGATGAATACCCCTATCAAGGGTATGTCATAGTGCACCTGGAATTCCCAGAGGAGGTTGCTGGGGTAAAGCAAGAGGTGGACACCGCTGCCTTAATATGCCCTGACCCGAAAGGGACCTCTGAGGTGTCTGTGCTGATAGGGACCAACTCCAGCCTCTTCAAGGTGCTCGCGGATTACTGCAGACAACGGGCTGGGGACCAGTACCTGAGCACCCTGAGGATCCATATGCTTTGTGCTGAAGCCTATAGGAAAATTGAGAGCACTAAAACGGAGACATCTGAGCTACCGATTGGGGCACTGAAGTACATGGGTACAACCCCCTTAGTAGAGCCTGCAAGGACGGAGCAAGAAGTACTTGTCATGAGTACCAGGCTGAAAGGCAGTAAAGGGGCATTAGCAATGATAGAGCAGCCGGCTGAAGGAGAGCTCCCAAAAGGAGTGCTGGTCCCCACTGGAGTCATAACCCTACCTGCTGAAGCCCAGGAAAAGGTGACTATACTGATTACTAATGAAACAAGTAGAGATGTTGTTGTGAGGCAAGGACAAAAGATAGCATGCCTTTTGGAGGGGACCAATAAGTTGGTATAGTAGGGAATGTGATTTGTCGGGATGACAAATTCTTGGCTGGGGGGAGGATGTAAGCAGAGTCAGGATAAGCTCTACCCTGACATCTGGTGAAAAGAATTTCAGAGAATGTATTTGCATAGGCACGCCTACCCTATCCCAGACTGCCGAGCTGTAGGACTGCTTGGTGACAAATGACTCACCCTCAGTTGGGTGGTACTTGCTAGACAAGGGACATGGGTTCCAATTCCCAGAGAATGGAGAGAGGCTGGGGACAGGTATTTGTGCCTGGTGGTGCAGTTGCCTTGTGGAGCTAGAAGCACCATTTCCACCCCCTCCTCTCTCCACTGTGGAATGTCAGAGTTGATTTTTTTTATTCCCTCAAGAATCTACATACAGGTTACTGAGCTGAACTCACTTTGGGCTAATGGTGCACTAGCACTGGGGCTCCCCTACTAAGAGTTGAAATCACTAAAGAGCTGAAATTACTGAGCTGAGAGCACTAAGTACTGTGCTAACTAGTGGGGGAGCCTGAAGATATACTGTGGAACCGAGCAGCTGGTGGAGTGGAGCAGTTGTGGGGACGGCTGGAGCGGATCACGGGACAGCTGGTGGCAGCGGAGCGGCTGGCAGAGCGGAGTAGCTGTGGGACGGGTGGAGCGGCCCACAGAGCGAGTGGAGCCGAGCAGTTTGCAGAGCAGCTCATGGAGCAGAGCAGCTGGTGGAGCGGAGCAGTTTCTGAGGACGGCTGGAGGAGGAGAGTGGAGCAGCTGGTAAAGCGGAGCAGTTCGTGGAGAAGGTAGAAGCAGAACCCATGGAGAGGCAGGGCAGTTGGCCCTGGACCACGTAAGGTGCCCCTTTCTACCCAGGCTGGGGGGAGGGACCTCTACAGATAAACTCTCGAACTCTGGGGTGGCATTGACCAGAGACTTTTGGGTTGTTGGACTTTGGGGTGATTGGACTTAAAACCCTAAGGGGAAAAAGGACAGTGCCAAACGTACTTGGAGGTGGGTTTTTGTTTATGGTTTGTGTTATAACCCTGTTTGTGGTGCTTCTCCAATGGGATGCCGCATCGATTCCTTCCTTTATTAAAAAGATTTTGCTACACTCAGACTCCGTGCTTGCGAGAGGGGAAGTATTGCCTCCTAGAGGCGCCCAGGGGGGTGTGGTATGTGAGTGTCCCAGGTCACTGGGTGGGGGCTCGAGCCGGTTATGCATTGGTTACTGAAACGGAACCCCTGGATACTGAACCCGGCCCTTGTTGCTGCCAACTCAGAGGGGCAGAAGGGTTACATTTGTATTCAGTTTGATTAGAAATAAATTTGCACATTTTATTTTACTTGGTGACTTACTTTGTTCTGTCTGTTACTACTTGGAACCACTTAAATCCTACTTTCTGTATTTAATAAAATTGCTTTTTACTTAGTAATTAACTCAGAGTGTGTATTAATACCTGGGGGAGCAAACAGCTGGGCATATCTCTCTATCAGTGTTATAGAAGGCAAACAATTTATGAGTTTACCCTGCATAAGCTTTATACAAAGTAAAATGGATTTATTTGGGTGTAGACCCCATTGGGAGTTGGGCATCTGGGTTTTAAGGACAGGAACACTTCTGTGAGCTGCTTTCAGATAAACCTGCAGCTTTGGGGCAAGTAATCCAGACCCTGGCTCTGTGTTGGAGCAGACGGGTGTGTCTGGCTCAGCAAGACAGGGTGCTGGGGTCCCGAGCTGGCAGGGAAAGCAGGGGGCAGAAGTAGTCCTGGCACATCAGTTCGCAGCTCCCAGGTGGTTTCTGTGATCTAACCCGTCACAGACTTCATCAGAGTAGCTTCCCAGGAGTCCAAGGCCTGACATCAAAATACATATAGGGTGGGGGAGACTCACAACCAGCAGCCCCCTCCGAGGCTTCAGCTTTTCCTTTGTCTTTCTGCTACAGAAGAAAAGGGTTAGTCTGCTGTGTACTCCAAAGGCGAGAATAAAGATTCTGGAGCCATGGATAATCCCTACCTTTCTCCCCTACTCCACTGGAGAGAGGCTGAAGCTCTGGAACAAAAATCCCATAGATCAAAGTAAGTGTGCTCAGGAGAAAAGGGGAGGAAAACACGCTGTGCATGAGAAAGCCTTTCCGTTCTCGAATGCACAGCAACAAAGGGATTACGGGGTCGAGAAAAGCCTGCCAAGGGAGCTAGTGCACCTGTGGAGTGGGTGGGAAGGTCAGATTGCCTGGAGTGGTCCGGAGGAGAGGCACTCAGTGTTATTAGGTGTTGTCTGGTATCTCTAGGGACATGGCTGCCCTGATCTCTCTCTCTCTCTCTCTCTCTCTCTCTCTCTCTCTCTCTCACACACACACACACACACACACACACACACCTCTCTACCTGCCTGGAAGCAGCACTAGCACTTGGTGAAATGTTTTGATCAAAATTTATTTTCTGTGCAAATACAGATTTCTGTGGCCCCAAAACATTCTGTCCATTCATGCTGGTTTCACTGAATTGATTTGGTCAAAAAGAAACTAAAAAAAAAAAAAAATTCCAAAAAATAAAAGGTCAATGTTTTGTTTCGGTAATTTATAAATGAAACATTTGTTTTACGTTTTTGATTCAAAATAACTCTTCATTTCAAAATTCCCTTTTATTTTCATTTTTAAAGTTAAAAAATGCTCCAAAGCAAAATGAAAATTTCATTCCACTCTAAACAATGTTTCTTCAACTTTTCAATTCACCAAAAATTTCAAAGCAATTCATTTTTGGTTCAACCTGAAACAATTTTATTGTTTTGATTTTTCAAAAAGCTAGCAAGCCAACAAATCAAGGACTGGCTGAGTTCTACCCAGCATGCAGCTGAGGCCTTGTCTACACACAAATGTTGTGCTACTTTAACCAAAGCACTGTAGTTAAGCAGTAGAACTCTCCGTGTGTGGATGCAGTTATTTCAGTGTAAAGATGCCTTACACCAGTATAGCTAGTCTCATATGGGAAGGGAAATAAGCCAAACTGCCTTCACGCTAGCAGTTGTACTGGTATAACCAGCTACGGGATATTTTTCTTACCCACATAAAAAGCCTGTACATAGAGCAGGCCCAAGAAAGGCTGTAATGGGGAAGGAGATTGCATTGGACTGACCACTTGTTGGTGTAAATCCATGAGTTCCAATGGATTTGATCCACTGTCCTGAGAAGGATTCGACCGTCTCACTCAAAGGCTCACAAATAGGGTAAGGGGGTTGTCATGGGTTCAGTCACAGAGACCCTCTAGGAACTATCATCTGATGTGCTGAGATTACCTCTAAACCCGTTTTCTCTGCCAGCTTGGGACTTCAGAACCCTGCCTTGTTGAGCCAGATATGCTAGCCTGCTGCAACACAGACCCAGGTCCGAACCATGTCTCCCAAAGCTGCAGGCTTTAATGGAAGTCCACTTAGCAGGTACTCCTGTCTCCAGCACCCAGATACCCAGTTCCCAATGGGATCCAAACCCCAAATAAATCCATTTTACTCTGTATACAGTTTATACAGGGTAAACTCAAATTGTCTGCCCTCTATAATACTGATAGAGAAATATGCCCAGATGCCCCCTCACCCCCCCTCTAGGCATTACTTATTTTGGGTTAATAAATAAATAAAAGTGATTTTATTAAGTATAACAAATAGAATGTAAGTGGTTCCAAGTAATAACAGACAGAACAAAGTAAGTCACCAAGTAAAATAAAGCAAAACATGCAAGTCGAAGCCTAATACATCTAAAAAACTGATTACAGATGAAATCTCGCCCTTAGAGATGTTCCAATAAGCTTCTTTCACAAACTGGACTCCTTCCGAGTCTGGGACCAATCCTTTTCAGACCAATGTTGTAGGTTATGGCCTGGGTCCAGCAATCACTCACACCCCCATAGTTACTGTCCTTTATCCTAGTTTCTTTCAGGCATCTCTTTGGGGTGGAGAGACCATCTCTTGAGCCAGCTGAAAACAAAATGGAGAGGCTTCCAGGGCCTTTTATATTCTCTCTTGTGGGCGGAAACCCCTTTGTTCTTCTGTACAAAATCACAACAAGATGGAGTTTGTAGTCACCTGGGCAAGTCACATGTCCATGAATGATTCAGCTTTTTGCAGGCCGATGCCATTCTTTACATGTTAGTTTGAACATCCCCAGGAAAGCTCAGATGTGGATTGGCATCTCCCAAAGTCCATTGTCAGTTAAGTGTTTCTTGATTGGGCACTGTGAGTGTTACACCCCTCGTCACAGGGCAACACAGCCTAGGGGCCTGAGTCCATAGGATTGCCCCTAGTTACGGGATAGTATTGCCTAGTGGCTGGAGTCCATAGGATTGCCCTCGGTTACGGGGTAGCATGGCCTAGTGGCCAGAGTCCATAGGATTGCCCCTAGTTACGGGGTAGCATGGTCTAGTAGCCGGAGTCCATAGGATTGCCCCTGGTTACGGGGTAGCATGGCCTAGTGGCCAGAGTCCATAGGATTGCCCCCGGTTATGGGGCAGCACGACCTAGTGGCCGGAGTCGATAGGATTGCCCCTAACAGCCCATAGGACCTTGCCACTGGCTCAGCAGGGGGGTCCTACCGAAACACGCTGAGGCTTACCGGGGTCAAGGCACCACTCCATCACCCACCCCTGCTCCTAGGTTGCTTCCTACTGATATGATATTGGGGTCTCCCATGAATCTCCATGTTCTCTTTGGGTTTCCGGTCTGTCGCCTCCTCGGGCTTCTCCCACAGCAGGGCTTCGTGCTAGCCAGGGGAAGCTTCAGGTCCCAGCGAGTTCAAGGGTGGTGGCTGGTCCTCAGCAACAGCTTCCCAGGTAGGTCCTTCCCCTGCAGCTGCCAGCCCAGACTGAGCTGAATTCTCTCTTTTTATAATCCCAGAGCACTTGGAGCATGCCCAGTAAGAACAGGACAGGACTTCGTCTGTCAGAGCTACTGGTCAGACGCTGTTAGGGCTAGTGCGGGGCGGGGCTGCCCCATCACAGACACTTACTCAGAATAGTCCTTTCTCAAGAAGCTGACCAAATGCTTCACTGATGCTACTTAGAATCAAGCACATTGAGATACAAATACATAGCCCATGTTCATAACTTCAAATACAAAAATGATACACACATACAGGGAGTATAATCATCACCATCAAATTACAACCTTTCCACAGACACCTCACTTGACCTCCTTTGTACAAAATTTGGTGCAACTATAGACCCTTGCTTGCAACAATGACCTATAGAGTCACAGTTCATGTCAATAATGTCAGAGGGGTGACTTGATCCCAGTCTCTTAGTACTGCCCTGGCCCCTGGGGACCAAAACATTGAAAACAGAGAGCTCTTGCCAACAACGGTCTAACAAGATCCAATAACTGGAAGCTGAAGCTACAGAAAGTCAGAGTAGCAAAAAGGAGCAATTTTTTAACAATTACGGAAACTAACCATTGGAAGAACTCGAACTCCCCCTCTCCCGCAGGTCCAAAGCATTAAGCAAGTTCGTGACACACAGGTGTTATTATTCAGGATACTGAACAACTCCTGTGAATTCCCATGAACTTCAATGCCATGGCCAGTACCTTGCAGGATCCAGCCCTATGAACCTTGTCCTGCTCCCTTTGAGGTCAATGAGAGTTTTGCCTTTTCATTCAGTTGGTGCCTGTATTCTGGGAGGGTGCCCTTTTACCATCTTTTGCTGTGTTCTCCTCCCCCTTACCGTGGCTTCATGTGTTTCCCCAGAACAAACAGTGCATGACCTTGTAAGATTTCAGGGGACCCAGTCTGCATATGGAGTCTATGCCTTTGTGTCCCGCTGGGGCACTGCCTCTTGCTTAACTAGGATTCTGAGCATCCCAGAGTCCTTCTCCAGACCCTGAGGCCTGAGCATGCAGCCATATGGTCATGGACCATCCTCTGGAGAAGTCTGAAGAGGTTTGTACCTGCTTCTCTTGGGCTTTCACATATGCCCTGGTCCATATGCGACTAGAGTTCACTGCGCAAGCTCCAACCTGGGCAATCAGCCTCCAGTGCTTTGAACCTTGCTTCACATGAGCCATGACTGAAATACTTGTGCTAAGCCTAAATGGAACAGAAACCTAAGGGGAGCCTCTTGTGGGCCTCAGCTGCAGATCCCACCTGGCATTGTCAAAAAGGTTCCACAGAGGACAGTTCATGCTCCAGAAAGTGGAGAACCCAATCAGAGGAGATACCAGCCCTGGATCTACTGCTTGGTGATGTCAAGAAATGGCCTGAGATATTGAGAATAAAAGGGAAGCTTGATACCACTGATGAGCACAGCCAGAAGTGGGATAGAAGGATGCTGCTGGGCCATGGTAGGTGATTTCCAAGGAGTAAGTTCTGGGGGATTGAGAACTCAGGTGAGCGATGTGCAACGAGACCCGCGTGGAAATACACCTGCATGTTAAGAGTCCGGCAGATTAGAAGACACTGATTGTGGAAGGATTGACTCACTGCTGGCATGCTCCCTGGTGTAGCAGGCTTGCTTTGTCTCACCATGGCTGCTCCAGTTCTTCTCTCGTGACTCAGCCTTCCAGCCAGGTCACAAAAGATCCTTCTGCCCCCTCTTAGGCTGTTCCTTGGCCCATCCTTGAGGCTTCATATTCAGCCTCCACTCAATAGCCCTCATGTCGGCCTTCTGTGTCCCTTCCTCGGACCCACCATCTGCTCGGCGTCTGGACCAAAGACCCTGTATTGACCAGCTAGATCTGCTCCATCAGATATTCTGGAATTTCCCTGAGCTACTTCCTGCTTCGAGTGCCTTGTGCAGCCTCCCTTCAGGCTGTGCTTAACACAGCCCTTCCTCTGGTCCCCAGGCCTCTGGCTTCTCCCAGCTCCTCCTTTCTCTGCTGGAACTTTGTCCCCTTTCCTGGGCCCATATCCCTTCCCCAGCCCTTCCCAGGGAGAGGAAACTCCCTAGCATTTGTCTCCAGGGTTTCTCTGTCCTGCATCCCTCTCCTAGACTTCCCCTGGAGCTTTCACTTCCCTCTTTTATGAAGAAGAACCAGCTTCTCTGCAGCTGGGTCTAATCACCCTCCAGGTGCAGCAAGGTAATTGGGCTCAGATCTCTTAACCCTTTGTTCACCTGCGAGAGGTTGGCACCCCATCTTACTGACTATATGTCCTCTGAAAATAAAAATGCAAGGAGCAAGAAGCAGCCCGGGCGGCTGCTAAATAGGCCTTGTGGTCAAACCACAAGGAGGAAGGATGGCTTTCTGGGTAAGGCGCTGGGCTAGGAGCAGGATTTTATTCTAACCTCTGCCACAGACTTCCTTTGTGGTCTTGGGCAAGTCTCCTAGGGATAGAGCTGCAAAGGGACGTAGACACCTGACAGCAACTCCTATGTCCCTTTGTGGATCAACCCTTTAACCTCTCGGAGTCTGTCTACACTGCACGCTACACCTAACTCTTGTGGATTCAGTGTTTCCAACCCCATGCGTGAGCATCCACACTGCGTTGTTAACCTGGGTTTACAGCTGCTGGGCTCAGGTCTCACAGCTGTGCTAACACATCCATATATACTTCTGACTCGGCTCTGCGGCTTGAGCGGCGCCCATGCTGCAGAATGACAGGGCTTGGACCGGAGACACACTGGGCCTTGGGATCTGCCCACCCCCCCAGCAGCAGGGCTGGCTCTACGGTTTTTGCCACCCCAAGCAGTGCGCCAAATTGTCACCGTGGATGGCGGGGGCAGTCCGTGTGCCGTTAGGGCAGCTTGCGCGTTTCCACGGCAGCAGCAATTCAGCGGCAGCTTCTGTCTTCAGTCGGAAGGGAGAAACTGTGCCACCGCGGACAGCTGAACATAGAAGCTGACGCCAAATTGCCGCTGCCGCGGAAACGCGCATGCTGCCTTAACGGCACACGGACTGCCCCCACCATCTGCAGCGGCAATTCAGCGCGCTGCTTGGGGGCAAAAACATACAGACTGCCGCCCCTTGCAGATTGCCGGCCAAAGCACCTGCTTGGAATGCTGGTGCCTGGAGCCAGCCCTGCCCAGCAGGGTCCAAGGGCTTGGTCCTGAGCACTTGCTGACCCATGTCAGACTGATTTGTGTGCGGGCAGAAGCAGGGCTTGGGCTCAGTGTGCAGCATAGACATACCCTCACTACCCCTCTCTTTGTCTACCTTGTCTCTCCTGTAAGCTCTTTGGAGCAGGACAATCTCTCAATATGTGTTTGTGAGGTATATGGCACAATAGGGCCCCATATTGGTTGTGGCCTCTAGGCCCCATGAGAATATAAATAACAATTAACAAGTACTGAAAATTATGTATTTGATGTGAAAAGCAGGAAGGAAAACACCCTTGAACATGCACAGTCCAATAAGGATAGAGGATACGTTAAGGGCAGCAATAAAGAAATAGAATGACTTTATTCTAGGCAGAGGCCCCTCGGGGAATAAGAAGGGCTTTTACAGCGATATTAGGGGAAAACAAAAACATGAGAGTGAAAGCAGAGTTTTTAATAAATGAGAAGGGGAAGATTAAATTAATGATAATTCAGAAATGTCTTAGCTCTTGAAATGTGTATGCATGTCGGAGGTTAATCTGCTTTAAACAAAAGAAATAAGAAAAAGACATTTGAAAAAGTAAGTGAACTGTATAAAAACAGCTGTTGGTGGAAAACAGGCCTGGGATCTCCTTGGAAATATGCAAATAATATACCAATCAATGGATCTGAATTGCATTTACCCTACGTTGTTCAGGGGATTAGTTAATGAATTTATCCAACTGCTAGCCAACAATGTAAAAAGGCAGAGATCTAGGGAGGACAGAGGGGAAAAAGACAGATCATTGTTCAATGAAGGAAATAGAAGTAATCCTGGCAATTACTTGCTGACCCGTCTTATTGAAATGCCTAACAAAATAATGGGACAAATATTAAGAGCAAAACCTGTAAACCTCTGGAAGGTAATCATAGAATATCAGGGTTGGTAGGGACCTCAGGAGGTCACCTAGTCCAACCCCCTGCTCAAAGCAGGACCAATCCCCAACTAAATCTTCCCAGCCAGGGCTTTGTCTAGCCCAGGAGTAGGCAACCTATGGAACCTGTGCCAAAGGCGGCACACGAGCTGATTTTCAGTGGCACTCACGCTGCCTGGGTCCTGGCAACCAGTCCAGGGGCCTCTGCATTTTAATTTAATTTTAAATGAAGCTTCTTAAACATTTTAAAAACCTTATTTACTTGACATACAACACTAGTTTAGTTATATATTATAGACATATAGAAAGACTTTCTAAAACCATTAAAATGTATGACCGGCACGCGAAACCTTAAATTAGAGTGAATAAATGAAGACTCGACACACCACTTTTGAAAGGTTGCTGATCCCTGGTCTAGCCTGACCTTAAAAACCTCTAAGGAAGAAGATTCCGTCACCTCCCTAGGTAACCCATTCCAGTGCTTCACCACCCTCCTAGCGGAAAAAGTTTTTCCTAATATCCAACCTAAACCTCCCCGTAAAGCTGTGAGACTCACCCCTGCAGCTCCTCCTGCTGGTCGCGTCAGGGAATTAGCTCTTTCAGCCTCTGGAGCGCACACTGCAGGCCGGTGTCCCGCTTGTAGCTGGCCCTGTGTCCCTCCCGGACTCCAGTGCCCCTTTACCCTTGGGCTGCCCCCTGGCAATAACCCCACCAGTCTCTATGGGTCTCCCCTCTCTGGGAAACCTGACCAACCCTCTAATCCCCACCTTGTCTCAGTCTGGGCTACTGCCAGTCATCACCAAGCCCCTGCTCCCTGGGGCAGACTGCAGTGTAAAAGCCAATCATCATAGGCAAGGGGGTTTGGACCTGCTGCCTTCCTCTGCCTCCCAGTACCTCTATGGGCCTTGGACCAGACCCTGCAGCCTGGGGAGTTGCCAGCCTGGAGCTCCCCTGCCCCTCTGGCTTTTCCCAGTCCTGCTTCACAGAGTCCTGCACTTAAGGATGGAAGAATCCCATTCACTCTTACAGACTAGGGACCGAATGGCTAGGAAGCAGTTCTGCAGAAAAGGACCTAGGGGTTACAGTAGACGAGAAGCTGGATATGAGTCAACAGTGTGCCCTTGTTGCCAAGAAGGTGAATGGCATTTTGGGCTGTATAAGTAGGGGCATTGCCAGCAGATCAAGGGACGTGATCATTTGCCTCTATTTGACGTTGGCAAGGCCTCATCTGGAGTATTGTGTCCAGTTTGGGGCCCCACACTACAAGAAGGATGTGGAAAAATTGGAAAGAGTCCAACAGAGTGCAACAAAAATGATTACAGGGTTGGAGCACATGACTTATGAGGAGAGGCTGAGGGAACTGGGATTGTTTAGTCTGCAGAAGAGAAGAATGAGGGGGGATTTGATAGCTGCTTTCAGCTACCTGAAAGGGGGTTCCAAAGAGGATGGATCTAGACTGTACCTGATGACAGAACAAGGAGTTCTCAAGTTGCAGTGGGGGAGGTTTAGGTTGGATATTAGAAAAAACTTTTTCACTAGGAGAGTGGTGAAGCACTGGAATGGGTTACCTAGGGAGGTGGTGGAATCTCCTTCCTTAGAGGTTTTTAAGGTCAGGCTTGACAAAGCCCTGGCTGGGATGATTTAGTTGGGGATTGGTCCTACTATGAGCAGGGGGTTGGACTAGATACCTCCTGAGGTCCCTTCCAACCCTGAGATTCTATGATTCACTTCCAGTACCCTTCCTGCAGGCAGCCAGGCCCTGCTCTCTTCCAGCCTGGAAAGAGCATTCTCTTGGGCCTCTGGCTCACAGCCTTTTTATACAGGCCAACTGTGGCCTGACTGGAGCATGGCCCAGCTGCAGCCCCTTCCCCAAGCAGCCCAGCTTAG
Source organism: Gopherus evgoodei (assembly GCF_007399415.2). NCBI lineage: Eukaryota > Metazoa > Chordata > Testudines > Testudinidae > Gopherus > Gopherus evgoodei. The sequence continues at coordinate 31,368,196 of NC_044334.1, forward strand.
CAGCTGTCAGTCACAACCTTCTCCCAGGGTTGACTTTAACCCTTTTTCCGCAAGAGTGGGGGAGCTGCCCCACTACACTCCTCCACTGCAACTTGAGACCATTACTCCTTGTTCTGTCATCTGCTACCACTCAGAACAGTCTAGATCCAATGGACCCAAGAGCAACACAGAGTATTTATTGTGGATTTGTCAGGAATAAATCATTGTTTGCCTTTCAGATAAAATAACAAATTAGGGATCCTGGCCTGGATTCCTGTCTCACCTGGAATGGAAAGGCATGTGGATCTGCTCTCACATTTGTAACTGCCTCTGCCCCGGGACATACAAGCCAATGGGGGCAGGGATTGGCCATCGGGCATGACGATGATTCGTCCCTAGGATGTTCAGCAATGGCTGCTTGCAGGCGGGAAGCCGAGGCAGCTTTAACATGTTTGGGCAGAATGGCAAGTCACACAGCGACTAGGGACCCATAGTGACAGCAGCTGCCTGCACCATGAAATGGGACTTGGAGACCATGTCAAGGGCTTCCTCTAGTGCTGTGGAGGCTGTTCAGTCACCAGGCCCCGCCCTGCAGATGATGACATGCATTGCCAGCCTGCTCCTCCACACGTGACAGCTGCTCTCCCCTGTGATGCTCTCATGGCTACTGCCCAGGCCCCTCCCTGTAGCTGTTCTCTCGCCCAGGCTCCCATGGACAAATGCTGTGTCGCTATGTCACCCACTGCTGGCTCACTGGCCTCGCTTGCTGCCCTGGGTGTGGGTGCATGCTGGTGGGACCCAGCCCCATCTACAGGTGGGTTCTGGCAGCTCATTGCTTGCTCCAGTGCATTACTGCATGGGGTTCTTACCAAGTCTGGGGCGCTGTCTCTAACCGAGTCATGGGGGATGAGACCCCCGATCATGCTGCCTGAAAGTGCATCATGAGAAGGAAGAGACAAGGGTTACACTAACCCTTCTTTAGGCCTTCTCCGGCTTTCTGTATGTGCCTTTCTCTAATCCTCCTTTGCTCTGACTGCACACTCTCCTTCCCCAATCCCCCTCTGTCTGCACACACACATCCCTGAACAGCTCCCAGCCAATCACTCGCAGCAAATTGAGGAGAAGCTCCTATCTCATGGGTCCATTGCATGCCATGCCCTGCAGAAGGAGGCGGCACGGGAGGCAGCAATGGAGGGCTGCTGTTTAAGCTAGCGTCTGACGCTCTCTGGGCCTGTGCAACACGAAGCTCCTGCCTGGAGATTGCAGTGGGACAGATAATCCTTCCATCTGATCAGGATGAAGATGTTGTCTGAGAAGTCCATTATTCATACAGGGTGTGTACACCTCTCCCAGGCCTGGGCTATTAATATTTTATATGGCTCTCGCCACCGTCCCTCAGTGAGTTCTTAGAGCAACATTTTTCAACACCAGAACACAGAGCAGGAGGGAAATGGGGTGAGGAGGGTGGGATTCTGAAGTTGCTGTGCAGGCAGATCCATTGAATCCTACACAAACTCCATGCCACAACTTCATTGCCCCACCTGGTTCCATTTCAGGTTTTCCTGGCAGGGGCGGCTCTAGGCATTTTGCCGCCCCAACTATGGCAGGCAGGCTGCCTTTGGTGGCTTGCCTGTGGGAGGTCCCCAGTCCCACGAATTCGGCGGCAGCCTGTGGGAGATCCACCAAGGCCACGGGACCAGCAGACCCTCTGCAGGCATGCCGCCGAAGGCAACCTGCTTGCCGCCCTCGCGGTGACCAGCAGAGCACTCCCCCATGGCTTTCTGCCCCACGCGTGCGCTTGGCGTGCTGGTGCCTGGAGCCGCCCCTGCTTCCTGGAGGTGGTACTGCTACACTCAGAGAGGTTGGGGGTGGCAGGTACCTATCTCCGCAATCTGAGACACTCTTCTTACTATGTGTGTGTGCGCACATGCCCCAAACTGGTGTGCATGTGTGTGATCTCCATCATGTTAGGGGTGTGTGAACGATCCTCAAAATTGTGTGTGTGTGTGTGTGTGTGTGTGTGTGAGAGAGAGCCGTGTGTGTGTGTGAGAGAGTCTCGGAATAATGTGTGTGCCTACCTAGTTGTGATTCCCATTGTAGAGTGAGTGTGAATGTGCGTGTGTCTCAAAATAGCCTGTGTGATCACCTTGGTAGCGTGTTTGTGTGTAGCGGTGTGTATTATTAATGTTCATTATAGTCCAGTAGTGCCCAGAGGCCCTAGTCAGGATCAGGTCCTTTTGTCCCAAGTGCTGTGGTAACAGAGAACAGCTCAGGCCTTATACTCTAATTACGCCAAGAAAGCCTGAAGAAAGGGTAAAGTACACCAGCCTTGGGGTCACTTACTGCCTCCTCTGAATGGAGTCCACTGCGAGCTTGGGACGCCAGACAGCGTATGCGTGATAAGCCATCGGCATTGCTATGGCGACTCCCTACTCTGTGCTTTATGCGGAACTGGAAAGGTTGGAGGGATAAGAACCACCTGGTTACCCTTGTGTTCTTTTCCTTGTTCAGTTGCATCCATTGAAGAGGGGCATGGTAAGTCACAAGGATAAATCTGCGCCCCAGCAGGTAGTAATGCAATGTTTCCATGGCCCATTTTACAGCAAGACACTCTCTACTACTGCATATTTTTGTTCCCTCGGAAGGAGTTTCCTACTGAGGTAGAGAACTGGGTGTTCCTCCTCCTCAACCATCTGCAACAGGACGGCCCCTAACCCTACCTCGGATGCATCTGTCTGTAGGATAAAGTCCTTGTTGAAATCTGGGGCTATCAATATGGGGTTACTGCAGAGGGCAGTCCGTAAGTCCGTGAATGCCCTCTGCCGCATCAGACCATCTGACTGGATCAGGACCATGGGCCTTCACTGAGTCCATTAGGGGACTTGTCCTTGTAGCAAAATGGGGGATGAAACTCCAGTAATACCCCACCACCCCTAGAAATGCTCGGACCTGCTTCTTACGACTCGGCCAAGGCCAATTTTGGATGGCCTCTAACTTATTCAGTTGGGGTTTTACCAGACCTTTTCCTACCACGTAGCCAAGATATTTGGCCTCCGTGAATCCTACAGCGCACTTAACAGGGTTCGCCATAAGGCCAGCTCACCGGAAGGTATCAAGGACCGCCCCTACTTTTTCCCAATTGGGTCTCCCAGTCTGGGGTATGAATCACCACGTCATTCAAGTAGGCTGCAGCATAACTGGTATGGGGGTGTAATAACTTGTTCATGAGGCGCTGAAAGGTAGCTGGAGCCCCATGTACTCCAAAAAGAAGGACTGTATATTGGAAGAGACCCTCTGGTGTAGAAAACGCCGTCTTTTCCCTTGCATCTTCAGCTAAGGAAATCTGCCAGTACCCCTTTGTCAAGTCTAAGGTTGACAAGTACCGGGCTTTCCCCAGACGGTCCACTAGTTCGTCTATGTGGGGTATAGGGTAGACATCAAACTGGGATCTCATTTAGTCGACGGAAGTTGTTGCAGAACCTTGTGGTGCCATCAGGTTTGGGCACCAACACTATTGGGCTGGACCACTGACTGTGGGATTTTTCGATGACCCCACCTCAGCATTTTCCTGACTTCCGCTTTTATTTCCTCCCTTTTGGCTGCTGGCACCTGGTAGAGTTTGTGATGATGTGGTGATATGTCCCGGTTGTGTGATCCAGCTTTGTCGAGAATACATCTTGATATTGGGCAATGATCTCAGTTATCTCTTTCTTCTGGGCTGTCGTTAGATCAGGAGACACCCTCACCTGTTCAGGATTTTTGTTTCCTGGGCGCAGCTCTTCTCAAATCACTGTGCATGCCTCTTGCGCATGCCATGGTTTCAGAAGGTTGACATGATATATCTGCTCTACTTTTCGACATCCTGGTTGTCGCACCTTGTAATTTACTTTCCCTATGGGTTCAACTATTTCGTAGGGCCCTTGCCATTGGGCCAACAACTTACTTTTGGCCGTGGGTATCAGTATCATTACTCGGTCACCAGTTTGAAACTGACGAAGCTTGGCTTGGCAGTCGTAGTCGGTTCTCTGGGCCTCTTGGGCCTTCTCTAGGTGTTCCCTCACTATGGGATTGACCTGGGCTATCTGATCCCTCATCTGTAGTACATGTTCTATTATGTTCTTCCCCTCACCGGGTTCCTCCTCCCAAATTTCCTTGGCTATGTCTAGGATGCCTCGGGAGTTGCGTCCATACAACAGCTCAAAGGTTGAGAATCTGGTGGAAGCTTGAGGGACCTCACGGATGGCGAACATGAGGTACGGTAGTAGGTTGTCCCAATCTTTCCCATCCTTGCTTACCACCTTTCTTATCATGGCCTTGAGGGTTCAGTTAAATCTTTCCACCAGACCATCGGTTTGTGGATGGTAAACTGAAGTCCGCAGAGTCTGGACATGGAGCAGGGAACACAAATCCTTCATCAACTTGGACATGAATGGTGTTCCCTGGTCTGTGAAGATTTCTTTTGGTAGCCTTACCCGGGCAAAGATTGCTACTAATTCTTTGGCAATGCTCTTGGAAGCTGTATTTGGTAAGCGTACAGCTTCTGGGTACCTGGTTGCATAGTCTAGGATGACAAGCACATACTGGTGGCCTCGGATCATTTTCTGTAGCGGCCCCACAAGATCCATGGCGATCCGCTCGAAAGGGACTTCGATGATCAGCAGGGGTACCAGAGGAGCTCTTAGATGTGGACGAGGGCTGTGCAGTTGACATTCGGGGCAAGAGGCACAGTACCACTGGACGTCTTCATGTACCCTCGGCCAGAAGAGCCTGCATAAGATTCGCGCCTGGGTTTTCTCCACTCCCAAGTGTCCTCCAAAAAGGTGACTGTGAGCGAGGCTTAATATTGCCTCCTGGTGTTTCCGGGGGACTAGGAGCTGGTGTACCTCTTGCTCCTGCATTTGCACAACCCGGTATAGGAGATTCCTCTTGATCACAAAATAAGGCCCTGGCTCCTGGCCTTTCCCTCTATGGGTACCCCATCTATCTCAGCCACCTCCTTCCTGGCGTTCTCGTACCTTGGGTCTTCCACCTGGTCCCGTCCAAAAGTCTCTCTCTCTGGGCTTAACAGCCTGAACTCTGAGGGATCTGTCTCTGCCCTCTCGGCTGGCTCCGTAAGGTTGGGGTTGGAAGTGGTCTCTGACCCCTCCTCTGTCTCAGGGCCCTCCCCTTCGGTTGCCTGTGTACGTCTGCCTACACAGGCGACCCTCTATCCTTGTATCAGGATTCGGCTACCCAAGGCGTTGGCCACCCTTCTTTCTCTTTTGGTCTTCCTGCCTTTCCCCAGGACAGGGAATAGCTCCTGGGACATTTCTGTGAAAAATGGGAGGTGACATTCTGCTGTGGAAACCCCCTGAAGTTTGGGGAGCTCCTCTCCCTCTAATTCCTCCAGTGGGAACAAATTTCCAAACCCGGGGAAATCTCTACCTATGAGCACAGGGTATGGGAGGTTTGGGACTACCCCTGCTTTCACACTGGTGACATTTCCTTGAATTTCAATTTTTACTGTAAGATGGGGTAGTAGCTAACAGTCCCATGGACACAGGTTACCCCCGTATGCTTGGCCTGCATTAACTGGGTGCGCTTCACTCATTTACCCAAAATCAGGGTGATAGCACTCCCCGAGTCTACGAGTGCCATGGTTTCTACCCCATTCAACTTTACCTGCCTTGTATATTTATGTGGGGTGACTGCGACCCCTACAATATTGAGTAGGCTGCATGGGTCTGCCCTGTTCCTCAGGTTACACTGCCTTGGCTCTATGACATTGGGGCACTGGGCAGCTATGTGCCCCAACTCCCCACACCCATAACACCTATAATTGCTTCTAGTCATTCCCCTATCATGTGCGTTAGGGGATTTAGTCCCCAGGTTCCCCTCACTCAGGCCTTCCCCTTCCTTCTGGGTTCCCGACTGGTTTTCGACCTCCCTCTTCTTCCACCTAGGACTTCCTGGGGGTTTGGCTGCCCGACCCTCCATGGTTGGGGTCAAGTGTTTGTTTCGTGAGGGGCCTTCCTTGGGTAGTTGAGTTAATTCCCAGGCTGTCATCCATCTTTCCACCAATGTGATCATTTTGTCATAGGTGGATGGATCGTTCTGGCAGACCCATTTGCGGTGATCTGGCAGCAGTCCCTGCATGTAATGGTCCATGACTAAAGTCTCTAAAATCTCTTCCAGCCTGCATGCCTCTGGCCGTAACCACTTCCGAGTGAGGTGTATGAGGTCAAATAGTTGGGACCTTGGAGGTTTGTTCTCCCTGTATTTCCACTCCTGGAACCTCTGGGCCCGTACTGCTGCTGTCAACCCGTATCGTGCTAGGATCTCTGCCCTCAGCCAGGAATAGTCAGCGGCATCCTAAGTGGGCAAATCAAAGTAGGTCTTCTGGGCCTCTCCGCACAAGAAAGGGGCGAGAATGCTGGCCCACTGCTCCAGGGGCCACACCTTACGCTGTGCAGTCCTTTCAAATGAGAGGAGATACGCCTCTATATTGTCTGCCGTCATCTTTGGCAGACAACCAGTGGCCCTCAGGGTTCGCGTCTCATTGGACCCCTGGGCCTGGGTGGGGAGGATCTTCAGTGGGTTCACAACCTCGCACAGGAGGGCTTGAACTTGGGTCACCTGGCTCATTAATAATTAGTTGGTTTCCTGCTGTAACCTCATGGACTCCTGTTGTGCCATCGCCTGAGCCTGGGTTGCCTGCTGCTGGGCTGCTGTGGCTTGCACCAGTGCTCTCACCCCCTCCTCCATGGTGGTACAAACTACAAAAACAAAAAAACCACAACCAAAAACCCCTGTGCACTTTTTTTTTGGTTTTTTGTTTTTTTTTAGTAAACACCTCTTTGTTCCGCCACGCTGTGAACAATCACTATCCCACTCCTGACACCAGTTGTGGCAGAGCTCTGACCTTGCTCCTGTGGGCCCTGTGCTTCTAGGCAGTTTATGCTAGCCTCAGTGGCTCACTGTGACCCTCCACGTAGCCCTTCTCTCTAGGGCCAGGGTTACAGTCTACTGAGCCCTTTCCATCATAGGCCTGCAAGGAGCTTGGTGAGAGAACTCCCATAACCTCTGTTCAGCCTCCTGTCCTGACAGGGGCCTGACTTCTCCTCCCAGGAGATGTTCCTGTAGTGGTGGGTTGGGGGGAACCTGGGCCCGCCCTCTACTCCGGGTTCTGGCCCAGGGACCCTAATGGTAGCAGTTGTTGACAGCCAACCTTGCACTATCAGAGTTGCTACATTTCCCTGGGCCACTTCCCCACAGCTATCCTGCTTCTCCCTTCTTCACCCTTACCTTAGGACTCCTTTAACAGCTGCACTTCCTCTCCTCTGGCTCCCTGGCTCTTCCCTGTCTGACTGGAGTGAGCCCTTTCTATAGTATCAGCGGGGCCTTAATTAGAGTCAGGTGGTCACATTAGCTTAATGGCCTCACCTGACTCTTTGCAGGTTAATTAGGGTCAAGTGTTCTCATTAGCCTGGGGCAGCCCCTGCTCTGGTCAGTCAGGGAACAGAAAACTGTTAATCCCGTGGCCAGTATATCTGCCTTCTGCTATTCTGCTGTACCCAGCTGGGCTGGGTCTATCACACTACCCTTCACAGCAAGCTGCAGCATGAGGTCGCAGCTACCTCCCTCCTTCCCTCTTCCTCTCCTGTTGGTAGTGGCCAAGGGAATGCTGGGAAATGTAGTTCTTTCCCTGCTCCAGGGCTGGCTCAATAGGCAGGGAGCTAACCAAGGAACTACAGTTTCCAGGGCCCCCTGTTGGTTCTCAGCTCCCAGGCTGGATCCCTGCCACCCCTGCAAATGGGCTGCCCCAAGCATGTGCTTGCTTTGCTGGTGCCTAGAGCCGCCCCTGGGCATGATATATCTTGACTTTAGCAAAGCTTACGATACAGTCTCCCACAGTATTTTTGCCAGCAAGTATGGATTGGATGAATGGACTATAAGGTGGATAGAAAGCTGGCTAGATTGTTGGGCTCAGTGGGTAGTGATCAACTGCTCAATGTCTAGTTGGCAGACGATATCAAGCAAAGTGCCCCAGGGGTTGGTCCTGGAGCTGATTTTGTTCAACATCTTCATTAATAATCTGGGTGATGGGATGGATTGCACCCTCAGCAAGTTCTAAGATGGGGGGAGAGATATATACACTGAAGGGTAGGGATAGGGTCCAGAGTGACCTAGACAAATTGGAGGATTGGGCCAAAAAAAATCTGATGAGGTTCAACGAGGACAAGTGCAGAGTCCTGCTCTTAGGATGGAAGAAACCCATGCACTGCTACAGGCTGGGGACTGACTGGCTAAGCAGCAGTTCTGCAGAAAAGGACCTGAAGATTACAATGGATGAGAAGCTGGATATGAGTCAGCAGTGTGCCCTTACTGCCAAGATGGCCAACAGCCTATTGGGCTGCATTGGTAGGAGCATTGCCAGCAGATTGAGAGACGTGATCATTCCCCTCTATTTGGCACTGGTGTGGCCACATCTGGAGTAGTGTGTCCAGTTTTGGGCCCCCCGCTACAGAAGGAATGTGCCCATCTGAGGGCAAAGAAAAGGATTAGGGGGTTGGGGCACATGATTTATGAAGAGAGGCTGAGGGAATTGGGCTTATTTAGTCTACAGAAGAAAAGAGTGAGGGGGGATTTGATAGCAGCCTTCAACTACCTGAAGGGGGGGAGCGGTTCCAAAGAGGATGGAGCTCAGCTGTTCTCAGTGGTGGCAGGTGACAGAACAAGGAGCAATGGTCTCAAGTTGCAGTGGAGGAGTGTGACGTTGCACTCAATATGTTTTATGGAAATATACAAGGAGTGTGAATATAATGTATCTGGAATATGCTTTATGCAGAAGGTCTCCTGTAAGGTATTATTACAAAGTTTATAATTTACTGAGTGTGATTATCCTATTTGTATGTATGTATCATTCTTGTATCTAAAACTAGAAATATGAAATACAACTCTGAAGTTCTACTGTAATTATGCAAAGTGTGAGCTTGGAATCTTGGTGGCTCCCATTGACGAGGACAATTGACTGTAGATGGCTCTGTTTACCTGCAAACCTCCACTGTACACATGCGGACCAACCCTGGAAGAATGGAGAGGGGCTCACAGGACATGTGAGCATGTCACATGATACTGGAATTCATTTTTAACCTGGTGCGTTTCCATTTAGAAGGATGGATGGGAACCCAGAGAGAGACAAAGGATTCCCGCCTTGTGCCAGAGCTATAAAAGGGAGTGGAGCAGAACAAAGGAGGCTGCCAGTTATGAGAAATCCCCTAGTTACCACCTGAGCTGAAACAAATAAGGACTGTACCAAGGGAAAGGATTAGACCCAGAGTAGGAAGGAGTCTAGTCTGTGAAAGCAGCAAAGAATCCTGTGGCACCTTATAGACTAACAGACGTTTTGGAGCATGAGCTTTCGTGGGTGAATACCCACTTCGTCAGATGCTCATGCTCCAAAACGTCTGTTAGTCTATAAGGTGCCACAGGATTCTTTGCTGCTTTCACAGATCCAGACTAACACGGCTACCCCTCTGATACTAGTCTATGAAAGAAGCTTATTGGAACGTCTAAGGGGGAGATTTACTTGTATTCAGTTTTTTAATGACTTGCGTGTTTTGTTTTATTTTGCTTGGTAACTTACTTTGTTCTGTCTGTTATTACTTGAAACCACTTAAATCCTACCTGTTATAATTAATAAAATCACTTTTGTTTATTAACTAACCCAGAGTAAGTGATTAATACCTGGAGGAGCAAACAGCTGTGCATCTCTCTCTGTCAGTGTTATAGAGGGTGGACAATTTATGAGTTTACCCTGTATAAGCTTTATACAGAGTAAAAACCAGATTTATTTGGTGTTTGGATCCCACTGGGAGCTGGAGACAGGAGTACTTGCTGAGCTGTTTTCAGTTAAGTCTTCAGCTTTGGGGTCATGGTTCAGACCCTGGGTCTGTGTTCTGAGCAGGCTAGCATGTCTGGCTCAACAAGACAGGGTTCTGGAGTCCCAAGCTAGAAAAGAAAATGGGCTCAGAGGTAGTCTCAGCACATCATGTGACAGTCCCAAGGGGGGGTCTCTGTGACCAAACCCATCACAGTGGCGTAGGTGAGCAGGATTTGTGCACAGCAGATTGCTTTGAGATACTGGTAGTGATTTTAAGTGAGTTTTAAATGTGGCCAGAACACAAAGTGGTTACTGGTCTTTTATTTTCTGTTTATTTCAGGGGAGGGAAATAAATACAAGAAAGCAGGAAAATGACTACCAGTGAGACAGCTACAAAACGAGAGCTGGCCAGACTGGAAGCGGAAGAGAAGGCAAAGAACCATGAGTTTCAAATGAGGCTGAAAGAAGCAGAGGCAGCCAGGGAGGAAGCTGCTCACTAAAGAGCCATGGAGTTAAAAGACAAAAGAAACTGAGGCCCAGATTGTGACCCAAAAGCGTGAACTGGCTCCACTTCCTCAAAAATCCACAAATGGGTACAATTATGCCCACAGTATGATGAATTCAGTGATATTGCCAAATATTTCACCACCTTTGAGAGACTGTGCACGCTCCATGCGATTCCTAAAGATCAAATAATGAGCACCTTGGTTGCAAAATTGACTGGGAGAGCTCTGGACATATTCAGTAACATGGCTATTGATCATGCTTCAAACTATGGTAAAATTAAGGAGCTGGTTTTGAAACAGTTCCAGATTACACCTGAAACCTACAGGGTAAAATTCAGGAGTCTTAAGAGGGGATCTGTATTAACTAATGTGCCTGTGACAGTCCACGCCCCTAGGGTCAGGGCAGCATGGGCTATCGATCACAGACCATAAAGCCACCCTTCAGTGCAAGGCAGCGTGGCCTTGAGTCCAGAGTTTGTAGCACCATCCTTTGGTGCTGGGCAGCATGACCTCACAACCAGAGTCTATGGAGCCAACCTTTGCTCCAGGGCAGTGGGGCCTGATGGCCAAAGTCCATAAAGCAACTCTTTGGCATAGGGTAGTGTTACCTAGTGGCCAGAGTCTCTAGCATTGGGGTGTGGCAGCCCCTATAGGGGGCCTCCACCAGGCCCCAACCCAGGGCCCTAACAGTGCTGTAGCAGCTTGCCACTGACTCAGCGGGGCAGGGGGTCCTACTGAAACACACTGAGCTTCCCCAGGCAGGATGTATCACTCCATCACCCTCCCTGGGTCACTTCCTACCAGAGTCTGTGCTGGGGTTTCCCATGAGATGTCAAGTCCTCTGTGTTCAGCTGGGCTAGTCATCCCCAGGGTTTCCTCCAGTCACCGGGGCGCAGGCAGGCCATGGACGGCTTTGATTCCCAGCACAGTCAGAGGCTGTGGCTGGCCCTCCACAGGCACTTCATGGACGGCTTTGATTCCCAGCACAGTCAGAGGCTGTGGCTGGCCCTCCGCAGGCACTTCCAAGGTAGCTCCTTCTCCTGCAGCCTCCAGCCCAGAATGGGCTGGTCTCCCTCCCTTTATACTACTAGAGCACTTGGAGCATGCCCAGTCTTGTCAGGGGGGCGGGACTTCCACTGTCAATACCTGGGTCTTAACCCTGTCTGGACTAGTGCGAGGTAAGTGGACCCTGTCCCAATGCCCTATGTAAATAACATGAGAGATCTGTTAGACAAGTGGGTGAGGAGAAAAGGCATTACAAGCTTTAAAGAAATGTTTGATTTGGTTACTCAGGAACAGTTCCTGAATATGTGCCTGTGACGATGTAAAACAGTATTTGTAGGACAAAACGGTGAGTGCAGGTGGTGAATTAGCTGGGTTTGCAGACTCTTATGAGCAGTCACAACCTGCAATTAAATATAAACCACTGGCAGAGGGGTGCAGGATTGGTGAAAAGCAGAATCACTATCTTACCCCTGGAAAAAAGGAGGCTGGGCATTCACCTCCCCAGTCTCCTGTTCCTCATCCCAAGTCTCCTGTACAAGCAGAGGAGCCCAGAAGGTGCTATCATTGTAAGACCACTGAGCACCTGAGGAATAAATGTCCTTCGATGAGTGGGAACAGGCACCAGGTAACACATCAAGCTGCTGCTTCTCAGAGCACAAGAGTATCCCAGCCTACTGCCTCTTAACCACACAGGATTTGTAAAGGTTGCTTCTACACAACCAAGCAGTGAGCATAGGCATGTTGTTTAGCTTCATGACAAAGTGCTCCAAGGATGGAGAGATACTGGTGTAGAGATTTCTGCGGTCAGGAGAGACCTGATCCAGGAGAAGGAACTGTTACCAGGAAAAATGGCAGAATTAGAATTGGTGGGAGGTTACAAAGTCCTTGCACCTTTAGCTAAGGTACACATGGAAACTGGTAATTTTCAGGCTGAACTGACTGTTGCTACAGTGGCACATAATTTTGCACCATTTCTACTGGGAAATGATTTATCTGATGTGGCAGAATCTGTCCCTGGGTTTGTTAAAAGCAAGAAGGAATCTTGTGCTGAAAGCCCCAGACGGGAGGGTAAAGTCACAAGTGCTGCTGGGGAAATAGGAGACAGGTTTCAGGGTGGTAGCCATATTAGTCTGCATCAGCAAAAACAACTAGGAGTCCTTGAGACACCTTAAACAGTAACAAATTTATTTGGGCATAAGCTTTTGTGGGCTAAAACCCACTTCATCAGATGCATGGAGTAAAAAATACAGTAAGCAGAATATATATCATAGCACATGAAAAGATGGGAGTTGCCTTACCAAATGGGGGGAAGGGTCAGTGCTAATGAGCCAATTCAATTAAGGTGGAAGTGGCCTATTCTTAACAGTTGACAAGAAGGGGTGAATACCACGGGAGGAGAAATCACTTTTGCAGTGCTAACAAGGCCAATGCAATTAGGGTGGCCCATTTCCAACAGTTGACATCAGATACAGTGTGAGTATCAGCAGAGTGAAAATTACTTTTTGTAGTGACCCATCCACTCCCAGTCTTTATTCAAAGTGGCAATTCTCCAACAATTTTTTTTTTCAAAAACAGACTTCAAGAAACTGCAGAACTGGAATTAATTTGCAAACTGCACACCATCAGATTAGGCCTGAGGGCAGGCATGATTGCAGTGCACCCTTTCCTTGCCAGGACCCCAAACACATGCCTGAATTGAGAGCCTTCTCCAAAGAGGCAGGAGAATCTGCACCTGAGCGCCTACCATGGCATACAAAGGGATTAGGAAATGCAGTGGACACTGGGCAAGCCAAGCTGTGTAAAACAAAGTCTGTCCATCATAAATTGTCTGTTAATCTTGGGTCTTTTCCTACTTCATCTATGGGTCAAGACAAACGACTTGATGCTAATAACAAACCCTTTGAAGATGTGGGACATACCTGATTTGTGGAAAAAACTTTTGTACATGCTAGGGGTGGTAACAAGACAGTACCACAAACCTGTTGCTTTTCATCTTATCCCTGTAAACAGGCTGGAGGCTTGGCACAGCAGCAAAAGCATAACAGGCCTTCACTGCTGTGTGGAAGGGGAAACTAAGGCACATTGCCTCATGGCATTGGTGGCTAAGTACCGAGACACCTCCATTTTAACAAATATTGCTATCTGCGTTCTGTTAGCAATACTGCACCCCAACCTGTTTTCAGGCACCCAGGGACCAGGAACCCAGAACTTTGCAAGAACACCTATGAATGACTGTCATAATATAATTCCCAATTCTGAACCTTAGCGTCCAAAATATGGGTACTAGCATGAATTCCCCTAAGCTTAATTACCAGTTTAGATCTGATAAGCTGCCACCAATCAGGAATTCCAGTGCCTGATACACTCTGGTCCCCCCAAAACCTTCCCTGGGGACCCCCAAGACCCAGACTCCCTGGATCTTAACACAAGGAAAGTAAACCCCTTTCCTCACCGTTGCCTTTCCTACGATTTCCCTCCCTGGGTTACCCTGGAAGATTACCGTGATTCAAACTCCTTGAATCTTAAAACAGGGAGGAATGTCCCTTCCCCCCCCCTTTCTCCCTCACCCAGGGGCAAAACAGATTCAAGCTCCATGAATCTAAAACAAAGGGATTCCCCCTTCTCCCCTCCCTCCCTGTTAAGTACAGACTCAATTCCCTTGAGCCTCAACAAGGGGGGAAAATCAGACAGGTCTTAAAAGCAAAACTTTTAATAAAAATAAAGAAAAAAAAGGTAAAAGTTTATCTCTGCAATTTAGATGGTAAAAAGTTACAGAGTCTGTCAGCTTATAGAAACTAGAAAGAAGCCTCCCCCCCAGCAAGATACAATTTAAAATACTTCCAGCAAACTACACATTTGCAAATACAGAAACAATCAAAAGACTATAACCGCCTTTCTTACTAAATTACTTACTATTCTGAATATATAAGAGACTGTAGCAGGGAGATTGGCAAGAAACCTGGTTGCACGTCCAGTCCCTTCCAGGACCCAGAGAGAACAAAGCAAAACCCCCAAAACACAAACAAAGGCTTCCCTCTACCGAGATTTGAAAGTATCTTGTCTCCTGATTGGTCCCCTGGTCATGTGTTTGGTTCCCTGTTTGTTAACCCTTTACAGGTAAAAGAGACATTAACCCTTAACTATCTGTTTATGACAATGGCATCATAGGGTTTAAAGGTGCTGGGACGGTGTGTAACCAGACACAAACAGGGATTTTACATTTACTGCCTCCGCCGTGGACAGCGTCCAAGTCTCTGGCGGTAAGTTCAGGAGGAGGGTGTGACGTTGCATTCCATATGTTTTATGGCTCAACAAGACACGGTTCTGGAGTCCCAAGCTGGCAAAGAAAATGGGCTCAGAGGTAGTTTGAGTACATCAGGTGACCTAACCCATCACAGGGAGGTCTAGGTTGGAGATTAGGAAACACTATTTCACTAGGAGGGTGGTGAAGCACTGGAATGGGTTACCTAGGAGGTGGTGGAATCTCCTTCCTTAGAGGTTTTTAAGGTCAGGCTTGACAAAGCCCTGGCTGGGATGATTTAGTTGGGGTTGGTCCTGCTTTGAGCAGGGGGTTGGACTAGATACCTCCTGAGGTCCCTTCCAACCCTGATATTCTGTAATAGCAGATGCCTGGATGGTCACCAGGCCAGCATGCCTGCTCAGAGGAGGAAGAGTGTCTGAGAGAAAGAGGGTGTGTGTTCCAAAATGGTTGACAGTTATAAGTCTGGGAAAGCAGAGTTAGTCTGATGGAAAAGGAAGGTCCTCATGAAATGCCCATCCCTTAGAGCACGCTGAGGGGGAGAAGCCGGGCCTGTTTTTGGAGAGGCTGGAACCAGCCATGGCAAGGCTAGGACAGGTTGTGTGGTGAGCGTGCAAGTCCCAGGTCTGCATGCAGGGTTCCCCCAAGAACTGGCCTCTGGTTGCTGGAAGCAAGATCCCTCCGCTTGGTTCTTCCCAGTTCAGGGTAACTCCCAGTTTATAGGATTGCACTGGGAAAACTCCCTATCCAGCCAGACTGAACTAGTCCTTCAGCTCCCTAGCCAAACCAGTCACCACATGGCAAGTACCACCCCAGCCGCTAGCCCAGGGCTGCTCGCCTGTTGTGATCACACCAGAGCTCTAGATTTGGAGTTAGGGTTTTAGGAGAGTTATTGTGATTTGCACCTTATCCTTGCATCCCTTTATGGGGAGCGGGCATCTTGGGCACAGAAGCAGCCTGATGCCTGTATGCACAGATGTGGGTTGGCTGTGATTTGCTAGACCCTCTGCAGCGACTAAGGAGCCCAGATTCAGCCCTGAACCTGAGGATCACTCGTGGAGTTGTGCGAGCACCCTCTGTTCATCAGGAAATAGTTTGGGAAACACCCTAATCCCTGAACTGTGTCCTCAAGCTGAGGGGTGAGGGGCTGGGGATCTCCCTACCTACTACCTCTTAAATTTCCTGGATGGGTTTACCTCCTCATCCCACCTGTGAGTCTTTGGGGCTGTACTGAGCCCAGCCAGCCAAATTCGTTATTGCTGCTACAGACGATGTCATTGTCACAGGCCATCAAAGGCCCCTACGCCATACGTGTGCCACAGGACACTACATTGTACTCCTGCTATCAGGTCACATGACTGGGATTTTGGGGAAAATTCATGGGTATATCAGTGTGGGGAGGGCTCTGGTGACCCTGACAGTTTTGATTTACTCTGTTATCTCATATTTACTTCCTGTTTCACACAATTACTCTGCTGCGTATATTGGGTGTGATTATGTTATTCCATGGGAGTCTCCAACTACCTGGCAAGTAACTAAGGGCTACCCTGTGGTTAGAATTTTCCTTCCAAGCTGCCCTGCTGACCCTGCCAGGAGGGTGAAGGCACCACCAAGTAAATTTATCTGCTGAGTTGGAGGCAGGATTCAGATGAACTTGTCCATCAAAACCCATAAGGAGACTGGCATTAAAGCAGGTAAGAGCATGGATGGTGTCTTACACATCAATAATGAGCATATCCAGATTTATAACAGTAAATGCTAAAAATCTTAAAAAATTAAAAGCTGACAAGCATTTGGCAGGGATATTCATGATCATGCTTCAGAGCTTATGCTGATGTCTGTCTATGGGGGTCAGGAGGGAACTTCCCAGGGAGCAAATTATCCCATAGCTGCCCACTTCAAGGTTTCTTGCACCTTCCTTTAAGGGATCTGGGTCCTGGTCACTCTTAGAGACAGAACACTGAATTTAGGTATTCCACTCATATGATCCACTATTAAAGTTCCTACATGTTCCTAAAAACTAACCCAGCCCAATTCAAACTCAATCTTTCCCTGCAGCTTTGAGACAGTGCAGGGAATACTAATAATTAATGAATGAAAAATCAGTTCAGATTTAAAATGAAATCAAACCACCATTTCATTCTCATTTGTGCTGCTCTCCTTTTACAAAGTATCAGAGGGGTAGCCGTGTTACTCTGGATCTGTAAAAGCAGCAAGGAATCCTGTGGCACCTTATAGACTAACAGACGTTTTGGAGCATGAGCTTTTGTGGGTGAATACCCACTTCGTCAGATGCATGTAGTGGAAATTTCCAGGGACAGGTATTTTGACACCATCAGCTCAGGATTAAACAAAGACTGTGAATGCCTTGCCAACTACAGAACCAGTTTCTCCTCCCTTGGTTTTCACACCTCAACTGCTAGAACAGGGCCTCATCCTCCCTGACTGAACTAACCTCATTATCTCTAGCTTGCTTGCATATATATACCTGCCCCTGGAAATTTCCACTACATGCATCTGATGAAGTGGGTATTCACCCACGAAAGCTCATTTTCCAAAACGTCTGTTAGTCTATAAGGTGCCACAGGATTCTTTGCTACTTTTACAAAGAATTCTATTTCATTTCACAGTTCCTTCCACACTTCCTGGTACTGGCCAGGACTGAAAATACCATCTGGAAATGCTGTTCATGGGATACTTCTGGCCGTGTTCTGAAGCAAGTAGTAGCAGCAATCTTCTTTGTCTGAGATATCTGAAGTTGCAAGCAGTTCCTATTGTGCTTGCGTGGTCTCTTTAAGCTTCTTAACGATCATGCCTTAATTTTCAGCATACTGTGCCTTTATGGTCCCTGCTCTCTACCTCTAAAACTAGTCAAGAATTTTCTGACAAAACTTTTTCTGAACAACCACTTTCAGTCTTTTGGGCGTTGTATCTACTATAAAGAAACAAAAAAGGGTGCAACCCAATATATAGAATGTCCTTTGGCAGGTCAACTTTAAGGTTCCAGACATAGCTGAAACTGTGCAAGTGGGCTGCACTGAGAGACAGAGAATTTCAGTGCTCTTGAGTTCCCCAGAAACTCCACTCACCTGAGTTTCCCCACATTACAATCTTGGTATCCTCGGACTAGCAAACTCATTCACTGATGAGCCCCCGGAGCCGGGGCACTGCCAAAAGTAGGGTAGGGATAGGGTCCAGAGTGACCTAGACAAATTGGAGGATTGGTCTAAAAGAAATCTGATGAGGTTCAACAAAGACAAGTACAGAGTCCTGCACTTAGGAAGGAAGAATCCCATGCACTGCTACAGGCTGGGGACTGACTGGCTAAGTAGCAGCTCTGCAGAAAAGCACCTGGGAATTACAGTGGACGAGAAGCTGGATATGAGTCAGCAGTGTGCCCTCGTTGCCAAGAAGGCTAATGGCATATTGGGCTGTAGTACTAGGAGCGTTGCCAGCAGATCAAGGGAAGTGATTATTCCCCTCTATTTGGCACTAGTGAGGCCACATCTGGAGTACTGTGTCCAGTTTTGGGCCCCCCACTACAGAAAGGATGTGGACAAATTGGAGAGAGTCCAGCGGAGGGCAACAAAAATGATTAGGGGGCTTGGGCACATGACTTATGAGGAGAGGCTGAGGGAACTGGGATTGTTTAGTCTGCAGAAGAGAATAAAGAGGGGGGATTTGATAGCTGCCTTCAACTACCTGAAAGGGGGTTCCAAAGAGGGTGGAGCTAGACTGTTCTCAGTGGTACCAGATGACAGAACAAGGAGTAATGGTCTCAAGTTGCAGTGGGGGAGGTCTAGGTTGGATATTAGGAAACACTATTTCACTAGGAGAGTGGTGAAGCACTGGAATGGGTTACCTAGGGAACTGGTGAAATCTCCTTCCTTAGAGGTTTTTAAGGTCAGGCTTGCCAAAGACCTGGCTAGGATGATTTAGTTGGGGACTGGTCCTGCTCTGAGCAGGGGGTTGGACTAGATGACCTCCGGATATTCTTTGATTCTATGACAGCTGCATCTGGAAGCTAGGGCTCTGCAGAAACAAACACTTAGCATGGGGGCCACCTATTTACACCACCCACCTCCATTGGTGTGATTCTGATGAGCCAAATTGCTGATCCGAGATAGGCACAAACCTGAATCCCTGTCCAAATTCCCTTGAACTTTGCATCTGCAGCTGGATCCAAACTTGGCCACTCAGGCTTAGCTATGTGAAATGGATTCTCACCAGGACATCACATCCAGCCCTCTTTGAATCCAAACTTCAGCACTCGAGCCCATGGCTGGTGCTTACCTGGCTGGACCTCCAGCCCACACGAAGTTCCCAGGGCTGATTATCAGCAGGATTCAGCAGACAGTGGCAGGCATCTCTTAGTTACTGCTGGATCCCATCCAGCCAGGGGTGTGGAAAGAAGACCCACATCAAGCTGCAGTCTGGTGGCTTCTGGACCCTGTGATCAGAGGTCATGGAAGAGGCCAACCCAGCACCAGCAGGGCAATTCACAGGTCTCTGCACATGCCCATCCCTCAGTTTCCTTTGTCAAAGACAAAATAAAGGTATTAATATGTATCATCTCTTTCCCTGGCTGTGGGCACGTGCCTGTGTTTTCCCTTTCTGTCTCGTTTGCTTTGTACCTGCTTGAGTTTCCTTGGAGGTTCCTTCCCTGAACTGGCTGAGGCTGCTCCCTAGCTCAGAAATGCAAGAGGGACCCAGTGTTAATTCACTTTGTATTGGCCTTATTATTATTTACACATTTCAATTACAGTAGCACCTGGAGATTCTGACCACGAGCGGGGCCCTTTGTGCCAGGTGCTGTGCAAACCCAATCTTAGCTTCAGAGTGTTAAGGCAGAAGGGACCATTAGATCATCTATATCACAGGCCACTAACTTTCACCCAAATACCCCTACATTGAACTCAAGGACGTTAGTAAGACTCAAATATTTCAGCCTTCAGAAGACTATTGTGCGCTACAGGCAGAGAACAGGAGACACCAAAATGTCACCAGTGTCCAAGGCCCCTGCACAATGGCAGAGAATTCATTAAGTGAGATATACCCAGATGATCATAGCAAGCAATCCATGTTCTACGCTGCAGAGGAAGGTCAAAAAGCCATGGTCCCTGCCAATCTGACTTGAGGGAAGATTTCTTCCTGATTCCAGTTCTGGTGATCAGTTTGGTGCTGAACATGATACATCAACCAGACATCTAAGAAAGCAGATTTTCTGCTGCATCTCAGAGCACTGGTCTACCTCATCCAATGTCCCATCTCCAGATGTGATCAATCTCTGATGCTTCAGAGGAAGGTGAAAAAATCCCCTACAATATAGCCAGTCAGTTGGGCATCAGGTGAAAAAATTCCTTCCTGACCCTTGCAGACAACTATCTGAAGCCCTGAAGCATGAGATTTGATTATAGTTATTGTCTTTTGAGGCTGCTGAAGGCAATGCAGGCAATCTCATTCTTCCCATGGCCCACAAAGGAAGAGGATGAAAACATCTTGAACTGACCTTCTTTAGGGCCAATTCAAGGCATGTTCATCAGGGATGCACAGAAAACACACATGAAAACCATAGTCACTGCCTCTATTGTTATAGCAGAAGTGGAGTAAGGAGTGGCGTATCCCTGATAAAACCATATGCCAGTTGGTGTGTGTAAGACCTGACATACGGACCATCATCATCATGGAAAATCCCAAAGATACATGATCTCCATGCAAATAAAGTGAATCTGTATTAATCTCTGGCACAATGCTTAAGTATGTTCAGTTTATGTCTATCACTGGCAATATTGTCATGCCACTATGATACTCGCATGATTGCCACCATGTAGCAGCATTCATGGCTTCCAAATTCATTAGTCTTCCATTCTTAAAGTATGTTCCTACCAAGAAAGTCACCAAAACTGAACCAGTGTTGGAGGCGGTTGTTGGGTTTAGCTTCAAATAGCCTCTTTTCCGAGGTTGTCCTGCCTCTTGCTATGGAGCAGCTGATGGAGACAAGGAAAATTTTGCCAAATCAAAGGCTGGCTGGGTTCAACATCGAAACATCACCAAGTCACTGTGTAAGAAAGAGAAGGAACCTGGTGGTTGACTCAGGCAGCTGGCTTAGAACAGGCTTTAGGACATGCGGGGCCTGATTCGAAAGAGCTGCCACGATAGATAGTAGTGGCAATTCAGCGGCAGCTCAATCGGTTGCTGCTGTTTCCAGCGGCACTTCGCAGGCACAATGTCCACACCCTCTATTCAACCGCAGTGTTTCCAGGGGAAGGTGGGAGGAAGGAATCCAGATGGCTGTATCAGCCAGAGTCGGCAGGATCATCTGCATTCAAGAGAAGGTCAGTTCAAGACATTCCTCAGTTGTCCACCAGCTGCAGTTTCCCTTCCATTAAACTCATAGACTCATAGACTCCAGGACTGGAAGGGACCTCGAGAGGTCATCGAGTCCAGTCCCCTGCCCTCATGGCAGGACCAAATATTGTCTAGACCATCCCTAATAGCCATTTATCTAACCTACTCTTAAATGTCTCCAGAGATGGAGATTCCACAACTTCCCTAGGCAATCTATTCCAGTGTTTAACTACCCTGATAGTTAGTAACTTTTTCCTAATGTCCAACCTAAATCTCCCTTGCTGCAGTTTAAGCCCATTGCTTCTTGTTCTATCATTGGAGGCTAAGGTGAACAAGTTTTTTCCCTCCTTCTGATGACACCCTTTTAGATACCTGAAAACTGCTATCATGTCCCCTCTCAGTCTTCTCTTTTCCAAACTAAACAAACCCAATTCCTTCAGCCTTCCTTCATAGGTTATGTTCTCAAGACCTTTAATCATTCTTGTTGCTCTTCTCTGGACCCTCTCCAATTTTTCCACATCTTTCTTGAAATGCGGTGCCCAGAACTGGACACAATACTCCAGCTGAGGCCTGACCAGTGCAGAGTAAAGCGGAAGAATGACTTCTCGTGTCTTGTTTACAACACACCTGTTAATGCATCCCAGAATCATGTTTGCTTTTTTTGCAACAGTATCACACTGTTGACTCATATTAAGCTTGTGGTCTACTATGACCCCTAGATCTCTTTCTGCCATACTCCTTCCTAGACAGTCTCTTCCCATTCTGTATGTGTGAAACTGATTGTTCCTTCCTAAGTGGAGCACTTTGCATTTATCTTTACTGAACTTCATCCTGTTTACCTCAGACCATTTCTCCAATTTGTCCAGATCATTTTGAATTTTGACCCTGTCCTCCAAAGCAGTTGCAATCCCTCCCAGTTTGGTATCGTCCGCAAACTTAATAAGCGTACTTTCTATGCCAACATCTAAATCGTTGATGAAGATATTGAACAGAACCGGTCCCAAAACAGACCCCTGCGGAACCCCACTTGTTATACCTTTCCAGCAGGATTGGGAGCCATTAACAACTACTCTCTGAGTACGGTTATCCAGCCAGTTATGCACCCACCTTATAGTAGCCCCATCTAAATTGTACTTTCCTAGTTTATCTATAAGAATATCATGTGAGACCGTATCAAATGCCTTACTAAAGTCTAGGTATATCACATCCACCGCTTCTCCCTTATCCACAAGGCTCGTTATCCTATCAAAGAACGCTATCAGATTAGTTTGACACGATTTGTTCTTTACAAATCCATGCTGGCTATTCCCTATCACCTTACCACCTTCCAAGTGTTTGCAGATGATTTCTTTAATTACCTGCTCCATTATCTTCCCTGGCACAGAAGTTAAACTAACTGGTCTGTAGTTTCCTGGGTTGTTTTTATTTCCCTTTTTAAGAGGGGCAGGAAGTTCTGGTAGAGAGACTTTCCTCCAGTCAAGAAGAGATTAGGACCACAGTCCATAAAATGAAGTCTGGGAAGAAACCAGGAATTAACGTTGCCCCTGAATTGTTGAAGACAATGAGAGTACTGTACATTGGCTGCATAGGCTCTTCCCGACCAGGGGGCATGCTAATATTGTCCCCTCCCTGGACATGTGTATGGACAAACATTAATAGCAAAGACAAGAACCGTCCCCTCCAAATTTCCATTGAAACCTTGAACCAAACCCAGACTGAACATTTGCTAAGGCTTCAAAACAACCAGGAACAAAAGCAGGGAGGGGAACACTCACAAGACCAAATGTAGAATCCCCCACAAATTCTAGATGCTTAAGGAAGCTGAGAACATTTAAGCTGAGCTGTTGGACTCTGGCAGGGTCTGCTGTGATGGGATTCGCTTTATATTTAATTGAATTCCCAGATCATGCTGTGAGCCAGGGGAGAGTGACTTGCACACAGGAATCACAGCCCAGGTTCTCATTTAGCTAGAAATACTTTGTTTTGCAAATTAAATTTCCCTTGAATAACAATGGTTTAAAGCGGACCCTGTCTGGTTAAGAATATTATATGTTTTAAAAGTCTGCACCTCTCTTGGTAATAACACCTTGGATTACTAAAGCTGGAGGGATTTTAAGAATCTAATTCCCTTCTCATTATTTGTTTTCTTCTTTCTTTTCTTCTCAGTTTGAACAATGAAAACAGACTACGCAGCTGATTCTAGTTAGTACTTAGGTACCTTGGTAATGTGGTCTTGTAAAAAAATAAGACAGAAATGTATAGAAGAGTATGTAGTGATTAGATAAGATAGATAAGATAAACATGTTGGCAACTCTTGGAAGTCTCACTATATTTGGGGGGTTTCTTATCTCTTGGAGTTATGTTAGTTTGAGAGTTTCAGGGTTTTTTTGTTTTTTAAGTACGTTTCCAGCCCTCATGGCTGTGGGAGATAATCTTGAAAACATGTCCCAAGGGTATCCTAAAGCACAGGCTTTCAACCTTTCCAGACCACTGTATCCCTTTCAGGAGTCTGATTTGTCTTATGTACCCTAACCTCATTTAAAAACTACTGGCTTACAAATTCAGAAATAAAAAATATGAAAAAGTGTCACAGCCACTGCTACTGAAAAATGGCTTACGTTCCCCTTTTTACCATATAATTATAAATTCAATCAATATTGTACTTACATTTCACTATATAGCCCATAGAGCAGTATAAAAAAGTCATTGTCTATATGAAATTTTAGTTTGTACTGACTTCGCTAGTGCTTTTTGATGAGTTGATGTAACCCCGTGGAAGATCTCTGCATACCCGCAGGGGTTGAGAACCCTGTCCTAAAGGTTCAAACATGACAGGCAAATAAAACAACCAAAAATGTACATTTTAATCTTGTGATTTTTAAATCAATCTCATGATTTTGGGGAGCAGATTAATGATATTTGGACGTGTAGGGTTGGCAGCAGTTAGATTGACAGACAGATAGATCTGCCTGGAGGCTGATGATAGATTTGAGTGGCCAAGTTCCTCTTGTCAATTTCACCTTCCATTTCTCCTGTGCTAGCACAGTTTTAACATAAGAACGGCCATGCTGGGTCAGACCAAAGGTCCATCCAGCCCAGTATCCTGTCTACTGACAATAGCCAATGCCAAGTGCCCCAGAGGGAATGAACAGAACAGGTAAAGGTAACTGTCAAATGATCCATCCTCTATCACTCATTCCCAGCTTCTGACAAACAGAGGCTAGGAACACCATCCCCGCCCATTCTGGCTAATAGCCATTGATAGACCTATCCTCCATGAACTTATCTTGCTCTTTTTTGAACCCTTTTGGCTTGTTTTATATTTGTATGTTTTTTTTAAAAAAGCATTTCACAGAAAACTTCCTTTTAGTTTGAAGATTCATAATTTTAAAAAAAACATCTGCATGTTGGACTCAACCTGGCCTGAGTTTTGGATTAAGGAGGAAAATATAGATCATAAAATTCAAATAACACACAAAAATACCTGCACAAAGTCCAGATTGCCACCAGGTTCTCCTCTATGAGAAGGAAGCCATAGCCATATCCCTCCCAGGGCATGGGGAGTACACATTAGAGCTGCCAGCCAGCCTAGAATTTCTGGGATGATCCTGATTTAATCTGGTTCTATACTGGTTCTGGCACATTTATGAAACTCAAAATTACTTTGGGGACCCATGGGCTGGGACTTTCTTAGATTCCCAGATTCCAAGGCCAGAAGGGACCACTGTGATCATCTAGTCTGAGCTCATGCATCACACAGGCCAGAGACCTGCCCTGAAATCATTCCTGTTTGAACTGAAGCAGATCCCTTAGAAAAAGACATCCAGTTTTGATTTGAAAATGGCCAGTGATGAAGAATCCCCCACAACTCAATGGTGGCTTAACCTCGAATCCCCCACAACTCAATGGCGGCTTAACCTCACTGTTCAACATTTGCCCCTTATTTCCAGTCTGAATTTGTCTAGCTTCAGCTTCCAGCCCTTGGACTGTGTTAGACCTTTGTGTGTGAGACTGAAAAGCCCAATATTCAATATTTGTTTCCCGTGTTGGTACTTATAGACTAGGATCAAGTCACCCCTTCGCCTGCTCTGTGTTAAGCTAACTAGCTTGAGCCCCTGGAGCCTATCCCTATAAGGCAAGTTTTCTGAGCCTTTAATCGTTCTCATGGTTCAGAAGTGCTTAAGGGATTTGGGTGCCTGAATCCCACTGAATTCCAGTGGATTAGGCACCTCACTCCTTTAGGCCCCTTTGCAAATCTTAGGCTTGGAGCATCACTATATTGCACCACACTGTCCGTCTGCAGCAGGATTCACCCCATGGTCTGCATGACTAATACAGCAGCAGGATTTCCTCAGAGGAAGCCTGCCCTGCTCCTTGTCTCGCCTGTGCATGAGGAAAGCCGGGTCGCCAGCTGCTAGATCTCCCCACTTAGGGGTCAATAGTGGGCCAAATGCCCACCCTGTGATTGCCAGAGTAAGCCACCTGGCATGAGGCACATCTGACAGACTCATTGCAGTGCCTGTCAGACTGGCTCATGGTAGGGGAAAGGGATGGGGAGGTGTGGAGCCCTCACGCAGCTCCAGCCACCTCTCTCTGGACAACGCCGACCAGCTGGGGCAGCCTCCTGTCTAGAACTGCTCAGCAATGTTCCTTTGTTGCTGACGACTGTCAGGCGCTGTCATGGCAAAGGGGACGTCCCTGTGCTGACACCCCTCGAGCAGAGCTAGAGCCTTCAGAATAGCAGAAGGAGAAAGGCCATCCCAGAATGGCTCTACTTTGGGGAGAGCTGCCCTGTTCATACTATTTGGTACCAACAAAGAGATTCTGCTCCAAGGGACAAGAGCTCCAATGCCCAAGAGCCCCGTACTAAAGATGGGGATCTGGCCATGAGATGTTCCAAGCCATCATGGTGCCCATGTGTGGAGCTGCCCCATCACCAGCCAATTTAATATGTGGGGGGGTGTCATGGGGAATGTGCACTCTGCCACCCTTGGGTCAGCAAGAGCATTGTAGCTGCACAAGTTACATCTGCCTGACTACCCTGACCTTCAGGGCAGTACAGACTTTGGCCATTAGGCCACCCAAACTGTGGGGCTAGGTGGCCTGGTGGCCAACATCACTGTGTCTGCCCTTTCCCTCTGGGCAGAGTGGTCCAATGGCCAGAGTCAGTGTGCTGCCCTTCTCCACAGGGCGGTGTGGCCTACTGGACAGAGTCAACAAAGCTGCCCTTCTCTATAGGTCCGTGTTGCCTAGTGGCCAGTTGGAGAAGTGGGCCGCCACCTAGGGGCGGGTGGCAGCTGGAGTAGGGGGATCCAGGCCTTCCCTATTGCACCAGGTCCCAACCCAAGGCCCTGGAAGTGGCAAGTGAGTTTGAGTCAGAGGGGCTGAAACATGCTGATGCCACTCTGCACAATGACTAGTCCCTCTGGGATACTTCCTACCGTGTCTCTGACGCAGTGGTCCAGGCATCTCCAGGGTCTCTAGGCTCCTCAGCGTGTGCAGCTCCCAGCAGCTACAACCTTACTTGGACATCCATGGCTGCTTGGGTGTCTGCCTGGGTCTCAGCGCCTCTGGCTTCCATGGTCAGGGGCTTCTGCAGCTCCCAGGCTGGAGATGCACGGTGCATCCTCCCTCCACAGCAGTCAACCCAGACTGAACTGAATCACTCCCTTTTATACCAGTGCTCCAGTTGGAGAATGCCCAACATTGGTGAGGGGGCAGGGCTTCCTCTGTGCAGAGTGTGGTGTTAACCCCTTCTTGGCCAGTGAGGAACAAGTGCACCCCATCACAGGGGTTCAGAGGGGCAAGTGTATACCTGCGCCACTCTAGAGGCTCACTCCACTTACACCAGGCCTCAGTTTGGCCCAGAGGAGACAAAGTCCAAGCTCTGTCCTTGTATTTCAGACCAGAGGAGCGACCCAAAACAATCTGGAAATTAGTAAGTTAACTTTCTAGTTGCTAGGAGCCACTAATGCAGGCTGCTGTGGTTAAAAGAACTCAGGAATGAAGGGGCTAGCAAGATAGGGTAGTGACTGTGCAAAGATAAAAGCCGCTGATGGTGTGAGCACATCCCAAGACATCGAAGGAGAAATCAGGAGACTCAGACCCAGAGACTTTTGTTCTGAGGGAGGTCACACCACCCAGGACATTAGACTCACGCCCAGCCCTTTGCAGTGTCTAACAGGCTCTTGGGAGGACTGGGGCTAGAGCACTGGACTGGGAAAAAAGAGAAATTTTACTTCTGGCTCTGCTGCTGACCTGCTGGGTGACGCTGGGCAAGCCACAGCCTCACTCCGTGCCTCAGTTTCCCCATCTGTGTCATAGAGGAAGTTCTTTTGTAAAACTCTTTGAGAGCAGCACCTTCAAGTCCCCTGAAATGGAGGTTACTGCTGCTCATTTCTGCTGAGCTGGAAGATAAAATATTCCACGCTGACTCCTGTTTAAAGTCTCCTCCAGAGGACAACATCTTTAAGGGGGGTCAATGCTAGGAGATGCTGCGTGACCCTCAACTTCAAAGGGAGTGGAGGGGGGTTAGCCCAGGTCAGTGGGGCTCAGCACCTGGCAGCACCCAGTTCACATTGCAGAGTCAACACTAGAGATGAGCTCAAGTCACAGCCCAGCTAATTAATTTTTGCAAGGCACTTTGCAGACAAGAGTCACTCACCTATTATTGCAAGGGCAGTACTTCAACACCCCACCTTCTGGTCTGGCAGCCGGCATTCTCCTGCCTACACAGTGAGGAACAGGAGAGCAGGAGATTTAAGGGGAGGCAAGGACCCTGGGCTGAAGACAGTGCAAGCTCTGGCTGGATGCAGCTTCGGCTGGGAGTGTGGGCTCTGGGGTGAGGCCAAGGGGTTTGGAGTGCGGGATGGGACTCAGGGCTAGGACAGGGATTTGGGGTTTGGGATGGGTGTGGGCTCTGAGAGGGGTCTCAGGGCTGGAGTAGGGGTGAGAGAGGGGATGCGGGGTGTGGGCTCTGGGAGGGAGCTAGGATGTGGGAGGGGTTTCCGATCTGCAACAAGGTGTTTGGGGTGTGGACTCTGGCAGGGAGCTGTGGTGTGAGAGGGGGTTCCGACCTAGGGCAGGGGATTTAAGGTACAGGTGGGAGTTTGGGCTCCAGCTGGGTGGTGCTTATCTCAGGCAGCTCCTGGTCGGTGGTGCAGCAAGGCTAAAGCAGGCTCCCTGCCTGCCATGGCTCTGTGCAGCTCCCAGAAGTGGTGGCATGTCCAGCCCCTAGGCAGAGGTGCAGCCAGGTGCCTCTACATGGTGCGTGCTGCCCGCACCCACAGGCACCGCCCCGCAGCCAATGGGAGCTGCAGAGCTGGTACTCAGGATGGGAGCAGCACCTAGGAGCCGCAGGGACATGCCAGCCGCTTCTGGGAGCTGTGCAGAGCCAGGGAAGGCAGGGAGCCTGCCTTACCCCGGCCCGCTGCTGCACCGCCAACAGGACTTCTAATGGCCCAGTCGGAGTCTCCAGGGTCCGTTTTCGACTGGGCGTTCTGGTTGAAAACCAGATGCCTGGCAACTCTGTACAGCCCCGAGGTTTCCCTCAGGTCTCCTGTCCAAACTGTGACCAGGCCAACCCTGGTTAGTGTATAAAAGCTGTTGAGATTGCTTCCGAAGGCTGTAGGCCACAGACCACACACACATGCACAGCCATGTACAATGCCCTTTTCTGACACTGCTCCCGCTGCCCCAGAGCAGCCATGTCTGCTGCCCTTGCCAGTGACTTGCCTCTGGGAGCTGGTAGTGAGCTTCCTTGCAGCAGTGCCGTGTCAGTGCCAGCTGGAGTTCTGTTGCTATGAGCTTCCTCAGGGCAGTGCCATGGGGTGCCAGTGCTGAGCTTCCACAGGAGATAAGCAAATCAGTTAATACAAATTAAAAAGGGGGCCAAATCTCAAACAGAACCCAGCTGGTGTCATGGGTTCCAATCAGCTCTGCAAACACCTCACCTAAGAGCTCAGGGTGTCTTGCCCCACACCAGCCTCTCCATGCACCCCCCAGAGATCTCCCTTCCCCTGGAGGTCTCAGTAGGTCTGGCAGTTCTTCTCCTGGTCCTGCTTGGCCTCTGGAGGCTCCCTAGGGTCAGTCCCATCTGAGGCATCTCCGACCCCCCGGGAAGGCCCAGAGCTGCTGAGATCCTGCATGAATTCAGAGCATCAGCCAAGGGGTGAGGGGAGAGGGATAGGACAGACTTTAGATGGGGTCGGGGAGAGAGGAGAAGCATTGTGTAGAGAAGATGCCAAGGCTGGAGAAATGCGATGCTTACACTGAGGGGAGGGGGGACAGGAAGCCAGAGAACTGTAGACTGAGGAAGCCTGAATGGGATATGGGAAAAGG
Organism: Gopherus evgoodei; assembly: GCF_007399415.2. Classification (NCBI taxonomy): domain Eukaryota; kingdom Metazoa; phylum Chordata; order Testudines; family Testudinidae; genus Gopherus; species Gopherus evgoodei. The sequence continues at coordinate 31,397,495 of NC_044334.1, forward strand.
TGGAGAGGGAAAGAGAATCACTGACATCCCCTGGATCAGCATCGCCATGTGTTCAAACCCGACAACTTCCCAGGCCTCTGGAGAGTCCCCAAGCAACACAAGCTCCCACCCCTCAGTGCCCTGCCTACATGGGGCATAGAGCTCCCAGCAATGGGGTGACTCTGAGCCTCCAGCAACACAAGCTGCCACCCCGCAGTGCCCTGCCCATGCCAGCTGTAATACCAATAGCAGGTGCTTCTTCACGGCAGTGCTCTGCCTGGGTCACCATTGCTGCCATCAGCCTGACAGAGGGTTGGATGTTACAGGGGGAGGGACATGGAAAATTATAATAGGGTCAAAGAAGCAACAAGAGGAAAATCAGTGGGGGAAGCAGCCAACATCTTAGCTAGCTGTGCACAAGTGCACAGAGTTGGGGGGACTGGGAGTGTTAGAACCTCACTTACATTATTACTTAACTGGCATCACAGAGACTTGGTTGGATAAATCTCATGACTGGAATATTGGCATAGAGGCTACAGCTTGTTCAGAGAGGACAAGCACAGAAAAGGGGGGGGCGGAGTTGTATTATACATCAAAAATATTTACACTTGTTCTGAGAGCCAGAAAGGGGCAAGAGCCAGACCAGTTGAAAGTATCTGGGTAAGGATAAAAAGGGAAAAAACAGAGATGACAGCATAGTAGGGAGTCTACTCTAGACCACCAAATCAGGAAGAGAAGGTAGATGCAGTATTTCTAGACTAAATAACAGAAATATCCAAAAGACAAGACTTGGTAGTGAGGGGGGACTTTAACTACCCAGACTTCTGTTGGAAAAGAAATATGGCAAAATACAAAATTTCCATTAAGTTCTTGGAACATACTGGGGACAGCTGTTTGTTTCAGAGAGTGGAGGCAGTGGCCAGGAGACGCCATTTTAGGCTTGATTATGACTAAGAGGGAGGAACTGATTGTAAATTTGAAGGCTGAGTGAAAGTTATGGTGAAATGATCGATGTCATGGATCTTAAGGAAAAGAACGAGTGACAGTAGCAGAATAAGGACAATGGACTCTTTCCTATGCTGTCCCGAAACTCCACTCATGCATTCCTTTCCGCTTTTCAGGACTTCTTGCTTTTCCATTCACTCCATGCCCATGGACACCTTTTCAAATGATAGGCTGGACTTATGCACAGCTCTGAACATCAGCCCTTCACGGGTACCTCCTTTTCTACTAAGTGTGTGTGTGTGTGTGTGTGTGTGTGTGTTTCCTACTAATTGTGATAACAGGTGGCAGCAATACATACACAAGCAGTTTAATCATTTGCTTACTGGAATCCTCAGCCACAAAAATCACAAGTACTTCCAAGCAAAATTCAATTCCATTAAGCATTGCGGTCCTGAGCATAGTAATATACATTACTGGTTTTCATTTTCAAAGTGTTGCGTCAAAGCCTCCCTGGTTCAAATTGCCGCCCACTGTGCCCCTCTAATAGCCCTGGTTTCTGGCTGCTCAAAATCAGCAGCCAAGCATTCTGCATCAGCAGTCCACCCCTAAGCAAACTTTTCACTCTTACCTTTTCAAATACTGTGCAACATACAACATGCAGCTATGACCATGGGAATATTATTCTCATTGAGATCTAACCTGCCATAAAAGCATTGCCAGTGCTCCTTTCATCTGCCAAACTTTCATTCGATGGTCATCCTGCCCCTACTCAGACTATTGTTGAACCACTCATTACTGTTATCCAGGTTTCCTGTGTAAGGTTTCATGAGCCATGGCATTAAGGGGTATGTCGGGTCTCCCAGGATTACTATGGGCATATCAACAAGGAGTCTGGTGGCACCTTAAAGACTAACGGGTTTATTTGGGCATCAGCTTTCATGGATAAAAAAAACCTCACTTCTTCAGCATCTTTAAGGTGCCACCCGAATCCTTGTTGCTTTTATGGATACAGACTAACACGGCTACCCCCTGGTATGGGTATATCAACATCCCCGCTTGCAACTTTCAGTGTTCCTGAAGATACATGCATCATGCACCTTTCCGGACCACCCCATGTTGATGTCAGTGAAACACTCACAGTGATCCACAAGCACCTGCAACACCATGGAGATGTATCCCTTTCCTATTGATGTATTCTGTTGCAAGGTGGTCCAGTGCCAAAATCGGAATATGCATGCCATCTATCACCCCACCACAGTTAGGAAATCCCATTTCTGCACAGCCATCCATTATTTCACGCACATTGTTAAAAGTCACAGTCCTTCCTAGAAGGATGCGATTAATGGCCCTGCGCATTTGCATTAACGCAACTCCAGTGGTCGACTTTTTGACTCCAAAGTGATTCGCGACCAATTGGTAGCAGTCTGGAGTCGCCAGCTTCCACACTGCGATCACCAGGCACTTCTCTACTGAGAGGACAGCTCTCATTTGGTGCCCCTGCGCTGCAGTGCTGGGGTGAGCTCTGCTCGCAGTTCCAGGAAGGCAGCTTTCATCATCCGAAAATTCTGTAGCCACTGCTTGTCATCCCACACCTGCGTGACATTGCAATCCCACAACTCAGTACCTGTTTCATAAGCCCAAAAGCGATGGTCCACTGTGTGCATCTGCTCTGTGAATTCCAAAAGTCATCGACTGTTGCTCTATCCATGTCAGACAGCACACCTGGCAACTGTGAATCCTGTTGAGTTAGGAAATTCACGATTAACTGCACTGCCATCCACGCTGTGTTAATGACAGTCAGAGGACATTGGAGAGCAGTGCAGGATCCATCCTTTCACAAAGAGATGGCGGGGCGAACAGCAAACAAGGGCCATTGAAAAAATACTGCAAACCGAAGAGAGAAGCCCATGGAATGCTGGGACAGAAAGCAATGCATTGTGGGACATTGAGCCCGGACCTATGATGCACTGCAATCCACTTCCACCTTCCCACAAGATCTAGCAGCAGAAGGTGGTGAGCTGAACTGTGAGATAGCTACCTACACTGCTCTCACTGTCGATGCTAGTGCCTCAAGTGTGGATGCCCTCTGCCGACAGAGGGAGCGCCGTAGCGTGAATGTGCAATATTAATTTTCTTATAGCTCTTTTTGATCATCAATAAAGCTTTTGCCGACAAAACTCTGTGGTATAGACAAGGCCTTGAATGCACACCAGCAAACTATCCTGATGTAAAGGAAGTAAAAGGAAGGGGCAGAACTGGTTAAACTCTGCCCTTCAGTAGGTGTGCGTGCTTACCACATGCACCGGTGTCGGAAGTTTTTCCCCTAGCAGTACCCATAGAGGAGTGCCCCTAGAGACTCCTGGAGTGACGTCTCCATGGTGTGGTATAAGGGGCGCTGCGCGCTCCCCCCCCCCCCCAGTTCCTTCTTGACAGACAGCTCCGACAGAGGGGAAGGAGGGTGGGATGTGGAATGGACATGAGCAACCCATCTCAAAGAACACCAGTTACGGAAAAGGTAACTGTCTTTTCTTCTTCGAGTGACTGCTCATGTGCATTCCACAGTAGGAGATTCCAAGCTATATCTGTTGGGGGTGGGTAGAAGTTCATAGACACTCGGGACGCAGTACAGCCCTGCCAAACCCAGTGTAGTAAGTGAAGGCCCTGATGAAGGCCTAGTATGAGGCCTGAGGCCTGAACTAAAGTAATGGTCAAGACTTTGCTAACATAAAGCAAAGTGAAGCTGTGAGCCAGAGGCAGGCCCTGCTCACAGAAGCTGGCAAGGAAAGGGCTGATGCTGCAAGACGATACGTACCTAAAAGGTACTGAACACTAGAGATCAGAACATTCACATACTTGCACATTCCACACAGATAACAAGGAACAGACTGACCCATCCCAATGACAGGGGCAAAAGGGTAATATGATGGATAGAGTTGTTTTGTTCAAACCAACATGTACAAGGTGAGAGGCGACACCTTACTGCGTAGAGGGGTTGTACATTGCTACGTAGAGGGGTTGCACCTCAGTACGTCAGGAGTGATGTGTAACCTGTTTGTACCTGTGTATAAGAATGCATCCCTGGGGAGGTGTCTTTGTCCAGCCGAGGGGGCAGTGGAAAGTCCCGCCACTGACTGAGCTGAGTCCATTGACTGTGGGTACATATTTGTAGTATGCCCTGTAGAGTAACGATCTGGAGGGAACTACTATTGTGTCCAATACGGCAATAAAACTGGCTGACGTGCCTTCATACCTTACTAGACTCTGTGGTCATTGGGGGTTCTCGTCGAGTCTGCTGTGTCAGCTATCTGCAGAGCTGGGGCAGCGCACAAGAGGGAACACACGCATGCAGCCGAGTGATACTAACATTGAACAGAGCAGAGCACCACACCGGTAGCTTCTGACAACACATCTGACAACAACCAGCGTCCTCCTTGGTTTGGGAGATGATCGCGTAATGTGAGGTGAACGTGTGAACCAAAGACCATGTGGCAGCCCTACAAATGCCCTGAATGGGGACGTGGACCAAAAAGGCAGCCAACAAGGCTTGCCCCCTAGTCGAGGGTGCCCTCACAATCGGCGGCGGGGGACTCCTGCCTGGTCAGAACAGGTACGGATACATGATGTGATAGAGTTGGAGAGCCGCTGAGTGGAGATTGGCCGACCTCTCTTGCATTCGGCCAAGGCAATGAACAGCTGAGAGGACTTCCTGAATGGTTTAGTCTGCTCTAGATAGAAAGCCAGAGCCTGTCACATATCCAGGGTGTGGAGGCGGCGCTCCTCACTGGTCGTATGGGGCTTGGGGCAGAGGACCGGCAGGAAAATGTCCTGACCCATGTGGTTGGTGGAGACCACCTTTGGGAGGAATGAAGGATGCGGGCGGAGCTGGACCTTATCCTTATGGAACACCGGGTACAGGGGTTCAGATGTCAGGGCCCTCAGTTCCGAGACCCATCTAGCTGATGTGATCGCCACCAGGAAGGCTACCTTCCATGAGAGGTGCGACCAGGAGCATGTAGGTAGCGGCTCAAACGGGGGGCCTGTGAGGCAGGCCAGCACCAGGTTCAGGTCCCACTGTGGGACTGGGGGCCTGACACACAGGAAGAGACGATCCAATCCCTTAAGGAATTGGCCAGTCATAGCATGGGAGAATACCGTGTGTGCCTGCACTGGCGGGTGGAAGGCTGATACGGCTGCCAAGTGTACCTGATGGCCGAGGCTGAAGGAGGTTGTCCAAAATGAGCTGGATCAGGGCAGCCAGGGGGAAAACGCCTCACTCATCCGCCCATCAGGAGAACCAACACCGCTCTGCCAAGTAGGCTCGGCACATGGAGGGTCGCCTGCTTTCGAAAAGGACACGCTGAACCCCCTCCAAGCACGTCCTCTCCTCTCAGCCTAACCATTGAGCAACCACGCCATGAGGTGGAGTGCTGCTAGGTTGGGGTGAAGGAGGCAGCCCTGGTCCTGGGAAAGCAGGTCTGGGCAGGACAGCAATGGCACCGCAGGGTGACTACCAGGCCCGTGAGGGTTCTGTACCAATGCTGCGTAGGTCATGCCAGGGCAATCAGTAGGATCTGGGCCCTGTCCATCTTTATCTTTTCCAGGACCTTGACTATCAGTGGAAATGGGGGAAAGGCATAGAGAAACCGGCCCGACCAGGACAGGAGGAAGACATTGGAGATAGTACCCTATCCCAGTCCCCCACACCTGCAACCGGGAGCTGCCCTTGACCAGCCAGTCTCCAGGTAGGGGAAGATCTGGACCCCTCTGGTGCCTGAGGTAGGCTGCTAATACTGACATACACTTTGTAAATACCCTGGGGGCAGTGAACAAGCCAAACAGAAGGACCATAAACTGGTAGTGCTCCTGCCCAACCATGAAATGGAGGTAGCGTCTGTGCCCCTCAAATATATGGATGTGGAAGTACGCGTCCTGTAGGTCGAGGGCAGTGTACCAGTCCCCGGGATCCAGGGAGGGGAGGATGGAGGCCAGAGAGACCATGTGGAACTTGAGCTTCACCAGGTTCTGGTTCAGGCCTCCCAGGTCCAGGATGGGCCTGAGCCCCCCTTTGGTGGGAGAAGTACCCCTCTTGTTTGAACTCCACGGGCACCACTTCCACCGCTCCTAGACCAAGGAGCTGCCCCACTTCCTGCTCAAGCGGGGCCTCGTGAGAAGGGTCCCCCAAGAGGGATGGAGGCAGAGGGTGGTTGGGCAGGATTGAGGACCCACTGGTCCGAGGTCGGTCGCGACCACTCCGGGAGAAAAGCACACAACCAGTTGGAGAAAGGAAGCTTTATTGTGGGTTGATCCCTGATGAGAACTGGCAGGGGGCCCCCAGGCATCTCGTCAAAACTGTTTCCCAGCCTGTTTGCCCTTGGAGAACCCAGGCTGGAAGGCAGACCGGGACTGCCTCTGCGGGCATTTCTTATTGTCCCATGACTTTTTATCAGTGGGTTCATATTTAGAGTGGGTGGCCTGGAAGGGAGCCTTCTGCAGCTTAAATTCAGGTTTAGCCAGAGCTGGAACATAGAGGCCCAGAGTCTGAAGTGTCGTACAGGAGCTTTTCAAGCCATGTAGTTTTATATCCATTTGTTCTACAAACAGAGCCTTGCTGTCAAACGAGATCACCTGCAAGGAGTCTGTGCCTCACTAGACAGCCCAGACAGATGGAGCCACGACGCCCTTCTCATGGACACTGCGGAGGCCACGGACCGTGGCCGTGTCCACCGCATCCGATGCTGCCTGTATGGTTGCCCTGGCATCAGCTCTACCCTCCTCCAGCTGAGCTTTGAACTCCTTCCTGTCATGCTTCTGGAGGGAGTCCTTGAACTTGGGCAGAAAGCCCCACAGACTGAACTCAGGCTGGCCCAGGAGAGCCTGATGGCTTGCCACCTGTAACTGGAAGCTCGAGGACAAATAAATTTTCCTTCCAAATGAGGTGCGGTACTTTGCCTGTCCACCAGCACAGGAGGATCCACCACCTGGTCGGTCTCTGGGCACGGTGCATCAGGGGCCATGGTGCCCACTGGTACCATTGTGCCGGCCACGGGGCCCAGTGTCACTGCACCTGCTGTGGCACCAGGGGAGCAGGCTGTTCAGCCTGGCTGGCCCGACCTATTGATGGACAGCTACGAAGGAGGCTGGGCTGATATATGACCTGCCGCTGTCCCTGGACCAGGAGGAGCGGTGGCAGCGAGAGCCGTGCTGACCCCAAGACCACGACCTTGACATGGAGTACCAGTACCGTCAGTAACAGCTGCTCGGCAATCGGATCCAACAGGCAGATCCGCGACGGTGACTTGCAGGCAATTGACTCCAGGAGCTGTGGGAGCAGTGCCAGTGCCATGGCAGGGTCCTGGAGTGAGACGACGAACAGGAATGGCATTGACATTCCTGTCGCGACCGGCTGCGATAGGCCCTCCAAGACAAGGACCTTTGGCGGCGTCTGCATCCGTCCCATCACTGTTTACTCCTCAAGGTGGAGCAGTTCCTGGAGTCCCGGTCAGACGGAACCCAGGCAGACAACCTGGTGAGAGTCTATGGTGACCACGGCCGGCTTTAGGAAGTGCGGGGCCCGATTCGAACAGTTTTGACGGGGCCCCGACAGGGATGACTAAAAAAAAAAAAAACACGTAAAAAAACACGTGGGGCTTGTACTCACCAGGCAGCACTCCTAGTCTTCAGTGGCAGGTCCTTCACTTGCTCCGGATCTTCGGTGGCACTGAAAGACCTGCCGCTGAAGTGCTGCTGAAGACCCGGAGCGAGTGAAGGACCCACCGGCAAAGACCCAGAGCGCTGTCGGGTGAGTAAAAATTAAAAAGGAGCCTGTAGCCAGGGAAGGGATTCTCCACCACTTGCCCCACCCCCCAGCGGCTCTGCCACTGGGCGCGCGGCCCTCTTAGGCGCGGGGCCCGATTCGGGGGAATTGGTGGAATTGGCCTAAAGCTGGCCCTGATGGTGACCTACGTGGACTATGTACGGGATGGTTGCTGAGCAGCAAAAGGCATCAGGAACATTCCCTTCACCGAGACCGGTACCAAGTCGGGGGTGACTGCGGAGATCCCAGCGGTGGCTTGCCTCTGGAATGTGGGTCCAACATTGGTGGTGCTCCTGGTACCAGCATGGACACGTCGTCCCAGGTCTCCTGCAGGGCATGGAGGGCATCTGGACATCCAGGGAAGCCTGCTTGGACTGGGCCAGGCTATTCCGCTCGACTTGAGTTGGAGGCCTAGAGGCCAATGGAGATCAAGGACTGCTCAACACGGGCCTAGTCTCTGCCCCAGATTTACTTTGGTACTGCGGCGGAGAAGGCCTCTTCTTGGCCTTCTTGGCATGCTCCGCAGATGGGGAGCAGTGCCAACTAGTTGATGGCACCGGGGGGTTGCCACACACTGTCATTGAGGTGCCCGGTGCCAATTTGGAGTGGTGCGCCGGAGTCAGGGTCAACGCTGACTCCATGAGGATGGCCTGGAGCTGAATGACTCTCTCTCTCTTGGTCCGAGGCTTGCAAATCTTACAGCGATCACTGAGATGGGTTTCACCCAAACAGTGTAAACAGCCCATGTGCGGATCACTTACTGGCATCGGGTGCCTGCAAGTGTCGCACGACTTAAAACCCAGAGCACGGGGCATGCCCCATGCCCTGGCCCGAGCACACTAAACTAAACTAAACTCAAGCTAACTGAGTACTAACTGTAGGTCACATACACTGAACAAACAAGAGATCTGGGGATAAGCTACAGCCAAGCTGGAGCAGAGCAGTTCAGAAGCACCTTCACTGGCGGCAAGAAGGAACTGAGGGGGGGCAGCAAAGAATCCTGTGGCACCTTATAGACTAACAGACATTTTGGAGCATGAGCTTTCGTGGGTGAATACCCACTTCGTCAGATGCATGTGGTGGAAATTTCCAGGGGCAGGTATATATATGCTAGCAAGCAAGCTAGAGATAACGAGGTCAGTTCAATCAGGGAGGATGAGGCCCTGTTCTAGCAGTTGAGGTGTGAAAACCAAGAGAAGAGAAACTGGTTCTGTAGTTGGCAAGCCATTCACAGTCTTTGTTCAATCCTGAGCTGATGGTGTCAAATTTGCAGATGAATTGAAGCTCAGCAGTTTCTCTTTGAAGTCTGGTCCTGAAGTTTTTTTGCTGCAGGATGGCCACCTTAAGGTCTGCTATAGTGTGGCCAGGGAGGTTGAAGTGCTCTCCTACAGGTTTTTGTATATTGCCATTCCTAATGTCTGATTTGTGTCCATTTATCCTTTTCCGTAGAGACTGTCCAGTTTGGCCGATGTACATAGCAGAGGGGCATTGCTGGCATATAATGGCGTATATTACATTGGTGGATGTGCAGGTGAATGAACCGGTGATGGTGTGGCTGATCTGGTTAGGTCCTGTGATGGTGTTGCTGGTGTAGATATGTGGGCAGAGTTGGCATCGAGGTTTGTTGCATGGATTGGTTCCTGAGCTAGAGTTATTATGGTGCGGTGTGCAGTTACTGGTGAGAATATGTTTCAGGTTGGCAGGTTGTCTGTGGGCAAGGACTGGCCTGCCACCCAAGGCCTGTGAAAGTGTGGGATCATTGTCCAGGATGAGTTGTAGATCCTTGATGATGCGTTGGAGGGGTTTTAGCTGGGGGCTGTATGTGATGGCCAGTGGAGTCCTGTTGGTTTCTTTCTTGGGTTTGTCTTGAAGTAGGAGGCTTGTGGGTACACGTCTGGCTCTGTTGATCTGTTTCCTTATTTCCTCGTGCGGGTATTGTAGTTTTGAGAATGCTTGGAGGAGATTTTGTAGGTGTTGGTCTCTGTCTGAGGAGTTAGAGCAGATGCGGTTGTACCTCAGTGCTTGGCTGTAGACAATGGATCATGTGATGTGTCCGGGATGGAAGCTGGAGGCATGAAGGTAGGCATAGCGGTCGGTAGGTTTTCGATATAGGGTGGTGTTAATGTGACCGTCACTTATTTGCACAGTGGTGTCTAGAAAGTGGACCTCCCGTGTAGATTGGTCCAGGCTGAGGTTGATGGTGGGGTGGAAGCTGTTGAAATCGTGGTGGAATTTTTCCAGAGTCTCCTTCCCATGGGTCCAGATGATGAAGATGTCATCAATGTAGCGTAGGTAGAGAAGGGGCATGAGTGGACGAGAGCTGAGGAAGCGTTGTTCCAGGTCGGCCATAAAGATATTGGCATATTGTGGGGCCATGCGGGTGACCATAACAGTGCCACTGATCTGGAGATATATATTGTCATCAAATTTGAAACAGTTGTGTGTAAGTATAAAGGCACAGAGCTCAGCAGCCAGTTGTGCTGTGGCATCATCAGGGATAGTGTTCCTGACAGCTTGTATTCCATCTGTGTGTGGGATGTTTGTGTAGAGAGCTTCTACATCCATGGTGGCTAGGATGGTGTTTTCTGGGAGGTGACCAATGCATTGTAGTTTCCTCAGGAAATCAGTGGTGTCACGGAGATTGCTGGGAGTGCTGGTGGCATAAGGTCTGAGTAGAGAGTCCATATATCCAGACAGTCCTTCAGTGAGAGTGCCAATGCCCGAGATGATGGGGCGTCCAGGATTTCCGGGTTTGTGGATCTTGGGCAGACTAACATGGCTACCCCTCTGATACTTGAGGGTGGGGGCAGCGCACAGACATGGAAGCACCACTCTAGGGGTCGCTAGGGAGCTCCCCCACCGGTACTGCTAGGGGAAAAACTTCCAGCACTGGTGCACGTGGTGAGCACACACACCTATTGTGGAATGCACATGAACAATCACTTGAAGAAGAACAGTAGAAGACCAATATGGCTCCATCAGGAGCTCTTTAATGACCTGACAACCCAAAAGAAATCTACAAAAGTGGAAACATGGACACGTTGCTAAGAAGGAGTACAAAAGAATAGCACGAGCATGTAGGGACAAAATCAGACAGGCCAAGGCACAAAACGTGTTACACCTAGCCAGAGACATAAAAGGCAATAAGAGGTTCTTTGAATACATTAGGAGCAAGAGAAAGATGAAGGCAAGTGAAGTCTTCTAATCTTTTAAGGAGAGCTAATAAATGATGATAAGAAGGCCGAGAGGTATAATGCCTGTTTTGCTTCAGTCTTCACTAAACGGGTTAATGGTGACCAGATAATCAACGCAACTGTTATGAACAACAAAGAGGAAGGAATGCAAGCCAAAATAGGGAACGAATCAGTTAAAGAATATTTCGATAAGATGTACTCAAGTCAGCAGGGCCTGATGAAATTCGTTTATGGTACACAAGGGATTAACTGAAGCAATCTCAGAACTGTTAGCAAAAACTCTTTGAGAACTCCCAGGGGACAGGAGAACGGCTAATATAGCACCTAGCTTTAAAAGAGTGCACAATGTGGACTGGAAAATATAGACCACTCAGCCTAACTTCGATACCTGGGAAAATACTGGAACAGATCATGAAACAATCAATTTTAAGCACCTAGAGGATAAAAGGGTTATAAGGAATAGCCAGCATGGATTTGTCAAGAACAATCATACCAAACCAACCTAATTCCCTTTTTTGACAGGGTTGTTGGCCTAGTGGCAGAGGGAAAGCAGTAGACGTGCTAGATCATGATTTTAGTGATGCTTTTGACACAGTCCCACATGACATTCTCATAAGCAAATGAGGGAAATGTGGTCTAGATTAAATTACTGTAAGGAGAGAGCACAACTGGTTGAAAGATTTTAGAGCAGTTTTCAATGGTTCACTGTCAGACTGGGAACGTGTATCTACTGGGGTCCCACAGGGTCAGTCCTGGGTCCGGGAAGACTCAATATCTTCATTAATGACTTGGACAGTGGAGAACATGCTTATACAATTCATGGATGACACTAAACTGGGAGGGATTGTGAGCACGCTGAAGGTCAAGATTAGAATGAAAAATGACCTGAACAAATTAGAGAATTGGTCTGAAATCAACAAGAGGAAATTCAATAAAGACAAGTGCAAAGTGCTTCACTTAGGAAGGAAAAATTAAATGCACAGCTACAAAATGGAGAATAACAGGCTACGCAGCAGTACTGCTGGGAAGGATCGGGGGATTACAGTGGATCACAAATTGATTGTGAGTCCCCTGTGTAATGCAGTTGTAAAAAGGGTGAATATCATTCCGGGCTGGATTAACAGGAGTGTCATATGTAAGACATGGGAGGTAATTGTCCTGCTCTATTCCACACTGGTGAGGCTTCAGATGCAGTATTGTATCCAGTTCTGGGTGTCACACTTAAGGAAAGACGTGGATACATTGGAGAGAGCCCGGAAGAGAGCAACAGCAATGATAAACAGTTTAGAAAACCTGCCCTAGGAAGAAAGGTTTAAAAACTGGGGATGTTTATTCTTGAGAAAAGAAGACCAAAGGGGGACCTGATCATCTTTAAAAATTAAAGGGGTTGTTATAAAGAGGCCAAGCAGTGACCAGTTGTTCTCCATGTCCATTGAAGGTAGGATGAGAAGTAATGGGCTTAATCTGCAGCAAGGAAGATGTAGGTTTGATATTAGGAAAACCTCTACTAGAGTAGTTAACTACGAGACAAGCTTCCTAGGGACGCTGTGGAATCCCTGTCACCTGTCAGGGCCAGTCTAGGTTTATTTGGTCCTGCCCCCGCACAGCAGGCTGAATAGATGACCTCCCAAGGTCCCTTCCAGCCCTACACAGCTATGATTTTATACTTCCGCCAAGCAGTGTGCATCCACACCAAAGTAAGACGCCAGTGGCACGAGCTTCCTCGCAGCAGTGTCCTGCCAAAGCTCTCCCCACATCTCAATAGCAGAGTATCTGATAGGTCGCCTCTCCTGGTAAGCAAGCAGCGCTGTGATTAATCAGTGACAAAGTGAGGAATAAGTTGCAAAATGTAATCAGTGCTTGGGAGGAAGAAAGGAATAATTGAAAAGCGTTTCTGTGCCGGGATAGCTTTAATCAGTAGCTCCTTTTTGCTGCTGCAGGCTATTTTTCCACTGAAGATTACTGATTTTTACACAGATGCAGATTGGATACGCAGGGCTTGGACGATGCACCCCAAACTGGGGGAGCAAGGAGAGGGAGAACCATCCTGCAAATGGATGTCTTTATTCTGGGCTCTTTTTGATGTTCATAACGAAGGATTGAACAGAATTCTTCTCTACCTTCCACCACAGCCAATATCTCCAGCAAAAGCCAGAGAATGGCCCTGGCGTCACCCCACAGCTAGAGCAGAACTAGGCCCCTTATTAGCACCCAGCCCCACGCCCAGCACTGATTGTCCTGAAGGCAAAGCACCAGGCCTTGCTGAGTACTAGTTACGGGGGTTTGGAATGAAGCTGGGATTTAGGACACAGCAGTTGAGGAATGACTTGGATTAGTTAGCCTGGAAGGAAGAGTTAGGGACTGATCCTGCTAACTACTGAGAACCTTCAGTTCCCAGTGAAGTTAGCAGGAGATGAGAGTGCTCAGCACCGCACAGGGTCAGGCCTTTTCAGGGGACTTGACTAAATTATCCCAGACTAAGACCCGGACTAAGGGATTGTAACTGAAGTCAATGGTAAAACAGCCATTGAGTGCAGCTGGACAGGGTCACGCTGTGTGAAGGTCACAGTTTAAACAGACCTGCCCTCTTCCTTTTGTGCCCTCTGCTGTGATACAGGATGGGGAGGGTGTCACTCAATGAAATCAAAGGGCAGGCCACTTAAACCAGTACAATGAGATTCTCCTTCACACGGGGTGCAATCGACCTGCAGAACTTTCTGCTGCAGGAGGGCTAGATACCACAGCTGGATCTACAAAGGACCGGAAAATCCTACTTCCCCCTCATGCAGCCAAGGGCTATTAAACCCCCTGACCGGAAATGGTAGGCACAATCAAGACCGGCGCTAGGGTTTTGAGCGCCCTAGGCGGAAGGCAATTTCGCCGCCCCGCGCGCTGGTCCCGCGGCTCCGGTGGAGCTGCCGCAGTGGTGTCTGCGGGAGGCCCACCAGAGCCGCGTGAGCAGCCGACCGCCCACAGGCACCACTGCGGCAGCTCCAGCGGGAGCTGCCTGCCGCCCCCTCCGGCGGCGCTCTGACCCAGGGGACACCCTGGGCTGCCGGCTGCCGTGGAGGCGCCCTGAGCCAGGGGACACCCTGGGCTGCCAGCTGCCACGGAGGCACCCTGACCCGGGGGACGCCCTGGATTGCGGGCTGCCGTGGTGGCGCCCTGACCCAGGGGACACCCTGGGCTGCCGGCTGCCGCGGCGGCGCCCTGACCCGGGGGACACCCTGGGCTGCCGGCTGCCGCGCCCTGACCCGGGGGACACCCTGGGCTGCCGGCTGCCGCGGCGGTGCCCTGACCCGGGGGACACCCTGGGCTGCGGGCTGCCGTGGCGGCGCTCTGACCTGGGGACACCCTGGGCTGCGGGCTGCCGTGGCGGCGCTCTGACCTGGGGACACCCTGGGCTGCCGGCTTCCACCGGCAGCTCAGACTCCCTCTCTGTCCCAGCAGCAGCGGCTGCTCAACCATTTAAAAAAAATTAGGGGGCGCTTTTTGGCGCCCTCAAATCTCGGCACCCTAGGCAACCACCTAGTCCGCCTAAATGGTTGCACCGGCCCTGGGTGCAATGGGAACTTGTTTGTCCAAGATGTACCATTGCCAGAACCAGAACAACGAACATAGCTGCACTTATGGTCTTGCCTAGTAGAGCAGAAGGTGAGGTTAGCAGGTGCGGTGGCTGGATGGTCTGATTCAGTACAGCTGGAGCTGGGATACCCTGTTGAATGCAGGAGTGGGCTGACCCAGCATGAAAGGAAGGCAAATCACCACTGATCAGATTCATTTCAGCAGGAGGGAAGAGTGGACCGAGCAGACCAGTGACCTGGTGTTGCAAATTCAGAGTACAAACCCTTCTGTCAGAAACCGTGAGGGTGATGGTCATGCCTAGTGATCAGAGCTGGAGCAGTAATGCGTGTTGGTCAGAGCCAAAGTCAGGAGCCCAGGGCGGGGTTGGAATGAGGCTGGAGCAGGCTGAGTCTTGGGGAGTCCGTTGCCACCAACAGGTCAGAGTGACCTCCAAACCCTGGAGTGACAGACTGAGTGGCCGGACCACCTGTGAGGCTTTTATACCTGGTCTGGGAGTCACAAGACCAGTTCCTGGCTTGTGGATTGGCTGAAGCCTAGCACAGGAGTGACTCATCATTACACCTTCTGTCGCAGAGCTATGGATGAACCAAACCGTCCTGCACTAGGGAAAGCTCCAGTGCAACCAGTAGGTGATTCTGCATGGGCCCTGCACCCCTCACACAGCCTAGGAGAGGAGCTGGGGGTGCCCTGTTTGCTGCATTGACCCCTACAGTCCCCATACATCAGGCTATGTTTTTTCTCATGGCCTGCTAAAGCTGCACACTCTCATCAGTGACTATTGGGACAGGGTGGCTTGCTGGCAAATATTCCCCATTGAGAAGGCCTGGGAGGCTGCTGTTGATCGTTCAGTTCTACTACCCAGTGCCTAAAAATGCATCCCCTTACCCGCTGCCGGGGGCAAGGCCAATCCCTTGGATAAGTTCTGCCCCACTGACAGTTTGATGGGTGATCCGTGGCCACTGGCTGCACCAGCAGTGGCTGGTGTTACCCATTGTGGGTGTCCTTGGCTCATTATAGTCCTGCTGTATCACAGCATCTGGCTATTAAAGCCATAGCAGCCGCAAGGGACAAAGGAGGAGCTTGTGGCTACAGCTGAGAGGTAGGAGTCAGGAGGCTTAGGCTTGACCCTGTGACCTTGGGCAAGCTGTGTCTGCTCCCTCTGCCTTGGTTTCCTCTTACATACAGTGAGGATACTGGGACTGATCCAACCATGCAAGTGGGGAGGGGCTGTGTGAGGTTTGGGGAATGTTTGTAAAGTGCTTTGAGCTCCTCAGCCAGAAAGAGGTTAGAGAAGGACAACAGAATCATGGTGAAAGCCGTGCCCATAAATACAGAGCATAAGGCCCATGGCAGGAAATGCCACTGGCCTGGGGACCCAGAGCAACACATCCCCAGTGAGAAACCATTTAACAGCCATTGTGCCAGGGAAAGGTGGCAGCCGGTTTAAATTCCTCTGTGGCTCTGCACAAGCAGTGGCAATGAGCCAGGGATTGGTTAGGAGTGTGCCATGGCACTTCACAGGCAGATATGGAGTTGGAGTTTCCGCCTGGAGCAGCCCACAATCTGAATAAGCCAAACTCAATTCCTCGCCCACCCACGCACATAGTGCCCCGCCCATGTGCTGCTCTTCTCACTGCTTGGATGAGATGGGAATACAGTCTCCATGACTTAGACTCACAGACTTTAAGGCCAGAAGGACCATCACAACCATCTGGTCTGACCTCCTGTGCACTGCAGGCCACTGAAACCCACCCACCCACTTCTGTAACAGGCCATAATCTTTGGCTGAGTTACTGAAGTCCTCAAATCCTGATTTAAAGACTCCATGTTACAGAGAATCACCCCTTACTAGTTGAAACCTGCAAGTGACCCAGGCCCCATGCTGCAAAGAATGGGGAAATTATTCAATCCCTGGTCTCTCTGTCGGGACTGCCCACAAGGAAGGGGGCCATTTGGGGTGGTAGCTATTACAATACAGACCCACATGGGGCTGGACTGAGACCCAGCAAACTCGTTTCACACCAGCCACCCAGTTGCTATCAGGTGGTAATGACATGCAGTTACTGCTGCAGTGCATCTCCTCTGCAACATCACCTGTCCTCTGCTCCCTACACTGGCTTTCCATCGAATATTGAACTGAGTTCAAGGTCTCAGTCCTGATCTTCAAGGTGCTCCAGAGCCTGGGAACAGGGCGCCTAAAAGCCCTAAAGCTCCAGGAAGGGGACTGTGGAATGAACTCCCCAAGCCACCCCAAACCTCACCACTTTCGCGCCAAGGGCAGGACGCGTTTCATTGACTATGTCCCCCTGGCGCAAGGAGAGAACAAACTTGTGACCGGTGTTAGTCACATTGCTTAATGCCAGACTGGGAGATGCTCTGATGCTACAGTGTTGAGCACAGCACAAGCTCCCAACAGAACAGAACTGCGCAGGCTCTGCCTCCCATTGCTGGGCCCCTGGAGCCAGCCAGTCCCTGGCAAGCCCATGAGACTGATCTGACTGAAATATCTTCCTGCACATTCCACAATGCCCCATTTCTCACCACTTCCTCCGAAGCATCTAGGACCCATCGATATCTGTTGGAGGCAGGAGACTGGGCTAGATGGTCTGATCCCGTCCTAGGTTCTGGCCTTCCTCACTGCACAGCTTGTCCACATTCACAGTGGGATGGAGTCCTGCACATGTTAGATATGTGTGACCTGTCTGGCTGGGGAGAACATAGGGGAAACATTGACAGCAGGATGAGACTGAGAGATGGGCGCTCAGCCCTGCTTGGCACAGAGGCACCTGCTGGAATGTATTTGTGTTCCCCACACAGCCCTACACACGGGCGTCTCCCAGGCGCTCTCCAGCAGTGCCTAGGCAGAGTTCTGCACCTCCTTTGCTGCCACAAACAGACTCCCTGGCTCTGGGCAACGAAGGGCAGGCTCTAGAGGCCAGGCCAGGCCATAAGCCATCTGGCACGATGTGGCATGGCACAAGAAACTCCTGTCTGCTCCAGCTGCAGAGCCCTGCAAATGGAGCCAGGTTTAAAGACAGACCCAGGGCAAGGGGGGCCTTGTGGGAACTGCGCCAAGCAGAGTCTAGGAAGCTAAGGCTAGGGAGCACTAGCTAGTGACTCTCCAGGGCTGGGGTCAGCCTAAGCCTGGGGTGAGAGGCCGGTGCTCCCTGGCCTTCCTCCCGCTTCCTGCAGGTGGTTTCACTGCTTCGTTGCGCGGTGGCCGCTCAGATGTTCACTTGCTTGGCGGTGGGGGGAGCATGTGCGCGCCGGGCGCCAGGCAGAGGCAGAGGCAGGCACCGCACAGAGTGGAGAGAGGTTGTCAGAGCAAGTCTAGGGCTGAACTCCTGCTGGGGAAACTTAGCGCACTGCCCCCCCTGCGGCACCCGGCCCGAAGCCAGGCCAGCCCCCCAGAGGCCCCGGGGCAGGGGCTAGATGGGATCCGTGCTCCCGAGAGTCCCGGGGTGAAGCACTAGGGAGGATGCCCAGCCGTGTGCCGCTGCCTGCCTGAGAGCCGCGGGGATGGGGAGCGGGGTTTGACTGGAGCCAGCCGCCAGCGGGACCGTTTTGCGGGGGGACCCCAGCAGTGTGTGTGGAGGGGCGCAGGGCGGCCAGCGAGGCTGCCATCTCCCCCGCCGCCAGCCGGAGCCGCTCGCCCGCCCCAGTCTCTGCCGGCCGGGAGCGGGGCAGCTCTCGCTCTCCCGGGGGGCCGGCAGGTGCGGGGGGAGCCCTCTCCCCTGTCCCACGCTCCGGCCCCGCCAGGGCGCCTCGGATGAGAGCGGGGGGTCCCGCGGGGGATCCGGGCCGCTCCCACCATGCCGTTCCACCCAGTGACCGCGGCGCTCATGTACCGGGGCATCTACACTGTCCCCAACATCCTCGCGGAGCAGCACCCCGTCGAGATCCCCGAGGACGAGCTGGAGGGTAAGTGACCGGCGGGCGGCGGGGGCCCGGCCCGGCGATCTGCAGGGGGGCTGCAGCTCGGGGCTCCCTCCCTTTGCAGGGTTACTTCGCCCGGCAGCCGCACAGGATGGGGGGGGGGGAACCTGTTTCCTGGGAGCGGGTCGCGGCCGGAGTTTGGCAGCGATCAGTGTCCGCTGCGATCGCCAGAGCCAGCCCTGCGGAGCGCGGCCGGGGCTGCCGGGGGGTCGCACTCGGGGGCGGCGCGGCGCGGCGTGGCTGGGCCGTGGGGCGAGCCAAGCGAGCTGCCCCGCAGGACGTGCCCGGTGCAGGGGGAGGAGCAGGGGCCAGACGAGCTGCCAGGGATTAGCGCCCCAGCGCCAGCGGGCTGGAGAGCGGCGGGGAGCGGGGCGCGGGGGGACAGCCCCGGTGCAGAGGAGAGAGGAGCAACGGGCGGGGGCCAAGCGCTAGAGCAGAGGGCACCTCCCACCCTGCCAGGGCAGGGCCCTGCTCAGGGGCCGGGGAATCAGCCCCCGCCCCAGGGCTGCGCTGCGGCCCCAACTTGACTTCCCCCCCCCCCGCCGCCTCCCTGCTGGGCACGCTGCGCCGGCCCGGAGAGCCCGGGGGCCGCTGTCCCCGTGCCAGTGCGGCAGCCCCGGGCGCCGGCTGCCAGCCACCGCCATTGGCATTCCGCTCGTGTCGGCCCGGGAGATCCGTGCGGGCTCCCGCCAGCCAGGCAGCCCCGCCACGCTCCCCATGCGCCCGGCCGCGGCCAGTGCGGGGAAGCGGTGTCAAGGCAGGAGGCGCAACCCGGGAGGGGCGGAGGAGCCGGGCGCTCGGCGTGGGCTGCCGCATGCAACAAGCGATTGATCCACTGCCACAATGGCACCGTGACAGGGCATGGCCGGTGCTCGCTGGCCCAGCACGGCCCGGGTCACCCTCACAGGGCACGGCCAGTGCTCGCTGGCCCAGCGCGGCCCGGGTCACCCTCACAGGGCATGGCCCGTCCTCGCTGGCCCAGCACGGCCCAGGTCACAGTCACAGGGCACGGCCGGTGCTTGCTGGCCCAGCACGGCTCAGGTCACCCTCACAGGGCATGGCCGGTGCTCGCTGGCCCAGCACGGCCCAGGTCACAGTCACAGGGCACGGCCGGTGCTCGCTGTCCCAGCGCGGCCCGGGTCACCCTCACAGGGCATGGCCGGTCCTCGCTGGCCCAGCACGGCCCAGGTCACAGTCACAGGGCACGGCCGGTGCTCGCTGGCCCAGCACGGCTCAGGTCACCCTCACAGGGCACGGCCGGTGCTCGCTGGCCCAGCACGGCCCAGGTCACAGTCACAGGGCACGGCCGGTGCTCGCTGGCCCAGCACGGCTCAGGTCACCCTCACAGGGCATGGCCGGTCCTCGCTGTCTCAGCACGGCCCGGGTCACCCTCACAGGGCACGGCCAGTGCTCGCTGGCCCAGCGCGGCCCGGGTCACCCTCACAGGGCATGGCCGGTCCTCGCTGGCCCAGCACGGCCCAGGTCACAGTCACAGGGCACGGCCGGTGCTCGCTGGCCCAGCACGGCTCAGGTCACCCTCACAGGGCACGGCCGGTGCTCGCTGTCTCAGCACGGCCCAGGTCACCCTCACAGGGCACGGCCGGTGCTCGCTGTCCCAGCGTGGCCCGGGTCACCCTCACAGGGCATGGCCGGTCCTCGCTGGCCCAGCACGGCCCAGGTCACAGTCACAGGGCATGGCCAGTGCTCGCTGGCCCAGCACGGCCTGGGTCACCCTCACAGGGCACGGCCGATGCTCGCTGGCCCAGCGCGGCCCGGGTCACCCTCAAAGGGCACGGCCGGTGCTCGCTGTCCCAGCACAGCCCGGGTCACCCTCACAGGGCACGGCCAGTCGTCACTGTCCCAGCACAGCCCAGGTCATAGTCACAGGGCACGGCCGGTGCTCGCTGTCCCAGCGCAGCCCGGGTCACCCTCACAGGGCACGGCTGGTCATCGCTGTCCCAGTGCGGCCTGGGTCACAGTCACAGGGCACGGCCGGTGCTCGCTGTCCCAGCGCGGCCCGGGTCACCCTCACAGGGCACGGCCGGTGCTCGCTGTCCCAGCACAGCCCGGGTCACCCTCACAGGGCACGGCCAGTCGTCACTGTCCCAGCACAGCCCAGGTCACAGTCACAGGGCACAGCCGGTGCTTGCTGTTCCAGCGCAGCCCGAGCCACCCTCACGGGCATGGCCGGTCCTCGCTGGCCCAGCACGGCCCAGGTCACCCTCACAGGGCACGGCCGGTGCTTGCTGTCCCAGCACAGCCCGGGTCACCCTCACAGGGCACAGCCAGTCGTCGCTGTCCCAGCACGGCCTGGGTCACAGTCACAGGGCACAGGCAATTGTTGTGGTTGCAGCACAGCATGGGTCACACTCACAAGGCATGGGCAATCGTGGTTGCAGCATGGCATGGGTCACATTCACAGGGCATGGGCAATCGTTGTTGTCCCAGTGTGGCGTGGGTCACACTCACAGGGCACAGGCAATCGTTGTGGTTGCAGCGTGGCATGGGTCACACTCACAGGGTACGGGCAATCATTGAAGTTGCAGTGCAGCATGGATCACACTCACAGGGTACGGGCAATCATTGCAGTTGCAGTGCAGCATGGATCACACTCACAGGGCACAGGCAATCATTGTGGTTGCAGCGTGGCATGGGTCACACTCACAGGTACGGGTAATCATTGCAGTTGCAGCGCAGTGTGGGTCACACTCACAGGGCCTGGGCAATTGTCATTGCTCCAGCATGGTGTGGGTCACACTCATAGGGCATTAGCCATTGTTGCAGGCCTAGCACAGTATATCACAATTGTACAGCATGGGCGATTGACGCTGTTTTAGCACATTGTGTCACAATCTTACGATGGGTGATTGTTGCTTTTTTTTTTTTTAAATCCCACTATGTCATAAGCAACGTTTACCTTTCTATCACCCTCTGACCCACGTGGTTTGTTTTTGTATAACAGTGTCACCGTATCATTATAAATGCCTGTTGCTTTCTCACAGTGTGATTGGAGCAACAATTGCTTTTATATCACTATAACGGCAAGACATCTGGTGGCACCTTAAAGACTAACAGATTTATTTGGGCATAAGCTTTTGTGGGTAAAAAACCCACTTCTTCAGGTGAAGAAAGCTTATGTCCAAATAAATGTGTTAATCTTTAAGGTGCCACCGGACTCCTCGTTGTTTTTGTGGATACGGACTAACAGGGCTACCCCTGGTACTTTACATCACAATGTGTTTCTATCAGAATAAGATATGAGTAACTGTTGCTTATGTGTTGCAGTGAGCTGCGTTTATGTAACATTTTGTCACACTAGTACACTGACAAGCTGTTGTTATTATAATCACAACATGGGCTGAGTGACGGTTACTTTTCTATCCTATGACATGAACAGCTCCTGCTCTTCTCTTGTGTCAGGATATGACGAGGGTGGTTTTTGCTTTTCTTTAACTAGGTCCCAATAATATGACAGGACCACCTGGGGCTGCCCTAGCACAATGTAATGTGAGCAGCTGTTGCTTTCCCATCACAATGCAACATGACTGTTGCTTTCCCATCACAGTGTGTCAGGATGGAATGTGAGCGACTCTTGCTTTCCTGTCACGAGAACAGCTGGGTCACAGTGGCTGTGTTTCCCGTCGCTTTCCCATTGTTAATTCCAACAGGGATTCTCTTCTTCCGATTTCCAAAGCAGACACAGGAGGGAGCAAGCAGCAAGCGCTGGGGCCCTATAAAGCTTTCTCCATCCCATTCCTACTCACACACACCTCCAGCTGGCACCTCCTTCGCCACCTCTGCCAAGGGCTAGTGTTCAGGCAATCTGGCCGTAGGAGGCAAACCACCCTCCCCCCTGCTGTTTGAACCCAACCTGCCCAGAAATGCCTGGCAGCAAGTGGTGCTTCTGCCCCTGTAATCCCTGCTCTGCCCACAAAGCTGACATTGAAATGTCCCCTTTGGATGTCTTGTGTGCAATGAGTTGCGGGCTCTCAGTTTAAGGGCTGGTGAAGAGGCGTGCACCAGGCAGAAACGTCCCCAGCTCCTGGCAGCCAGATTGAGCAGAGAGGCCATGGGCCAATAGGATCACAGAGACTGAAGTACCCTAGAAGTGGGCAGGGTAGGCTTGAGGCACTGGGGTGAGGTTGGGTGCAGAGAAGCTGGCCCTGCTCTTGTCTCTGTCCTGGGGCTGGAGGGAGTGTCCCCCCCCCACCCAAGACATCCTCCCCAGCGCTGAATCCTAGGGCTGGTCAGAACGTCCTTTTCATTGGTATATGGCATATCACAGTGTTCCCCAGACATCCTGGTCTCAGGGCAGATTTGGACAGGAAGCTTTCTGTGGCCCAGAGATGCTCTGCTCATCTCTGTTCAGAGAGAGGAAGGCAGAATGGACAGCCAGTGCTTTTCAAGTGCAGAAAAGACGTTTCAACACAAACCCGCTTCGCGAAACATTGGGCAGGTTTTGGTTTCATTGCCATGTGGAACGGGCACAGCTCGAAACCACAAATGTTAGCACAGAACAGAATTGCCGTGCACTGGCCAGGTCCGCAACCTGCACGGAGGTTAGCCCCACTGCAACCACTGCAGCATGGGCTGGCACATCCCAGCTAGCTCACTAAAAACCAGCAGTGTAGCCAGGATGGCACAGGCAGCAGCACAGCCTAGCTGCCCAGTACTATCCCGCCTGCAACCCTAGGTACATACTTGGGCACCTCACCCCTACCACCGCCTGTGCCACCATGGCTACCCTGCTATTTTTAGTGAGCTAATGGGTATGCCTGCACGTGCTGGCCTAATTGAAGCATAGGCAGACCCTAAAGGAGAAAACATCCCAGCCGAGAGCAAGGTTCCTCCGGGCTCTTTGATTTCACTCAGGGAAGCAATGAGGCAGGTGACACCAATGAAGCTTGCTCCCACATCTGTCCCTGCCAGGCTGCTGGCAAGCTTGGCATAGGAGGATTCCTGAGCACCTGGATCACCATAGGCATGTCAGAAGCTGGAGTGCCAGGAACTTCAAAGCCCCGCTCTCTCCCTTTCCCCTCATAAATAAGATCCTCCCCTCGACCTTCTAAAGTCTCCCCCTGCTCTTTTGAGAATATGGTACAACTTGCCCATTCCCATCCTGAATCATGGGATTTGAGGAACATATGAACTGCTTGGCACAGACCATTTGGACCCTCTAGAGCAATGTCCCATCTCCCCGCTGTACTGGACCAGACCAATGGCCCATCCAGTCCAACCAGCTGATGGCCCCAGCTGTATGGTGTCAAGTCTCCAGGGCTGTTCAATGCCTGATGCGAAGCCCCCACAACCCATCTCGTTAGGCTGTGCTGTGCTGATGTGCATTCTTTGCTGCACTGCCAGCCTGGCATCACCTTCTGCACAGAAATAGATGGGGAATGCTGGATGTGGAGTTTGGGGGTTCATGATCTTTGCAGGAAGTGGTGGGGTTCCCTGGTGCTTGGGAAGACTGAGTCTTTCTGTGTCACCGTAACCTGGGTTCATGTTCAAGTGTGATTTGGGTTTTGTAGAAACCTGTGTTTCACTCTGAATGGAGCCTGCACTCTCTGTTAGAGGTGGGGGAGCCGAGATGGGTGAGAGCCATATATGATATCCAGGCTGTTGCTCCTGTTCCTCCTTGCTGTTCCTAAGCTCACACTCTGCCTTTGATTCTTGCTTCCTGCTCACCCTCATTTCTTTCTCCCCTCTCCATCTCTGCTCCTTTCACTCCCAGTCTCCCTCTTTAAATGGAACAAGAGCCCAACAACCCAGGAATACAGCAGCTGAACCACTGGGGTCAAATGCCTCCCTCTAGAAGCCTGCTGAAGCCAGTGGGCTTCCATGAGGAAGACTTTGGTGTATGGTCTCAAAATTAGAGTGCAAGGAAGGACAATGCCATAGTTAAGGCTCCCAGCTGGGACTCAGGAGATCTGGATTCAATTCTTATCTCTGCTACTGACCCCCTGCATGACCTTGGAGAAGTCACTTAGCCTCCTTGGGTCCTGTGATGTTCCCAGTCTCTTGTCTATTTGGACTGTAACTTCTCCAGGACAAGGACTGGATCTAACTGCACAGTGCCCAGCACAGTGGGGCCTGGATCATGGCTGAGGTTTCTAGCTGCTGCTGTAATACTGAGGAGTTAACAGTGTTAACAACATTCACAGTATCTCTGCATAGATTAATGCCTGACCCTGGAGCACTCTCCCATCCTACCCCGGGGAGTTCCCCAGGTCAGTCACATTTGTGTGAAACACATATATTTCCTTTTCACTGCTCCCAGGGCATGGGGTGGCCAGGTGCTCTCAGCGAGCCATGTCTCTGCCAATCCTCATTATCTGGCCCTTTTTCCTGTCTCCTCCCCCTCTCTGCCTTTCCCACCTAAACAGCCTTGTATCCTCAGACATATCCCCCCCACCCTGGCCCACCCCCATTCCTGATGCCTCTGAACATTTCCACTGCAGCGTCTTCTCTGCTCATCCTTCTGGAGTGGAGGGTTCAGGCTGAATGCAGCAGCCAAGGTCAGGCTGAACCATTGCTTCAGAGCAGCTCCCTGCACCTCTCAGGATGCTCCTGCATGCAGTGGGTCCTTCCAGCCAGCCCCTCCCTCAGCCCCCTCACAGGCCCCTGTTCTTCTTGGCCCCACACTGCTCTGAGCCCCCTCCTGTCTCATACCAGCTGCCCTGCCTAAGCCCTCCCACATGCAATATATAGCCTCACTTTCTGGTCCCACACCCCCTCCCCCTCCTGCATGCAGTACGCCCCAGGTCCTTGCCTTGACCTACTCCCTTTGGGTATGAACTATGCCCCCATTCCCTGCTCTACCCCCCTTTTCAGTACAGCCTCCCTTCCCCACTGTGCCCCTCTCTGGAGCCCTGCACTGGGCAGAGAGCTTTCAAACCAGCCTGTCCAGGCAGGAGTGTGGCTTGACAGATCCAAAATCACCTACCGTAGAGCACTTCCTTTGCTGTCCCCTGATCTTTCTTTATGGCCAAATCCCATGACTACCCCAGTGCTGCCCCACCTCTAACAGCCCTGTGCACGTTATGGGTGAGTTTTCTGACTGGCCACTGGCTCCTAGTCCATGTCATGGAGGTTGTGTCTCTAAAACCCCTGGTTGGCTTTGCAAACCTAATCCTCCATTTCCAAAACCTGGTGGGATCATAAGCCAAGCCAAGCCTCCCCTGGGAGGGCAGCAAGTGTTGTTATCTCTGTGTTACAGATGGGGAGACTGAGGCATAGGATATGAAGTGACTTGCCCAAGGTCCCCAACAGGCCATTGACAGAGCCAGGAGTGGAACCCTGGCACTTTGGGTATCTAGCTCCACCCAGCCCCCTGTGCTCAACTACTAGACAGCACTGCCCCTCACATCACCTTTCCCTCTTTTAAATCAGCAATGAAAGGAGCCATCCCAGCCAGCTCACACCAGGGCACTGATTAAATTCCTCCTCCTAAAGGGGTCCCAGATAAGGATATTTATATTAGAAGCAATTGTAAGACTGGAATCATTTCCTTTAGACAGGATAGGAATAAGAGGGAACCAGAGTCTATGTAATAGTGAGAAGATTCGGTGCTTCTGTTCTTTGTTTCCTAACACAAGAACAAGGGGACAAACAATGAGATGGAGATGGGGGGCGGGTCAAAACCAAGCAATTTTCACACAATGCATATTCAGACTGTGGAACTCACTGCCACTGGAAGCCAGCAAGGCCAAGAATTTATAGCATGAGTCAAAAGGGATTGGGCATGTATATGGACAGTGAAAATATGCAAAGTTATCCCAACTAATTATAACAATTGTGGAAGAAAGATAAAACCTGGTGCTTCAGGGCTTAAGCTGATCTGTGACTATAACAACCCAGGGTCAAATCTAATATGGGATCAGATTATCCCAAACCTGCTACTACTGGGTTTTTACACCTTCTGCTGAAACACATTGTGCTGGCCACTGATGGAGAGAGAAAACAGGACTAGGTAGACCTGCCTATGTTCCTAGGTGAGCTAAATGCCAGGGTATTGGAAGGTGTAGGCGTTTATCAGACAAGAGCTTGGTGGTGGCTGTCAGGGTGTCCTGAGCTGGAGGAGTGGGGAACATTACCAACTCCCTGGTGTTCCTCTGCCTGGACATGCTCTCATCTGCACAGCAAGCTATCAGTGTTTGGGTGGGACGCCCTTTTCTTTGGAGGGACCTGATACTTAGCTCAGTGGTGGCAGGACATCCTCAGGCTCTGCAAGGTGGGAAGGTGCCAGCGCAGAAGACATTGGGCTGCTCAGGGCAGTGGTTTCACAGCAATCAGGACATTCCATCTACTGAGAGGCCCCTCAGCACAACACATCAGCTCCTTGGAACCGTGTTATGAAGGACAACGTTTGTGTTTAAATCAGACTCCTCCCATGGCTCCTGAGTTAGCAGGGATTCCAAGTGTGGGCAAACTACGGCCCATGGGCTGGATTCAGCCCACCAGCAGCTTTAATCTGGCCCTCAAGCTCCCATTGGGGAGCGGGGTCTGGGGCTTGCCGCGCTCCAGCCAGGGAGCAGGGTCAGGGGCCACTCCACGTGGCTCCCAAAAGCAGCAGTATGGCCCCACGCCACCTCCTATGCATGGGGCAGCCAGAGCTAAAGGTGCAGGCCCCTTGGCTTGGTGGCAGTAGCAGACACCTATAACACTATGTGTCCAGCCATGAGCAGGGGAACAAAGATCTGTACTGTGGTGATTTCCCTTGGCCAAATGTTTTCCAAGCCCGCTGGAGGGTAACAGGAGAATTTCTATTCTAGTCTAGTTCTTATACAGCCCTCACCATCATTGCACATGGGGAAGAAGCAGGTGATCCAGGTTCATGGACACTCCCGCCTGCCTGGTCTCACTGTTTGACTTTGTGTTTTGTAGCAGCCATTTGTTGATAACATCAGCAGGATCAATTCAATTCAATTAGGCCTCAACTCCTTGGCATCCGCAAACTGTTGCATATGGATGAGTTAGGAGCAGGCATGGAGGCAGAGGGGCCAGGACACACAGTACAAATCAGTGACAGGACGAATGAGACAGAGACGGTGCCTTTTCTTATGTCTAAGTGCCAGGCACACCAGCAGCACAAAGGAAATGATCAATCATTTTAATGAAGATCAGATCATTACACTTGGCATCTTCAAGTTACTTACAGCCATCAGCTAATTAATCCTCATAAGCCCAAGGGAGGTGGGGAAGTATTAGCATCATATTTCAGAGGGGGGAATTGAGGAACACAGGGGTCAAAGCCAAGATTTCAAACCTAAAGTTAGGTCCCAATTCTGAAAGTTCAGGCTACCTCTGCGGTTACTGGGAGCTTCTTAAAATGAGCCCGTGGCACAGCAGAGAAAGGCACAGTGTTCAGTGTCTGTGCTGCAAGGATACCCACCCAGCACTGACTGAGGCCTTGTCCACACACACAACTAGCCCTGGTTTCACTGAAATCAGTTTTAAAACTCATTTAGCAAAATTGGTGCCAACCCTGGCCTGGCCTCTGATCTCAGTTTAGAACTGGTTATGCTGGCTCAGCTCCTGCCTGCTCACCACTGCCAGCTAAGCAAAAACAAACCCAGTTAAATGCAATTTAAGAGTGTCCACACAGGGGCTTTGCACCGGGTTAGTTAAAGTCATGCAACTTTGTGTTTGGAGACAAGGCCGGAAAGTCCAAAGCCCCGCCCCAGTATGCAAGGGGCTCAGTGTAAGATTCTCTGGGCAGGAGGTAGCTTCTTCTTGGGTGGTTCCCAAGTCCTGGTCAGTAGCTTGGAGGGGATGCCCCAGGGCTCTGGAGTTTGTGCTGGCAGCCCAGCTTTGGCGTGTGTATCCAAATGGAATGGCTAAGCCCTCTGAGGCCTGCCTGCCTTATTATTCTGAGACAGCCACCCTGTCTTTGGCAAGACGACATCTTTATCCCACCTCCTGCACCCATCCTGCTCCCACATTTCTGCCTGTTGAGCACCTCCTCAGCAACATCCCACAGTGAAATCCTGGCCTCAGTGAAGCCAATGGGAGATTTTACCATTGACATCCACGAAGCTGGGACTTTGCTCCGGAAGGGACCACACCTTTTACACAGGGTGGATCTGTTCAGAGCAGGGTCTGATGAGAAGGAGCAGCCCCTGCAGAAAGAGGTGGGAGTGGAAGCAAACAAGAGCAAGGTGATGGCCAGGCAGGCAGGCAGCTATCTCCCACTTCCTGCTCACCCTGGATCCTGACATGAGCCCTGGGAAAACTTGGCCCCAATTTCACAGCTATGCCCCGATTGCCACGTTCTACTCAGTCCACTGTGCAGTGGTGGAGAGCCGCCTGAGAGCTGCTCAGCAGCACTGGGCATGGAGTGGTGGGGTCAACCTAGTTCCCAGCAGACAAGTATCCATGTCTCAGAAACCACCACCATCAACATCACTAGAACTAACTGTCAGTCTCAGCAGAGAGGCTGGGTGATCAATGGGTTATGGAGCCTGAATTCCCTCTGCCAACTGCAAGCATGTCTACACAGAACACTCTAGGAAATTAATCTGAATTAACTAAAGGTGTGAATTTAAACGGCATTATTAGTTAGATTGCATTAAACCCCTGTGTGGACACTAAAAGCAGCAAAGAATCCTGTGGCACCTTATAGACTAACAGACACACTTTCCAAAGTAAAGTAACCTTAATTCACTTTAAATTTAATTCACTTCCAATGTTAATTTGGATTAACTTTCCAAAATGTCCTATACCTAGAGAAGCCCTGAAAGGTGTCGCCTCCAGCTGTCTCAGCTCAGCAGTGGAGCAACCAGGAGAGGAGCTTATTCCCTTTGGTGGAGGTCATTGTAGCCCACACAAGTGGAGAATATGGGCCTTTGTCACCCTCTAAGTGACTGGGCTACATAGGTGGCTAACAAGGCTGCTGCTGTAGCTGGTTAAAAAGATTCTGGCTTTAGTGCATGTGGGAGACTCAGCTTTTAGCACAGTCAGTCAAGGGTTCAAGGCCGCCTGATGGCCTGGGGGTTGGTCTCTAGCTCACATGACAAGGCAACATTGCATCAGTGTGTGGAGCCAGAATGCAGCTGGGGAAGTGCGTGGGGACCAAAGACAATGCAGGCCGAGAGCAGTGAGTGCATGCACATGGCTGTAGTTGTGCAGGGGCACATCCCCCAAGCTAGCCCCAGCAGGAGGTGCTGGACTGATGGGGGAACCAGAGTGGGGGACCCTCTCAAGAACAGTCTGGAGGCCTGGTACTGTACAGCATCCAGGCAGCTGGATTTTCAGACTAAAAAAGTTGATGTTATGGAGGAAAAAAGCCACAGGAAATGTACCAGGTTTTACCAGGGGGCTTAACTGTAACTCCCCAGGGGCATCTGGGCCTTTAGAAAAGGAATCAACAGCTGCACCCAGAGCCAGGTGGGCCAGACTAACCTCCACTGCTCCCTGCAATGCTGGGACTGCCTCTTCCTTTCAGAGATTCATACACCCCCTCCATCTTCCACTTGCTTCACTTTCCTCCACCTGCTTCCCTTCCCCTTTCAGATCCACCCTTTGGCTCTGTCCTCCATGGAGCCCCCAGCCCTTGGGTCAGGAAGGCAGAAGGAGCTAACTGCATGAGCTTGTTGTATCATAGAATATCAGGGTTAGAAGGGACCTCAGGAGGTCATCTAGTCCAACCCCCTGCTCAAAGCAGGAGCAATCCCCAGGCAGATTTTTGCCCCAGGTCCCTAAGTGGCCCTCTTAAGGCTTGAACTCACAACCCTGGGTGCAGTAGGCCAATGCTCAAACCACTGAGTTGTCCCTGGTGTGTAGAGGTGAAGGGCAGCCCACAGTGGAGGGCATGGGCTTCTTCCCATCTCCCCAGGGAGGCTGCCCGAGCTACCGTCAGAGGTGAGGAGGCAAATGGGGGGCTCCCAGCTGGGGCGCTTCTGCTTCTCGTGGTGACCGAGTCCCAGTCAGGTACCTGCTGCTCCTGTGTCAGCATGCCCTGCCTGGGGAGCGCTCTGTCACCAGAGGAGGGGGCTTAGGGCAGGCAGGGAAGGGGGGACATGCACATTTTAACACACACACCAGTCTGCAGGGCAGCCAACCCATCTTTCCCCTGCACTAATTGTGCTGATCCGGCCCTGAATCCTCACCCCCCACAGTTGGAAGGTGCTTGGATCTGGGGGACTTGATTTTAAAAAGTCCTTTGTTCAAATCAAGCCATTTGTGGCACGTTTCCCTGAGTTCCAGCTCTGGGCACTGCAGGAGCCACAAGGGGAACAGAGGCCATGAAATGGCAGCTAAGCAAACACAGCTCCAGCAGGGAATGCCACAAGCCAGAGACACTGAGCTTCTTAAAGCTAGAGAGACAAGGGGGACCTGGGCATCCCATCCCATCTCCCCAGTCCTGCCTCCAGTTCACGCTCTGCTGGGAGAGGAATCTGCCCAGACACCCATAGCAATCATTGTCTAGCTGCCAGAGCAGTTAGAGACCGCCCAGGGAGGGCACAGAGGCACCCACCATTCTCTCCTCCCTTGCTGTGTATTGGCACTGCTGGCAGGCACCCTTTCAGCCCGGATATCTGCTACAGAGTAGAAACTGGAGGGGCCTCATAGGAGAGCAGCCCAAGAATTGCTGGGCCCAGCCTTGGGAATTGCTAAGGAGAGAGCAGGAGAAACACCTGCGCACAGCTGAGGCAGTGTGACTAGGGGCCAGTAGCCCCTGGGGCTGTATTCACTCACTGGTGTAGGGCTAGCATCCACAAAGGCTAATGGGAGCTGCCGCCCCAGAGCAGGGCCTCCAGCGTTCTTTGTGCTTCGCTATTAATAACTAGCATCTTGCTGTTCGACTCAGCGCTACACAGGCCACTCACCACATAGGACCCTGATTCAGGTCCCCTTGCTCTCTCCATGGAGCCCCTCCCCTGCAATGATCTCAGTGGGGGCACTTAGGAAGTCAGGTGCCATCCAGAGCAGAGGTGGAGAGCAAGAGGGTGGGGTAGCGCTGGCTGCCTGGTGCTGTTGACGGAGCTGGGTTGTGGCATGCGCCGGCATGGGTTAAAGTTCTAATCCTTACCCTGCCATCGGGCCCTGAATTAGCCAAGACCAGGCTGATCTTTAAAAACCCGCCCTTTGGAGCCCAGCAGTGCACAGCATGTTGACTGCATGTAACCTTAGGGAAATCTGGCCTCTATCATCAAATTGTCCAATGCAACCCTTGGTTTTTGGTGCCAATTTGAGGCACCACCTGCTTTTTAGCCCCACCCTGCCATGACTCCCATTGGCTCCTACTGTTATTTCCATTCTTCCCAGGAAAGAGCTTGCTGCCTGTAGGGGGGCCCCTTTGCACACACTCCAGTGGCAGACCAACAAGTCTGCCTGCCTCAGTTTCCCCATGAAAGGAACAATCTCTCATTGTCCATTACAAAGTCCCTTCTCTGTGCATAATCTGGTCAGGAACACCAGGGCAGTAGTTCCCCAAACCCTTGTGGTGAAGCCATTCTTGACACACCCACCGTAAACATACAAAGGTACAGCTACTTTTCCATTGTCTCTGCAGGGGCACTACCTCCAGATTCCCACCAAGAGCGAACAGAAGCACTGTGTTCCCCATTCCTGATGCAGGGCCCCCACTTTCCAGACCCCCAACCTGAGAGCAACCAGTCTCCACAAACCCCAGGTCAGGTGTCCCCAGGAGATCTCCCCAGTGTCCCACTCCCCAGGCACAGAGTCCTACCCCTGCTCAGGGCACATCTCTCCCAAATCCACTCTCCTGCTTCTGAGCTCTGCTTCCCATCACTGAGCTGGAGCTGCCCCTTTTGCCACGGCCCCAGCCCGCTGCTCATCGAGGTCACCAGCTTTGGGCAGCACTCACCAGCTGTTCCGCTGCTGTTCAGTTCTCTCTAGCAAGTCTCCTGTAGTGCTCTCCCAAACAACTCTTGCCAGTTCTTTCCTGCTGCTGCTTCCTGTCCCTGGCACCTCTTGGACAGCTCCCATCTCCTCCCTCTGTAGCCAAGCCCAGGTGTCCTCTTTTAAACCTAACTGGGGAGTCAGCTCACCCGTCACAGATGCACTGGCCTCTTCTCTCTTAAAGAGCTAGTGACAGTCCCGTCTCCAGCTTAGGAACTAAATGGGCTACTGGCCATCATGACCATACAGTCCCCATCTGGTTGTGTAGCTGAGGGCTGCAGACGCTGGCAGGCCAGGGCTGCTGAAGGGGCTGCAACTGCTAACACACCTGGGCTGGTAGTGCCTAAAGGCCAGCTGTGACTAGGGTGACCAGATGTCCTGATTTTATAGGGACAGTCCTGATTTTGGGGGCTTTTTCTTATATAGGCTCCTATTACCCCCCACCCCCTGTCCTGATTTTTCATACTTGCTGTCTGGTCACCCTAGTTGTGACAGAAGTGGAGCTGAGATGTAATAATCTGCAATCATTTTATGAACAGTGTGTGTGACCAGGTCAGCAAAGGGAAGCTATTTTGTAGTGGGTTATAAAGCTTTTTTGTGTGAATCTGATCCACCTTATACCAGGACTGTGGGAAGAACAGATGGTGCTTGTGGTCCCTTCTGACCCTATGATTCTAAGAACCAGGGAAGTAATTCAGTGGCTTGCCAGCTAAGAACATTTAGGTGCACATCAGGAAGACGATGGGGTCCAGCTGCTAGCTTGAAAGATCCCTCGTCTTGTCTCCAATACGTGGTTTTGCAGTGCTAGGACCTATCAGATCAAAGGACTACACACAATTAAAAGAGCATTTTCATTCCTAGAAGTTGTGGGGGCCTGCGGCACTCCAGAAGCTGCTAGCTAGTCAGGCTGGTACAAAGAGTGAGAGACGCCTTAGGGAACAGCAAGCAGTGCCTTGAGGCTGGTTTGTGTTTAAGGTCTGTTCTCTCTAGAGTGCTGTTGTTCTAGATAAATGATCCTTTGTTTCAAAGGGGCCTTTTGGTCACTAATTACCACTGTCCCTGTGTTATAACCTTATTCCCAGATTTGGACCTTAGCGTCCAAAATATGGGGGTTAGCATGAAAACCTCCAAGCTTAGCTACCAGCTTGGACCTGGTACTTGCTGCCACCACCCAAAAAATTAGAGTGTTTTGGGGCACTCTGGTCCCACTGAAAAACCTTCCCTGGGGACCCCAAGACCCAAATCCCTTGAGTCTCACAACAAAGGGAAATAATCCTTTTTCCCTCCCCCCCTCCAGGTGCTCCTGGAGAGATACACAGACACAAGCTCTGTGAATCCAAACAGAGTGACTCCCCCTCTCCGTTCCCGGTCCTGGAACAAAAAGGACTTTCCTATTCCCCCAGAGGGAATGCAAAATCAGGCTAGCCAATTCAACACACACCGATCTCCCCTGATTTCTTCCTCCCACCAATTCCCTGGTGAGTACAGACTCAATTTCCCTGAAGTAAAGAAAAACTCCAACAGGTCTTAAAAGAAAGCTTTATATAAAAAAGAAAGAAAAAATACAAATAGTCTCTCTGTATAAAGATGACACAACACAGGGCAATTTCTTAAAAGAATATTGAATAAACAGCCTTATTCAAAAAGAATACAAATCAAAGCACTCCAGCACTTATATTCATGCAAATACCAAAGAAAAGAAACCATATAACTTACTATCTGATCTCTTTGTCCTTACACTTAGAAACAGAAGATTAGAAAACAGAGCTACTTCTCCAAAGCTCAGAGAAAGCAGGCAGCCAGAAAACAAAGACCTCAGACACACAATTCCCTCCACCCAAAGTTGAAAAAATCCGGTTTCCTGATTGGTTCTCTGGTCAGGTGTTTCAGGTGAAAGAGACATTAACCCTTAGCTATCTGTTTATGACACCCTGTTCCAGAAGAAACAGAATTGCAGATGCTGGACATAGGAGGTCAGGCCTGGCGGGGTTAGCACCAGGAATGCAGCTCTGCTGCTGTCTGAGAGTGGAAGAAACGCATGTTTCCACCACAGAAAAGAGGGGATAACCTGAGGCCATGGGCTGGGAATGACCAGGAGGTTTTAGCCCCCCTACCTGTGACACTAATAACCAGCCTTGGTATGAGGAGACCACATCCTAATACTTCTCCAGGGAGCTCTTCCAAAGGCGAGGAAGTACCATTATCCCACTTTACTGCAGGGGAACAGTGGCACAAAGAGATTAAGTGACTTGTCCAAGGTCCAAGAGGGCATCCGCGGTCCTTGAACTCAGCCCTCCCATGTCCCAGGCCCTTCCCCAGTGACAGGAACACAAGCCGTCTCTCCTTCACACCTCGAGCTACTCTGCCCCCATCAGTAGCTCTTGTGGGAGGAGAATCAGATTTTACTGCTGTCTGCATCCCACTCTGGAGGAGAGGGACCAGTTGCTCTGACCTGCTTCTCCCATCAGTTCCCCCAGAGACATGCCAGTGGTGAGAGCTTAGCTGTTCCCACCTCCCTCGCCCTACTGGAGGCTCAAGAAAGAGGATGTGTAACCACCTGCCAAGGGAGGGAGGCGGGGAGGAAGGGGCCAGGAATGGCTGCAGAGGTGGGTTAAGGGGAATCAGAGGCATTGAAGGGGTCAGGTGTGAACCTCAAGCGATGAATGGCTTTTCCCTCACTCATAAACATTCATTTCAGATAGATTCCTGTTCCTAGCCCGTGCCTTTCATTGTACATCCACAGTGCGAGAAAAAACCCACAGCACCACGGCCCTGAGCCCGGGTCAGCTGACAGGCTCACGGGGCTCTGGTTGCGGGGCAAAAAATAGCAGTGCAGACGTTTGGGCTCTGGAACCCTCTCCCCTCGTGGAGTCCCAGAGCCCAGGCTCCAGCCTGAGCCCAAACATCTACACTGCAATTTTATAGCCCCACTGCCAGAGCCCGAGTCAGCTGAGCCAGGCCAGTCGTGGTCCTGTCACAGGTCTTTTATTGCAGTGTAGATGGACTCTAACAATCCCCTGCTAATCACCCAAGGAGCGGCTGCTTGCACAAGTTTCTCTCTCATGCACTCCCATGAACTGTCTCTTTCACTAATTCACTTTTCTCTCTTATCTGCATATCCCTGTCTTGTGCCTCTCTCTCTCCTACCTCTTACTTCATGACAGATTGGCCTCTGCTCACATTTGTTCACTCTTCTCTCTGGCCCTCCCTTTCTTTTAATTCCCTCTCTCTTTCTGCTCCTACTGCTTGATCCAGCAGTGATGTCAAAATGCAGCTTTGTGAGATCACTGTTTCCAGGACAACAAATTGTGATGTCACAGAGAAAGGAAACCCCCACTTCAGGATGCAGCAGTCTCTTGTCCTTTGTTCCTAAGCAAATATTGATGATTCCACCTTTCCCTTCCAGTACTGAACCCATCTCCTTCTTCACCTAAACCTCCCTGTTTACTCCCTGCTCAGCCTGGAGCAAAGAGCCTCCCAATTCCCAGCAAACTATTAAACAGTGCTCCGTACAAATGTCCTAAAAATTACTGTAGTGACACCACTGACCTCCGCAGGGTCAGCTCCCACCTCTCTATCTAGGAGGCTCCCACTCTGCCTCCTGCTCTAGAAAAAATATCCTTTGTAGAAACAGATATTTTGATAACAGAGGCCTCTTAAGGCTAGCACTCAAAAGATCCAGTGGTTAGGCACTGAAGCTAGACAAAATTCAGCCTTGAAATAAGCACTATTTTTGACAGTGAGGGTAATAAACCATTGGAACAGTACACCCAAAGATATGGCAGATTCTCTATCACTGTCAATTTTTAAATCCAGATGGGCTGTTTTTCTGAGATCTGCCCTAGTTCTACCCGGAATTCACTCAGGGAAGTCCTAGGGCCTGTTAAGTAAGACTAGATCATTACTTTGTCACATCTGAACCTCTCTCAGCACTAAATCATTAGCACAAGATTCTATCTCCAGTGTCCCCTGCCAGCCAGACAAGGATCCAGGAGTGTTATAGTCTGCATGCACAATGTCCTATCACCATGGACTCTTTTCTCAGGAGGTCATCCAGTCCAACCCCCTGCTCAAAGCAGGACCAATTCCCAACTAAATCATCCCAGCCAGGCCTTTGTCAAACTTGACCTTTAAAACCTCTAAGGAAGGAGATTCCACCACCTCCCTAGGTAACCCATTCCAGTGCTTTACCACCTTCCTAGTGAAATAGTGTTTCCTAATATCCAACCTAAACCTCCCCCACTGCAACTTGAGACCATTACTCCTTGTTCTGTCATTTGCCACCACTGAGAACAGTCTGAATCCATCCTCTTTGGAACCCCCTTTCAGGTAGTTGAAAGCAGCTATCAAATCCCCCCTCATTCTTCTCTTCTGCAAACTAAACAATCTCAGTTCCCTCAGCCTCTCCTCATAAGTTATGTGCTCCAGCCCCTTAATTATTTTTGTTGCCCTCCGCTGGACTCTTTCCAATTTTCCCACATCTTTCTTGTAGTGTGGGGCCCAAAACAGGACACAGTACTCCAGATGAGGCCGCACCAATGTCAAATAGAGGGGAATGATCACGTCCCTTGATCTGCTGGCAATGCTCCTATTCATACAGCCCAAAATACCATTAGCCTTCTTGGCAACAAGGGCACACTGTTGACTCATATCCAGCTTCTCGTCCACTGTAACCCCTAGGTCCTTTTCTGCAGAACTGCTGCCTAGCCATTCGGTCCCTAGTCTGTAGCAGTGCATGGGATTCTTCCTTCCTAAGTGCAGGACTCTGCACTTTTCTTTGTT
Organism: Gopherus evgoodei; assembly: GCF_007399415.2. Classification (NCBI taxonomy): domain Eukaryota; kingdom Metazoa; phylum Chordata; order Testudines; family Testudinidae; genus Gopherus; species Gopherus evgoodei. Next base: position 31,434,593 of record NC_044334.1, read on the forward strand.
GAACCTCATCAAGTTTCTTTTGGCCCAATCCTCCAATTTGTCTAGGTCCCTCAGTATCCTATCCCTGCCCTCCAGTGTATCTACCACTCCTCACAGTTTAGTTTCATCTGCAAACTTGCTGAGAGTGCAGTCTATGCCATCCTCCGGATCATTAATGAAGATATTGAACAAAACCGGCCCCAGGACTGACCCTTGGGGCACTCCGCTTGAAACCAGCTGCCAACTAGACATGGAGCCATTGATCATAGGAATCAAGAGCCCAGGATTCTATTCTTTCCTCTACCACATGTACTTGGGCAAGTCATAGCACCTCTTCTTTCCCTCCCACACTTTGTCTGTCTTGTGTATGGAGACTACAAGCTCTTTGGACAGGGATTGTCTCTTACCAGGTGTATGTGCAGCACCCGGCACAGTGTGGCCCTGATCTTACATGTGTCCTCTAAGGGCTGCTGTAATATCAGTAGCAATGATTATCTACTGAACTACATAATTTCCCCCCCTTAAAATGGAAAAGCCCCATCTCCTGTCAAATCAAGACCCCCCCCAAACATCCCACAGCTCCTCAGCTTCAAACTGCCCTTAAATATATTTTGTATAACCTTAATCCTTCCAATTTCCTCATTCTGTCTGCCAACGCAGCAGGCCATCTAAAATCTCCCAGGAAAATCAATTGTCGAGCTGTCTGGAAAAAAGAAGAAATTTCAGGGGGGAGGCTTTTCCCCAGTTGCCATGTACCCTAAGGGAGACCCGAGAATATCCCCATATCAAAGGCATGGCACCCTTCCTGGCAAATGCCAAATACCACACCACGAAAATACTGCCTCAGACACAGGAGCTGCCATCGAAGAGACCAGAGCAGGCTCCTGGCCCCAACACTGGCTATTACCAGCTGTTTCAGAGGAAGGTAGTTATGCCATAGCATAAAGGAAGTCCCCTCCTGACCCGTTAGTTAGAAGCTAGTTCATGCCCTGAAGCATGCAGCTTTATAATGACTGTCAGTCCCCATGGACTAAAAAGGTGAGTCACTGAGCTGGCCTCGAATAGGGGATCCCAAACCGTGATCCATGCAGCTCTTACTGCTGGTCTGTGGAGAGCTGGCTGCTCACATGGTGCTCATGTAACCTACTGGTGGGTGTATTACAGGTCACCCTCTGTGCTGAGCTGCAGAGGTTATGAGTCTGTCTCTGTCAGCAGTTGCAGAGATGTGACTCTTCCGTTCAGTCTGTAGCAGCTCATGTGTTTAACTCTAGAGCAGAGGTGGGCAGACATCTGGCCTGCAGAACCGTCCTGCCCGGCCCCTGAGCTCCTGGCTGGGAAGGCTATCCCCGACCCCTCCCCTGCTCTCCCCTCTCCCCCACAGCCTCAGCGCACCATGCTGCCAGCGCTCTGGCCCACTGCTTCTGCTGGGCAGTGTGGCGGCATGATCGGCTCCAACAGGGTAAGGGGGCAGGGAGTGGGGTGTCCCGGGAGGCAGTCACGGGACAGGGATCAGGGAGCAGTTGGATGGAGTGGAGGTTCAGAGGGGGTGGTCAGGGGACGGGGAATGGGTGTAGGGGTTGGATAGGCATGGGAGTCCCAGGGGGCCTGTCAGGTGGTGGGGGGGTGGATAGGGATCAGGGCAGGAAGCGGGGGGGGTTGAATGGGGGCTAGGATCCCAGGGGGAAGTTAGGGGCAGGTGGTCTTGGGAGGGGGCGGTCAGGGGACAAGGAGCAGGATGGGTTGGATGGGTCAGGAGTTCTGAGGGGGGTAGTCGGGGGTGGGTTGTGGGAGAGGATAGATGGGGGCGGGGGATTCCTTGTCTCCAGCTGCTGAACTGCATTAAAAGAAGCAGGGTCTGTTAAACCTGTACGTAACCTGCATTGCCAGGTAAGCAATGCATAGAGTTGCCATGGAGAAGTTATGAGGTTGGGAATGGCAAAGGATGTGATCCATGCAGAGGCTGATGGATCTACCCTCTAGCACAGTTCCCAAGCTACCTTTCTCACTCTAAATAAGGGCTTGTCTACATCAGAAAGTTGCAGCGCTGGTGAGGGAGTTACAGCGCTGCAACTTTGAAGGTGTACACATCTGCAGGGCACCACCAGCGCTGCAACTCCCTGTTTGCAGCGCTGGCCGTACTCCCGTTTTGTCTCGGGTGTAGAGGATCCAGCGCTGGTGATCCAGCGCTGGTAATCCAATGTAGACACTTACCAGCGCTTTTCTTGACCTCCGTGGAAGGAGGAAGCCTCTGGTAATCAAGCTGGTCTCCTTCCCCGGCTTGCTCTCTCGTTCCCGGAACCCCGAGCAAGCAGGTCTCCTTCCCTGCGGTTTGCAGGGTGGTTCGGGGAACGCGAGAGCAAACCGCGGCGAAGCTGGTCTCCTTTCCCGGTTTGCTCTCTCGTTCCCGGAACCCCGAGCAAGCAGGTCTCCTTCCCTGCGGTTTGCAGGGTGGTTCGGGGAACGCGAGAGCAAACCGCGGTGAAGCTGGTCTCCTTTCCCGGTTTGCTCTCTCGTTCCCGGAACCCCGAGCAAGCAGGTCTCCTTCCCTGTGGTTTGCTGGGTGGCTCCGGGAACGCGAGAGCAAACCGCGGTGAAGCTGGTCTCCTTTCCCGGTTTGCTCTCGCGTTCCCGGAACGCCGAGCAAGCAGGTCTCCTTCCCTGCGGTTTGCTGGGTGGCTCCGGGAACGCGAGAGCAAACCGCGGCGAAGCTGGTCTCCTTTCCCGGTTTGCTCTCGCGTTCCCGGAACCCCCCTTGAAGCCGCCCAACAGCGCTGCAGTGTGGCCACATCTAACACCACTTGCAGCGCTGGTTGCTGTAAGTGTGGCCACTCTGCAGCGCTGGCCCTATACAGCTGTACTAATACAGCTGTAACAACCAGCGCTGCAAAATTTTAGATGTAGACATGGCCTAAGTACTTTCTTCTCTGTGGCCCAGTGCCCCAGATACCACAGGAACAAGGCTCATGAACTCTTATCATCCCACATCAGTCTCCAGACCAGCCACTGGTTCCAGCAGATCCACCATCCTTTGCCAAGTAACTTCCCCATCAGAAGCTGGGTGACTGACCAGCTGGTTGGACATCAGAACAGTCTGAGAACTTCCTGGAGGAGCAGGTCTCTTCCAGGCAAACCAGCCAAAGGCTGCAGCCACCTTGCCAGAAAAAGGAAGATCAGTCTCTCTCTCTCTCTCTCTAAACAGTCTTTAGGAAGAGTAGGCAAAGTGGTTGTAATTCTAGAGCAGGAATTGGGCTGTAACAAACTTACATCAACAGGCACTCCAGTGCAGATTCACCTTTTATGCACACATTCAAGTTACTCGCTTCATACCCGCTGTCAGCGCGCGCAGTGGGGAAAGCACTTTTCAATTCCGAGCAGACTGGAGGTGCTCTGCTCCACTTTCGAGAGGTAGGAGTTCAAGTGTTGTGTGTTCTTAACTCAATCACAGACAGTTACATCATTTTTTCATGAGTCTTGCATTATTAAAGGTATTCTCACAGCACTAGATTTAAGCAGGCAAGTTCCTGGCTGAGCTGTACATCAAGGTAGAACTGGAATTATAAGGCTATTCCTCGCCCACCTTACATGTTATCCGTCACAGACTTTGGTCACGTCCATTATGATCCCGCTATTTGCAAACAGTGTCTAGCACCCTCCCAGGCCAGATGTTCATGAGCAAGACCTGGGCAGCTCAGCTGTAAGTCAAGTAAAGTATTTTCCCATCTCTCTCCTGTCTTCTTTCCTTTACAGACAGCGAGCTGAGCCCACGGACCTCCTTAAACCCCAGGGGAATCTAACCTTAGGCAATAGCTTCCAAATCAATCTGAGAATGTTGCGTTGTCACCCCACTGCAGGGGCAGAGTTAAGGTTGTTGAGGTTATTTGAGTGTGATTGTGTGTTGTTATGGCAGAGCAACCTTAACTCTGAATTAGAGTTGCCAACTTTCCAATTTCTGAAAAACTGGACACCCTTACTCTGCCCCCTCCCCTGAGGCCCTGTCCCCTGCTCCCTCCCCCAAGATCCCATCCTCTGCTCACTCCTCTCTGCCCCTCACACCCTGCACCCAGCTCAGGAACCACCACACTCTCCCCATCACACCAGTTAGATGCAGGGGGGAGGCTCCTTCCATAAGCTACTCACTCAAGTAGTCTGTGGAGCAGCTGGGAATAAAGCCCAGGAGTCCTAGCTTCCAGCCCCCACTCCCATTCCAGAACTAGGACCCAGGGATAGAACCCAGTAGTCCTTGATTCCAGCTCCCCCCACCCCACTCTAAGCATAAAATACCATTCTCCTCTCTAAGCTCAGGAGCCCTGAGTGCCAGCTCCCCCTGCTCTAACCCACTGGCCCCCACTCCCCTCCTAGAGCCAGGGAGAGAACCCAGGAGTCCTGGCTCCCAGCCCCTCTGCTTTAACCACTAGCCTCCACTCCACTCCCAGACCCAGAGAGAGAACCCAGGTGTTCTGACTCCCAACTCCCCCCAACCAGCTGCACCAGGCTCCCAGCAATGAGACAGGGGACAGTCCCAGACACACCCTGGCATCTCTTGCCCATCTGACTCCATGGAACTGGGAGCAGGGAGCTGCTCGCTTCCACCTGGGGAACTTGCCCCAGTGTTTGTAGCCACCCCCCCGGCAGCCACAACCTGCTCTCTCTGGCTGGCTCCAGAAAACTTACACAGAAATATTGATTCTGGGGTCTCCTCGCTTCTCCCAAGGGGTTTAATAAGCCTCTGCTCCTGGTTCATCTGCATCCCACGGTGAGGAGCTCTTGAGGCCCTGGTTCCCGGGCTACCTCAGCTGCAGCTCAGGCGGGCTGGCTGTAAAGGCCCCGAGCCTGCCAACTTCTGCCACCTGGAGTGAGCAGGTGCCCGAGTTCTCAGGGAGCAGTGCTGGGGGACAGCCAATCTCCTCCCTGGGTGGTGATTGCATCATGCATGGAGCCAGAATTGGCAGCCCAGCCTGGCCCACCCCTTCCAGGGAAGTGGCCCCACACAACACGCCAAGCCTGGGCCCCTCTGCAGCCAGTGCCAGGCAAACAGAGTGGGGCCAGGGGCTGCTTTCCAAACAGCCCCTCTCCCAATATCCGCGCCCCATGGGTAGCTGGCTGCCCCCTTCCTTCCTGCAGCCACACTAGCATGCTCAGAGCTTGCCCTCTTCTGGCCAGCTGGGATCTCGGGCCGGGCAGGACGGATGTGCTGAGCGGAGACTGCCAGGTCCCCTTTTCGACCGGACATTCTGGTCAAAAACCAGACACCTGACAATTCAGAGTCTAAATTTTAGTGCTAATGCCCTTGAAAAGCAATATGTGTACACAGACCTCTGCCATGTGCTTGCATCTTAATGCCATCTGCGCACCTTGGAAGAGTAATACTACCCTGCAGCCAGACGATTCATCATAGACGATTCACAGACTAAGACATTGGTTGCACTGGAGGAAGGTATCACACAATGAGGAAGGAAAGGGAATCTTTACTACCCTCTCCTCCTGTCACCCCTCCCGCCACAGACTTTCCCATGTGGTTGGTGTCTTTAAAATTTGAAAGTGTGGCAAGCTGGGCCAGCCTGCCCTATGCACTTGAGGGGGAGCTGTGCTGATCAGCTCTTTTCAAGTGCAGCTCTCCCAGCCTGAAAGCAGGACACAGCACCAAGCTGTTTGCTTTTAGGGAGGGCAGGCAGGCCAGAGACGACAAGCACATTCCCCTAGAGGGGGGCAGGGAGCAAAGACAGAGAAAGAAGGGATGGAGAAAGGAGAGGGGAATGGTGGGAGTGTTAGGAAGAGAGGGGGGTGGAGGGAGGAATGGTGGGACAGGAAAGGGGGAGTACGGAAATGAGGAAATGAATGACAAGAGAATGGAGGGAAAGAGAAAGCAGGAGATGGAACACGGGAGACATGGGAAAGGAAGGAATGAGGGATGCAAACAGAGGAGAAATGCGGGAAATCAGTCTGATAAAGGATTACAGAGTCAGAGTGAATGGATGTAGATTGATTAAAAAGAAGGACTGTGTGTGACAGACACGCCCCCACCCATGGGGGAGAGAGAGTGTGAAAGAGAGCCCCCATAGTGGGGTGTATACATATGTACGTGAGATCCCTATGGTAGTGTACACAGGCACCAACTTTCTTCTTTCCAGGTGGGTGCCCCACCCTACTCTGATGCAAGGCCCTGCCCCCACTCCACCCCTTCCCCCAAGGTCCCACCCTTACTCTGCCCCCACTCCACCCTCTCCCCTGAGGGCCCACCCCACCTCTTCCAACTCTGCCCCTGCTCCTCCTGTCCACCACCAAGCTGCTGATCCGCAGTGGCTGGTGGGTGCTGAGCGCCCTCTATTTTTTTTCCATGCTCCAGCACCCACAGCATTGGCAGCTATGGTAGTGTGTACGTGTGCACACACTTGAAAGATCCCCATATACAAAATACGAGGACTTGCTGGCACCTCATTATCTCAGGCATTTAACTCCACAGTGACAGGTTCATCATGTTTTAAGCTTATCTGACATAAAAACAGTAAAGGACTTGCTGCTTGACATCAACATGGAGATGTTGGTCTACTTGCCTTGCATACATGAGATAGGCACATTTCTGTTCTTTGTATTGTTGGCATTATCCCCACGAGCAGCACCAGGCCCCGCTCTCCCCACCCCTCCCTCGCAAGGCAGCACATCAGGCCTGGTATCTGGTATGTCAAGCTGGATTCTTTGGATATTGCAGATAGGGTTACCACCTGGCTGCTTTTTGACTGGCCTGGCTGGATTTTTTATGGATTTGCCAGTTACCAGAAAAATACTTTAATCTGAGTCTGCCAGGTTTTTTTTACATGTGGCTAAAGATTTGCATTGTTCTCCCAATATGCTGGGATATCTCATGGTAAAAGTTTCTTTGTCCAGCTAAAGATGCTGCAGTGTTCCCACTTCTGCACTTTAAGCAATAACAGATCAAACCTGTTGAAAATACAGCAGTTGTCTGCAAACGCATGGCACAGGTGTGTGTAAGAGGGGTTGGGTCACAAGAGAGTGAGGAGCCATGTGATGGTGTCTGGCTTAGCTATCCGTGTTCTCCCGCTAGATCCTGTAAGTGGCTGTTAAAGGAAGGGTTGCAGAGTTGTCTTGTGGTTGGGATTGCGGTGGGCTTGCCTTGGCGGGGGATAGGTTCCGGGGGTTTTGCATTTCACAGGTGGTAACCCTAATTGCAGAGTGAGGGCTGATGTTACTGGAGCCTGATCCTCCTCCCATTGAACTAATAGGACTTTTCCCATTCGCCTTGGCAGGATCAGGATCACACCCACACTGTTACCTAGGCCTGGTTCCCCCCGCAGCCTGCATGGCCCCCCTGGGACTCTAGCCCACAGTTGGGGGCTACACCATATTTCTCTGCATATTTCTTTCTCCTTCATTGCTTCATCCTCTCCTGCTGAGACCATTTCTCTGCACTGTCTCTCCCTTTGGGGGTGGGATTCACCAAATCTTCCTGGTGTGGAAAACAAGCTATGGCCGCTTTGTTTGTTGTCTCCATAGTGGCCATTGGTGGTTGGAAATGGAGAAGAGTCCAATCAGAACCTTGAATCCAGGACCTCCCTTACCTTAGGGTGTAGAATCCAGATTCAAAAGTGGATCTGGATTCAAATTTTACAGCTTGTGCCTCTCTCTGTAATGGGAGATACACCCCAAGGCACAGACACCCCAAAACTGGTAGATGGTTTCAAAATAACTGTGCTTTGCCCTGAGAAGATGCTTTTCATCTATATAGCAGAACACTCTTTGAAAATGAGGGGCTGTAGCATAAGCCCAATTCTAGAGATGGAGAAACTGAGGTAAAGAGAAAGCATGACTTGCCTAGGATCATGCATTGAGTCAGCAGCAGAACTGAGAGTGGAACCCAGCTGTCCTGGCTCCCAGCCCTTTGCTTTGTCCATTAGGACATAGCAAGGCCCAATCTGCCCTACAAATCTGGTTGTGGATCCAAACTTTGCCTCTCCAGCTCCATCTGTTCTCAAATGTGTGCCCTCCTGGTGCGTTTACTTTAATAATAATCATCACTAACTCTTGACAGCACCTTACATAGGTCAGTCTCCACACACTGTACAGAGGAGGTCAGGATCATGATCTCCATTGTACAGATGGAGAAACTGAGGCACAGAACGGCAAGGTGACTTGCCCAAGGTCACCTAGCTACAAAGCCAGGAACAGAATGCAGACCTCCTGAGTCTAGTGGACTCTCTACTAGGCCACACTGCTCTCCTGCTAGCCTCCTTCCGGGCACAGGCAGGGCAGATGCAAAGAAACGAGGGATATTAACTCAGCCTCTGTACCAGAGACCCTTGCTAGCACTCGTTCTGCCCCAATAACAAAGAGACTGGGGATCCCACAGCAGCCAAAGTGAGCATTTGGGCAAGCAGTCCCATTATGCTAGGCAGGGTGGGCGTGCCCATGCAAACGAAATCAGCCCCTGAAGTCCTTTTCCACAGCTCACCACCAGATGTCAGGGGACAGCTCTTTCTGACTCTGCTTACACCTGTACTTCCCTCTGCTAATGGGACAGCCGTGGAGGCCCACAGTCCAGCTAGCAGTGGGGGGTCCTGGGGCAGGCAGCCACAGTCAGCAGGGGATGGGAAGAGTCGGATCTATGAAATGGTGGCCCTAGGCAGTGCTCAGGTCTAGTGTTGGAAGACAGGAAGGGGCTGAGGAAAGGGGATGGGGACTGATCACCTCAGGGTTTTCTGCTCAGAGACACAAGTGGTTCACACAGTGAAGGAGGGGCTGGTGGGCACCCAGGACTAGCAGTGTGAGTGTCCTCAGAGCAGTGCCCGCCCCGTGCCATGTGTGTGCAGAGAACGACTCTCCAGACACTCTTTGCATAGTTGCCAGTTTATGTGATGTGCCTGGCACGCCCGTGTCTCGGCCCAGCTCACCTGCAGGGCCCAGCTCACTCCTGGGTGAGCACCCCTGTGATCCATGGTGAGGCTGGCCACATTGGCCCTTTCCCCCTCATGATTCACTCCCTGCCTTCCTCCTCCCTTGTCTGGCTGCAGGGCCCCTTTTCCCCCCTCCCTGCATGCCCCATCTGCCACCTGTGAGCGAGCTTTGTACTGTAGGTACAGGGAACACTCAGGCCAGCAGGAGCCCTTTGATATTAGCCCCAGTCCCACAGGTATATGGGGCCCATGGAGAGAGCCTCTCTGCGCTAAAGGCTGCCTCATGGACTGTCTGCCTGTGATGCTGCACAGTGGAAATGAAGGGTGTGCCAGGCTATGAGAGATGAGATTGACGGCTGGCATCATCTGATGGGGAAAGACGTTAGAGCATGGGTGCAAGTGGGCACAGAGGCACGGGAAAGGGTGGGGGTGCTGCAGAGCAGCTGCTTCCCGCTGAGATATAGGTGCCAGGTGCTCAGTATTTGACCAGAACTCCTGGTTGAAAAGGGATCTTGGCGGCTCCAGTCAGCATTGCTGACCAGGCTGTTAAAAGTCTGGTCAGCAGCGCAGCAGGGCTATGGCAGGCTCCCTGCCTGCGTTGGCTCCGCATAGCTCCTGGATGCAGCTGCATGTCCCCCCTCCAGCTCTTAGGTGTAGGAGCAGCCAGGGGGCTCCGAGCTCTGCCCCCACACCAAGCACCAGTTCCTTAGCTCCCACTGGCCAGGAACCGTGGCCAATGGGAGCTGCGGTGGTGGCAGCACGTGGACCCGCGTAGGAGTCTGAGTGAGGACATACTGCCGCTTCCAGGAGCTGCTGGAGGTAAGAGCCACCCAGAGACTGTATCCCTGAATGCCCCCATGCACCCCAACCTCCTGCCCCAGCCCTGATCCCCCTCCCGCCCTCTGAACCCCTCAGCAGTAGCGGATTTGCCATGGAGTCACTGGCGCCATGGCACTGGGCCCACACTCCAGGGCCACTCTTCTCCGCTCTCCTGCTGCTGCTGGCACTGAGGCTGCAAGTAGGGCAGCCGAACTCCCTCTCCCCTGCCTCCTGTCACAGCTTGCTCCGTTCCGCCCTCCCCCTCCCTGCCGCTGATCAGCTGTTTGCCGGCAGGAGAGCAGCCCCAGCATGCTCACCTGGGGAGAGGAGGCAGAGAAGAGGCGGGGCGGGGCCTTGGGGAGGGGGTGGAACGAGCAGACATACTCTGACTGCAGAGCTGCACAGCCAGACTGAAAACAGAAGGTGCTGCTCAGCTCCTGGGACTTTGCAGCTGGACAGCACCTTCTGGGTCCTAGTGCTGGCTGAGCTCCCTTCTGTGTGCTGGGAGCCACCCTTCATCTTGTACAACAGTGAGTGCCCATGGTGGGGCAGGCAGGGCAGGGGGACAGAGGCAGTGGGGAGGGAAGGGGATGGGAGGGGAGGAGATGGAGTGGCGGGGAAGGGGCATGGGATGGGGAAGAGAAGGGAATAGGGCAGGTGTCACGGAGTCCCCAGGCGATGCGCTGGAACTGCTCCCCACAAAGCCAGGCAGGACTTTGGGGAGCCTCCTCTCCCTTGGAGCAGACTGTCCCCAGGGCAAGAAGCTCACATGGCTTCACCTCCTGGGTCCCTCGGAGCATTCAGCATCCTCTGCCCCTCCGTGTGCTTCCCACAGTGAGGCCACTCAGGCTGGGTCTTGAGGAAGCCACCAGGTTGTGCACCCCCACTTCCCAGTCAGACGTGATTCTCAGCCAGCCAGTAAAACAGAGGTTTATTAGATGACAGGAACACGGTCTAAAACAGAGCTTGTAGATACAGCGAACCAGATCCCTCGGCTGGGTCCATTCTGGGGGGCAGTGAGCCAGACCCCCATGTCTGCCCTCACTCCTCGTCCCCAGCCAGCTCCAGACTGAAAACCCCTCCAGCCCCTCCTCTCTGCTTGGCTCCTTTCCCGGGCCAGGAGGTCACCTGATCTCTTTGTCTCCAACACCTTCAGTTGGCACCTTTGCAGGGGAGGGGCCCAGGCCATCAGTTGCTAGGAGACAGAGTGCCAGGCATTTATGTTCACTGGCTCTTTGCTCCGCAGCAACCATATACCCTTATCCCACCACCTAGATACTTAAGAACTGCACAGGGGACACTGAGGCACCAACACCGTGTTCAGAGAAAACATTAAGAACATTCCCAGTTTGTCACAGCAGGGATCTGCAATCTTTGGCACGTGTCACGCCAGGGTAAGCCCCCTGGCGGGCCGGGCCGGGCCGGTTTGTTTACCTGCCGCGTCTGCAGGTTCGGCCAGTCGCGGCTCCCACTGGCTGCGGCTCGCTGCTCCAGACCAATGGGGGGCTGCAGGATGAGGGATGTGCTGGCTGCAGCTTCTCACAGCCCCCATTGGCCTGGAGTGGCAACCCACGGTCAGTGGGAGCCGCAATCGGCTGAACCTGCGGACGTGGCAAGTAAACTGGCCTGGCCTGTCAGCAGGCTTACCCTGGTGGGCCACGGGCCGAAGGTTGCCGATCCCTGAGATAGGGAAAACAGGCGCCCAGCATGCGGATCCCCTTAGTAGCAGCTAGGGCTCCCCAGTTAAGCAGGCCCATCAAACCCTCACCCTGACAAGCCCCACCTCCCCTGCATCTGTACCACCTCGACGAGCTCCCCCCACACACCTTCCCTACTGAGCCCCAACCACCTACACCTAGACCCCCACCCAAATGAACCCTGTAGATAAATCTCTGTATTAAGCATCTTCACATGACTTTCATATGACTTTGTATTATGCCTCTCTGCATAACCTTGTGTTAAGCCTATCCATATATAACCTCTAACTTTCATATGACTTTGTATTATGCCTCTTCATATAACCCTGTATTAAGCTATTTCCATACAACTTTGTATCAAGTCTTTTGATATAGGAACTTTGTATCAGATCCCTATGTAGAAAAACTTATAGAAAACTTTTGTGTTAAGCCTAGGTATAATGTTATAACCCCTAAGGACAGTTAAAGTAGAAGAAAAATGTCTTTTTGCTAGGAGTAGAGCAGGGGCACGGGTGCCAAAGACGGCACACAAGCTGATTTTCAGTGGCGCTCACACTGTCCAGGTCCTGGCCACTGGTCAGGGGGGCTCTGCATTTTAATTTAATTTTAAATGAAGCTTCTTAAACATTTTTAAAACCTTTGTTTATTTGACATACAACAATAGTTTTGTTATATATTATAAACTTCTAGAAAGAGACCTTCTAAAAATGTTAAAATATATTACTGGCACGCGAAACCTTAAATTCGAGTGAATAAATGAAGACTTGGCACACCATTTCTGAAAGGTTGCCGACCCTTGGAGTAGAATAAGATCTCTTCCGCCTCCCCTTAATCAATTGCCGTGTTGAATGAATGAGGTGTGAATGAGCAAGGCATGGAAGGCAGCACCTCCAGACAGCTAGTTGAAGAGGGGATGAAAGCCAGATCCAAGGACAATCAAACTTGTCAAGTGGACTCACTAAAGAATAGCAGACATATTGACAGCCTGGGGGCCTAGGGGGTTTAGAAGCCAGCAGTTTCTTCTGGAAACACCCTCTTTGAACAGCACTGGGGCAACAGTCAGAAGGAAGCAGCACAAAGGACCAACTGAAACAGACACAGATTTTGAGTCTGGTACAGATTTGCATGAGAGGGAAGCTGCTATAAATGTGAGGTGTCTTGCTGAGGACCCCAGGTCTCGTCTTTTCTACATTGGAGCATGGATCTGGATTGGCAGAAGCCCAGCTCCACCCCTTCCCTATCTAACTCACCTGGCCAGTGAAGTTAAGGGGAGCAACTAGTTGATAACAACAGGACAGAGTGTGTTTGAGTGTGTGTATGTGAATGCATGAGTGTAATATAGATCATATGCATATGATACCGTGTTGATTGATGCCACATTCATTGGTAATACATGCATTTGCCTTATTCCCCCTGAAAAGATCCTGTGCAGTACTTTAAGTACAACAACCCCACCTCCCCTGCACCCAAACTCCCCCCTGCTGCTGAACTCCAACCACTTTCACTTGGTCCCCCCTGCAGACTCCCATTGCCCCTGCACCTGGCACCTCCCTGTGCATCCAGATACCCCACTGAGCTGCCTGCACCCAGGCTGCCCCCCACAGAACCCTCTTAGCCCCCTCTGGATCTCCCCACACTAAGTCCCTCTGCACTTGGATCCTGCTGCCTAGCTAAGCCTCCCTGTCTGTATATGGTGCACCTGGCACAAAAGGGGCAGGGCTCCAGGGTGTTTCTGTGCCAGGCCTGGCCCTTGTGCTGTGTCAGGGTCAGGTTCAGTCTCACTGCCAAGTCCCTGTCCCAGGGGGGTGGGAGAGGCTGCAAGGTATTCTCCCACCTCCATGAAGCCAGTGGCCTGTGCTCCCCACTGCCATGGTGGAGCTTCCACATTTATTTATTATAAAAAATATTCAGAATTTAAAAATATTATGCATAGTATTTGTTGCAGAATTCCCTCAGGAATATGAGGCAGTGTACAGCTGTGATGGTGGGACTGTGAAGGGGGTGCTGGACAGTAGGAGATCTGTGGGTGGGGGAGCTGGGCAGGGGGTATGGTGTTGTTACCGAAATGTCGAGTCCACCTAGCTGAAAGCCAATGACAGCCAGACAAGGATAAGGAAAGGTTGCTTTATTCTGCAGAAGAAAGGAGAGTTCTGTTCCTTGTTACAAAAAACTCTACTCATACAAAACCCAAGAATCTTTTATACATACTCACACACAGGCTTCAGTTGTGTTAGCATTTGATTGGTGGTTAGCAAACCCTGCACTTCTGCAATCTGCTCAGCAAAAACCGGCTTAGGACCAGCTTCAACAGCCTCAAGACCGATAAGGGAAGACAGTTCAAAAGTTCAGGTTACTGTGTCGGTGAGGTGTCCAATTTCTCCTAATGGTTGCCAGCTATTATAAGGCTACTAACTGTTAGGGGGTCGCTGCTGACTGTTACAGTGTGCAGGGTGCTGTGCAGTTGTGGTGGGAGGTCAGTGGGAGGGGTCTCTAGGCAGAGGGTGCTGAGCATAGGGATCTGTGGGGGAAGTCTCTGGGTGAGGGGGCGCTGGCATAAGGGCTGGGCATTGGGCAGGGGGCAGTGTGGAAGGGGCACGCTGGCAGCACAGGGCTGGGGGGTAGTGCCAGTGTGCATCTAGCAGTTTGGGTTTGTAAACAGTGCCCTTGTGCTGGGCTGAGTGGGGCCACTCCCACTGTGCCTCATTGCCCCCAATCAGCCCCTCGCTCTGTGGACCATCCCCCATCACATGCCCTATTTCCCCAATGAGGGCCCACAAATATGTTTGGCACCGGGCCCACAAAAAGTTAATCCAGCCCTGCCCCTCAGTCCCAGCCCGGAGCACCCTCCTGCACCCCACCCCCCTTCTCCTGCCCCAGAGCCCCTTCCATACTCCAAACCCCTCAGCCTTAGCCTGGAGCCCCCTCCCATACTCTGAACCCCTCATCCCCAGCCCCACCCTAGAGTCCGCACCCCCATCTGGAGCCCTCACCCCCCCCACGCACACACCCCCCCCAACCCACTGAGCCAGCCCTGTGAAAATGAGTGAGTGAGGGTGAGGAGAGTGAGCAACAGGGGTGGGAGGGGGGTGGAGTGGAGACCCAGAGGAGGGGTGGAGCAAGGGTGTTTGGTTTTGTGCAAGTAGAAAGTTGGAAACCCTATGCTGGGGTGCAAAGCTGTTTCGTGCTGTTGTGGTTCCTGGGCTTACAATTGCTTTCAAAGAGAGACCTGATGGTGAAAAAGATCAAACCCAGGTGCTGGAGGCAGGGACCCTGCAGGGCAGAACGAGGACACTCCATGGCCAGCAGCTCAGGGAAAGTAGGGAGGGGAAGGTGTGAGCCATTGCTCAGGGTTCTCTCCATATCTGGCCTAGTGTTTCTATCTCCCCTGCCCCATCCAGCTAACACAGGCCCAAGCCCAGCCAGATTCCAGCCCAAGGATAAATGGACACAGAAACCCTGCTCTCCTCCCAGACTATGGGTGCACAGACACACCGGAGCAGACAACTCAGAAACTGGACATGCAGACACACCAGGCTGGGCCCCCCAGGTGCTGGCAGGACTCCAACTGCCACATTGAGCAGCTGGCCCAGCTACTGAGGCTGTGGGGTGCTCCTGCAAATCAGAGAGTAAATAACACAAGGTTGCTAACTATGTTTGTTTCCCCTTCACTATTTGTTTGGTTCATTTACTGAGACTAGATTTACCAGCTGGGACTTGCCAGAATCTCTTCCCTTCCTTCCTTTTCTTCTCGAATCACCCAGCATCTTCCAGTTCTCCAAGCCTATATAGAAATAACTGCCCAGGGCCTGAGCTCAACCCTGCATCTGAGGGAGGCCAGAGTTCCCACCTTACCTCTGGGGATCCTGCAGATCTCCAAGCCTGCCCTTTGTCCCTGGGATTCCTGGGTCTCTAAGCACAGACAAAGGCTCCCCCACCCCCGAGTTGCAGATCGCTCTCAGCAAGCTGTGTGTGATGGAGTGCTGGGAATCAGCCACTGATCCAGTGCTCTGGGCACTGTTTCCAATTAGCCCCTCCTCTGGGAGAGGGCCTGCAGAAGGAGAGAGGCTCTTGATTACCAGACCAGAGTGGGGCTGGGTACCTAAGGAGCTAATTAGCACATACACATTTCCATCCCCAGCTCTGGTAGTTAAGCTGAGGCTGTGTGAAAAGTGGGGCTGCAGGAGTCTGTAGAAGCACTGTGACTAAACTACAGGGGGTATCTCTGAGCTCTGTGTGAGAGCAGAGAGGATGGGCACAGAGGGTGCCTCCCCTGCTGGAAGGGTACAGCCATTGCTGTGCTCTGGAGCTGGTCCCAAAGACATCACTGATGGGTCTGAGCTCATACACTCGGGAGAGTGAGACAGACACTAACATCTGATGCTGTCTGATGGACACCAGTGGGAATTAACATTCCACCAATGCTGCAGAAACCTAGTGGCCCCACACAAGAGATCTCATGCCCTCCAGGAACCCTCCATTCTCCCCACATGGCTGGAGGGGACAGGACTCTTCCTCAGGAGATGAGCCAGTCTCTGCTGCAGTTATTTCCTGCCTAGCAATGAGAGCGGCAGAGGAGAGAAAAAGGGGGTCTCTGCCACCCACCACTCATGGATGAGTTAGACACTGTGTGGATGAACAAGGGATGTGGGGCTTCCCCTGTGACTGCTCGGCTCAGCAAGCACATGGAGACAGGCACCAGGAGGAGAGACAGAGACTGGTTTTAACTGAACAAACATGACATCTGGAAGGCAGTGAGTGAGCACCTGATTTACCATGGGGATCTCCCAGAATAAATCACTTTGTGGGACTGAAATGCTTGCAGTGGGGCCTGGAGACTTTAAGGAGAGAGAGAGCTTTTTTTGCAAAAGAAAGTTACATTAGGGGGCCTTAATTCTTTGACTGATCAAAATTCCCATGTACAAATGGGCGCTTCATTATGGTGAAAACAAATGAGCCTGGGTTCTGGCAGACCATTGGTGCAGATGGGACGACATCATCATCATCACGTTCCCATTATACTTCTGGCGTTTAGGGCAGCAACGAAGCTCCTCCACTCCTGCCTATTTCTGGCAAGTCTTTCAATGGTTCCCCAGCTGTGCCCCAGGTTTCTCAGCTCAGCTTCCACGGCTCTTTGCCATGTTGTTTTTGGACAGCCTCATTTTTGCTTGCCTTCAGATGTCCATCTAATCGCTATTCTGGTAATAGGATCAGTTTCCATCTGAAGCACATGGTCAATCGATCTACAGTGCCTCCTGGTTACGATTGTGCTCTGGTCCTCTTGGCTGCTCTGTGTGACTAGATCTTGGTTTGAGATTGTTCTGGGCCAAAAGAGGGGACAAGAGTGTGGCTTAAAGGGTTAACACGACACACACCCATGCATGCAGTTCTGCTGTGCTATCCTGATCCCCCTCATAGCATGATTTGCTCTGGGGGGCAGAGTCTGCACCAACTGAAAGGGATGTAAAGACAATTGAACCAGCATCTCCAGGAGTCAAAAACCAGAACGGTGTTCAGGAGGGTGACCGGAGTGAAAAAAGGGTTAACAAGGAGGGAGGCTGAAGAAACTGACCTTGTATAATGCAGTGCTGTAACTGCTATGTGCTCATTTTGACCCCCACCCCATCCCTGGCGATGGAGGTGCTGCGGGGCTATACCTGGGCAGCACACCAGAGCTACCACCCCCACAAATTGGGCCCGTGGCACAGTACACGCCTAGGTTGCCTAGGCCTTAGTTGGTACATAACACGCATACGGCTGTGGGAGCCACTGGTATCCTCTAAGTAGAACAGAACTTAACCAGTTTGCAGCCTCCAGCCTATAGCCAGTCTTGCTGTGTGTGCGCACCTGTCATAAACAGATAGCTAAGGGTTAATGTCTCTTTCACCTGTAAAGGGTTAACAAACAGTGACCTGCAACACCTGACCAGAGGACCAATCAGGAGACAAGATACTTTCAAACCTCAGTGGAGGGAAACCTTTGTTTGTGTTTTTGGGTTTGGCTTTGTTCTCTCTGAGTCCTGGAAGGGACTAGACATGCAACCAGGTTTCTTGCCAATCTCCTTGCTACAGTCTCTTATATATTCAGAATAGTAAGTATTTAGTAAGGAAAGCGGTTATAGTCTTTTGATTGTTTTTTCCTTTATTTGCAAATGTGTATCTGGCTGGTAGAGTAATGTGTATTTGGCTGAAAGTATTTTAAATTGTATTTCTGTTGGAGGAGGCTTTTTTTCTCCAGTTTCTATGAGCTGAAAGACCCTGCAATATTCCATCTTGAATTTACAGTGATTTTCTTTATTCTCTTTTCTTTTTATTAAAAGTTTTGCTTTTAAGACCTGTCTGATTTTTTTTTTCCCCTTGTTGAGGCTCAAGGGAATTGAGTCTGTACTTAACAGGGAAGAAAGAGAAGGGAGGGGAGAGGGGTGGAATCCCTTTGTTTTGGGTTCACAGCTTGAATCTGTATTGCCTCTGGGTGAGGGAGAAGGGGAGGGGGGAAGGAACATCCCTCTCTGTTTTAAGATTCAAGGAGTTTGAATCACAGTGATCTTCCAGAGTAACCCAGGGAGGGGAAGCCTGGGAGAGGCAATGGTGAGGGAAAGAGTTTACTTTCCTTGTGTTAAGATCCAGGGGGTCTGGGTCCTGAGGGTCCCCGGGCAAGGTTTTGGGGGGACCAGAGTGTACCAGGCACTGGAATTCCTGGTTGGTGGCAGCGCTACAGGTTCTAAGCTGGTAATTGAGCTTAGAGGAATTCATGCTGGTACCCCATCTTTTGGACTCTAAGGTTCAAATTGGGGAAAGATACCATCACAGCACCCTGCATTGTAATCAGAGTCTGGGCTCAAACCTGGATGTGCCTAGCCTGTAGGCAGCGGCTCAGTCAGTACTGCTAACAGGGAGCCCCCAAGTCACTAGGGGCCGTGCCAGGTTGAGGCAGCTAGAAGCTGCTCTGGGCTGCTCAGAGGCTATGACTGACAGGGGCTGGGAGCCATAGAGAGGCTCTTTGAACTTCATGGCATATAAGGAGGCTTGGAAAGATCAGACTTTTATCAGGAAATGTCAATTTCACAGCACACATGCAAATCAGTGCAAAGATGTTTCCATCAATAATAACTGAGATTTACAGAGAGGCACAGTAAGAAATGCTGCTTCTGAGGGCTTGATTTGAGGAGATTGACTTTGTGTATTTTGCATGTGATGTTGACAATTTGTGCTGTACGGTTATAAAGCTTTAGCTTTCTGAATCTCAGCATCTACTGGCATTAAATAATTGTCTGAGCCCCACGATTGTCTGACCCCTCCCCACAATTTCCCTAATGGAGAACATTTATGCTGATTGAAATAGAAAAGCTTAAAAATAAGCATCGACATTCTCCATCTAATTATACAGAAATAAAGCTCCAATCCTGCCCCTCCTACGTGTGAGGAGCCAGCAGAGGATGAAAACCAGCTGCTGTTTGCTAGGCTTGCGTAGAGCTGAGTCAAGCCTCCCAGGAGGTGCTGATGTGGTAGAAGTAGAGATTCAGGGACCTGTCTTCTGTGTCTGTCTGTCTGCGTGTGGTGGACAGGATCAGGCCAGTGATGCAAGCTAACAAAATCCAACTGACCCCGAAGCAAGGGCTCAAAGCCTTGCTCCTGCTCTGCCCCGATGACACAGCATGGCCAGAGTCTGAGACCAGTGTCGGTGCGGGCACTGCATGGGCTGCAGGTATGGGGCACAACAGAGGAGAAGCCAGTGGTAGGGTCCACACACAACACGCTGTGTCTGCAGGTACCAGAGCACCTCAGTGCTAGTTCCTGGGTTCCACAGCAAGTTGCCTTGGTCACATCTGCATTGTACAGGCCTCCAGCCCGCACTGACTAAAACCCAGCCTCCTCCTGCCCCAGTGTGTACGGGCTCAATGCAGCCCTGGAATGGATTCTCTTGGTCACTGGAGCAGGTGAGGAGGGGGCATAGTCTCTTCTTGATTTGTCTTAAAGTTCTAGTGAGGTCAGTAATCCGGTGGGGATGGTCGCAGGATACTGCAAACCGGGGCCCAGCTACCATGGGAGTTAAGCACCTAGATGCCTTTGCAGCCCTTGGCCCAAAAATCTAACTTTGCACATCAGGGTTTGTACCCCTTAACACTCCTTCTGCAGGGAACTTTAGTGTCCTGAGATGCAGTGATAGCTCAAAGCCAGGTTAAACAAAGAACAGCAGTGCCACTTCGTATCCCCCAAACGAGCTGAGCGAGCGAGCGAGTGGCCATTTGCTCTGGCAATAAGCAGTAGGAATTCATTTGTCTGCAAAGTCTGCACAGACCTGATTTCTGTAACATCACAGACACAGCAAGATTCTAGTGGGTGGTCTATGGGTGGAGACTGACATAGCATTCCCTCTCAGATCTGAACCTTAGAGTTCAGAAAATGAGATACTAGCACCTGAATCCTCTAAGCTTAATTACCAGCTTAGATTTGAAAGCACTGCCACCACCCAAAAATATAGTGTTTTGGGGCACTCTGACCTCCCCAACCTTCCCTGGGGACCCCAAGAACCCAGATCCCTTGAGTTCTTAAAACAAGGAGAAATAAACCATTCCCCCACCTTTCCCCCTCCCAGAATTTCCCTCCCTGGGCTATCCTGAGAGATACTGATCCAACCTCTAAATCACCATACAGAGAAGCATCTCCCTTCCCTTCCACAAAGAGGCAAACAGATTCAAGGAAAATAGAGAGAGATTCTATCTCTCCCCCCTCCCGTCTCCCCCACCCATTCTGGTGAGTTATCCCAATCCCCTGGAATAAAACAAGGGAAACAAGAGAAAAAAACAATCAGGTTCTCTAAAAAGAAATCTTTTAATAAAAGAAAGGAAAAAGTAAAGAATTATCTCTGTAACTTCAAGATGTAAATATTACAGGGTCCTATAACTTACAGACACCAGAAAGAGACTTTCCCCCCAGTACCAATACAAATCAAAATATTCCCAGCAACTACACATATAAAAGTTAACCAGCCAGATCCACAATTGCAAATAGAGAAAAACAATCAAAAAACCTAAACCACCTGTTTTTACTTACTATTAGAAAAGAAACTTAGAGAGCCTGTAGTAATGTCTGGTCTCTCTCAGACCCTCCTAGAGAAGAACACACAACGGACAAAGAACACACACAAAAGTTTCCCTCCACTCAAATTTAAAAGTATCTTGTCTTCTGATTGGTCTTCTGGTCAGGTGTCCAGTTCCCTGCTTGTAACCCTTTACAGGTAGAAGGGACATTAACCCTTAACAATCTGTTTATGACAGAGACATGTCTAGCTAAACTATTGAAAAGTTTGTTCACTGTCTCACATATGTATTAACAATGCAAAACAAGCTAGAGATATAAAGTTACATTCTCAAATGACATAAAGTACTTCATTATTATTGTTCATTAATTGTTATTACTCTTACTATTCACCAGTTACACTGTGCTGGCACCAGACAACTACAGCTAGGTCAGAGCATCAGTGTGCTTGGTGGAGTACAAACAAACACTCAATGACCATTTTTGGCCCAAAGTCTTAGTGACTGCATACTAGCGAAGAGTTAGGAATTGTTTATTTGTATTACTGCAATGTCGAGGGCAGGGCCGCCCAGAGGATTCAGGGGGCCTGGGGCAAAGCAATTTCGGGGGCCCCTTCCATACTATACAATACTATATTCTCGTGGGGGCCCCTGCGGGGCCCAGGGCCTGGGGCAAATTGCCCCACTTGCCCCCCTCTGGGCAGCCCTAGTGGAGGAGTCCCAGTCAGGGGCCGGGGCCTGACTGGGGGCATTCTGGATTCTTAGTGTGAATTAGGGAGCACATTTTATTTTAAATGTACAGCCTTTATTATCTTATCTTCTTTAAAAAAAAAATCCCTTATACTCTGTTTCTGTTGCCCAGTCGTCAAACACTGAAGCCCTCCAGTAGCCAGAAATTACCTCATACCTATCTCATAGAAGATAGGTATAAGGTAATTGAAATTCCTGCTTCACCTCTCCCAAATGTTATAGCCTAGTGAAGAAAGGACCTACCTTATATTCGAAGTGCCTGAGTGCGAGCCCTCTTGAAAGTTGTTCCCTTTAGTAACATTGCTATTAACTCATTTCCTATCTCTTTCAAACGGATTCTAGGTTCATTGATCGTGAAGAGAGCTGATCAAAACCATTTCATGCAGAGCAAGAGCCAAATTGCAGCAAGAACAGATCAGCCACTGAGTGACAGCCCGGGGGGCTGGAACAATTTGTATAGTGGGAGTGCTGGGAGCCATTGAACCAAACTGTAAACTTTGGATATGATGGAAACCACTTCATGCGAGAGGGTGTGGCAGCACCCCCAGTTCCAGCACCTATGGTGACAGGCAGTGTGGTATAGTGGTTAGGGCACCATGTCAGGGGGCCTGCGTGCTACTCCCCATTTGACCACTAATCTGCTGTGTGACCTTGAGGAAAACTCTTCTCCATCTACCTTGTCTGCTTGGATCCTAAGCTCTTCAAGCCAGGGACTGTTTCTTATGATGTGTCTGTACAACCCCTAGCACAGGGGTCCCCAACGCGGTGCCTGTATTGCGCCATGGCGCCTGTGGGGGCATCTAAATGCGCTCTCCTCCTGGCTGGCAGTGGAGCATCGGCCAAAATGCCACCGAATTTCTGCAGCATTTCGGCGGCGATGCCTCTCAATGACGTTGCTTGTTGGCGGCAAGTGGCGTCATCGAGGGGCGTCGCCGCCTAAATGCTGCAGAAATTCGGCGGCATTTCAGCGGATGCTCCACCGCCGCCATGGTCCTTCATCTGATGCCTGCCAGACAAAAAGATTAGGGACCACTGCCCTAGCACAATGGGGCTCTGATCTCAGTCAGGATTCTAAGTGCTGCCACAATACAAATATTTATTAATAATGGTATGGGCTGGGTTAAACCTCACTGACACTGGGGTGCAACCACCACCTTTCCCTTAAGGGAGCTGTAAGAAACCATTCAGCTCCTTTATGGAACGAGGTAGCTGAAACAATAGAAGCCTCCTCCCACAACAAAGACACTTATGAAGTCACTTGGCACTTTGAACTACATGGGCAGAGGGGCTCCGCTGGGTATTAGAATCATAGAATAGAATATCAAGGTTGGAAGGGACTTCAGGAGGTATCTAGTCCAACCCCCTGCTCAAAGCAGGGTCAATCCACAGACAGATTTTTGCCCCAGTTCCCTAAATGGCCCCCTCAAGGATTGAATTCACAACCCCGGGTTTAGCAGGCCAAAGCTCAAACTACTGCACTATCCCTCCCCCAAAACAAAAGTATTGTTTTAGCAGAGTGTGTGTAAGAGAGAGAAGCAGGAGAAACACCACAGCAAGGGACAGCAAAGTCAGCAAGGAAGCACCAGACACAGCCACAGAAGAACTAGCCGTGTGAGCCTGAGAAAAAGCTAAAGGAGAGAGCTTTGGGGCAGAGTGCTAGCAAAAATAAGCATGGATCTATGAGCAGAGAAACTGTCTGCTGCTGTTTGATTCCTTCTGTAATGAGGGATACAGGACTTTGTATATTCTTTGGGGGAAGGATTGCATCAAAGATATAACTGATTCCACCTCCAATTTCTCTACCTTATGGACACAGCCTGCAGGAGCCCAAATTTTGGCTAACCAATTGGGCCAAAAAGGGATAATGATAATTAATAAGCAGTCATGGTCAAAAAAGGATAGACTATGCAAATAGTCTTAGAATCCCAGCTGTTGCAGAGGGGGAAGCCAAGTGGGTCATCTGGCCTATCACGTTACCAGGGCAGTGTGCCTGCAGTCTTCCCTGGTGACGTAAAGAAGGAAATTATCATCACCAGAACAGGATACCCTCAAGACTAGATAGGCTCCATCCCCCACTCTCAGAGCTCATGGGTTTCTGGCCAGCAAAGCCACCACTGTGAATCCATTATCTTTCACCACACACAAAGAGCAAATGGGTATTTTCAGCCTGTAATCTTTATTTTACAGGCAATGGTGGAAAATAGCTAACCTTGGAAGGATTACGATTTTATCGGTAAATGTCGGTCAACATGGATTTCGCCACACATGCACAAACTGACAAAAAATATTGTCACTGATAATAGGCAAAATGTAGAGATAGGCAAGGAGCAAAAAATGCTTTTTGAGAACTTCTTAGGGTTTGAAGTAAGGCTATTTACTTTGTATCTAGTGGCATCTGATGTTGACAATTTGTGTTTCAATGGTTATAAAGCTTTTACTTTCTGAATCTCAACATCTATTGTTGAAAAATAATTGTCTGACCCATCACATTGTCAGATGTCTCCATAATTTCCGACAACCGTGAAAATTCAAATCAATAACGATAGGGGGGAAATGCTTAAAAAGAAATATTTGTCAACATTATAAAAAACTGAAAAGTAAATTCTGCCACTCTTAGAAATAACAGCAAGAGGGAACAAAATTGAAAAATCCTTGGCTGGTGTGTAAGATGCTGCTTGGTCTCTGCCCCATAAAATGCCCTGATAGGCAGTCTCCTTAGGACTTCAAAGGCATAGTATAGAGAAAAGAAAGTCCTGATAGTTCCATAGCTACATACACCACAGGGCATGACAGCATTCACCTCTGAAATGGGTGGGGCCTTGTCACATTCTAGAGCCAATCCCCTTCTGTCCTGCTCAGCAAATCCCTTAATATTTTCATTCCCTCCCTTCTCTTCGCACGCAGACCCCCCTATCTCGCCTACCATTCCCTCTCCTCTGCCCTGATCAGGGGTGGCTCCAGGCACCAGTTCAGCAAGACTGTGCCTGGGGCGGTAAGCTGGGGGGGATGGGGAGGGTGGCGTGCCGGTCGCGGGGAGGGCGGCAGTCAGGGAGCCTTCAGTGGCATTTCTGCGGGCGGTCTGCCAGTCCCACAGCTTCGGTGGCTGGTGTGCCGAAGGCGCGGGACCAGCAGATCTCCCTCAGAACCGCCGTTGAATCCGCGTGACTGGCAGACCTCCCGCAGAAACGCCACCAAAGGCTGCCTCACTGCTGCACTTGGGGCAGCAAAAAACATACAGCCGCCCCTGGCCCTGATTCAGCCTGTGCTTCCCTTCCCGACAGCGGGGAGGTGCTTGCCACCCTGTAAAATCAAAGCCTCCCCCTCCCCAGTGGTTTCTGGCTCTTGGTGTTTAATTTACACCCTGCCATTTGCAGCTGGTGAGGTCTGGACAGATGGGAACCTCAGAGTGAGCTAAATACATCAGACAGGGACACCAGCTGCCTCTACCCCACACAGCTGCACAGAAGGAGAGAGCAGGGACAGTCAGGGAGCTGATGCAATGCAAGCTACAGGCACAGGGCACATGCAACACATATAGAGTGATATTGACCAGAGATGAGCAAGCACGTCCAGTGCAGGACTAATTAGGTTTTCTGTGAGACTGAGGTCAGTACACCCAGCCATGCCAGAACACAGCTGATATTGACACACACACGGGTCAGCATAACATTACATCCTCAAAGACACAGCACCACAGGCCCAGGGTGAGGTTTGTTCAAAAGCACCAAAATTAGAGGTAGTCCAAAAATCCCAATTATTTTTCATGGGACATTTTTTAAAGATTGGGCTGTTTTCTGAATTCCCTGTGAAATTATTTTTTTTATTAAATCAAAACCTGAAACTGAAAGGCAAATGACTTTTTTTTCACTTTTCAAAAACACTTTTTGCGTTTGGGTAAAAACCAGATGATCTGTTTCCTAAACCTAAGA
Source organism: Gopherus evgoodei (assembly GCF_007399415.2). Classification (NCBI taxonomy): domain Eukaryota; kingdom Metazoa; phylum Chordata; order Testudines; family Testudinidae; genus Gopherus; species Gopherus evgoodei. The sequence continues at coordinate 31,459,707 of NC_044334.1, forward strand.
GTCAAAAATGTTTACCCAACAGCTGAACATTTTGCCAAAATCCAAAACGTTTTACAGTGACCGATTCTGTGTCCAGCTTGTTACTGAGAAAATGGACCAATTCAACCACAGCAAAATGTCCTGCAAAAATGTTCATTTTGGTTGAGAAACATTTTTTGTCAGAACAATGTGTTCTGCCACCCAGGTCTGCCTCTTTGTGGCCCTGGACAAGTCACTCCCCACCCCCATCTGTAAAACTGCAGTAATACTAGCTACACTCTTGTTAAACACTGTGAACTCTATGGAGAAGCAGTGCTATATATGTGCAAATATTCGCTAGCTAGATGAGTCTCTTTCTCTCATATACACACAGTTACATACCCATACTATTATATGTAGCATAATAATACCTGCTTACATCATTAAGTGCTTTCATCTTGCAATTGATTCATTAATGACTTTACAGTCGGGTGCATTGGGAACCTCAGATCAAAGGCCTGCTGCCTGTAAGCGCAGTGCGTTCTTTGCAGTACAGTAGAGTATTCCAGTCAGAAACTGACACCAAAAAACCCACTGGGACAGAAACAACACCAGCAAAGACTCGGGGGTGGAAGGAGTGGAGGATTGCACTCAGACACAAGCCTTACAGAGTTGTGGGGCTGCATAAATATTTTATTAGGATGATGTTTTTAAAAAGTGAACGGTACAGAGTTTAAGCATAGAAGATTCTGGTTATCAGGGAATAACGTACAGATTATCAAGGGGTGCGAAGTTCGATTTAGTATCAGATGGCATAAGGAATACATAATCTGCAATATCCCCAAGTGGGAGTAAAAGGTTGATGGGTCAAAGTACAGACACTGAGATATGAGGGTATCTTGTTCATATGATGGCTGTGTTCAGGTGTGGAGTATAATGAGAGGACACGATGATGAGGATGGACTGACCCTCATTTGGTGAGATTTAACGTTCAGTGAGTTTATGGTTCCAGTTCATATGGTCCAACGGAAAAAGTCTCTGTCCCTTTCTTGTGTTCGATGCACACACCTCCTGGTAATCTCAGTGGCCGGTGTTCAGTGTAGATGTCCCTGGACCATGGGATGGTGTTTGAGACCATGAGGCACTGCATGAGCCATGCGTAGCATCAACTGATCCCGCAAGTCCTCAGCACACGCTTGTTGCAGGAGTCCCAGGCACCCAGGGCTCCAATGATCAGTGATCCATCCGCACCTCGTAGCCCTTCGCTCTCAAGATGTCAGCCAAGGGGGTGTACTTTTCCAGCTTACGAGCTCGGCTTTGTGAAAGGCCGGGGTCCTGTTCTCAAAGGAGACCATGACGTCGATGAAGACGATCTTTTTCTGGGCCTCGGTGACGATGACACCAGGTCGCAGCTGGCTGTCGGTACCGGGGATGGTGCAGTTCACAGCGACCTCACGCAGGTGCGGTGTGATGGCTTTCAGCGGGTGGTTCTGGCTGGCATTGTGATACAGCTGCCAGGCTCTGGAGTGGGGCTTGCAGCTGCACAGGACGTGATGGGGGGTGGGGTCTCGTAGTAGCTGCACTTCCTGCAACACTTGTTTTGGTTCCCATGGCGGACAGCTCTGTTGAGCGGGACGCAGTTGAGCCAGGCACAGTGGATGAACCGCCAGTCAGCGAAAGAGGTGAGGCTGACCCCGGCGAGGAATGGTTGCTGGCATCCCACTTGCTGGTCAACTTGAAGGCTTTACCCTGGTCCTGTTTACACTTCAGGGTTTCCACATACAGCGAGTGGATGGCGGCCTTCAGGGTCCTGTCCAGCATGCCCCTGGTGCTTGGGATGATGATAGTGTTGTCATCAGACCTGATCTGCAGCACCAGGACTCCCAGCAACTGGCACTCTTCGCACCACTCCTAGTGCCAGCTAACATGCTTCCCCAGGTGACACGTGGCATTGCGAGCGCGGGACCTCAGTGAAACAATGTTGCCCCCGTCCTGTGTGATTTTGCCATCCAGGGAGCCACTCAGGAAGGTGATGATGTCTTGGCTGGAGGGGGCTGTGCCGATCTGCTTCTTTGTCACGTCACACAGGGCGTTCACCGTGATGTTCCTTACCATGGCATTGGGACACGTCAGCAGGCGGAAGGTGTCATAAACAGATAGCTAAGGGTTAATGTCTCTTTCACCTGAAGCTCCTGACAAGAGGACCAATCAGGAAACAGGATTTTTTCAGCTCTGGAGGGAGGGTTTTTTGTGTGTGTTTTTTTTTTTGTTCTGGTCTGTCTGCCTGCTTTTCTCTCAGCTTTGAGAGGTGATTTCTGTTTTCTAATCTTCTGTTTCCAGTTGTAAGTACGAAAAGATCAGATAGAATTTATATGTTTCTTTTGTATTTACATGAATATAGTTGCTGGAGTGCTTTGAATTGTATTCTTTTTGAATAAGGCTGTTTATTCATATTTCTTTTAAGCAATTGACCCTGTATTTGTCACCTTAATACAGAGACCATTTGTATGTCTTTTCTTTCTTTTATATAAAGCTTTCTTTTAAGACCTGTTGGAGTTTTCTTTAGTGGGGAACTTCAGGGAATTGGGTCTGCAGCTCACCAGGGAATTGGTGGGAGGAAGAAATCAGGGGGAGGTCTGTGTGGGCTAGATTTACTAGTCTGACTTTGCATTCCCTCTGGGTGAAAAGGAAAGTGCTTTTGTTTTCAGGACTGGAATTACAGAGGGTGGACTCCCTCTGCTTAGATTCACAGAGGTTGCTTCTGTGTATCTCTCCAGGAGCACCTGGAGTGGGGAAGGGAAAAGATTTATTTCCCTTTGTTGTAAGACTCAAGGGTTTGGGTCTTGGGGTCCCCAGGGAAGGGTTTCGGGGGGACCAGAGTGCCCCAAAACACTCTAATTTTTTGGGTGGTGGCAGCAAGTACCAGGTCCAAGCTGGTAACTAAGCTTGGAGGTTTTTCATGCTAACCCCCATATTTTGGACGCTAAGGTCCAAATCTGGGACTAGAGTTATGACAGAAGGCGTGGGTGATCACCACAACCTTGCATGGGTTGCCCATGCAGGGGACATTGGCGCCACCGTGCCTGTAGGCAATGTAGATCTGTTGTAGCTGACTCTTTGGGGAAGGAACAGCCACTTCTTCACCAGTTGCCGTATGATCTTGTCTGCCTTGTTGAGGGGCACCTTCACTGTGGCAGATCCCCACAGGAAGAATGAGATGCAGGGGATCAGGAAGGTGTTCAGGGTGTTTATCTTCAAGTGTAAACAGAGTCTGAATGAGCTCTCCCCTGACATCTAGCGATGAGCTGTGGAAGAGGGCTTCAGGAGCTGATCTCGTTTGCATGGGCACACCCACCCTGCCTGGTGTTGGATTCCCCCCCTTGTTATTGGGGCAGGATTGTGTGACTCAAGGGCAGAACTGTACTTGGTGTAGCCCAATGGAGGGACTCACCTCAACTAAATGGCACTTGCTAGGCAGAGGACATGGGTTCCAAAGCCCTATGAAGTGAGAAAGGGAGTGATAGATATTTGTGCGTGGCAGTGCTGAAGTTTGGGAGATGCCCTTTTCTCGGCTGTGCAATAACAGCTCATTTAAATTCATTGGGAGTTTTGTTATATGTCATATAACTGAAATCACTGATCTTTAGGTATCAGAGGGGTAGCTGTGTTAGTCTGGAACTGTAAAAAGTGACAAAGAGTCCTGTGGCACCTTATAGACTAACAGATGTATTGGAGCATGAGCTTTCATGGGTGTTGCATCCGACGAAGTGGGTATTCACCCACGAAAGCTCATGCTCCAATATGTCTGTTAGTCTATAAGGTGCCGCAGGACTCTTTCTCGCTTGATATTTAGGTGTAAGTATTGGATTTGTCTTGGCATAGTGTCTCTTGTGCAAGAGACTGCCCTCTGTGCTCCAGCGGGGAGATTCCCCTACTAGCAGCTGAAATCACTGAGAGCTGTGTTAAGTATGAGACCTGTAGATATCCTCTACAGTGAGCCAGTGAGCCAGTGGCTGGCCTGGCAAAGGAGGGTGGCTTACAAGAAGTGGAAGATTGGACAAATGACGAGTATAAAAATATTGCTCAGGCTGCAGGAGTGAAATGGGGAAGGCCAAATCACACTTGGAGTTGCAACTAGCAAGAGATGTTAAGAGTAACAAGAAGGGTTTCTTCAGGTATGTTAGCAACAAGAAGAAAGTCAAGGAAAGTGTGGGCCCCTTACTGAATGAGGGAGGCAACCTACTGACAGAGGATGTGGAAAAAGCTAATGTACTCAATGCTTTTTTTGCCTCTGTCTTCACGAACAAAGTCAGCTCCCAGCACAGCATGGGGAGAAGGTGACCAGCCCTCTGTGGAGAAAGAAGTGGTTCAGGACCATTTAGAAAAGCTGGAGACGAGCACAAGTCCGTGGGGCTGGATGTGCTTCATCCAAGGGTGCTAAAGGAGTTGGTGGATGTGATTGCAGAGCCATTGGCCAGTATCTTTGAAAACTCATGGCAAATGGGGGAGGTCCCAGATGACTGGAAAAAGGCTAATATAGTGCCTATCTTTAAAAAAAGGAAGAAGGAGGATCTGGGGAACTACAGGCCAGTCAGCCTCACCTCAGTCCCTGGAAAAATCATGGAGCAGGTCCTCAAGGGATCAATTCTGAAGCACTTAGAGGAGAGGAAAGTGATCAGGAACAGTCAGCATGGATTCACCAAGGGCAAGTCATGCCTGACTAACCTAATTGCCTTCTATGATGAGATAATTGGGTCTGTGGATGAGGGGAAAGCAGTGGATGTGTTATTCCTCAACTTTAGCAAAGCTTTTGATACGGTCTCCCCAGTATTCTTGCCGGCAAGTTAAAGTAGTGTGGGCTGGATGAATGGACTATAAGGTGGATAGAAAGCTGGCTAGATCATCGGGCTCAGCAGGTAGTGATCAACGGTTCCATGTCTAGTTGGCTGTCGGTATCAAGTGGAGTGCCCCAAGGGTCGGTCCTGGAGCTGGTTTTATTCAATATCTTCATTAATGATCTGGAGGATGGTGTGGACTGAACTCTCAGCAAGTTTGCAGATGACAGTAAACTGGGAGGAGTGGTAGATACGCTGGAGGGTAGGGATAGGATACAGAGGGACCTAGATAAATAAGAGGATTGAGCCAAAAGAAACCTGATGAGGTTCAACAAGGACAAGTGCAGAGTCCTGCACTTAGGATGAAAGAATCCCATTCACTGTTACAGACTAGGGACCGAATGGCTAGGCAGAAGTTCTGCAGAAAAGGACCTAGGGGTTACAGTGGACGAGAAGCTGGATATGAGTCGACAGTGTGCCCTTGTTGCCAAGAAGGCTAACGGCATTTTGGGCTGTATAAGTAGAAGCATTGCCAGCAGATTGAGGGATGTGATCATTCCCCTCTATTTGACGTTGGTATAATAATAGGAGATATACCTATCTCCTAGAACTGGAAGGGATCTTGGAAGGTCATTGAGTCTAGCCCCTTGCCTTCACTAGCAGGACCAAGTACTGATTTTTGCCCCAGAAGGATTGAACTCACAACCCTGGATTTAGTAAGCCAGTGCTCAAACCACTAAGTTATCCCTCCCCCTGTGGAGTACTGTGTCCACTTGTGGGTCCCACACTACAAGGCGGCTCTGGAAAAATTGGAAAGAATCCAGCGGAGGGCAACAAAAATGATTAGGGGGCTGGAGCACATGACTTACGAGGAGAGGCTGAGGGAACTGGGATTGTTTAGTCTGCAGAAGAGAAGAGTGAGGGGGGATTTGATATCTGCTTTCAACTACCTGAAAGGGGGTTCCAGAGAGGATGGATCTAGACTGTTCTCAGTGGTGGCAGATGACAGAACAAGGAGCAATGGTCTCAAGTTGCAGTGGGGGAGGTCTAGGTTGGATATTAGGAAAAACTTTTTCACTAGGAGGGTGATGAAGCACTGGAATGGGTTACCTAGGGAGGTGGTGGAATCTCCTTCCTTAGAGGTCTTTAAGGTCAGGCTTGACAAAGCCCTGGCTGGGATGATTTAGTTGGGAATTGGTCCTGCTTTGAGCAGGGGGTTGGACTAGATGACCTCCTGAGGTCCCTTCCAACCCTGATATTCTGTGATTCTATGGTGGGGAGGTGTAGTGATTAGATAGCCAGCAAAGAGGAGTGGTGAATGAGTGCCTGGGCAGCGGAGTGAATAAAATGCCTTCTTGCCACCTCCACCCAGAGCAGAAGATGAATTCTGCAGATGCACCTCCAGACTCTGAGTCTGCACTGACCAAGGGCAGCAACTATGACTGGGGTGCAGAGAAGGGATGGGCACGTTAACAGGACTTTTGGTTGCTGGAGTTAAGAACCTAACAGAAAAGGACACTGCCCAACTAACTTGGGTCTTTTGCTCATGGTTTATGCTTATGAACCCTGTTTGCAGTGTTTCCCCAAATTAATGCCGAGTTACTTCTCTCCTTTTATTAAAAGTTTCTTTTCTGCACTCAGACTCTGGGCTTGCGAGAGGAGAAGTATTGACTCTCTGAGGCGCCCAGAGGTGGGGTGTAATTGTCCCAGGTCACTGGTTGGGGGCTTGGGCTGATTTTGTGTGGTACTGTTGAAGAGAAACCCCCAGATACTGAACCTGGCCCTTGTTGCTGCCAATTTGGGCAGAAGGGTAACACAAGGTTATAATCATAACAACTAACGATGGTGATCAGTAACAACAGCTGTGTGGCTTGGTTCAGTGGCTTTCACTACCTGAACTTGGATATACAGGACCTGGCTGCTGGTAGCCCTGCATACATCTGTACACGTGTCTGAAGACATTTTACGATCACCTTGGGCAGCTTTCCATTGATCCTGTCTGATGCTCATGGAAAGTTGCAGCACAGGCAATTTGCATTGAGCAGCCATTCTTTTCCATTTGCCACCTGCGCTGGCCCATGGGCAGAGCCCAGGGATGGCTCCAGGCACCAGCTGACCAAGCACGTGCTTGGGGCAGCACCTTGGCGCAGGGCGGCGCTCAGAGGGGGTTTTTTTTGTTTTTTTTGGTTTCTCAGGGCAGTGCTGGAGGTTTTTTTTTTCTTTCTGCAGCCCGGTGCTCGGGGGGAGTGGGGCTTCGGGCAGGGCGGGGCTTCGGCGGTGTGAGGCACTCGGGGGGGCAGGGGCTTGGTGCAGCGCTCGGAAGGGGGGCAGGGGATTGGCACAGCGCCCAGGGGGGTGGGGGCTTAGAGCAGCGCAGTACTCGGGGAGGCGGGGGCTTGGCGCAGCGCAGTGATGGGGCGGGGCTTCAGGTGGCGTGATGCTCGGGGGCGGGACTTCGGGCGGCGTGACGCTCAAGGGTGGGGCTTCGGCGGTGCGGCGCTCGCAGGGTGGGTAGGGCAGGGTGGCATTCTTCTTTTTTGCTTGGGGCAGTGTCATGGTCTAATTCCGCACTCTGAACCTTAGCGTCCAAAAGATGGGGTACCAGCATGAATTCCTCTAAGCTCAATTACCAGCTTAGAACCTGTAGCACTGCCACCAACCAGGAATTCCAGTGCCTGGTACACTCTGGTCCCCCCAAAACCTTGCCCGGGGACCCCCAAGACCCAGACCCTCTGGATCTCAACGCAAGGAAAGTAAACCCTTTCCCTCACCGTTGTCTCTCCCAGGCTTCCCCTCCCTGGGTTACCCTGGAAGATCACTGTGTGATTCAAACTCCTTGAATCACAAAACAGAGAGGACAATTCACCTTCCTCCCTCCTTCTCTTTCCCCCTCCCAGACTCTTCCTGAGAGAAAGTAATCCTGGCACAGAGAGAAATCAGCCTCTCTCTCCCTCTCCCCTCCTTTCTCCCCACCAATTCTCTGGTGAATCCAGACCCAGTCCCCTGGGGTCTCACCAGAATTAAAAAACAATCAGGTTCTTAAACAAGAAAAAGCTTTTAATAAAAGAAAGAAAAACAGTAAAAATTATCTTTGTAAATTTAAAAAAAAATGGAATAGGTACAGGGTCTTTCAGCTATAGACACTGGGAATACCCTCCCAGCCTAAGTATACAAGTACAAATTAAAATCTTTTCAGCAAAATACCAATTTGAACTCCTTCCAGCCAAATACACATTTGAACTTCTTCCAACCAAATACACATTTGCAAATAAAGAAAACAACCATAAGCCTAACTCGCTTTATCTACCTAGTACTCACTATTCTGAATCTATAAGAACCTGTATCAGGGAGATTGGAGAGAAACCTGGTTGCATGTCTGATCCCTCTGAGCCCCCCGAGAGAACAACAACCAAAACTAACAGCACACACAAAAACTTCCCTCCCTCAAGATTTGAAAGTATCCTGTCCCCTGATTGGTCCTCTGGTCAGGTGACAGCCAGGCTCACTGTTCTTGTTAACCCTCTATAGTCAAAGAGATGTAAAGTACTTCTGTGCTATTAACTTTTCTTATCTGTTTATGAGAGCAGCAAAAAAGTTAGAGCCGGCCCTGGCAGAGCCTGGCCCTGAGTGCTGGGGAGTATGCTGCCCTGGGCTTGCTCGGAGCGTGGCAGCCTACTCCGGTGCTGGGATTTCCACTCTTTTTCACTGCAGCAGCTTGTGCCTTTCTTTGCATAAGTGCAGTGATGTTGGGGCCCCTGGGGTAGCAGGCTGGCCGGGAAGGGCCAACGTGAGACACACAGGAGATGTGAGACACACAGGAGATGTGAGACACACAGGCAGCCCATGACATAAGTGAGCACGGAGACATACACACACTCATGCACTTCCCCCACACATAGCTCCTGATTTATCAAGGCCTTTCTCAGCCCTGCAGCTCGGTTCACCAAAGATTTATCTGTCTTTCAGCGTTTATCGGATCTTCCTGTTGATGTCTCCCCTTTCCAGTACGCAGGGCATAAATCACACCCATACGCACAGCGCTTGGATTGGCCAAGCCCAAGGAAACAGCTCTCCCTTCCCCCTCTTCTTGGGACTTGTGTGATGCACACAGTGCTGATTCCCATGCTTTCCTGCTTTGAGAGGCCTGGAGCTACCGTTGGGTGATTTCCTGGGAAGGGGAGCAGAGCTTTGCAGAAGAGGAAAGGATTTTAAAGACGGCTCTGTTCCTCTGGGGGATTTTTGCAGAATTGTGAGCTCCGATCCAGTAATAACAATGAGTCTTTGTGGCACCTTAAAGACTAACAAATTTATCTGGGCATAAGCTTTTTGGGCTAAAACCCACTTCATCAGATGCATGGAGTGGAAAATGCAGTAAGCAGAATATATAAACAGCACATGAAAAGATGGATGTTGTCTTACCAAGTGTGGGGTCAGTGCTAATGAGGCCAATTCAATTAAGGTGGACGTGGCCTATTCTCAGCAGTTGACAAGAGTAAATATCAAGAGAGGGGAAATTACTTTTGTAGTGCTAACGAGGCCAGTGCAATCAAGGTGGACATCGGCCATTTCCAACAGTTGATAAAAAGCTGTGAGTATCAGCAGGGGGAAATTACTTTTTGTAGTGACCCATCCACTTCCAGTCTTTATTCAGACCTAATTTGATGGTGTCCAGTTCTGCAGTTTCTCACTGGAGTCTGTTTTTGAAGTTTTGTTGTTGAAGAATTGCCATTTTTAAGTCTGTTATTGAGTGTCTAGGGAGACTGAAGTGTTCTCCGACTGGTTTTTGAATGTTATAATTCTTGATGTCTGATTTGTGTCCATGTATTATTTTGCGTAGAGACTGTCCGGTTTGGCAGAGGGGCATTGCTGGCACATGCTGGCATATATCACATGGATAGATGTGCAGGTGAACAAGCCCCTGATGGTGTGGCTGATATGGTTAGGTCCTATGATGGTGTCCCTTGACTAGACATGGGGTTTGTTGCAGGGTTTGGTTCCTGGGCTAGTGTTTTTATTGTGTGGTGTGTAGTTGCTGGTGAGTATTTGCTTCAGGTTGGGAGGCTGTCTGTAATCGAGTACTGGTCTGTCTCCCAAGGTCTGTGAGAGT